>NC_047531.1:82486864-83099864 GCF_012275295.1 Melopsittacus undulatus | reverse complement strand
GTTCTCCCACTGGTATTGGGATTTTTAAGGTTCTGAGTGAAGGAAAGCAAGGAAAAAAAAAGGAAGCATTTAGAGATGAATATAAACAAGAGGAATAAACAAGTTCCAAACCCTTGCTTTTGTAAAACAACAGAATGCCATTCAAAATGGTCTTTCAAGGTGAAAGTTTTTCATTCACATAGATTTTTTTGTCCTGAATCAATCCAAGCTTTTGCAAAGCACATATGTATATATATGTGTACATACGGATACACATATACACACATACACACACAGCAGTGTGCCATAAAGCAGTTTGGAATAAATATCTTTGCTGGGGTCTGTACAACAGACTCCCCACAATATTTACTCTTCAGGTAAGTTTGTGTTTGCACCTGTATATGCACACACACAGACTTTGTACATGTGGGCACTTAAGTGACCAAAGTGCAAAGCTTTTCAGAGTATAATCAGAGTTGAGTACATGCCTGCCCAACTCAACACTGCCTTGTTGGGTTCTAGTTTTCTGTTGTGGGTTTCTTCCCCTGCCTGCCCACCCCCCTTTCCAGATTTAAAGCCTCTTTTCCATGCAAACTTATACATTGTTTTGTTAAGTAAACATTTTCTTTTCAATTCACATTTTGCAATCCAGACCATTCTTGGTATAATAGCTTTAAGAAGTAAAGAAAATCCGTGATGATCAAAGCCTCATTGCTCAAGACATGAACTTTTCCAGATTATCCTTCAAGCTGGAGACTTTGAAAGTAATTTGCTGCCACAGGAAACAAAAAACCCAAACAAAACAACAACAAGAAAACCAAGACAACAACAAAAACCAACAAAAAAACACCCCAAACTAAACAAAACAAGAAGAAACCCCAGAAATACCAGAACCTGCAATTGCAGGACCAAGTATTTAAGACTAGAATCCAAGGTTAGAAGGTGACAAAGCAAAAAGATGTCAGCAATACACAACTGTAAACCTAAGCATCTTGCTCCCCAGTGCAACAGGATCTCTGTTCACTAGTCTTCAGTTCAATAGTCCACTCTGGTAGATACTGCTGAAGCACATCAAATACAGACAGCAGAATAGCTTTCAAATTTAGAATCAAGTTTCAAAATGCGATAGGTTTGGGATAGTGGTCTTTTGCTTTAAAAGTACACTTAATAAACAAGCAGCTTTCCCATAGTTAGAGTTAGAGACAGTACATTGTCCATCTAACACTATGATGGTACGTATCCTCAAAAGAATCTTACGGCCATAGAATTTTCATGTTTCTACAGCTTAGAAGAAGAAAGAAAGGAAAAAACCCCGAATGTTATTTATCATTTCAGCAAACTCATTAATTCTATACAAAAGAAAAGTACCATCATATGGAAAGCTAAGTTTTTTTAAGGAAAAAAGAAAAAAGGGACAAAAAAAAGATAATTCTCACCTTTCTCCCTAGCTACACCACAGTGGTGATCTCAAGTCTATCACCACTCATTTTGCCTGTACACATCTAAAAGGTTAATATTCTCTGACCATGTTTTCTTTAACATAAGTTAACATAACTTCAATAAAATAAAAGTTGTTAAACGAATCCTTTGGAACAACTTCACTGTCTGCACCCAACTCTTACAAAAAAAACTGATGAAAGCAGCAATGGAATCATGTTAAACTTATAATAAATAATTCACATACAACATGTTAAATTACAAAGAAGGATTAAATTGCCATTTCTACAACTTTTTATAGATTTAGCAAGTTTCTAATCCATTTTATATCAACAGCAGTACGTATGCTCTTCATATTAAATTTAACATTGAAGGACTGTTTAGAGGCATTATGTATAAAGCAAAAACCACCAAGTGAGCATTAACAGAACTTCAACAAATGTTTAGTTTTTTTCCAGTATCTGTTCTTTGAAAAGATTCAGGGGTTCTCTATCCACTTGGTAAGTTTCTTCCTCTTCATTATTCAGGAAGAGTTAATGTCATGACCTCCAGCTTCATTTTGAAATACTGGTTAAAGCGAACAATCGCGTACCTATTTAAAGGGAGAGAGATTTGAAGTTAAGAGCAGGTAACTCCTTACATGAAAACAGCTGTGATAGCTAGGACTAGTCCCAAGTCCACCTACTACCCAGTACCCTGTTTCCAACACTGACCTGTAGCAGCTGCAAAAGGAAGTAATGAAGAACACAGCAACCATATTGGTATTTCCTCACCACCACCCCTCAAGTCCACCTTGCTGCAGCTTGCAAAACAGATGCTGTGCCAGGGTTATCAAAGGTAGTGCTTTCCCATTTAATAGTTCTTAATAGACTGCTCAACAACTGACAGTTGCAATTCCAAGTAATTCTGATCTTGATCATTGCAGAAAAATACTTTAAACTGACAAGTTTTTGGGCTCTACCACCTGTGCTTTAGCTTGGGTTGTTTTGCCATCTAGCGGTGGCAAGTACTTCTACTTGAGAATAACTGAGCACAAGAACAAATCCACATTTGTCCCAATTACAGAATAGCACAACTAAGCCTAACATACTGGGTTAGTTAGTGCAAAAAATTTTGAAGCAGGATCTTATACCAAGCTAAATCATTTATTTTATCACCTTGCCCAGTCCTCAGCAGAGAGATGAACCCCTCTGCTTGTGGCCATGAAAGACCATTTAAAAACATGCCCAAGGCACACATCTACCTAAGAGCTACCAGCATCTCAGGAAACCAAACTTCATTCATTGGCATTATAAAGACTCCTTAATAAATATTCAAAATTTCCAAGATCAATACTCCAGGCAATAAGTAGACAAACAAGCTCTTTTGTACAAGAGCCCCGTTTCTTGACTCTTAGAGTAAGAAACATAGGTCTTGTGTCTGCCACAGGACAGCACACTGACCACTTCACTTTTACACTTTTGTCTCTCCAACAAATAATGCTCAATGTCCAAAAGCATTTGCTCCTCCAGTACGTCCCTTGCCTTGCTACACCATGTGTTGTAGCCCAGGGGCACATACTAACTTAGAGAACTTTCAGTGACAAAAAGCACAGCTAGCTTTTACCGTCTTGTTTTCTCTTAATTTTAAAGAGTTATAGTATGGTCACATTGATCAAGTCTGTTGCTCAGACCTTACAGCTTCTGGTAGCTGGAGTGCTGGACTAGGCGGCCCCACACATACCTCCCAGCCTCAGGTATTCTATAGTTATACATAGCAAGCACACTTACCCTAGAAAATCAAAGTCAATGGTGGAATATTTGGCTTGAATTAAAGCCCACAGACCCCAAAAGAAGTGGGAAGCCTGAAATAAAAAACATTCATGAAAGGTGTTATTAAAATCCAACATGTAAGCATATTCTCACATTGAAAGTTATCTATAAAAGAAGTCTTAAAACCCAATTGTTTTGTAAAGTTATTTGATACTTCTTGACCAAAGAGATTGGCAAAGTATTGCAGAATTAATTACTGGCAATCTGAAGCATAAGTCCATTGGCCTCCTGACTCTCCATGTGTCATTTTCAGAAAAATAATTGATACCTGTTTCATAAATGCAATATTAAGCAAGCTATTGTACAACTATATACACTACATTAGAAAAACCACACAGAAATACAGTTATGATTTCTCCTGCTGCTAATTAAACATACATTATTTGACATGTATTCAGATCTAGTGTGAACATGAAATTCCTTTTGGATCTTTGATTACAACCCTTAGGCTATTATAACAATTAACCTTCTCTACTGACTTAGACAAAGAGATATGATCTGTAGCTATGTAAGAGAGCTTCTGACTCATCAGCATTTACATCATACATTTCTCATCTGTTCCAAACTTACTTCCCTTATGAGTCCAGATAAGTAGTTTGGAGGCCTATGTTCAGTTTCAGATTGAAAATATTAATTACATTAATATGTTTGTTAGTATACTTCAGATGAACAAATACACACAATAGGTTGATAGTCTCCTTGTGGAAGACACTTCTGGACCACCCAGGTTATAAATGATATACTTCAGACTTCTGTTCAGTAAACAGCTGCTTACAGTAATTACCTAAATTGCTTCCTGAAGTTTGCATGTTAACACTTCGCCAAGTGTAGAAGACACATGCACACATTCCTGGAAACACCTTAAAATACCAACTACTGTATGTACACGTGAATCTATCTCGTACCTCTAGAGAGCTTCACCTGACAGTAAGCAGTTTGGCATCTTATATCAGCATCCATTCACTTTGTGTTTTCTCTTAACAAAGCTTCTCACATTAACCGATACAAAAGCATTTGGCAGGATTTGTGCATCATGTGTGGTCCAAAGGCAGGTGCACTTTATCCTCTTAAACAGTATATGACCATAGTTCAAAACGGAAAAAACAATGCTATATATTTTTAAACAGACCACCAACCTACTTAATAGCATATCTAACTCTCCTAAATGAATGGGACAGCTGAATTCAACAGTAATAGTCGATATGTTTGAAGAGTAACAGCAAATATGCTAGTATTTTTAAGGACTTGTTTAATAATCATCTTCCTAGAACATGAACTGCATTTCCTCACTGCAACCATTAGCTTTTACCAGAAAACTGAAGGTTACACAGTAGCAATGGTGTGCCTGGATTAGTTAGTGGACTGAAATAAGGCCAAACTGGCTTCTTAGTCTTAGTCCTCCTGTGAATGGTTTAGCATGTTATTCTTCAGGAGAATAAGTGGTCTAGCTATTGGGCAAGACACTTTTGCTGTAACATTTCCCATCATATCCTCCTGGCAAAATAAGATCAAGGCTAGATGGAAAACAAGAAAAATAATGTGAACCTGTAAAGTATCTTCAGAAATCACAGAGATGAACATTATGGGAAAAAAAAAACAAACAAAAGACTACTTCTAATAGTATACATAATTGTGACATTCAAAGACCCAGTTCTACCTGTACTTGACTTCTGGGGAACCACAGAAGCACTTTGCTACAATTTAAAGCAGTAAGGTGACTGAAACCAAATCTGAAAGCAACACCCTGCTTGCCAAGACACTGCAGGCAAGGGAAGTTACGGCAGTACTGAAAGACCTTAGAGTGATCTAGGTATCTGTATTTAAAACAGAAAATACAGTTAAACCACAATATATCCTAGTTTAACAAAATTTTATCTTATTTTAAAAAGGCTTTTTAAAGTTGGAAGATTTATAGGTCTTTATGAAGCACTACCTTGCTCTGTCAAGAAAAAAGGCTGTAAGCTCTAGCCAACTCGGGGAACTTGCCAGACCAATAGCCAGCCAATGGAAATCCTCAATAAAAGCCCGTCTTCTCATTTTCTGAATGCTCACTGGCTCTTTCACTAGGAATATTCTACAGAGAATTTTTAACAAACATAGTAGAAACTCTCCATAGAACAGGCTAAGGAAGTTTTTCCTTTACATGACACAGCACTCAGAATAAGAAACTGAAAATTACATTTGTCCACAGAATAGCAGCCTTCTCTATAGTATTAAATGTATTCTAATCAAGTGGTTGTTACTTACCAATGCAAACTGATTATATTCTAATCAAGTGTTTGTTACTTACCAGTGCAAACTGATTAACTTGGACATATAGAACTTCAACTTCTTTTTCACTGACTTCCGTGCCAAACCCTTTATACTCTTTGTAGGCCTCAAGGTAAGATCTGAGCCACTGTTCCTGTAATTTTCTGTTAGGATAAAGGCTGTAGTCTACCTCATTTACCCCTAGAGAAAGAAAAAAATACCTATTAGAACCTTATGGTGTCTCAGTAGCGAGATTACAATCACATTACTGGACTACTTCCTCCTTTCCCACCCCCAACACACAGAGATTGATATGGATAAGCATAAATGTTTTTACTTTGATCTATCAGTTACATGTTGGCAAGAATTTCTCACAAACAAAACGAAGCATTCAACATAGCAGAAAAACTTGTGCTGTATATGTTTTCAGCCACATATGTAGTCTACTTCTATTTGGAGATTAAATGAGCCTGGCTTTGAGAGAAGCCTCAAAAGAAAGTATTTGCATTGTGAAACAAAAGCCATCCCAAACATATCAGACAAATTACATTTCATAGGAAAAGGGACTTGTATGCAACAATATCCAAGGCTGAATACAGATGTATATACACTGTCACCAACTAGGCTCATATTTGAGAAAAATGTATTAGATGTCTACCTCTCCTGCACAAACTATTAGTGTAATTAGTTTTATCTCCATAACCACTCCTTCTGACCTTTCTTTCTTCCTATACTAGAGACAGTCACAGATCATACAGAGTCTTGCCACAAGTCAAACCTGGATCACAGTTCTCTTCCACTAGCTATGATTCCCAAAGCATGTGAAATTCTTCTTAAGCCTCACTTTTATGAAGAGTGCAATTCCCTCATATCTAAACTCTTTACTGCATCAGATCCACTTAAATTTAGCTTTAAAAAAATTAATAATCTGATTTTTACTAAATGCATAGAGAGTAGCAAAGGTGAAGCACAACTGTTCTTCATAGGCAAGGAAAAGGCCACATGAGCCTACCATTTGCAACTGTGGAACCACACAGCATATTCTCATTATACACTGCTGTAAGGGATGCATTCACAGTATTCCATTACAGCAGGCTGTCTCTGCTGTGTCATTTCACAGAAGGATATTGCCAAAGCTGCTGTACCTAACTACTAAATAAACTTAGGATATTATATCCCTTTTTCTAGCTTAGTAGAGCTGCAAAGGAAGGGCATAACTGGCCTGCAAAATGAGATATTAACACATCTTGATACCATCACATATCTAGACAGGACAGAGAAAACGCGAATGTGCAAGCATTAGGGTATGTTGGTGGGGTTTCTGCTTGGGTTTTGTTTCAGTTCTTGTTTTGTTTATTGTTTGACTGGGGTTTTTTGTTTGGTTTTGGATTTTTTTTAATGAAACCAGTTTACCTTTACCCACAGAAATCCACTTTTACCTGCAAATTCATTGAAGTGATTTCCAATGTCATAAGCCAGGTAGTTGTATCCAGAGTACTCATAGTCTATGAACTGCACATCACCTATGTGAGACACAACAACAGCAACATCAGAGTCCATGTCAAATAAAGTCATAGCCCTAATCATTTGGTGTCTTTTGAAGCTTTGCAGAAAAACAGAACACACCCATACTTGTGCCCAGTTGTGTGCACTGATACATCCCAGGGTAAGGCTGTGATTTTCATATTACAAGACTCCCATGAATATTCACTCAAGAAAGCTCTTAAATAATTACTTAGAACTTATATTCTGGTTCTTAACTCTGAATAGCAGAGTTTCAATTTTAACTTTTACCACATGAGGGCATCCTCTACCTTCAAAATAAGAAATACAGTAGACGATCTATTTAAACTTTATGTAGAAACAGCAGATCAATTTTTCCCTGACTTATAAGAACAGTCCTGTTTATTCTCACAAGTGTGTAACCACAGTGGACTAACACACTGCACCATGTTGATATTTCCTGCTTTCTCCAACCACAATTATGAAGCAAGACTATTCTTAATCATTGCTTTTTTTAGCTGACTTCAACTACTCTGAAGAAACCATCAGGCTCCTCAAGTCCTCAAACCTATGAAACTATGTACTCCTATGTAAACAAGGGTTGTTAAAGCAGCAAACAGCCCCAAATGTTTCCAAATGACATTTACCTGTAGTGAAGCTGAGGAAAATGCTTCACTCAGGATAATACAGCATTGAAGCTGCTCAAGAACACTTACAGCACATGAAACAGTCAAAGCATTAACAAGATAAATTAGGTAAAACTACAGCTCTTGTATTTGAAATGAAACCAACAAAAATATTCAAAACATCAGAAAAGGAAGCAATGAGTCAACATAAGAGCTCTTTGCATTAGAACATTCAAATGTAAAATTTCACATTTCCAACTGCTATGCTGAAATGGGCAGTTTTTACAGTTGCACCTTTCTCCCTCTCTGTACCCATTCTTTTGACAGCTACCTACGTATTTACTCAATAAAGCCATATTCCTGTTATTACAGTGAACAACCTTAGCATGACTTAAAAGAATGCTAACTTTCAGAATTCCAGGTAAAAAAAAAAAAATCAAGAGTAATTGTCATGGTTTGAGCATGTTTTGAGGGTGTTTTTGTTCAAGGTTTTTTCCAGCCAGGTGGAGGAGGGGAGTCCGGGAGGAAGGAGAGACAGGACACCTGACCCAGGCTAGTCAATGAGGTATTCCATACCATAGCACGTGATGCCCAGGATGCATACTGGGAAGGAGAAAGCTGGAGGGGAGAGCTCTAGAGGAATATGGAGGAGGGAGCACGCGGTGCTCGGCCGGGCAGGGTGGAGTGAGTTATGGGTCGGTGGCTGGTGGGGTGTTGTATTCTTTTCACTTGCTGTTTGCTGTATCATTATTATTTGTAGTAGTAAATGGCAGTAGGGGTTTTGTGTTTATGCCTTAGCAATTAAACCGTTCTTATCTCAATCCATGGGGGCTGCATTCTTTGGATTCTCCTTCCTAACTCTCCGGGAGTTGGGGGACTTGGTTTAAACCACGACAGTAATGTTATATGTTTCCTAGACTAAGAATTCTAAGCATCTAATATACTGCCATCTCCTTAAGGTTTATGGGTACCACACATACCAAATATCAGTTTTGCCAAACAAGTGTCCTGACAGAGTTATCACAGAACAACTTTGTGAAGTGTTCCTTTCCACACAGTTCACCTTTACCATACTTGAAGTCCTAACACACTATACTTTTAAGAAGAAACTCCTGTAAGCTATAAGCAAGCCAAAATATAAAGCCCAGCCCTGGTCAATGTTCTGCTACACTACTGATCTCCTGAACCCCCAAATACTTTATGTTGATTGTATTTACAGGGCTTTTTTTCTTCCTCCCTCACACAAAATACAAACACATTTCTACTTGAGAAATATCAATGCAAGAAAAACTTCAATATTTCATGTGCAAATTTCATCCTGAACATACTTATGTGCTATTTTTAGGTACAGGTAACATTTAAAACTTACTTCCAGATATAAATGATATTACATACAGGTGGTGTTGTTACTAGGCACTCTCCTATGGAGAAATAAATGCATGTGAAAAAGTGATAGGATAAGCCTTCAGTCAGTGCACCAGTAGCACAGTACATGGCTCCACAGGGCAGTAACCATGCCATGCCTAATCTGTAGCAGATGAAGAAAGTCTGGCAAACTCATTTGACATGACAGGAGTTCAGTGAAAAGTCCTGCATTATTACTGTTCTGTTTTAGACTTGTGCTGCTGTGGAACTCAACCTTAGATTTCATTTTTGCATGAAGGCTCAAAATATAAAAAAAGCACAGTTCTTTTGCCAAAATAAAGCAAAAACTTTAAAGTTTTCTACTTTATAATATATAGTTTGCTTCATAAAAGCAGAATGCATACATGTCCCAGCTATCTCATTTTAGAAGCAGCAGCTTTGCATTGTTTAAATATCCAGGGTATTAGAGGTTGTTTTTAAGATTTAACACAATTAAAAGATTAAGCTATGATTTAAGATACAAGATTTAACATTGAAAAGCCACTCCTAAAAGATATGGCTTAGATTAGTAGTTAAGCAGCTAGCTTTTGTTTTGAGGTTTCCATGAAGTACACAGAACTTGTACATCCCACCATATTACTGGAAGCACACAGACCAACAAGAGACACTATTCTAAGTGCATTTGTGTTTTATTGAAGCGAGACATGATTTAAAACTAAGCTCTATCATCTCTCTAAAGAAGCTACTGTTATAACTAGGTCTACAGATAGCAAGAGTATTGAGTATTTCAAGTTGAAACACATTCCTTTCTTCCAGAGGTCTCCTAGTGTAGGCAACATGCACTGTAATCTACAAAAAACATGTACAGGTATAAAATGGAATACATGTGTCCCATATACCCAAACTTAGTTTTTTACACAGATCAAGTAGCAGCCAATAGCACATCTGCTAGATGATCTCAGGGATCTGAAAGAGAATAATGACACCTTCTGGCTGCTCTTCACTCTCAATGATTTAAACAAGATAAAAACACTTTCAATGTGCAAGTCCTAGCTGTAGTTACCACAGCAGAACGACGTATCCTGAGTTCTCTCCCATCCTGTTCATCAGGTGAGCCACTGGGGCCCTAGAAAACAGCTTCATTAAAGATAATGATCTACGCTATGAACATATGTGAAAATTCACAAAGGGGTCACATACCCAAAGAATAGTTTTAGGTCTAAATACCCACTTTAGCTTTGCAAAACAAAACAGGTTTTTAGATCAAAACCAGAAGCCTTAAACATACCTCAGTCTTCAGAAGCACTGAGCACCCACAGACTCCTACCAAAGATCATAGAAAACATTGGGTAGGCAGAGGGAATAAACATAACAAAACTAGCCATCTACCTTCACACTTAACTTCCTGGCAGGTGACTGTAATACATTCAGAAAGAAAACATACATACACAGACAAAAGTTCTGACACTTGGTCTTACTGAATAGCAAATATTTGAGCACTCTTAAAACAGCAGGTATTTCTGGAAACTCAGGTCACACTGGAAAAAAACAAGCAACCCAAACTTTAAGAGCATCAGAACATACAGTGTGGGAATTCTTAAAGAGCCAAGGCCACGTAGTGAGCAATCCCGATACCCTGAGCCTTGTTACTGTAAAGTAAGAAGATTTTTGGCAGGCATAAGCAAGGTCAGTTGTCTTGTTAGGCCTCTGTAATTTTCCACTACAAACGTGCAGAGAATGATCTCTACCAAGGCAGTGTTTTCCCTGCTGTTTTTCATACAGGCTGGGTCAGGACAGGGAATTGCTTGATCGCATTGATCATCTCTGCGTTGTCCGTCACTCCTGCATCAACAAGTGGCGCCTGAACAGGGACCCTCAGATCAGTAACCTTCACAGAGGGTTTGAAGTCCGATCAGGAACGAGGGGGTAGGAGCCGGCTGAAATCGGCGCTGCAGAAGTCAGCTAGCTGCAAAGCTGGGATCTCGCCCTGCTCAGGTGAGCAGCCAGGGAGGAGATGGGGCACTCGCTATCCAAAGATGAAGAGGCGGTAATGGAGCTCCTCCAACATTTTCTCTGTAAGAGAGGACTATAGTGCCACCTTATAAAGGCTGTTAAAATGGTCCCAAGACCGTGGTCTTCTGCTCACTATGCAGGCAGCGTTTGAAGTTTCTTCATGGGAATGTACAGGACAGACGCTGTGGGACAAGGTCAGTAACGGGAACATACTCGGAGGTAGAAGCCTCAAAACAGAGCCTATGCTAAAATTGTTGCTCTGGAGTAAGGAGTTAATTGTGGGAGTCGGCGAAGCCTTCAATCTCGAGACTTGGGAGAAAATTACTAAGGAAGAAGCCTCTGATTTATGAATGTTTTCAGTCCTTCTTAAGGTGAAGGGAGCAACCTTTAAAGAGGCAGACTTAATGTTGAAATGGTCGAAGACGCATTACCCAGAGATTGATGAGTCTATCGGACTTGAGATCTTTGTGGAATAAGGCAGGAGTTAAACTGCGGAATGTGGCCACAGAAGGCAACGACGCTGTGAAAAGTTTGTTAGTCACTTGGAGAACTGTTTCAGAGACGTTCAAGTCAAAAAATGAGATCATGGAGACCAGCGCGTCCCCCCTGCTCGAACCTCCGCCGGTTGCCACCACAGCAGCGAAGACTGAGGACGGGGATGAAGATGATCCTTTCAACTCAGGTCCTATTGACCCTGACAAGGAGCCTGTGCAAGTTCATCAGTTTGCTGTTGCTGCTCCTGAGATTCTGACGCCTGATAATGCCGATGCTGACCTGGATGGTGCTTTTGACCTGGAGCCTATTCATCCAGAAAAGAAGCCTGATTTATATCCCCCAGATCCTCATGATAAATGGGCAGCTGTAAAGGGAGAAGCAAGACAGGTGGGGGCTGAGCCAGGCCAGGATGGTGGCACAGCTCACCAGGGTGTCACTGCCCCACTGGTGGCCCTGTGTAGGACAGCACTGGTGGGGAGCCCCATGCCCCTCCACTGCCAGGCCCCGTGTCTGCACCTGGTGCAGAACAGGCAATCGCTTGATCACATTGATCGTCTCCACATTGTCCAGGACTCCTGTGTCAACAATGTGGTCTATAAATAAGGAGTACCAAGCACCAAGCATATTTTGACTATCTTGATGTCCAAACTGTAATTAAAACCAACACAAATCTCCAAGTTATATCCTTCAAAGAGTAGATTACAGTAATAATTATGAGTTACATAAAATAACACAAATTTTCATATCCTGAGTGACTGAAAACAGACATTAACAAAACAGCAAGACACAGTTCTCAGCCACAGCATGAACAAATTGAAACCAGATCACTGAAACTCCACTAAATGAAGTTAGCACTCAACGTGCTATTCCAGTCTCATAAATAAAATTTAAGAGCCGGAGACTGATTCTTCTTAAAAACAGTATGTGGCACAACTGTGCTTCTTCTTTCAAGTCTGAAAATTTAAGACTAATTTAGTGCAGAGAACAAGTCTAAAGCAAAGCACTGGGACAAGCCATAATCATTCTAACTACAATGTACAGGAGTGTATCTGTTGATAGTCTGTAGCTTAACCACACACACACCCCAGTAAGTGTTCAAATCAAGCATTCACAAACATGATAAATACAGTGTTTCTAAAGCTAGTAAATGAGTTACTTGTTTGTGCCAGCTTCTGAAAAGCCAGCTGAGCACTACCAGCTTCACAAGAACTTTACTGAGAAGAAAAAAGTAGTTAATTTTACAAAGACCATTTCTCCCTTTTAATTCCATTTTAGGGTTACCAAGGTCTTTCTAATACACAGAAGCCTTTGTAGATGGGAGAACAAATTTAGCAAGAGTACAGCATCACCAAAGCTGTTAACTACCTTAATACAGTTTGATGCCATTCCTAATGAAGTGCATCTTTAAATATTCCATTTTGTGCTCTTGCAAAATTATTTGAGTACAAATAAAAGCTTTTGCTCTGCTATACAGAATTCCAGCAATACATTTATTTACAGCTTCTACTTCTAAAATTCATGCTCTGAGATCGATACTTTTTTTGCTCTGTAACAAGTACACTATTAAGAAACAGCTTTCAAGTTAAAAATATTCTTTCTACATATGGCATTGAGGTTTGGTTACTATGAAAACAGTACCTGCTGCACCCAGACTGCAGAAGTTTTACAACACAGTACATTTGCAACATTCAAACATAAGTTTGATTTATCTATTTCACATTTTCAAGTCCCCCCCCAAACTGTTTATAACCAGGTTGAAGCCAAAGCAGTTTACATACCCCCCTCCTCCCCACCCTGCCCCCAAACACTAAGCACTCACACACTTGTTACTGTAGGATTGCTCATAAGTGATGCACTGCTGACATTGTTTTTTTTCCTTCATTCTGTTTACAAAAAGAAAAGCATATAGCATTTGTTTTTAAAGTAACAACTTCAAGCCTACTGATCACAATATGAACCTTTTAAAGGAATTCCTCTTTTTTTTCTTGCAGCATGGTTTTACTACCAAAAATTACTATTAAAAAATAACTTTTATCTCTGGAATGCTAAAACTCAAGGTAGTTTCAGTACTGAAAAAAAACCACACAGTAAAAAAGGCACAGAACAAACAAACAAACAAAAAACCCAACCATTTTTGGTACTACAAAATCACAACTCCAGTGTCTGCAAGACCATGAACTGATGGGTTTTTGCCTTCCATGTTTCCCCTATCTATTTAAGCAGAACTATAACCCATCATTGAAACTAAGTAAACCCACTGAAGTTTGGTACTGAAGTCTCAGAATTTAAAATTTATGTTAATAGCACTATATATGCTTGTTTTATGTTAATGTATTGTATATATACATACATATCATAGAATCATAGAATAGTTAGGATTGGAAAGGACCTCAAGATCATCTAGTTCCAACCCCCCTGCCATGGGCAGGGACATATGTATGCATATACCTATAAACTAGAAGCTCTAAGAATTCCTTCCACAAGTGGTATTATACAGAGGGAAACTTGTATTCAAACCACTGAGTTTATTTTCTCAGTTCACATGCATTCAGTGCTACCTGATGCAGAAACTGGTTATACATACACAGCCAGTATTCGCACTAGAAACTACTCCAGCACGATTGTATTGGTTTGTATTTGGAACAATGACTGATAGAGAAAACTTCAACTCCATTCAGTCATTTACTTCACACACTTTGGTCTTCCATACCAACAATTTCAAACTGTCACAAATATGAAGCTACTAGAAGGAATGCCATCCCCACTTTAAAATAAAATCTTGATCTAATTTGTTATATTTGTTGTACTCAGCTGAGATCAGGTATTTCAAATAGGAGGACAGCTGTGCATTTTAACTGCACAATGGCCATTTTAGTATCACAAGTTTGCCTTTAATCAATTCATTTAGTAACCGAACCTCAAACCACTAAAAGAAATAAAAACCAGGTTTATACAGAAATTTCATAAATTATAATGAAGGCAATTTTTAATAACATGAATTATGAGTAACATTTATTAGAACAAAACCAAAAGTAATTTATCTTTGCCAGGACATGTATTGCCTGCAACTGTTCAAATAAGGTATGTAATTACAAAAGAAATCGTCAAGATGCCTATGTTCCTTATGCAAAAACAATGCTATGTTCAGTAACACAGTTTAAGTACCATAGAATCATACAATAGTTAGGGTTGGAAAGGACCTTAAGATCATCTAGTTCCAACCCCCCTGCCATGGGCAGGGACACCTCACACTAAAATCATATCACCCAAGACACTTCATTATGAAACTGTCTTCCGACAATCACAAACCAGAACAATACACGTATTAAAGGAGATAAGGTCTTCAGGCTATTTTCTATGCTGGTATGATTATTCTTTTTCCTCCTAAAAACACTACACAACTGGAATAAAAGTAACACAAACATTATGGACTCTGAAGGCTAGTCAGATAGACAGATTAGGTATTAATAAATTAGTTCATTAAAGAAAAGGAATGCCAACATTCTTCCTCTGTACAGAACATATAGATGAGAATTAGTCAATTAAGCATTTGGACAGATACCACTACCATTATATTGGGTCTCAACAGCTCAAACGGAGTTCATTTAACAAGTCAGTAAAACAACACCACTGATGTAGCAAATACAACTAAAGCATAAACAAAGCCATTCAGTACTTACAGTTTATTTCAACACCTACCTCTTTTCTTGTTGTAAATAATATTCTTACACAACAGGTCATTGTGACAGAGTACCACTGGTGATCCTAAATTTGACAGTCTTTCCTTCATCCAGGCCATCTCTTCCTGAAGAACTTGAGGACTTGGAATGTCGCTTAGAAACCTTTTTAGGTATAAGAAGTTTGAGACTTAGTATTTAGCACAGTTGGTCCACACTAAGCATTTGTAATGCAATAACTTATCTGCAACAACAGTCTAGTTGAATACAGTTCCATATACCTTCTCTGAAACCAATGCACTCTTGCCCCTGGCAGACCAGCAGTCTAATGATGGCAATTATTTCCCCCTTCCTCTTGCCAAAAAACCCAACTCTCTGAAAATTCTGTGCTGTAAACATGACAAAAAGTCAGGAGTACAACTTGAATACAATCCTGCACATTTTAAAGGAGCAAAAATTAAAGGGGTTATGGCATGGATTTTAGCAGCTTTTTTCTCACATTACATTACTTCCTTCAACAAGAATACACAACAGGAAGTACTATATGTATTTATACAGAGGAAATGAAACTTTCATCTTTAGTTCTAACCACAGTTAGAACTATTGGAATACGATTAAGTAGCCATTTTATCTTCTAGATTTTCAATTAATTCAAGTTTTCTCAGTTTTCCTAACAAAAAAAAAACCAAAACCCCACAATTTTGCTAGAGCATTCTTTAATTACAACGCAGAATTCAGCGAGAAGAGAAGCTGACAGATTTCCAGTTTCACAAAGAACATTTTTAAGCTAGAATCTGCTTCCTGAGTGACATGAAGTTTGATGAAAGTGTACAGACACTTCCACATTACAGTTTTAGCTTAAACATTTGATCTCCGCTCCCAGAGAAACACTGTCTTCAAATCAAGCTTACAGCACAGAAATTCTATTTAGGTTAAATATGGCTCCTAGTTTTGCCTTTCCTCTTATCCCAATCTTCCAGTGACTGACACTAGAACCCTTGGAAATTATTTTGTTAAGTTTCTAAGGAAAAGAAATAAGTCTTATTTGTAGCTCAAGAGCTACACTGGATGCTAAAACCAAAATGTAATTAAACCCTTAAACTCAGGTGACAAAATTATTCACACTCCATGAGAGCACACATTTAGAGTGGTTTTACCCTCCTCTGGAACAGTCTAGAAGGTGAAAACAGCCTTTCATTAACTTTACTTTTACATCACCATGTTCTGAACAAGTTTGCAAACTAAACAAATACAGGATGGCTAAGAGGCACAGGTTAGAAGGAACAAGTACTACTACTCCAATTCCAGGAAACATGATTTTGGTATTTACCACAGAACACAGGTCTCAATTTGAGACTAATGGCTCTCAAATACTGTTGAGACAACTGACTGAAGTAGTACATGATTCAATATTGGCTCTTTAAAAATAATAAAGAAAATTACCATTATTTAAGTGTCCAATCAAGCCACAAGCTATCTATATAGATACACAATATACAAATTAAAGACTCCTTATCTGACATATGTATATAGCGACTATAGTAGACAAGGGTATGACAAAACTCAACATTTTACAAAGTTAAGTAGTTTGCATTACCACGTAATGTTGTTAAATATTCTTCTACCCCTCACCAGAAAGAATAACAAGTCAAGAAAGCACATAATAGAATACCTACCTTTTATTTACTTCCTCATCTGCAAATTCTGTGGGTATGAGAGAGAAATATTTCCCCATCTTCAGCCACAGATTAGATTTAGGAATCCATCCATTGTGTGCATGAATAGTATGGATTTTAGCAAGCTGTCTGGCAATAAGTCTAAAAAAAATAAAGTTCAGATTATTGTATTTAATGTGCATCTGACAGTCTTTACTGTATTTTCCTCTATCAACAAGAGAAAACAACTACAACGTGTTTAACAGACATTTAAAACAATCATCAAGGAAATCTGAACAGCAGTACAGCTGTAGAGTAGCACTTTTCAAGACTGGAAAGGTCATTAACAGCACTACTTGAGAGAGGCACCGAAGTTCTGCTGTAGTTTGTATATCTATATATATATATATATATCACCTGTATTTTCAGTTTATTCTAACTTGCTTTTCTTTAGAAGAATTGACTCAAATTAGCTGCCATCCTTCAGCAAATACATTTCAGCATGAATACTGAATACATGAAAACACTAAATACATTGAATACATGCTAAAACTAAAATCTTAAGACACTGGCACCTTCTGTTCACTGCTAATAGTTTAAAAAATTGTATGGAAGACTATTTTGAATCTATTCACAAAAGGAACATATCTGAGCTAGAAGTATTCGCCTTAGTGAAGTCCAGCCTCCTGCAACTCCACCATGTTAAATGATCTCCATAATGGTGATGTACAGGTATTAAATACAATAAGCAAACCTCTAATGAGTATATAGTCTTCTGGGGAGGCAGCAAGGATCATTTGTTCAGCACGGAAATACCACGATAATTAAAACAGAGGACAATAAGCTGTCAAGAGTGTGAAGCAACAATTTAATGCATGCTTATATATTTTTCCCCTTCTTATTAGTAAAATTTGAGATCTTTAGACTTGACAGAACACCATAAATGCATCATAGGACTTGAATAATGAATAACTAAATTCTTTAAAAAAAAAAGAAGAAAGCTTACCTGAAAATATCTGGATTGCATACATGCTCTGGATCCAGTGCTTCACCCTGCATGAACTCATAGCACAGGCCGTTATTGAAAGTACAGTATAGTTGAGGTGCACAGCCATGGGCCTGTAACACACGGAAACTCTTCACTTCCTCATCTCGATCTACTAAGAGCTCGGTCTTATTTCCATAGATCCTAACTAGAACGACATCATCTGTTACATCACCCACGTAGCAGCCAATTAATTTATTGGTGATTCCATCTGTGAACAGCTGAAAAGTAAAAATAATGCATAAGCAACTTTAACCTGCATCTGTATTTTCAATGCGCAGGAGGAGAATGCAGCATTGTTCCTTTGTTCACAAAACAGATGTTTACTAGGTTGAGTATTAACAAAAGAAATCTTTATGACACAGAAATATGGCAAAGAAAATTGCAAGGATTTTTATCATGCCTGGTTAAGCACATGGTACAGCACATGAAAAGAGGGAGATAAAGATGCAGTGAAGTACAGAAATACTATATATAAGAGGCCATAACTGAACATTTAGTATTGTAAAATGAATTTCAACACAACTACTCTGAAACTGATGGGTTAAAACAGCTGTAAATCAAAGCCCAACAAACCGGTATGAAAACTCAAATAATGGAGGTGTGGACACTACAAGCTCCCAGCTAGGGAAAGGGGAGAGCAGACCAAAAAGTATCCCACTCCTTGACTGCTGCTTGTCCTTTTATACATAAGGCCTAAAATAAGTCACTATACAGGCTGAACTCCTGGAGATTCTACCAAACATCAGGCAAGATCCTGAGTTGTTGGGCTTCATGCACCAGTTGCATGCAGTCAGGCATTTGAAATTCCACTTGATGCCTGTAAGGGTAACACAGCAGTTCTTAATTTCAAACTACAATCCAGGACAGCTGTATAGCTCAGAAAACAGATGTTTGGCACTTCAAAACTCTCTGCCCTCTGTCAACTCAGACTGAACTAAAGAACTTGCTAGCTGAGCAGTACCCATACTAATGCTAGCTATTAGGCAAGTAACTGAATGACAAGCTGTTAAGATCCTCGGGTGAGAAGAAGCTTCACAAGCAAGAATACCAATGTTTGTAGAACTCCAGAACATTCTCCTGCAGTCTTAAACTGTAACTTTAAACTTAACTAAAAAGTAAACAACAAAGTCTAGGTTCTCACAGCAACTGTAACTATATGCAATTTTTCTTTAGTGTTTACAGTTATACCTCTTCTACTTCATTTCTCCCAAAAACCCTGATAAAACTTAATTTAAAAAAATATTAAACCTTCCCACAATGCACAAAACCTCCTTTCAGGACCTTGCCTTACAACAACCAAGAAGTAGCTTTAAGTTGGTTAATGTACAGTTAATACATACACAATTTTCCCTTGGGTGGACATCCTTCAAGCTTAACTTCCCACCATTCTTTAGGAAGTACTTTTATTAAAACTACATGACAATAACAGGCAACTTCTCTACAGGCATCACTCCTTAGAACCCTGGACAATTTGGGTGTTTGTTTGGGGTCTTTTGGTTTGGTTTTTCTTGTTGTTGGGGACAGGGGGATGGTGTTTGTGTTTTGTTTTCTTTAAAAGCTAAACATAATTCAGGAAATGTTACTCCTCCTAAAGTAGGCTTTACTTTTAAAACTAAAGTACTATCACACAAACAGAAGTACCAGCTTATCTGTAAGTCCCAGCGGTTTAAAGAAATCAAGCACTAGAGGCAATTTTAATTCCTAAAGAAAGAAAATGCAGAAGCTGGCTCAAGTCTCCCCATTTAGGAAAAGACTTTCAGAGCAGAAGATGCTATGTTTTAGCTACTGTATCTTGATTTTCTCAGCACCCCTATGTGATGAGGCGAAAAACCTCATCAATAAATGCAGAAAAGGGCTTGTTGTCATCACAAATTACAGCTCAAGTTACTGAGGAAAGATAAATAGCAGAAAATATTAATGTCCTCCATTCTCTCAAAATTAAAACTTCATAATTTATGGACACATTTTATTACTAGCTATAATTCTAACAACCCAGAATAAGATGCAAGTAATGAAGACTGTTGTCTAAACTGTCTTTATAATAACTGTTACAATGTTAACTAGTGCAAGTAAGAACACTGTAAAATTTAGCACACTATCCTATGTTTTTGCTTAACACTTATCACAGATGTTTTAAGTTTCCTCCATGTACATAAGCATACTGTTGCAGCAATGCACATGCTGTATCAAGAGAGGGATGATGTGTTTGAGCAGTGTTAACCTAATTTGAACAGACAGTACTTAAATGCTTTTCACAGAATACCAGAATCCCAAGGGTTGGAAGGGACCTCGAAAGATCATCTAGTCCAGCCCCCCTGCAAAAGCAGGGTAACCTAGAGTACATCACACAGGAACTTGTCCAGGCAGGCCTTGAGTATCTCCAACATAGAAGACTCCACAACCCCCCTGGGCAACCTGTAACAAGTATGACCTACAAATTAGGCCTTTATGGTACAATGTATTTATTTATAACCTTTCCGCTTGTACAAGGGATCTCCTGTAAATCATCTAGTTCATCCTCTTCTCAAGATGGGACAAGTAAAACCAGTCACCCAGGACTGTGTCCAGCATCTCCAGGAATTCCAGAGACTCTACAAGCTGCCTGGGCAACCTGCTCCAGCATTTGAGCACTCTCACAGTGGAAAAAAGTAGTTTTCTTGCATTCAAATGGAACTTCATATACATTATATTCCACACCCAGAAACTTGTCTGTCACTGGATACTGAGAAGAGTCTGGCTCCCTGTTCTTCATTCCCTCTCATCAGGTATTTATACATACTAAGATCCCTGCAAGTCCCCTTTGTTCCACAGGAAACAGTCCCACCTTCTCCTCATAGGAAAGATGCTCTTCATGGCCCTTTGCTGGACGTGCTCCAACAAGTCTGCTTATTTCTCACACCAGGGAGCCAAGAACACAACACAGCACTTTTAATAGGGCAAAACAATGTAGAAGTACTGGTTATGATATATTTCAGCATAAAAGCAGAATTAACTCATTAAAAATTTTAAAGAGCATTTTGCAGAAGTGATTTATGTTGTGCTATCAATGAAGTTACAAAGTATCTTGTCTGCCATACTTAAAGGAAAACTGTATTATGAAAAGGACAAGGCTCTAAGGTCATCAGAAATAATGATACTACCAAAAAAAAACCCCAAACCCCAATACAGACATTAAGTAGTGCTGATGCAAAGAAATATTAAGAATTTGACTTGTTTATGCTGTTAAACTTCTGGCCACTGTACAACTTCTGTCATACTGCACAGGTCTATTATCCCTTTGAAACAAACCTCATTAGTGTTAATAAAAAGAAATCCACAACAAGGAAATTGGACTCCCTCAACTGATAATTTAGGAACTCTACTTATTAGCATCTATTTGTAACATGCTGCTATAAGTAATTATTTACACCCAGGAGTATTTTAGTTACTGCTTTTTAAAAAGGCAGAAGAGTTTGCTTACTTTTCTAATAGCATTATTCAGAGTACATCATTTCCATATTCCATCATGAGAAAAGAACATAATACTTTCTCTTACTCAGAATACCTTAACCGTAGCATTTAAAGAATCAGCTTAGAATGCCTTGCCTGAAATGTAACTTGAGATGCAGCAGAGGAAAACACGAGTTCTCTAACAAAAACACCAGTTTAGCACATGGGGAATGAACTCAGATGGTATGGATAAGATAATCACTAAACACTGAAGGCCACATGGAAAAAGATGGAAGAACCTACAACGAGAACATAAAGCATCTTTGAGACAGAATTTACCCTAAAAGCACTCTTTTCAGCAATGATCAAGTAATCATAACTCACCTCACCCTGCCCGACCGAACACTGAGTCCCTAGCTCTTCCAGGTAACTCTCCCAGTTACATCCTGGGCATGAGATGCTATGGTATGGAGTACCTATTTGGCCAGCCTGGGTCAAGTGTCCTGTCTCTCCTTTCTCCCCTCCTTCCCTGACAGAGCATGAGCTCAGAAAAAGGCCTTGGACAAACCAAACATTTGAGCAGTAACTCAAAACATGTTTGCTATCAGCAATCCTTCTCAGCCCAAAAGTCAAAACACAGCCCTGCACCAGCTACCAGGAAGGAGAAAAAATGACTGCTACTGCTGAAATCAGGACAGTTACTATCTCATAAGCAAGCGGTTCAAGAAAAGCTTGTATCTGACCCTACTGTTACAAGTGTTCAAAAGAATGAGAAGAATGAGAACAAAATTACGACCACATGTAACAAGCACAAACAGGCAGAAGTGTCACATGGTATATCCCACAAAAGAGATGTAAAACGAAGCAGGCTGTTACCACATCCATAGAACTACAAAAGGCAGTGTTGTACTGCAGTAGAAACAGAACAGGTATGTGAAGTTTCAGCATACATAAGTAAGTAGGAATACTGTCCAAATCTCCCCCAAGTTTGTTCCTTTCTGGAGATCTTAATGTGCAAACTGTTAACACATGCTTCATTAATGCTCACAACATTTCAAGTTTGCACTGCAAGATATACTTTCATTTTTTTTTCCCTGGAAAAATATAAAGGCATATCCACAAGTATACATCTCTCAAGAAATTAACTTGTTGACACAAAGCTAGTTATTTCTCCATTTCTTCTTTCTGCAGATATTCATAAAAAGAAGGCCTAAGTACAACGAGCAGAGAATGACAGCCTTTGGTAAAATCTCATATTCAGCAAGACTTGCAAGCAACATCACTCAAAGGTCTCCAGACTCCGGAAATATATCCTCTAGATAATTACACTGATCAGGTGAAAGCCATTGTCTACATGATCTTGGTGGTCATGGTCAGATGATCACAAACAAAAACCATTTAGCATTAAAAGCAGGCCCCCTTCAGATACTGGAAGGCTGCTATGAGGTCTCCATGCAGCCTTCTCTTCTCCAGGCTGAACAAGCTCAACTCTCTCAGCCTGTCTCCAAAAAAGAGATGCTCCAGCCCTCTGATCATCTTTGTGACCTCCTCTGGACTTGCTCCACCTGTTCCATGTCCTTCTTACATTGGGGACACTGGAACTGCACACAGTACTCCAGGTAGGGTCTCACAAGAGTAGAGCTGAGGGGCAGGATCACCTCCTTCGACCTGCTGGTTATGCTCCTTTTGATGCAGCCCAGGATATTTAGATTTCTGGGCTGTGAATTAACACTGCTGGCTCATGTTCAGTTCCTCATCAAAACCCCCAAGTCCTTCTTCCAAACTTTGAAAGCTAATAGAAATGAGGTTGAATATGTTATTCAAAATCAAAGAATTGATTTGCTGCTTCTCCCCGTGAAAAATTTGAAATGCCCAATGAGGAAAGAGGAACTAGAACATCCTTGCTAGCTACCTTCCTTTCCAAAGTTAGAAGTCTGCAGCATAAGATACATGCCATTAAGTAGTCAGATGCAAGCTGTGCCTAAGCAAATACCAGTTCTCTGTAATTAGAGCCAGTCACCAATGCAAACACCTACATCATGCACAACTGGATTACCCTATGCACTGTGATGTGGCATATCGATTACATAAAACATCAACAGATGCACAATTGCTGCCCCACCCACTGACAGCACAAACCCAACCCTTTACAAGGGACTGAGATTACCAAACTTCAACAGTAGCTTATTAAGAATGTAGAAACCAACTCATCCTTCAGTGATATCTAATACTGCCTACATTTCCCCTCCTGTAACACTGCATTCAAGGCAGATCTCACATTGCATTTTTTTCCTCCACAACACATCAGCAATGCAGCTCATTCTGCAACTTTTTATCTTTTCTGATCCTTTCACTCATCGCTTCTCCACTTAGATTTATTAGTTCCTCAGAAGGTTAACCAATGAACTCATTCCCTCCTCTTTATATGCTCAACTACTTCCACAACTGCCTAAGAGTGTGATACTCCAAAAAACAGGTAAGCAATAAAAAAATCTCTTGAAAAATGTAATGACACTGTGATACAAAAATAAAGTTTCCTTCCCAGAGACATTTTCTGTTTCCACTCAATTATTTCAATGCTTCAAATCCCACACTCTGTTTAAATAAACTATGAAATATTTTAACTAGTTCAGAAATCTGAACCTAATCAGCTTGTTACAGAGAAAATACCAGGATCAACACAAGCTAAGGAATTAGAACAGCAGCTAGAAAATACTGTGAGAGGAAAAGCTAGTTAGCACAAGTCAGGAAGAAAAAGCAAAAAGGAAAAAAAGCTAAAAAAAGCTAACCTGGTATATATAGAGAAAAAAGGGGAAGGAGGTATGTGTTGTTTTGATGATGAAAGTACAAATATTTGTAAGCATAGCCCTGGCTCGTACCTTCACATTTCATAGCTACAGAAACAAATTTTTGCAAAGAAATATAAAAAAGCTACAGTACTAAGGTCATGCAAAGCATTGATAAATGCATAGACCTACATCTTGTCAACAAAGACAGTACCACAAAGCAAGCAAGGCCCAATTATTTCAGAGAATAAAAACCCAAACTTAATTACACTTATCTGGAGATAAAAGTAGCTTGCAGGATTCAGAAAAGTCTCATTAAAGGAATTCATCTCTTTACAAACTTCTCGCACTTTGGGCCAGGACAAGAGCACTGTTTGCTAGCATGTAATTTTTACTACTTTGTATCTCTGATATATCTCTGCTGGTCTAACCAAATAATAGTTTAAACTAAAACTATTAACATTAAGCCTTTTTACTAATGAAAACAAGCAGCCTTTATTCTCAATAAGAACTTAGAATAAATGTTAGAAATTACTTCAAAATGAAAAAAATAGTGTTTTTTTCCCTGCACCATAACACTACATTACAAAAAGGATATTAAGTATTAACTTACTAAATCCTTCATTATCACCAGACCTACCAGATGTAAAATAGGTCATGGAATAAAAGATTCCTGAATCCACACTTACTGAAATAGTAACTAAGCTTCCCATACTATAAGCAAATACAGATCCTCCTTCCAAAACGCATCTCCAGAAGAAAAACAGAAAGTTCTTAAGGTGGGCAACAGACCAAGTTGCAACAAATTCCAAACTGTGATTGTACCTGTTTTCCATCAGGAGGGTGATACAACCTCTTTAAGATAACAAAGAGTTTAAACAATTACATCTTTATATTTGATTAATACAGAATTGCCCAGAATATAAAAATTGGCATGTCCACTGTCGCAATTCAGCCCACTTCTGGATTTAGCAAGCAGTGAGCTCTTCAGCAGAAGACTAGGAGAAAGGCCTCTAGAAATCCCTTCCAACCTGAACAACTCTACAATTTTATTACTAAAATCAGAATCAAGTGACTACTGAAAAAAAAAGTTTTAACAATATTACTTTGTATTCCTGTAGAGCAGAGAAAGGAAACCTCAAGAATTTAAGACTTAGAAAATATAAACATAAGGTATAACATCCTAGAAAATGTAACAGTTGTACTCAGCTCTTAGCACCTCCTCAGATGACAAATGCACAAAGTATCTACATGAAGATCAGCATTCAGACATGAAAACTTTGTTTTCCCTTACCAATGTATGATAACTTGTATATTTGTACTGTACTGTAGAGGTAACATTCACTTATAACTTCAGACAGAGGAGATAAAGTAGAGCTGCTTGTGATCCAGCAAATAACTGGCAATGCTTATAGATGCTATAGACTTCCTGATAAATAATACAATGAAAATAATAGTGATACATTTATGCTCTATGCTATGATGAAATTTAAAATGCAGAAATATATTAATTACTTCAGATACTTATCTTACAGAAAGCACTGAACTACACTGTTACAGAATTGTTTAGCTGACTAAGCAATCTGACACACAACAGTAAACTTTTACAAGAGAAGTTAATTAACTTTTTAAAGTCAAACTCTGGACTCTTCAACTTTTTACTAATTGTTTTGACCGAAGAAGTACCAAGTGCAAAGGTAGCTAACAGCAGAGTTCAGAGGAAGTAGTAGTTAGTTCCACCTATCAACGTTCTTTGTCTACTTTGATGTGATGCTGCCATTTCAGATTAGACAAGCATATTTTCCACGCAATAAACGATTTTCACTTTCATCTCCCTCTAAACACATGCCCCTCCAGTATGGGGACTCCAAGGCCAACCTTCTGTTCACTCCATCCCCTTAAAAACAGTCATCTTTCATTTTAGCATCAAGCTGAGTGATACATGTGTAACATGCCTGCCTAACAGATTGCAGCAGCAATGGTGATAATACATCTAGTTTCAAACCACATGCATTCTTGCTTGTTATGTATGCACAGTGGTTTAAACACAGACTAGAGTTAAAAATAACAGGCCACTGATGTGCTTCATGAACAGGATGCTCTTCTGCTGTACAGAGGGAGCAAAATTAAATAAAGGGAGTTGAGAAGTTTCGGTCATAAAATAATTTGGTTTAAACAACACTCAAAACAATTTTTAGACAGAATCCTATAATCACAGACAATAGTTATTACTTTACTATTGCATGGCCACATTAACTCTTATTCTACAGCAACAGTACCAGTGGTTTTTGTTCTGTTAATTGCTTCTTTCAAAGAGGGTACCACAGGAAGGAAGCATCTTCTTTTTTCTTAAACCTACTAGAACTTTCTCAACATGTTAGAGCTACCCCTCCTTGAGGAAATGTTTGCTTCATTTATTGGAATTCCTGTATGAAAGTAAGATATTCTGTTGAGAAGTGAACAAAAACATGCCTAACTTCAGGCAGTCCTGCAGGGAGTTGGACTCAATGAAGCTTATGGGTCCCTTCCAACTCGAGATACTCTATTGTTCTGATAACCCTTAGTATTACATGTTGTAAAGCTATTTTTATTGCATCCCAAGATGTTGGGACTCTGCTTAACTTACGGCCTCAGCCTTCAAAGAAGCTGCCTAGAAAAACCTCATTAACTTTATTGTCAGACTAACTGGACTGTTATATATCTAGTTTCTTTTCCTATCAATAAAGTTCAGTCAGTATTTGTGCTATTACCTCAATGTGCTCAGTTTTCCTATATAAATTAGTTCCAGTAGCTCTCTTCAGAGGAACTTGACTAAATTAAGACTCTTCCACTTATTAATAACTGCTGAATAACAGAGTTTAAGAACATACAATAACACGCTCAACTAAATGCAGGCTACAACCAAAAGGCTGCATTAGCCAGGTAAACTGACTGAAGGCTCGTATGGGGCCAGGTTAAGTATATTCTAGAAGCACAAAAGCAGCCAATCCTCGAGCAGATGACTCGTCATAAATACAAATGACGGCTCACCTACAGAACACCACAGACTAAGTGGCGATACTCCTGCATACCCTCACGACTAAGAGAGGCGAGCAAGGACGTTAATGGGGCTGATACCGATACCCTCAGCCTAAACCCAAATCCAGCAGCGAATACAAGGCCTGTATTTACACTTCTTTATCCACTACCTGAGAGGGCACGGGGGAAGCCGGCCAAGGGAACACCTCAGCCCCGCGGCCGTTATCTCGGCGACCGTTACCAACAGCAGTGGCAGCAGCCGCCGGGCCCCTCTTTCCTTTCAGGCTGTTTCTGCCCTTTTCTGCCCCATGGAGAAGGTAAGAAGTCCCCCACCGGCTTAAGAACACACCCTACTCGGCAAAGACCCTCCGAGAGCGAAGCTTACTCCCTTCCCCTCAGCCGACACCGCAACCCTCAACCCCCGGGCCGGCCTGGCGAGCATGGGGGGAAGAGCACTGCCCTCCACTAACAGGGGTAGTCAAGTTTCATCGCGGAGGGCACGGAAGGAGGAAGAGGAAACGGAGCGGTGGGGAAGGAGGGCCGGGAGGGGGCAGGGGATGCTGCCGCTCCGACACGCCCCGCCGCCGGGCTGCCTGGCAAATGGGGCTCGGCGCAGGGGGCTGCGAGCGGAGAGCGACGAGGAAGGGGGAGGGGAAGGAAGCGAGGCGGCAGCTCCCCCGCACAATGGCCGCCCGCCCTCCCCCCTTCCTTCCTCCCTCTCGCTCCCTTCCTCCTCAAGCATGACCCGTTCGTGGGCCCCGGACTCCCCATACCTGCAGCGTCACCTCCTCGGGTCTCCAATGGGGCCGCAGGCGGCGCAGGAGCTGCAGGGCGCCCTGGCGGTAGCCGGGCCCCTCCCGCTCGCTGACAGTGATGTCCAGCTTGGGCACCTCCGGGGAGCCGGGTGGGACGTGGATGTAGTTGGACATAGCGGCAGGCGGGCAGAGAGGACGCGGCACAGGGTACCAAGGACAAGCAGCTCCCGCTGGTGTCTCCTCCACGGCGGACCCGGCAACTGAGGGGGAAATTTCCACTCGGGCTCCCGATAAAGCGGCTCCACCTCCCCCCGGCTGCAGCGCGGAGCAGCCTGGGACAGCAGGCGGGGCTGGGCGGCGACCGCCCTCGTTCCCTGCCGCCCTGAGCCGCTCACCTGCCCGGCCGCCTGTGGAGCCGTGAGGCAGCCGCGGCGGGGCCTGCAGGGAGGGCGGCCCTCGGGTTTGCTGGGCGTGAAGGAATGCGGACGGTACCGCCCAGGCAATCACCGGCCGAGCGGCTGATGGTAATCGGGCGTTGAGTTATCTGCTACGGTTAATTTTTGTCTTTAATTCTGTGCCAGCCTTCGTTGCTTCCCCCGCTCCCCTGCAGGGTGCATACCTTGCTCCAGTTCCAGCCGGTTGGCGTTTGGTACTGCTTGTGGTCCCTCAGGGCACTGGGAAAGGCTCACTCCATCGCCCGCCCTGATCTAAAGATTGTCTTTTTCATGAGCGGTACAGAGCAGTTAAATTCTTTGTTTTATGCTGAAAAACTCGCTGCCTTGAGATTATTTTAAGGGAAAAAAGGGCCCAGACTGTGCTACAGCATTTTACCAATCCAGAAGAAAAAAATAAAATTTAAAAAAAGAACAAATCTTTCCTATTTTAGAAATATTTTAGTTCTGCCCCTAATATTCCTACAAGTCTCTGCCTCCCGTCACATTCTGTGGTCTTCCCACTTAGGAAACACTGGAATGTCAAAGAAGTTCCTCTGTTGTAAAGCAAGTTTATTAAGATAGGCTAAGACACAAGAGCTACACAAGCAGAATAATGGCTGGTCTCTTCCCTAAAGAGTTGTTACTTTAAATAGACCCAGATCAGGGAAAAGGGGCGTAATTTACGCCCAAAATGAACAATACCATGAGGGAACCAGCTAGTTCTACAGCTTTATTTCTCATTTACTTGACACGAGTTCCTCCTCAGAAGTGCAGTGCTTTAGTAACCCTTCCATTGTGTCACCCACTACCGTCTACTTGTGAATGTCGTCTTTCACCGAGAATCATTGTCGTCACTGAAAGGTTTTGCAGGACCTCACTGTTTAAGTGCATCATCACTTCTATTCCAATTGTTCTTGTTGAACACCTCACCTTAACCAAGTATTTCTTTATTCACCCACCTGTATGGCTTTTCCCTCAGATATGGTTACACATTTGGAATAGTCTCTCAATTATTTTACAACTAATTTTCTTCCTTTTTTTTAAATTTCCTCATGATCATTAACCTTAGTGTCCACTTCCATCTAAACTTCAGTTCAGACCAAATGGTTAAAACCTTCAGAGACAGGAATCTTACCTTTGTGAGAGTTCAATAGCCAAAATTTCCTTCCGTTTAAGAGAAAATGCAGTGTTTACAGGTTGGTGTTACTAGTGTAGGTTACTCTACATTAGTAACCTTTCCTTACCGAGGATTAAAAGGGTAAGAATACACAGGTCTGAATCAAATTTCAAATGTCATGAATTTCCAGACCTAAAGGTTGAGTATATTTCTAGTGGCAATATGCTTTCAAATTTAATAACCCTCTTTCCTGCAATTTTTGTATCTGTCTTTTAAATACACTGACTCACCTCTCTTCAAATCTTCTTTCTCCGTCTCACCTCATCAGACCTACCCATTTCTTCCATTAGTCCACTCTACTTTTTCTTCTTTAAAAGTAAGGGCATTCTGAAAGTTAAGCTCCCTTTTTGTTTGGAAATCAAATTCCTTATGTACATTCACCTTTATACATTGTTCAGTCCTGTAAGTTAGCACTACCACAGTAGCATGATATCACTCTGTCTGATCAAGCATGTGATACATGGTGCACTCTGCTTCTGCACAGGCAGTTTGGTAGATGATAAACTAAGACTTACTTGCGGATTAAAGGGCAAAGTGACATTTTTGTTGAAATAAAATACCAAAGGTTGAATGCTTCAGCTTTTGTATGCTAATTTCAACAAGAACTGGTTGAAAGCTGATGCTGAACATAATTCTCCTACCAGAAGCTTTTGGTTGTTAACTCTAGGAAGCCTTGCTAACTTACCCAAGTCTGACTAAATTTCCAGAAGTTGGGTGTGAGTATATTTTAAACATAAAGGGGGGAAGTTGGAGCAGTCATGGTGTTTGGATTATTTGGGAATGAAGGAAACTGAACTTCTGACAAATATTTATCCAATAGATTAAAGAACCAATAACATGTAGGCAGTAGCACCATCATCTTGGTGATCATGGTATAAAGACACATCCTTTTTGCTTGTCTGCATGATGCACTGGGAATTTTTAATTCCTGTTTTAAACCAGTTCAATAAAAGTTATGGCTAGCTACTCACTTTGTATCCTTTCCTTTTGGTTTCCTACAGATATTTGTAGTGTCCTAATCAAACCACAGAAAATACCTTCTGACTGGGTCTCTTTCTCTAGTTTCTAATAGTGTATCTTTCCTTTTTGAAAAATGTATTTTCCTTCTTTGTCTTTCCCCTGTTTATGACACCTGTACTCTATAAACTGTGAAATGCATTAATAAGAACCCTGGTGGGTTCCTCACAGCTAGAAATTGTTCACTGGCTACAAATAGACTTGTTCTTAGAAAGACCTGGTGTTACTCCCAGTAAGGATCCAGGAATACAAAGAATGTGTTTTCTCTTAACGTTTGCTATTTTTTAGGTACACCATGCTAAATTAAAATTATTCTGACAGTAGATGTGCACAGCACTGAACTGAAGAAAACAGGGTGCTTTAGATCTCTCCCAGACTTGTATACTGACTATGCAGTCAGTTTGACCTGGTTATCCTCACTGCTCTGTCATTCTCTTTTTCTTCTTGTGCTAATCAGAAACCAGGTTGTGCCATTTCATTTACTCCTACGTTTTTCTTGCCTTTAGGTCAGTGCTGGATGCTTTTTAAGCTCATTAAGGAAAAAAAGGCACAAAGGAAAGAGCAACATCAGGCTCAGAACCAGTTTTAACTTCCCAGGTGCAGTTCTCCTGGCTGCTTTCCAAACCCAGTAATTCAGTAATTGCTTCAGAGGAACTCAGTGCATAAATGTGATTATAAATGGGAAGTGTACATCTTATAGCCATCATTAATTTTAATAACATTTTCCATAGCAGAGAGTTTCAAAATACTTTCTATTGTTCTAATCTCACAGATCCAAAAATTGAGTCATCAGAAGGTTAAATCTGCTATTAGACCAGTCAGCAGCAGGCCTGGAAACAATTCTTTACTTCCAGTCCAACCCTTTGATCACAAGCTTTCTTCAGTGCTTTAAAGAATGTCATCTCTGTTGATTATCCAGCATGTACTATTTGTGACAAGATGAATCACATCTCTGCACACACAGTGTTAAACTGTAATTCAACTCTTTATTTATTTATTACATCGATTTTTAAAGTGCCTGGTGCCCTAGCATCCATATTGATTTACCAGCAACAACTCTCGACACAGAAAGTTGATAGACCTGTCATGTGTTTATTGTACTCTATAAAAGGCTTCATTTTAATCTTGGTGAAGACTAGCTTGAAATAGATCATTTTATAAAAATCTTGACAGCTTACAAATTTCTCCAAGATGGATTCTGCTTGGTATGTTGTTGAAATGGTAAAAACCCTTCTCTTGTGCAAGTTGCTTGCAAGAATAATAAGTTATAGCTTTCTCAAGAATATTTTGAAAGCTACATATGATAGCAGAGTAGAAGCTTCAGCTCCCACTGCAGTTTTATGGCTTAATTTTCTAGTAAGCTGCCAATTAGTGACACTTATTTGACACATTCCATGTGATAACCTAGTTCCTGACGATCTAACCCCTATTTTTTCCAGCATCAGAGTGGTGCAGTGCCTAACGTGGTGTGGTAACAGATGTGGTTACATGTGAAAATAGCTTAGTGGTTTCCAGTTCTTTCAGCTTTTCATGATTTCACTCGTAAACCTCAAAAGTTTCTAGTGGAAGTCTGGACTTCTGTGCAGCATAAAAAGAGGGAGAGGATTTAGCTTAACTAAATTAAAACAATTGAAAAACATGCACAGAATTATCTTGAGTATGGGTATCACACATAAATGATTGCCAATTCATATTCTACCTGTCTCAATAATAAAGAAGAAAGAAAGGCAAAGAAGGGTGGTGAAGAGGGGAGATGAAAGGGAGAAAGGAAAGGGAGAGAGCAGGAAATTGTTTTATTTCTGTGTCAATGAGAGAAAAAATCACTCAAGTGGCTAACATGTCTTCCTCACAAAATCACTATTCCAAACAACTTTCCTTTCCTTGAGTAGTCTCAAGTCAAGGACTGAAAAAACATAGATGTTATGCAGGAATTATGCTGCTTTCCCATGCTTATATCCAGTTCCTTCACAACAAGTTGACAGATAACCAGGAGGCCTCTGGGCAGTACCACTGCATCCTTTTCATAAGTATTTGAGTTTGTGGACTAAGGTCTGTGTGCCCAGCAGACTCCAAGCTAGATGCTCTTTCGGTGCCCCTGTGTGCATCTTTTCCCTAAGCCTTACTAGCCTTACCTCCATCTTTGTTTCTAGCCTATTTCCCACAGAATTAAGGTTAATGTGACCAGATTTTGTGTCTGTCCTCCCTCAACTTGAGGAGCGACTTTAAAATTTGACTGGGACTTTAAATACCAAAGATAGTTTTAAATCCTGTAACTGGGAATTACTGAGCAGATGGAAAGAATCACTATTCTTTCTCCCTGAAAGAAAGGATAGTCAAGCTAAACTTTTATCTGTTATGCTGCTGCTGATGGAGTAGCTTGTTTGGTTTTTGTCTCTACATTTGCCACTTCTCAGATGGGTAGAAGGGAGAGGCCCCTTCACTTTTGAAAGGTATGTAATCCTAGATTCTCTGGATTAAATTGACTACTATAATCTAGTTTAGTACCCCCTGCTCAGACTTTGCCTCTTTTTAATTACTTTTGATCCCCTGCCTTGTTTCTCATGTAGTGTTGTCATGCTTTGGTCCTTTCCAGCTGGTAGAGGGGGGGTATTTAGCTGCTTAATGAAGGAGATGCATTTTGTCCAAGGAACAAGCAATTGCACCCCAAATTAGTCCATGGCTCTGCAGTCATTTTCTTTTTTCAAAGCAATCCTTTTTGTTTTATATTAGACATGCTGCTTTTTGCCTGTTGTTGCTTTCATTGTTTTTCTTTTGGTGGTTTTGTTTGGGGGATGGGTTGGGTTTTTTCATTGCCTTTTGGTTTTTTTCTGGTTTCTAGCCGATTACTGTTTCCTTGTGGTTTCCTCCTTTTGTTGTATACCAGCCTGGTTAAAATCAGTTACGCCAGAGAAGCAGACCTTTGAGCAGCCTGTTCAGCTTCCATTGCCATCAGCAGGAAAAACACCACCATTTACTTCATTAGGAGCCAAATGAAGTGAGACGGGCTGTGTACGTCCATACAGTCACATGTGCTTGGATTAAAGTTCAGAGCAGAGCACCACTCTCTCACTGCCTCACCCCTAACCCAGCAAGGGTGCAAACTGCATCCACCTTGTGGGCTGCAGTGCCCTCGGGACTGGGGGCTATGTGTGCTCCCATGGGGTGGAAGGCAGGCAAGGCTTATCCCACCATCCCCACCAAGGAGCAGGGCAGGCAGGCCATCGAAGTCCATAAATGTGCCCAGGGCCTGGTTGCACCCCCTGTAGTTCCATCCTGGAACCTGCTCTGAAGAGGGCTGTGGAGAAGCAAAATCTGGCTTTCAGAGGGGCAGACTCATATTTCCATTCTCGAACCTACAAGCTGTAGGTCACCGTCTCAGGCTGCTTTTGAAAGTCCTGCAGATTTTACTGTTTTCAATGTGGTTTCTTTCATTATGTATCCTACAGGTTTTATTTACTCCTGAGGCATTGAATATTAGGGGACTTGCCAAAAAAAAAGTGCAGTAGGCATAAAAGAACAGCTCAGAACAACCTGATATTTAATCATAGGCTGGAAATATCTTTTACAGACTTCTCTGTTTGCAACTGTTGCTAAGCATGGGAAATTGCTGAATTAGTCAGCTTCATTTGTATTTCTGTTAAGGGAGAGCTTGGAACATTAATTAAATGACATTTCAAGTTTCAGGATAAGAAAGTTGTCCATCCCCATTGGAAAGGTAAAATGATAATATGATAAAAAATAAATACAATATAATAAGATAGCAAATATATGAAGGGGAAAGGGTCAAACTTTGCCAAAGTCTCTGTCTTTCCCTCCATAGGGTTTTAGGGCTCAACAACCACAGAAGCACAAAAGACTGCAGTGGAGAATATCTTCCCAGGCTCCTGCTGGCTTCAACCACAAGCAGGAAACAAGAAGATAGCAAGAGCTGCTACTATAGGAACATCATGTCTTGCTAGGAGCTTTCCTAAATTTCATTTGTTTCTCATGTTTCCTGTAAGATAGCTTGGCTTGTGCAGCAGCCTTTACACTTGATGCATCAGTTTCAGGTTTCCACAAAGCTTTTAACGTGTGAAAAGGCAAGAATATTCATTCCAGCTTCACCCCCACCCTCCATAGGAATAATGCCTCTGCTTCTTGTGGAACCCTGGAATTTTGCATTTCTATGTCAGCTGGCCTTCCCAGCCCACAGTCCCTGAGGGCTGAGGTTCACCAAGAGTACAGCAGAAAATCTTTTGCAAGCAGGTTGCAACTGCAACGTTTTGTTTCACTGTGATCCACGTATCTTCTGCCTCAATATCAGGCTGAAATTCAGTTTTATCTTAAGTTTCAACATGAGCAGCATTTTTGTTTAGAAGATACTGTTTTCTCTGGTATGTGTTACAATTGGCTGTGTGCTTCGAGTATGTCAGGAGCTTAGTCAGCTGTTAGAGTAACCACGGCTTGTTTTTCTTCTTTTTATCCCTTTCATCCAGTGGAAAAGTTTCCTGCCGCTCTCCCTACTGATATTTGATATCCTGTCTCCAACTGACGTACATCTTTAACTTTTAAAGAACAGCATGTCAACTGGCTCTGTTAATTATCACTCATTCTGGTTTTGTTTCTTTTTGCATTGCAAGGTTATTCTGGAGGTGTAACTTCTCAGGGGAATGACTATTTCTAATCCAACTCCTTCTTCTGTAAATATAAAAATAAAAGAAAGAGAAGAAAAAGAATCACTTTCTCATGCTTTGCAACATTTATTTAATCTACAGAACTAAAGGAATGCTTGGAGTAAGCAAAGCAGCCAGTCAGCAGCTTTTCTGAATGTCTGTAACAAGTAGCATTGTAATGCAAAAGAAGAAAGATTTTTTGAGTTTCTCTTGCTTTACATTCTAATAGGTTTTCCTGATAACCATCTTCCTCTTATTTTACCAGAAAGCACCACCACCAACTACCTACATTGGAAAGAAACAGTGGGAATCCATTACTATGCAGTTATTGATAATGTAATCAAATGTATCACTCAAACCCATGCTAAAAGCTGTCCACTGGTCTTTTCATGATGACTAAACAACAAAAACATTTCCAAAGCCTTACTCACTGAACACTGAGCTCTCTGCTTACCTTTACAACTGCTTATTTCTGAATTCTTTGGAAACAGGAAGCTTGACGTGCTAAAAACCAAAAGGATACAAAAGCCAAAATACTGAAGGAATGTTTGAAAGGTAGATTGACCTATCCTACAATTACATAGATTGATTGCCCAGGATTATGTATTTACAAAAACACCTGTGATACCACTCATAAATTCATAGCAGTGGACAGGTGGAATTCATAAGATAGCTTTTCTGTGACAGTCACTTCTAGTTCAATAAATCATTGTGTTACTTTTGCCAAGTTACATAAAATCGTTGTCTGAAGGTCAACTCCTGTGCGATCCCTAAAGTGTTCCCAAACCAGCTCTGCCACAGCCTCAACCAAACCATACCTTACAAGCAAGTACCACACATGGACCTGCAATAAAGAAAGTAGAATAAACCCAGATGTTTGAACCTTCAGAATCTCTAAAACAAAACATAACAAAAAAGAAAGAAAAATAAAAGAACAACCAACCAACCAAAACCAACTAAAAAACTCACTTTTAAAGCCCTTTTGATGAATTTAAGGTCATAGCTTATTTGTAGTTCACTTTCTGCCTCCACCAAGGAGGAAAACTTTTCCACCAAGAAAAGTTCTCCTTAGTTGTGTGTGTACATAAAAGTTGATGCCAGAAACCAAACCTCTGGCAGAAAATATCTTTTCTTACAATAACATCTCCCTTGCTTTACTTTTCATAAAGCAAACTCTTTAATTGCTTCCAGAAATACTCTGTGTTCTTGCTCTTCCCTTATGTATTTCAGCTTTCTCTTTCTTATATTTGTGGGTTTTTTTCAGCATTCTTCCCTCAGCTGTTCAAATCTGATCCTCATAATTCACTAGATTTTTTTTATTAATAAAAAATAAATAACATGAGGCTTCTATTGGAAAGAAAAGCTCACAAGTAAGAGGTTTTACCTGGCCAAAAGAGTCTGGCGAAATCTGAATTTCATATGGGAAGGATCACAGAGAAGAACACATATACAGGAACAAAGCACGCTTTTGATGGCAGTTGCTGGAAGTGTAAACAAGATCAGAAAAAGAATAGGAAATGGAATATCATTAGTACAGGGCTTGGGTTTTTTGAATTCTGTGTCTGGAAACACAATCTTAATTTTAGGGGTAAAAAGCAGGGGGCATAATAGAAAAACTGCATGATAGAAAAGGTTAGGCTCGAAGTTCAAGCAGCAGCTAAAACAGGCACAGAAGTAGCTGCAGAGATGCACTTCTATGTCTTTGACACAGTTTTTCAAAACCCTGAAGTTAATTCCAGTTTTATGACCAAAAGATGTTTCTGTATGGACACAAGGTGAGTGAAAGCAGTACAGGCATTTAAAACATAAGATAAGCTGTTTCCACAGCCATAGCCTATGGAAACCTTTTCCAGAAACTAATAATGACTTTTATGTCTCTTATCAGCAAAACAAGGAATTCATCCAATAAAAATTATGCCCAATGAATTTAGAATAAAGTAAATAAAAGCGTTTCTAACTGATATAGCTGTATGCAAAATAGTGCTTTGGGCAGTTTAGGTAAATCTTGTGGCTGAATGATTTTATAGCTGATAATACCTGCAGTTACTGTGCATACCATGTTAAGGACAATTAAGATAAGGGTAATTAAATCTTATTCTTGTAGGGTATAAACTAAATTGGCAAAAGTCACAAGGAGATTTCTTTCTTCCAAACATTATTTATTATTGCACTCTGCATATTTTTAGGGACTATTAGAATATGTACACCTATTTTTGGAAGCCTCTAGTTCTTGGATACTGCTGATAATAGAAGTGTGGATCACTGATATCATTGGCATCAGATTATTTTTGGTGTCCTGGGTGGAAACCCACAGGGCCCTCAAACACACAGCAGAAAATCATAGTGAGAACAATGTACTGCATTGTGTATATACTCAAAAGTCTGTTACAACATTAATGCAGCCATATTTAGTACGTTTTTAATTTCTTAGGTTTGTGCTCCGTTATAATTAGAGCCTTTTCTACATTCAGTATTCAGAACACATGCTGCTGCATGTTGGCGTGGAGATCTGAGAGAGAAAGGGAGTTCTGCACTGAACCTTTCTGCTACCTTAATGAGCTCCCCAGCCCTTCACAGGCTGCTGAAGAAAGCTGGGTCCTCAGAGGACTCTGCATAATCCTCAGGGGTTTCTTTGTACACAAGCACAGCTGCGTATCAACTGATACTACATGTGTGGAACATACATAGACTAGAGTTTATTTTCTACACCCCTGTGTTTATATTTGTACCCTGACAGGGCATTGTTCTGTTCTTATAAACTTGCCTGATATACAAATGTAATATGCTTGTCAAAAGGCAAAAGGAATTTCAGGATGTATCAAGTGAGATAGTCCTAGCAGGGACTACCTACAAATACAGAGATGCATGCAATACAGAAGTAGGGGGTTATAGCACAAAGCACTGTTGAGGCCTTATCAAAAATACCCTGTACTATTCTGTCCCTGTATATTAAAAACCGAAAGAGATATGGACAAAGGATAACAACATGATTAGGTAAACAGAGAGCCCCATACTATTGTAAAAAGTCTGGAGCTTGGCTAGTTCCATCTAGTACATGAAAAGCTGTGGGTGGACAGAACCACCCACCACAAAACTATCTGGACAGATGTGTCTTAGAGTGAAAAGATCTATTTAGGCTAAAACACGATATTGGTGTGCACAAAATAGGCATAAACTCATACTGGAGTTCTAGTTGGAAATTTTTAATCATATATGAAGGTTCTGAAACAGCCTTTAAATACAAGTAATGGGGAAAAGAAATGTCTTTCAATCAAAAAAATAACCAATAAGCTTAGTTAAAATCACATTAAATTTGATAACGCTGTCCTCTTTGATACTGAATCAAAAATAAAGGGCTTCTTAATATTGGGTAGTACATTATCACCAGACATTCCCACATGTTTATTCTTGTCAGAGAGGGAACAGTAGAATAACAGCTACTTAGCTGTATTTTTAGTTTAGCATCTTTTCAGTGGTGGCCATTTGCAAGGGGAAGGGTTGTGCATAGAAACATAACCCAGTCTACATCCACCCACCCCTACAGTTAAGAGATTTTGTACTTCTCCATAGCTAACAATGTGGTTATCTGATGTGGCTAAAATAGAATTATTCTTTTACCAGATTACTTTTCAGCTGCATCAACTTCAACTACCTGATTCTGTTCGTCACAATTTAGGTTCTGCCTGTTAACAAAGCTGTGACTTTTACAGCATTCCAAAATGCTTTTCAGTGACTGCATGAAAAGAAAGATGTATACAGGCACCAAGAACAGAAAATGAAACTGTGACACAGATCTGGTTTGTGAGCTGGAAGTTCCCTTTCCTCTGGGAGCCATTCAGTATCACAAATAGTTTTGAACTATAACTTCTGTAACAGTGTGCTCTGATAACAAAGCTTCAGTTTGAGACTAGAGGAGATGATAGCTGCAAAGATTGCATCTGAAAGACCAAGCTGTTACTACTTCATCTCACACAGATAACAAAAACCGTCCATAAGACACAATTTTGTACATTTATCTAATACCAACGAACAAAAAAGCTTGCAAGATGTGAATTACAAAGGACAGGCAAGTATCTAAAATTGCAGGGGGAGTTATCATCCTTTCCACACTTATCTGTTAGTTCCTCTAGCTTGGTATGTTCACACCCAAAGAGATCTTGCCTCAGACTTTTAGTTCTCACCCATGTTCCATTCTGTCTAAGCTAAGAATTCCTTGCTCAGAAGAATATCAGAGTAAATGACAGCCAAACATGTCATACATGTGCATCTCAAACACTTCATTAACACGTGCTTTAAAACTAATGCCCACAGAGCACAAGTGGTACACTTCCAGCAGATTTTCCTCCTAGGCCACTAACTCTGCTTTCAGACTATGAGGAGTCTGACAACACCAACTACCAACCCTGTATCAGTGACTATAGATCAATTCGAACAGGCAAGCTGTAGTATAACTCAGCTGCAGTGATAGTTCATGTGTCATCTTACCTCAATGACACCTAAAAAACAAACCCAAGTGCTACATGCGTATTTTTATAACTCAAGATCTTACACAGCAGATAACATTTGAAACATTTTTCTTGTGATATCTGGGACAGTTTGTGCTTATATAAACTAGAAGATCAGTGCTATCAAGCTGTTTCCCTACACATGCAAACAATAACAAGGTTAAAATAATATAAGGTCTGTCTTAATTTCAAAACAATCCTCCAAAATGAAGTGAAGGCTGATGAAGTGATTAATCTCTTGATTTGAAGCTTACATAGTGCATTGAGATAATCTCCAGCGTAAATGGAAAATCACTGGAAAGGAAGGCCACAGATAAAAACAGTATTACAGGCAATAGCAGTTAACCCTTTGAATGCAACAGCTGTCTGAGAATTAAGCCTTTAAAAGTTCAAGGCCTTGTCTTCACACAGATCAGAGCTATGCTTTGCATCATATTCTTGAATCATTTGAGCTTTGCAAAAATTACATGGAGGCTTGTATTGGCAAACTGTTAAGATCAGTCTTGTTTGCCTTTCTGAGGGTTCTGGGGTCACAACAACAAAACCAGGAAAACCAGTAGGTTTCATTCAGACTGCTAAAATCAGCCAAGGCAGGTCTGTTCTTAGTCTTTACATTTATTAATGGTGAAATAGTAGAGATCTTTCTTACTCCAAGAGCCTAACTATAGGATACAGCTCTTGTGGGATAGCAATCACATACTTGCATGTATGAAAACTCTTCTTGGCTACTGTAAAGAAAATGTTTTCATTACTCCTTAAAAAATACAGTAGTATGTCCCTTTATTCTGTGTTAAACATGAATTTATTTTTCATTTTAGCATTTTTTTCCAGCTGATAACTGCTTTGGTGACAGACATCAGCCTTCTTACCTTAACTTCTGACTAACAGCATACCCGCCTCATGGCACCAAGTTCACCAACACAATTAGACCAGATGCAGTAGCTCTTACCAGCCTGCATCCACCTTCCTCCACAACTTTCTTTTGCAATCTCTTCCACATCTCTCCTTAGTCTTTAGCTGCCAGCATCCAAGGCAGGCACTAACATGCCATAGCTTTTGTGAAAACAGGCAAGAGGTGGTGAGAAAATCCTCACCTGTGGCTTTTGTAGCTCCTGCCCCACCTGGACACTGACACTGACACCAGAGCTGGACACTGGCTCAGGTCTCTGCCCTTGCTCCTTCCTTAGTCCTTGCCCAAGAGATTCGGTGGGTTGGCTTGCAACCTTGCAGATCACAGCCTTGCCTTGCTGCCTTGCCTGGACTTTCAACCTGCCTTGTTATTACAGACTGATTTCTAGTTACCAGGCTGCTAACTGAACCGTTATCACTGCTGGACCTGCTCAGCTTTTCTTGTTCGGGTGCTGTGGGATGGCAATTGGTGGGTGATGGCATTGCTCCTGCCCGATGTCACCTTTAGTTCCTGGCTTGCCTCATTAAGGTCTGTATTTAACTTTCATGCACTGAAAGATGCTCAGTCATTTTATAGAATTATTATATATAATTAAGCAATGTACTTAGCATATATTTCTTCAGTTGTGCTGTTCATAATAGTCTTTGCTAGTAAAATGCAGTACCTCCCTCAGCTGCTATCAAGACAGTCCAAGGTGACGATCGTAATTCTCCTGTACATAAAAGCAGAAAAAGGCAGAACAAGCCTGATGAATGACAATTCTTGTACTTTGAAGGCAGTTTGAAGACACTGTCCTCATATTTCAAAAGCCCTATAAATTGTCCTTAATGGGGTCAAATGCAGCATTGAACACAACTCTGTCGAGAATGAATTAAGACTACTCAAAGAACAAGCACAGATGACAGGGTTCTACTTTAGTTAGTCAGGTTTTACTCTACAGGGGTTTTAACTTAAGAAATAAGGTGGTATGTAGGGAATATAAGGAGTTTGTTTCCTGCACATCTTGAACTCTCTGTGAATGGGTACTTCCTTTCATTGGTACTCAGGAACACATTCAGAAATCAGAAGACTCAAAAAAATACTTGCTTTGCTAGAAGCAGTCATCTCGATCGCTCCAATAATTGATTAGCCACAGATAAGAGGACTCTTCTACGTTAGACTTTTGTGTGGCTTCTTATACAGCTTGAGATCTTATCATGAAACTCCCTGGTGCAGAGCCTCACATCCTGTGGCTGCACCATTCTTTTTCCACACCACAGAGTGCACGTTCTCTGTAGAAAACACACACCAAACGTAGGACTTCTTGTTGGAGCTCCCTGTCCTTTCTAAGATCTCTGGATAAGAAAAGTACAGTTTCTTCTCTTGTTCACCTTCTTCTCCATCAATGTGTGCCTGGAAGGGTTTTCTAATCTAGCTTGTGAAGTGCTTCATCTCCTAGCAATATCAGTTCCCCCTACTTTACTCGCATGATGTACCATGACCACTTTGCTAAACTGAGCTTGACTGACATTTCTGTACCAGTAGCACATACTTTTCACAATTAAATGGATGGTGATAAAAAGTGAACAATATGGATCTTACTTTTGGTTTATAGCATGGACACATTTCAGTTTTGTCTGGACAAGGTGCTGGGACACCTAGTCTATGTCATGCTTTGCCAAGAAAGGTTGGACCAGACAATCCCTGAGGTCCATTCCAACCGGGTATTCTATGATTTTAAGCTTCTGACTTTACCCACATGAGTTACAAGCCCAGTTTTCCTGCTTCATATGTATATGTACTTATGGAGGAGTCAAAATTAAGAATATGAGTCTCTTCTGTCTTCTTTGGCTTAGTATGAGAGATAAACTCTTAAAATAAACAATATGAACCCTTCTGTATCAGTTTTGACAGCAAATGAGTATCACTGTGTAGACACAAGCCTGTATTCCACTTTGGTAAGATGCTAAACATCAGGTTTTACATGCTCTTGGAAAACAAAACTCAGTGGTTTGCCTCATTAATGTGTTTTTATTGCTTATACATTAAAAACTTCAGTGTTTAGTAACTCACATCACATCTACTTTGACTGGAACACAAGAAGCAAAAGCATCACATGATTATTAAGAACTGCATTCAGTCCATGTTTTAGAATACAAAGATTTATTGTTTTGATTGTAATCCAATTTAATCTCTTTAACGCACCAAGAAATAACTTGCACATCTTGTGAAGGATCTTGAAGAGCCAATCTATAGATAGTTCATGCAAAGTTACTATACTAAAAATAATCTCCTCCAAGACACAGACTGACTTGCTGAAGAGTACGTATACACTCTTGCTGCCTGTACCATAGCAATTGATGAGACAAACTACAAGGATTGTAGCTTTAATAAGCACTAACCTACTTAAAAAAATCAAGATCATAATCTTTGATCTTGACAGCAATTTCAAGATATAAATATACACATTCATTAGTATTTCCATGGTTTGGGATGGGACCTGAATAAATGATCTATTGATGACATTTATACAGGAAAAAGGAAAATACCAACAATATTAAGCAGAATATAACCAGTCTAGTAACTGTAAGTCTAATATGTACTACAATCATAGCTGAATATTTCATGTCTTTGTCTCAATCCATATAAAGAGGAAGGGCAGAAATGTTGCAAGTGTCACTGTAAGACTAATTATCTCCTACTAACAATTTAATTAAATTATTAACTAGGTATTGACTAATTAGGGCTTTGTAAGCATGATGCATTCTGAAGAGCTATTTTTATCGTGCTCCTTGTAACTGCATATCTTTGCTCTAGTATGTGTACACAGGACTTAGCTGTAATCTCTGTGAACTGATATCCCAATTATGCCTTTGCCACTCATTGCTCATAAAATGCACAAAGTCATATGCAATGTTATTTCCCTCACAGAACTGTAATAAAGATAAATGACACCCAATTACTAGCTTGGAACATGACATCAGATCCAGTTGTTTGATCCCCCCAGTAGGTAATTGCGTACATTCCCCTGTTAGTGAATATGTATTTTATACAATTTCTTTCAAGAGTAGATGGAAATTGAGACCTTCATACAGCCATAATAGCATGAAATTGAGTATTTTCATGTCTCTGTTCCTAGAGACTGCCTGATATGGACCAGATCCCAAACTGCTGAAGTCAACACAAGATTGACTTGAGTAGACTGTTCGAAAGATGCCACTTTCAAAAGAATACGAAGTGCCAAGATCTCATTTCCAAAGGAAATAGTTGATATCGAGAAAACAAGTGCATAGAAACAATTAAAAAATACAATTTCAGGACTAAGACATATTGGGCTTTATTTTTACCCTCCTAATATAAGCCTTGAGACTATTTTTAGGCTTCTGGTTTTCCTCAAAGGACAACCAGGTTTTATTCAATTCACTAGATCTGTATGGGAATAATGTTTTAGAATATCATTGGAATGAAAGAGTTTTCAGTGGATAAACTTATTTCTTACATATTATAGAATATTAGAAATTTATCTGGATCTGCTGCATCACCAGTACAGTATTTGAATTTCCTGACAACACAACTCCAAAAGTTAATTCCAAGATACTGTCTCCAAATGAGCTCCCTATTCAGTCTCTATATAATATATAAGAATAGACTATATTACCATCTATCATCAGTGTCAGCTCAACTTATTTCCATTAGCCTGAGAATGACTTTGAATAGATTTAGGACAAAAATAAACCACCCATGTATACCATTATTCATATGACATACTTTAATTCCATCAGGGAAATCACTTACTATAATCATCTGATTTTTACCTAGTTGTTACAGCATTTTTACCTTTCACTTTGTGTAAGTCCCTGCTGGCCCTAGAGAACTGTAATACAATAGGCAGGAAATGTGTTAAGTACTGTGCTAATTTATGGAAAGACAGGTCTCATTCTGCCAGTATAGAAACTCCTCAGCCCTAAAACAGGTATAATACACCATGCAGGTTCCTTTATGCATCATATCGTACCTAGCAGATCATTCCAAGTACCTAAAAACTAGATTTGAACCCTTTCTCCAAAGCAGGTGTTTCTAGTCCTTTGACTACAAAATCTTCCATTGAAAAGCTGGATACCAAGGCAGATTTTTGTTGGAAAAAAAAGAAGAGTATTTCATAATCCCAGGGAGATACTCACTAGGAAACTCCGTTAAAATTCCCTGGAACTTTATTCCCTGTTTGAAATACCACACTTGAAGTATTGCCTGCCTTATGAAGCTTAGCTATGACAAGTGCAAGGTCCTACACCTGGGTCGGAGCAATCCCAGGTACAGCTACAGCTTGGAGAGAGAAGAGATTCAGATCAGCCCTGAGGAGAAGGACTTGAGGGTGTTGGTTTATCAGAAACTTAACATGAACCAGCAGTGTGCACTTGCAGCCCAGAAAGCCAAATGTATCCTGGGCTGCATCAAAAGGAGCGTGACCAGCAGGTCAAAGGAGGTGATCCTGCCCCTCTACTCTGCTCTCATGAGACCTCACTTGGAGTATTGTGTGCAGTTCTGGTGTCCTCAACATAAAAAGGACATGGAACTGTTGGAACAAGTCCAGAGGAGGCCACGAGGATGATCAGGGACTGGAGCACCTCCTGTATGAAGACAGGCTGAGAAAGTTGGGGCTGTTCAGCCTGGAGAAGAGAAGGCTGCGTGGAGACCTCATAACAGCCTTCCAGTATCTGAAGGGGGCCTATAGGGATGCTTGGGAGGGACTCTTTACTAGGGACTGTAGTGATAGGACAAGGGGTAACAGGTTCAACCTTAAACAGGAGAAGTTTAGATTGGATCTAAGGAAGAAATCCTTTACTGTTAGGGTGCTGAGGCACTGGAATGGGTTGCCCAGGGAAGTTGTGAATGCTCCATCCCTGGCAGTGTTCAAGACCAGGTTGGACAGAGTCTTGCGTGATATGGTTTAATGTGAGGTGTCCCTGCCCATGGCAGGGGGGTTGGAACTAGATGATCTTAAGGTCCTTTCCAACCCTAACTTCTATGATTCTATGATTGCTCTGACAATCTTCATGGGAAAATAAAGACTGCTCAAATGCGTGAAAAAAAGACCTATGAAGAAAGAATGGGAAAAAAAGATACTTTTTTCAACCAAGTAAAAAAAAAAGTAGGTCCCTTAAAAATGTTTAAGGATTGTTCAGATCGTAGCTATTCCGTGTAACAATTCCATTTATGCAGGTATTCACTGTGTTAACTGGCCATTATTCAGGCAAATTGCCCAATCTTCAGTGAACAATGAAGAGCTCCAGACTTTTTCTGGTGTGTTCAGTGGTTTAAGAGGGGTCTGTGATGCCAGGGTCTGTTATGTGCCATGCTGTTAACATTGCAGTAATCACTCAGTGTTTCTTAGTAATTTGTTGCATTATAATGCAGCCAGCAAAAGAAGCAAAGAAATAGGTGTTTTGCCAGAAAAAAAAAGACAAACATAGCAGAGTTTACTTTTACATTGTTTTTATTTGTTTGTAGTCAAGAACTTGTTTTACACTTCCTAAATCTTGGGCTACAAAGCAGTACAACACCGATTAATGAAGGCCAATGCTGTATCTAACGCAGGCAACAGCGTTTGTAGTCCCATCTGCTGGCGTTTGTAGTCCCATCTTCTGGGCAGTTTTCTATTCTAATAGGGAAATTCAGGCAGGAATGGCTAGGCTAACAAGTAATATAGTAGATCAATGGCCCATTTTTAGGATGAAACAGTGCTGATGACCCTTACCATAAGCAGTTCACAGGGTTTAATTTCATACTAGCTTTAAGTTACTGTTACAGCCCAAATGCCCTTACACAGCTGGAATGCATTTTGTGTATTGCTAGCTTATACTTTTCAATTCAGTCTTATCCAAAGTAAATATTCATTTTAGGTGAGCCAAAACAACATTTAAGAAGGTGAGATCAGGCGATTCCATTCAAAAAACACATTTTTGGTCTAAACTAATACCCTAACATAAGTAGCATGTTTTCTGTGGTTAACTACCGTTCTGGGTCTTTGCTCCTCACTGCTGTCCTGCTCTGGGAACAGCCTCAGCAGTACTCCACTCAAGCAGGATGCACGAGTTAAAAACACACATGTAGCCTGTTTGTAACTTATTCAGAGGTGCAATGAATACTAGCAACTGTATGACTTGTTCCAAAGGTAACTTTATCAATAAGACTAAATGTGGCTAGCTGGAGGACAGATAGCCAAAGATCTATACAGTAATTTGCTATGCCACACACTGCTGTATTTTGCTCATATGGTTTATGTTTGCAGTATCACATATCAGCCCATAATGTGATTTTGTCGTGTTGTAGAATTAGAAAGGAAAAATAATACAACTAGATCTACTATTTGGCTCAACATCTGGAGGCTCCTTTATCGAAGCACAAAGGTTCTTTTATATTCCTGTTCACAACCACACCGTGCTCACAGATCCTCACACACCCTGGTTTCACACTCCCAGTGGTGGGCACATACCTGAGGCAACTCTTGGCCAGCCTGGCTCCCTTAGGTTGCCCCAAGCTTCCACAGCACTATTTCCTAAACAAAGAGCTTTTCAAGCATCAGAAAGTCAAAATCTGGCTATGAGAGCCGTATCAAATCCTACTTCTGGTAACTAAATTCTGTTTAATCGATTAATAATTCCTCAAATACTGCACAAACCTGTCTTTGATTAAAAACCCCCAAAACAACAACAAAGAACCCCAAACCACAATAAACCAATGAGGTTTGGTTTAAATCCGTTAAAGGACTCTGCCATCGAGTAGATGCACATATATTGCAAGCTTAACTGTTAACGGGCCCTCAAGCCCAAGGCTGCATAAAGGGACAGAATGGAGGCAGGGTGCTCCGGGACCATGGAACCAGCCGGCAGCACAGGTCAGGGACGCAGAGCTGGCCCGTCCTGATGTGGCCATCATGCGGCTGGAGGCGACTCAGACCGCCCCACTGCGGCCACTGGCCACACGCAGCCCCGGGCATCGATGACTCGGCGCTCAAGCACCCTGCCTTCCCTCGGCAGCGCGGCCGCAACGCTAGCGCGGAGCTCATCGAGGAGTCGGCGTTCGACTGCCAAAGGGGTCCCCGTACCAACGGCGCCATCTTGCCGTAGGGGCGGGGCGGTACCGGCAAAGCCTAAGCCGCGGTAGGGGGTGAAAACCGACTCCCTCCCGCCGGTGTGGCTCCGGTGACCTGGTGAGTAGCGCATGCGCCCCACTTCCGTCCCCTCTCGCCGGGTGTCGCCACTGAGCCCCTGTACCGAGGCAGCGGCGCCGGCAACGGGCAGGCCCCTACAGAACCGTTGTTCGCAGGGGCGCATGCGCCTTGGTTGCCTCGCCACTCCTCCCTCCCTCACCCCCCCTCACGGAGCCGTGCCGCTCCATGGGCCCCGTGCTGTTGTTTTCCCCCTGCAGCCGGCGGGAGGCGGTGGTGGAGGAGCCGTGCGAGGATGCCGGGGAAGCTGAAGGTCAAGATCGTGGCAGGGCGCCATTTGCCCGTGATGGACCGCGCCAGTGACCTCACCGACGCCTTTGTGGAGGTTCGAGGGAGAGGAGGGAGGGAGGGAGGGCAGGCAGGCAGGCACCTGCTGCCGGGCCCTGTCACGGAGGGACACGGGACATGGGACACACCACACACCGGCCGCCGTCCGGCTGCGCCTCAGTGACAGGTGCCGCTGCGGCCATGTACGGAGCCGGCTGCTGCTCCCTTCCGCTGCCCCTTGGGCGCATTTAGTGCCTCCGGCCTGGGCCCGGGAGCTGCCCCCTTGGCTGCAGCCTCTCCGGGCGGGGAGCATTCCCAGCCCCTGTCGGCTGGGATGTTGTGAAAGCAGTGTCTGTTTTATCCTTGGTTTTTAGCTGACAGGCATGTGGAATTCGAATGATTTTTTAGAAATAGGCCTGTTTTAAGCCTCTCCTGGCTGGAGGTTGTTAATAAATTTCTCTTACTGGTCTGGCAGCCAAATGGAATCCATTTCGGGGTTTGATGGATGTGTGGCAAGCCGGATGAATTGATAAAAGCGTGTTTAAGGCATCTGTGTTTGTGAATGTATGTATGCAGCGTGGTTGTACAGGCTTTACTCTTCGACCAATGTTGTTATTTTTATTTAAAGTATTTGAAATGCTAAAATATTTTCGATTTGGATTTTTAAGCTGTGCGAGGAAACGTCTAGACTGGCCATTAGGACAAATTGCTTTGCTGAAAGGGTGATCAGGTGTTGAACAGGCTGCCGAGCGAAGTGATAGAATCACCATCAGTGGAAGTGTTTAAAAACCATCTAGATGAGGCCCTTAGTGACATGGTTTAGTGATGGACTTGGCAGTCCTGGGGTAACGGTTGGACTTAATGATCTTAAAGGTCTTCCTACCTATTTGGTTTTATGATTCTATGATTCAAACTATTTTAATATTGTCTGCTTGTTTAAATCACTTTATTGCACCAGAAGTATCTAACTCCAGCCTTCTTTACAATTATATAATTAACAGGCAATATATAGGATATTTCTTAGGAAAGGATTATAAAATAAGTAGATGTGAGCCTTCTGTTTCATGGTTCATTATTTCTAATATGAACAACTTAGAACATTTCAGGAACATTCCATAGATTCAGAAATCATACAGAAAAAGCAGAAGTGCTTAAAAATAGAATGCATGTTTCTACCACAAATTTTAATTGAGGTTGACACAACACTGGAATTCAGGTAGGAAGACAGAATGTTGTTCTAGAACATATAAATTGGAAAGGCTGATATTAATATCAAAATAGATTCTGGATATGTAAGTCTCGATTTTTGTTTGGTGCTTAAAATTTGATTGACATTAGACAGTAAACACATAGCTTAGTGGGACATTAAATCACTAATAAAGCGAAAATGCATTTGGCATGCTTTTCAGTAGAGCTGAAATAGAACACAGTTCTATTTTATTACAGGAATAACAGTCATTTAACTTCATAGTTTAGTGTTTGGTTTCAAGTGTTTCATCAGTCAGTTTTTCATTTATAAGGACTTCTCTTTAATTTCAAATTTGATGAATAGCCTACGACAACCGACATGCGTGCTACTTGTGAGAATGGGAAATAGGAAATGCAGCTCTCTAATGAGTTTCATTTGGCCTGTTTTTTTGCTGTGGAGAAGCAGTTCTTCTCTCTTGTTGGCCATTTGTTCCCAACCCTCTGCCATCTGTGCCAACCCTACTGTCCTGGGTGTGTGGCAAGACAGATTGCAAAATTCATCTTGTTAAAAGACTAGCTTAGCATAAAAGGAAGTAGGACTTTTCAGAAATATCAGTTTGCTTAGCTGAGCTAATGTGCAGTTTCATGAATGTCTTGGCACAAATAAGGCTAAAGAAATACATAGGTGGGGCCTTGCTGTTAGGACTATTACTTAGGAAGACTGGGAATTGCCCCTTTGACATTTATCTCAAACTATATTGAGCTTGAAGCTATTGTTTTATTTTTCTGTGTAAGGTTGAAGAAACCATTTACAAAGTGTTTTCACTTAAATAAAAATGAAAAGTAGAAGTGATGTTAAGGTACTAGTCAATTACTAGCATTAATTTATCTAGAATTACAGAAGGAAATAGGAGAAGACTGGAGCTCTTACTTGGCTCAGGTTATGCACAACTTGGACTTTACCAGCATGTGTGATCCAGGGCAAAGTAGCACAATTTCTTCTGTAATTGTGTTTCTAAATTTGTACTGCAGACAGCAGTATAGTTCTTGATTATCTCTACTGGCTTTAATGAACTGGCTTGACTACTGGAGAGCTTCAGTTATAACTGCCTGGGGCTCCAAGGAAACTAATTTACTCTCTAGGTAACCTGTAAAAATAGGTTGGGTGGAGCTCTGGGCTGTTCCATCTTGGCAGCTCCTAGTACATAAGGTAGCTCATTTAAAACTAGTGTCAGTATCACTTTATTATATTGCTTTGTGTGAATACATGTTCTCAGTGGCAGCGCTGTTAGCTTTTTGTACACATATAGGCTGCATCCACCTTTTTATAGCTAGGTGATATTTTACACTAAGGTTGCTTGTTCCTGTGTTTTCAAACCACTCTGGCTTTTAACTTTAAAACTTACTTTGAAGTAACTTCTTTGAAAAGTATTACTGTTCGTTAGATCAAGTAGGGGGCACCATGGGTTTTTTACTTCTTTGGTCATAAATGCTAAACAGAGTTCTGTTGACTGAGGTATGTACAGTTATTTATACATAGCTCAATGTGAATTCATAATCCAGTCCTGTGGTGCTTAAGTACAACCAGCTTAATTGAAAAGCCTAAAGCATGTGCAGAATCTCTTTAGAGTTGGGGTATGCACCTGTGCAAAATAATCACCATATTACTGAAACATATGAAGTGTTTATTTAATAATTTCTTGAGCAAAAGTGTTTAAAAAACTGCCATGCATTTTTCAGAAGTTAAGCCTAAATTTAGTCTCCAAAATCTATTTAGACTTTAAAAAGAAAACAATATTCAAAATCCTCAGCTGTCTTTAACTTCAGCATTTCTTTTATATCAGCATACTCATTATTTTCCTAAGAATTTTGAATGCATTAAAGCCCATAACTTTGGGTATTTGTAAGTGTTATCAGATACTTGGTATGAAGTACTAATTAATTTTGGAGGCAACACTCAGAGATCTACAAGTGTTTGTGAGTGGTTTGGAGTAAGAGTTTCAGTGAAATAAAGTTGCCTTCGGCAGTATGGAGCACCACAGAAATTATTTCACTTTTTAAAAGCAAAACAAACAAACAAACCCCCAGAACAAATGGGGTTGTCTTGAAAGAGATAAATATGGAGACCAAATGGAGATTCCTGATATAGGCTATTATGTGCATTAATCAATAGAATTATGAAGAATATTTAATCTTCAGTACCTGATGGTTACAGGGATATATAGAGAGGTGTGTGTGTGTAGATACATGTAATTCTTCTATCCTTTTTGCCCATATGCTTTCTGTAATTTTTTATATTTTAAGAAAAGAATAAAATTTGATAAGGTTCCTCCTTGCTGCTCTGAATTTACTGGTACATGTCCAGCAATTCAAGACTGCAGTTAATGGAGATGGTTTCAGTTATTTTCTGGTGTGCATCTAGGGAGATTTCTTAAATTTCAGAAACAAATTTATCAATGTTACCATTCTTGTTTCTGTGTTTCTTTTATAAATGGTCAATAAAGTTGATTTAGAAACCCTAGAGAGAACAGTAGTGGGACATTAGCTTTGAATATTTAGATAGAATACTTTTGCTTTACGTGCTTTTTAAACAGAAGCCAAGGATATTATACAAGTGACTTTGAATAGAAGTGATATTTCTACTTATCAAGTGATTAAGGAGGAAAAAAAAATAATATTGGGAGAAATATATGAGAAGTATTGTTGTTATATGGAAAGTTACTTACTGATGTATGTGAACTGATTAAAAAAGCTGATGTCACCGGAAAGGATTTGTTGATATTATTGAAATAATGTATTTGAAATTATTTGCATGTGTAGAATTGATGAGTTTCTAAATTTATTATTATTTGTTAATAATTGCATGCTTGTATTTTTAGGTAAAATTTGGAAATACAACATTTAAGACAGATGTGTATCCCAAATCTCTTAATCCTCAGTGGAATTCTGAGTGGTTCAAGTTTGAAGTAAGTATTTTTTAAGAGTTTGTGTCTATATACACACTCTGGTTTAGATGCCCTTAATGAAATAATTTAATTTCAGGGAGAAAATGAGTTTGAGAGGTGAAGTGTTTTTTGTTTAAATACACATGAAGCCATTTCAGCAAACCTATCTACAGTGAGAGCTTGTTTGCTAAAGGTGTCTCTTTGGCTTTTCAGAGCTGTTTGTAAAGATAAAAGCTTGCCAGATTGGATCCACCTCAGATGTTATTCTGGGTAATACTAAAAAAGACAAGGCAGATGTGAAAGTATGGGGAAAATAGCATGAAGAATCAGGCTTTCGGATATCAGAATGCTTGTTTTTTTTGTTTAAGGGGTAATTTTAGTAAGGAAAGTTAATTGGTATTTAAAATGTCACCATGGGTTGCAAAAATAACGCACTTGACAGAGAAGAAAACAGAATTCTTGTGAGAAAATTACAAAATAAAAAGCTTGGACAGCAATTGTTGGACATTTCATTTTACTATTTCCTTATGTAATAATAAGAGCACTCAGTATTTTCCTGGAATTGCTTCTTGATGTTTTCCAGGACATAATTCATTGATGCTCTTTGACATTTTGCCTTGAAAAACTTTCACATATTCTTTTTTTTAATTATATTTTCCTTAATTTTTTAATAACAGAGTAAGATATTTGGGATAAATTAATTGTTAAAAAAATTGAATTAATCGTTCTGTCGTTTATAGTGTTCTAAAGTAATACCACATAGTTGAAACTGTGTACATGTACTAAGTGATGTAATAGCTGGTAATATTAGAAACATTTTTGAGCAAGTATAAAATAGTAAGGTTAGGCAGATTATTATTCAGTACAATGCTGAAGAGCATCTCTTAATCAGCAATCCAGGTTGACTAAAAGGGTAGTAAAAAGGTGGGTTTTTTTTTTCTACTTTTTATCTTTCAGTGCCTGGGATCATCTGGGAGGAGAGGAAAGAGCTGATCTGTCTGGAGGGTTAAATCTGTTCATAGGGAAAGAGATGTTTTTGGCAATAACAGAAGTCTCAAAATTCTGTCTTTTTGTATGGAAAAATAGACTTGGGAAAGAAAAGAGACAAACCGCAAAGGGGGAAAGAAAAAAGAATTCCACATTTTAAAGAGTGGAAAAACACTAGCTCTTTTAGACATTGTATGTGTGTGTGCATGTGTATGTGTGTGCAGTTTGATCCTTTTGCAAGGCTATAGTGCTGTAAACACTTAGATGAATCATCCCATTGCACCTGGCAAACCTGATTCACTGTTTGTGATCAACACAGAAAGCTGTAGAATTTCTATTTTGTATATGGTAAAAAGCAATTGTGGTGTCTGCAGGTAATTTTAGCATTTGTTTAGTAAAGTGCATGTCTGAAATGACTGGATTTTAACAGCTGGTTGTATAAAATGTCCTCTTTTAAGCCACTGAGCAGTCTGGGAGGGTGAGAACACCAGTAATCAGAACTTTATCTTAAGTTTTCCTTTTTTTCTAAATGAAAAGTATTCATACTTTTTCTTGAAGATGGGTAAACAATCTAGGGAATGTGCCTTAAAACAAATTATGTGCTATTTTACAATGTGTAATTACTGTAATCTTGCTTTTCTGTTCTCCCAGTGGTGACTGTGGCTTCAGGATCTCACTAGTCCATGAAGGGTAAAATCAAAATAAGTGAATGTGTTGTTTAGATACAGGAAATCAAAACTACAGATCTATCTGTGTCACGTCACTGTACATAACTAACCCTCTTTTTTTTGCATTTGTTTTTCAGCAGCGTTTCCCTGCATTTTTAAAAGATACTAAGATTCCATGTTAATATTTGCTTCTAGGTAGATGATGAAGAGCTACAAGATGAACCTCTCCAGATCACAGTTCTTGATCATGATACCTACAGTGCTAATGATGCCATTGGCAAAGTGTACATAGATATTGATCCTTTGCTCTACAGTGAAGCAGCCACAGTTATTTCAGGATGGTTTCCAATCTATGATACTATTCATGGTAAGACTCGCTAATTTGAAAGTAAAACAATGTTGTTTGAGATATAATCTGCTTCTTGCAATCTTCATTTATGTAAGCTGCCTTCAGAAAATTGTAATAATTTTAGCCCTGGGAGCTGCAAAGCTACTTTTCTGGTGTTTTTTTCCTTGTTTCTGGCATGAGAAAATTTCTGGCATGGTAGTTCAGACCAGTGCTTGGTAGAACGTCTTCCACAGAACTTGGGATAAGTGGAAAAAATCTTCACGTGGTATTTAAAACAGTTACTGCAATATTGAGATTAAAATAAAAAATAATCCAAACATACTTTTCCAACTGCTGTGTGTTTACTAAAAGAATATACTCTTGCTGAAGGCTCTTGGGGTGTGCCTTCCTGAGATGTGAGATAAACTCCACTTGAGATGGAGGGACAGGACGTGACATACCTTCAGCATGAAGTACAGGATGAAGTACCTTTTCCCTGCAGAAATTACTCTCAGTGCTAGGCAGATTTCATCAGAATATCTTGAAGGTATGAGAACATGAAGTTAATGATATTTTTGCATTTGATTTTAATGAAACACAACTTTTGTTCCAGAAAGTCAAGGTTGGTTTACAGCAATTAGCTTGCTGCTTGAATACCTTATTGCAAAGCATCTGTGTCATTGCCATTACCACCCTTGTTCATTATCCATTTTATGTAGACCTAACAATGTTAACAGCTAATTATAAATTGTTGGAACATAATTAACGGTATTTACTAGATGATCATCATTACTGATGCAAACTATTTTTTTAATGTTTAAAACAGTTATATTGAAGAGGTTGTTTTTTTGAGAAATATACATTTATTTTTCTTATCCTTTTATCCCCGTCACATTTTACTATTACACATTTCTGTTTGAGGTTATATTAGGTGAACACCTTTCTTAGGATGTGTACAACTTGTATCACTGAGAGAATTAGATATCTCTATATTTTTCTAGATCAGTTAGTATTTCACAGTTGTTTTCAATTTAAGTAAAATTAGATTTTTTGTATTTTCATGATCATACCAGTAGATTCTGTCTTCATCCTTGTCCAACAGTAACTGATGCTTCCTTTAAAAAAAAGCTTATACATTTTTATTAGTTTTTTTCTTTGCACTTCAACATGATTATCTATGAAAATATATCAACCCAAGGCATTTGCTGTTATAGTAACTGAAGGCATCTTTCTATTGGAATTTTGGAAGATAGACCTAGTTAACTTTATTGTACTAATGTCAGAGTCAATGTACAAATTTAATGCTTTTATTTGAGTGTTATATACTTACATGGTAAAGGCTTCTGAAGGCACTAGAGATCAGACTCATCAAGAAATTTAGTCCTCAATATGTCAGAACCTTTCATATGTGAAATGATTGTGTTACTGGGTGGGGAAAAAGAAGAAAAAGCTCAGAATAAGAAAGTTGAAAAATCGAAAAGGAACGGCTGTGTGTTGAGAAAATATTCCATTAGTGATGTTTAATTGTGGCCAAAAATTAAGTTTTATCTAAAACGTCTGTAATATCTTGTTTTTAGCATAATTCTTCTCATAGTATTTTACAAACATTTACTGTACCACTTTATGGTTCTAGAAAGAACTGCACATGTTCTCAGTGGATTGAAATTCAGAGAGTAGCTTTGCTGCAGTTTTGAAACCATTTCGGGGAGAAAATGTAAAAGCTTTTTGGTGTTGGTGAGAGCTTTGTGATGTGGACAGACTCTGGCTTTAAAGCAGCTATACTCAAGGATAATACTTCTAGCCTTTTGTGCTAGGATATCTTGGGGTGGTCACAGTCCTTATACTGATTTATACCCATCCTGCATTGATGGTGCAGGTCACAGGAGCACGGAGACTGTACAGGAGCATCGCACAATGTAGCAGAGGCCACTGCAGTGTCAGGAGACTGGTGGCTACTCTTTTCATAGTCTCATTTTTCTTCTGAAGTCCTGTTCAGTGCAGCATGTATTTGAGGACTGTTGCTTGCCCAGCTGCAGCCTCAAAGGCTTGGCAGAACTAGACACATTCTCTGCAGCATCACTGAAGCAGATCTGAGAGGCAAGGAAATACCTTCCTGCTCCTCTGGGCCAGGCTAGAAGTGACACATGAACTGCCGGTTGAGCTGAACAGTTCTAGCAGGGTTGTAGTACCTTCTTTGCAGAACTCATGTTTAATAGTGCATTAATTACTAATGATAGATATCAATATAACTAGCTTTGTATTAGTTTCTCATACAGCTTCTGATTTTTCATGGTTTTTATTGACAGGTATACGTGGGGAGATCAGTGTGGTGGTGAAAGTTGATCTCTTCAATGATTTAAACAGATTTAGGCAGTCATCGTGTGGAGTCAAGTTTTTTTGCAGTAAGTAGAGGGAAAAGGTATTGTTGAAAAGAAGACTTCCCCCTGCCCATCCTTCCCCCTGCTGCCTTTTCTTTTTTACCCTGTTCTGTCAGTTTCCCTTCTTTTACCACTGCATAGCATAAGTCCAGTGGATATTACATTGAAGCCAGTAGTAAATGCAGAAAATTGTTTAGTTTGCTTATTTTTTTAAAATAAATATTTTCTGTCTGTATATTAAAACAATATAAATATCCCACTTGGATATGTCCACATTTTAACAGAAAATCGTGTACATTAATTTCTGGACTTGTTAACATGTTTTTGTTGGAATTCTTGCCTCATAGACTTATGCCTTAAATTTTTTACATATATATATTTTTTAACAGCTACGTCCATTCCTAAGTGTTACAGAGCAGTAATAATTCATGGATTTGTGGAAGAGCTTGTAGTTAATGAAGACCCAGAATACCAGTGGATAGACCGAATTCGTACACCAAGGGCATCAAATGAAGCTAGACAAAGACTTATTTCACTCATGTCAGGTATTAACCATGTAGGCTGGAATGGTTATTGCTACTTTTGAACATATTCACTATTTAAATGTGACTTAAGCCAATATTGCATATTATTTTTAGTAGTAATTATGTTTATTATTTTAGCTCACAGTATGTTCTGTTTCTGAAGGTTCTGTTGTCCTAACTGATGGCCATTGTGCCTAATTTTTCCCCCTGAACTTCCCCTGTTTAAGTTTGAACCCCTAACCCCTTGTCCTGTTGCTGCAGTCTCTGATGAAGAGTCTCTCTCCAGCATCTTTTCAGGTGCCTTTCAGATATTGGAAGGCTGCTTTTCTCCAGCCTGAACACAGCTTCTCTTCTCCAGCCTGAAAAGCCCCAATTTTCTCAGCCTGTCTTCATGTGTGAGGTGCTTCAGCTGCAATTATGAGTTAATTATGTTTTGTTTTGTAGGTGAATTGCAAAGGAAGATTGGCTTGAAAGTGCTTGAGATGAGAGGAAATGCTGTTGTTGGTTATTTGCAGTGTTTTGATTTGGAGGGAGAGTCTGGACTGGTAGTACGAGCCATAGGAACAGCCTGCACGTTGGATAAACTAAGTAACCCATCAGCATTTTTACCTGCATGTAACTCCCCATCCAAAGAAATGAAGGAGTAAGTATGAATTAATATTTTGTAGGGAAACAAGTTTCATCCCTCTTCTTTTCATACTCATTTAATTTTACATAACTGGTGTGATTTCTTTTTTTTTTTTCTTCCCAGAATTTATTTATCTTTTGTAGTTTTATTTGTCTGCAACAAAGTTTATATTGCACAATTTTGAAGTGTTTTAGGTTGGATTACTTAAGTTATTTCCTTAGAAGTTGGAGTGGTAATCCTTACTTAATATGACTTTTTTGAATTTATATAGCAATGGTATTCCATATCCTTGGGTTGCGATCCACCAATTTCCAAATTAATAATTAGTTCTACTTTGACTGTGTTTGTACAGTAAACAGTTACGTGAGGGCTTCTTATGACATAACTTCTGTTCAAGATTTTCCAAGTTCAGTACAGTCAGGTTTATGTGTTTATGCTGAGCATATAAGAAAAGATAAATTTTGAATTCAGACAGTTCTGTCAGTGACTTAGTGAATGACCCTGAAGTAGTCTTGTCTTTTTTTGTGTGCTTTGCTTTTTACTGTTGCAAACCAAGTAGGGCTATTGCAAATCAAGTCTAGTTAAATAGTGTACTTGCAGAGAAAACTTCATGATGAGAGACAGAATTTCTTGATCTTTCTGATACCTCGTACAGCACCAAGCACAGTTCAAATACATTTTTTTTCAAATGTGCATACAAATTAATAGAAAAATACTTGCAGTCATCTGTAAATTGTTAATACTTTGTTGTCTGGTTAAATCAGTTAGTTTCTGTTTGGTAGAGCGATTCAATTTCTGGAAGGAAAAAGCAGCACCAAAAAGTATACTGTTTACACTATGATTCCGGAGGTATTAATTGAAGTATCCATTTTCATGAACTGTTGTGTCCTTGCAGTAGTTATTAGGCATTTTTGTCATGCAGGCATCAGTATGCTCTCACTTGGCAAAATTACTAGTTTCTCTTTCACATCATAGCTTGTTTAACTTAATTTTAAGAATTTACCATCAAAAGAGCTCCTGGATAAAATGCAGCATAAGGTAACAGTGGTGATTAAAAAAGAAAAGGTGGGCCTGGTAACTACCAATTTAAAAAGCATTCATAAATAAATCAGTAGCTTTCACCCTGGAGCAAAATGTGCTAATGCCACCGCCCAGATAATCCACGTTCAGCTTGGTGGTGGATATTGTAAGAATCCCTCGGTCCAAAAAATGGGAGTGTTTCTCAAAACCAGCAAAATCAACTAATGCTTCTTATTCTTGGCTTTACTAACTTGATGCCCTGGTGCACATTCACAGGCTAGTGCTTAAGCCGTTCCTTTCTCTCTTTTTATTTCATCTGGACTCTTGCATGCTAGGAATTTAAATTTACTTAGAGTCTGCTTACAATAAGACATCTCCTCTAGCTAAACTTCCCTGAAATCATTTATAACATAACTTTGCAACCTGTTTGTATGTATTGTTTTCTTTTCTTCCACCTTGGCTGCAAATTCTCTCAGGTCTCCGCTGGTTCATCCGCCAAGCCATGGATGCCGTTCGACTCACAACAGCCCAATTCACACTGCTACTGGCTCACGACTTACTCAGAACTTCTCTGTGTCTGTTCCCACTCTCATCTACACTGGTACGAGACTGCTCAGACTCAAGAGCTGGGGAGAGACAGGCCACAGGCAAAGTGGTCACAAAGTGCAGGCAGGCAGGGAGTGTAGGCAGGTACCACCCATCTTTTCTTCCTCATTTCCTCATGGAGACACCTTCTGTTGTCAGTGAAGAACTACTCTATGCAGCTGCTGAAACAAGGCAATAGTTCCTTGCAAATACATTGGAGTCTCTTCCACAAAGCCACACTCTTAATTTCTTGTAACAGGTTTACTTCCTAAGAAACGAAGTAAACCAAGCTGATGTATCTGGGAAGCATTCATGATATCGGAGGAAATCATATTTTGATTGGAGTTCATGATTGCTTTCAGGCATGATTTGGATACAGTATTTAAGTTTTGAAATAGTAATAGGAAGGGTATGTGCCATTTGTGGAAGAGATGGTTTTAGAGGGCAGGTAAGTCAATCTGTGCATAAGTGAACTGTTTGTCAATGTAGTTGCTCCCATAAAGACTCTCCTCTTTTCTCTGTTTTTAGCTGTGGCATGCTGCTGATGCTATAGGATAAGGAAACATATATTTTTTTTTTCCTTAAAATGCATATGTGTGTATATACATAAATGTATGAATATGTATAAACACAAATATAATTTTAAATCATTTTTTCTTTATTACTAACTCAGCATTGTGTATTTGACCAGATTTTTAAGCCATAAACTGTTTTAATTTTTTTTTGCATATATATATATATTTTATTTTTTGTTGCATCTCATGCCTTTCATTTGGCTTAATTGTTTCATTGTAGATTATCAGCATCTAAATGTAGAATGCTGAATGGGTAAACCAGCATTTCTTTGCCTCTGGCCTCATCCCCAGTCTCGCACCTCAGGAATAGCTGCTGGCCCTGCCCCAATCCCATCCTGGTGTTGGATCATGCTGCTGTCAGCCAGGTCCTTTGGCACAGGATTACTGAATATGTTTCCACCTTCTTCTGGCAGGATTCCCTTCAATGAAGATCCCAATCCCAATACTCATTCATCAGGACCCTCCACCCCTCTGAAAAACCAAACCTATTCCTTTTCACCTTCCAAGTCCTACAGTCGACAGTCCTCTTCTTCTGACACAGATTTGAGTTTGACACCCAAAACTGGTAAGGCGCTTCCACCCGCTTTTTGTTTAATTTGTGTTTCTCTTTTTATATTTCCATTCAACCCCTTTTTGCTTTTTGGCATTTAAGTTATCAAAATGATGTGGAAATTGGAGACTTCAGATAGTATACGTCGAGCCTGAAAGGATTTCTGTAGGGTTAAAATTTAAATCCTGCCTATATTTCCACTATTCTGAATAACATAAAAATGTCATTTGTAACACAACTGTATTCAAATAAAAATTTAAAATCTGGGAGCACTGAGGGATTCCTAAGTAATCACCTTTTTCATATTTCCTCCATTTCATATTACAAATCATGGGAGTACATTTCTCACCACAGTATGTTAAGGATAGTAGTACTAAAATTATGTAGTCTTCAAGCCAGATACATTGTGCTATAAGTATATGAGATACATTTATCTGTTGATTTTTAACTCCTTTTTACAAATGCAATACTAGGAATGTAGCAGTTGCTGTCTTCTTATTCTCCTTGGTATATGGAAATGGCTTTCCATACACACTATACATCTTGAAAGTAACTTAAATTATACTCCAGCCATCTTCAAAAACCATTTTTCTTTCTCCATTGGCCTATCATAATTTCTTCAATTTATTCTTAATCTTCCCTACTTATGTTTTAGCTTGTGGTTAGAATCATGCCAGTAATAATGTCAGCACAACTCAAAAGACTTATTGTCTGTTTATTTTCTGTTATGTGACCAGTGCCTGGAGTTTTGTTACCGTAGGGCAAAATATTTTGCAGACTTGTTCATAAAAGTTTTGTTGCTTTTTAAATGATGTTTTAAATTGTGGTATTTGAAGCTCAGAATTTTCTTGTCTCCATCTAATTAGAGGGGTTTTAAGCATATTAAAGTAGTTGATTCAGCTTTACTTGAGCACCCCTTTCAAGAATTTTTCCAAGTAGATCAGTAAAATGTTGCATTCAAATGCAGCTATATTCAATATTTTACCCATTCTCCCCCCCCGTCCCCCCCAGACACCTGTTTTAAAATGTTCCCATTTAGAAGGCTGCCTTTCTTAGTCCTATCTTCTCTGTCCTGTATTCAAAAAAACCCGAACAAAAGCCCTTTTTTTGGGCTGTTTTTCAGATGATCTGAAGTGGTCACTTGTATAAAGGACTCTGCAAATATAAGTGAGTTCTTATTATATAGGAGAACCATAAATTCATGTGTTTGGCTTACTGAATATTTAAAAACTGGCTGCCCTTGATCAGTTTTTCCCTTGTAAGGATCATGTCATGTAAGGAATTTAAATGTAACATAGGTGGTCATCTTTATAGCTATAAATGTTCTGAATTTGTGGAGGTGGCAGCTCACTGTGAATTTGTCAAGTTTTCAAAGCAGCAACCTTATATCATTCCTGGCACTGTTACATAGGCGGATGCGGCCCTTGGCCTTTTCATCTTGAGTCTGTTCATTCAGAACTGAAACAGATTGTGTAATTTGTACCTCTTGTTTTTAGGGATTTTTCAAGTATATGAGTTTTTTTATGTTTGCTATCTTTTTAGCATTAAAACTAACAGTAGCTACATACTTTTGCTTACTAGCACTGTCATTTTAGCAGCTTTTAACTATGCTGCTGAAACTTGTCTGAAGAGGATTTGCTGGTTGCATTTAAAAATTCTATATCTTGGTGTGACATACTAGATTGTAAATCTTACTAGCTTGAAAGCACAGTGTCTTGAGTCGTTTCGTTTACCTTCTACCAAAAATTCGGTGATGTGCAGAAGATAATTCCGTAACATACTAAAATCAATATGGTGCTTTTTAACAATTTACTGTATATGTTTGGGACTCTTTTAATTTCCTAAGACCGTTGCTAGATTGGAATATTTCAGTGTGAAAGTTGGTGATGTGTTTAAAAAAAACATAATAAATGCAAACATGTCATATGACAAAGTAAATATTATCCAATTCGTGATACCCATTACTCAGAATGTCTGATGTGAGAAGTGAAGTATTTTCTGATGTGCATTATGGCCCTCCTTATTTCTCAGTCAGGTAGCTAGTGTGTTCATATTTTTGAGATGGAGACTAACCTTGAAAAAGAGTCCAGATACCACAATATGAATAACTAAATAGAGGAGTCTCAAATTTGCATCTGCATAAGCATCTAGTTTTAGGTAGCTCCAAATGAGGAGAATATTACCTTAATGTCTTTTATAAAATAGAATTGTGATTGTGTTACCCATTCTGGTCTATATCTATCCTAAATATGAGGGGAGTTTATTTGGTGCTGAGAAAGCTTGTTTTTGCTTGAAGTTAGATTTCTTCAGTGAAGTGATTTATTTTATGCCACTGCAAACTAGGGGAATATCAGGCTGACAAAAAGCATGACATTTTAAATCAGGTAATACATTTTGAGGTGGCATAGTATATGTATGGAGGAAATTGAGAAGGTGGGAACTCCTTTTCTTAATGGGAACTTAGAATTCTACGAGATATGTGACTTTTAAAAGTCATAAAACAAATCCATGACTTCTGAAAAATTAACTTCTTATACCTAAATAATTAAAGTCATCAGATTAAGTGTGTGAGAAGACACTGTTATTTAGCCCTTACTCCATGGTATTTTATTATCAAATTTTGTATGAAATTTGAAATACGTATTAGATTACCATAGCTTTTAAAAAAAATTAAAAATAAACGTAATTAGGTCATGATTTTTAAAACATGCTTCTCATTCACATTGTCAAGCTGTATTGTCATTCCATTTCTTTATATGTTGAGAGATAATTTAGCAATAAGTGCTAGTTCATTTTGAGACAAAAAGCTTCATTTTGATTTCTTTCATCTGTTTCTTTAGTCATCTTCTGAACCTACATCTCTTTGTCTCTATTACTTTCCTCCACAGCACCTTCCCCACAGGGACCTAGGATTTTCCTGTTTCCCAGCTCCCCTACACTCTCTTGTGATTCCCCTCATCTTAAAAAGTCCTGTCTCCTCTCGGGGTCTAGCGTTAACCCTCTACACTCTAGCCATGTCAGCCCAGTTGTTCTGAGGAAAAGTGTTTCTTTCACTGAAGAGCTGCTTCTGGCTGCTTCTGGTAGGATAAATCTATTATGGCCTTTTAAACAAACTTAAGAAAATGTTGTTGTTACTTGATATAGGGGCATTTAACACACAGCCTTCTATAACCCTGTGGTTTTTTTCAGTTAGCCTCTAAAAACTGCTGGCTACATGACTATTCATACCATCTCTCACCTCTGCCCCAAAAGCTTGAAGTAGCTTCAGAACTTCTTACAGGATTTGAAACATACATAGTTTATACTACAGACTTTTCTCCTTTATCCTTGAAGAGTTCTCTTTGGTAATTGGACTAAAATAATTGCCATTTTTAACATCCTCTCATTCCCTTCACTTTGTTGTTCCTGTATTTTGCATGGAACAAGTACTTGCTCATTCATTCATTCTTTATTGAAATAATAGCTATCAGGTAGCTAGCAACTTTGCTCTTTAAATTATTTTTTTTAAACAAAGCCCATATGAACTTTTTATTTGTACTGCCTCCTTTTCCATTTCACTGACATGCATTATTTTCATAGATTTAAATTAAATAGTTGATATTACTGCTTTTTTCTGTAGAAATTTATTTTGATCAGTTTGTATTTTTTGAGTTTGTTTTATGTCCAGTATTTATGCTATGTTTGTCTGTCTTTAATATTGTATAGTCCCTGACAGTGATGTTTAGAATCAATGTCAGATAGTAACAGCAATTTAATCTTTTTTGATGGGACTATACAGATACTAATATTTTTTGTTTCCTTATCCAAGAACAGCTAAAAATATTTGTTAAAAATTGTAGTATTTTTACGTATAAGTATATGATAATGGTAGCCTAGTAGTTTTTTTAAAGTTATGAATGAATTAACATACATTACTAAGTCTTGTATTGTTTCCAGATCTCCCAATCTTTGGTTAAGAGAAATAACTGCATTTTGATGTATATGGACAGTCTCATACATATTTATTAAAAGCTTGATCAGAAGAAAAAGGAAACTAGCAAGGAATTGTTATGTTAAATTAGTTATAAATTAGTTATAAAAGAAAATATTGACTTCATTCATAACTGTTTGCACTGTGGTGTTTTAATTCATTCTGCTTTGACACTTTTTTGTTCTTTATCCTGTGCTTTCCTATGCAATTTAGGTGTTTATTTTTGCTTTGTCAAGCTAGCATTGAGGGGTTTAGATAGGAGAAGTGATAGTCTGGTTTTAGGCATGAAATAGTACCAAGAAAATCTGATTCACCATCATTGTATTTACTTTAGGAAAAACACGATCGTGGTATGTGTTTATTTTTTGTGATTTCAGCCATAGAGCAAATAACTTACTGTTATACATATAAGCCGTATCTCAGCACTCCAAAGGAGCTATGCTTAAGAGTACAGTTCCTTGATAACAGGTGATTCAGTAGCAAGGATACTTGTGTATATGATAAACTTTCCATCTCTTCAGAAAAGCTCCTGTACTGTAGGGGTGAGAGTAAAACATATAAAAGAAGAAAAGAGATAATTGACCCTTAATATACAAAATTGGAGTTTATTTCTTACTTTAATTTGTGGATAATCTGCAGGTTATGTGTGTGCAAATACAGTAACCAAAGTGTGGCAGTTTTAAATGCTGAGCAGTAGTCCTTAGCTTATTTGAATGGATCAGATGAGTGAGTATTTCAGTACATAGATTTTAAAGAAAATAAAAATAATTGGTAATCTTTCCAGGGTTTATATTTCAAATCAAAGGATGTACACTGCCTTTGCAGGGTTTTTTTGGTCCAAGTCATGTGTTCTACAGCAGCTGCTGTTATGTATGAGTACAGTGTCCTTCCAGTGGTTAGGAAAGTTGTTTTGGTTTCTCTGAAACTCTCAGAAAGCCGGATTTTGATTACTGTTTTTTGTTGTTGTTGTTTTTCTTTTAACTGTATGATAGTAGAGAGAGGTACTTGACTACAGATTAATCTGACAGAGATACATTATTCAACAGTGTGGAATTAATGGTGATTTTGCAGCCCTTTTTGATAAAGGGCTGAAAATCTAATGATGTAAAAACTTCCTGGGAATAGCAGAGAATGTAGATCTGTATTGAAATCATATGCAAAAATCTCAAGAAAAACATTTGTATGACACAGGAAAGAATTGCAAGTCCAGATCTTTAAGTTTCTATATTTTTAAGTTTTGATTGTTTTTGTTTTTTAATTCAGGTTGACAGCAGAAAAAGATCTTGGATCAGCAGGGTTTTGCCCAAATGCTAAAAAAACACTGCTAGTCATGTGAAAACCAACCCCCAAAACACCTCCAACCCCAAATTAAACTATGATGCTCAGCACTTGTTTTTCGTGATAATTAAAATTATGGGGATAATTTGACTGTTCTCAGTGACTATTTTATATATTTTTAAATTGAAAGTTTTATTACAATTTATAATATATATTTCTTTGAATGTCATTTGTACTAATACTCTTCAGGAATGGGCAGTGGGAGTGCTGGAAAAGAAGGGGGGCCATTTAAAACTCTTTTAAGACAACAGACTCAGTCAGCTCTGGAACAAAGGGTAAGGCATTTTCTTCTTCTGTTTCTAATCTACTAAAGTGAAAACTTAGTAAGTTAAATATTTCCTGTTAGTTTCTGTTTAAAATGATGTGTAATTTTTAAGTCTGAGAATTTATTGCTAATGTTGAACACTTAATAAGCCTTTTATACACAAATTATTTAAATTTTAACGTATTGCTAAAGCATTAATTAAAGTGGGGTAAATAACTGAAATGTCCACGGTACTCAAGTGATTACAGTTGGCACTGAAAAAAACAGTTATTGCAAAAATTACTATTTAGTCTCTGTAAGTTACTAATGCACGTGCGAGTTTAATATTTACCATTATGTATTTACATATATATTACCATATATGTTTTTACAGAAGTCAGATCTTGCAATACATATAACAAATGTGATAATCACATCTATAATTGCAAAAATTTTTAGTTTGAAAAATGGAGTTGGTGCATAATATAGCCTCAGTTCTATTACATGAAATGGTGTGTGTAGCCTTTAAAAATAGTAAACACATCTAAATCACTTTCCAAGCAATAAAAGGGCTTTACAGATTTACAGCTTTTTGGAGAACCCGTATTAGACTGAAAATGCCATCTGTTATTGTGCTGAATAGACTGTATAATAAAAATGTGGTTTTCTCTTTTTATTTAAATTTGGAATGAGTCCTTGCAACTTTATATACTGCTTTTGTCAAAATGTAATCAGTGGTGTTATATTGTTGAAGGAAGAAGTGTGACTGTTTTCCTGTTCAGAAATAAATTCTAGTTTATAATTTCTGACTACCTGAACTACCTATATAGAGCCATGTATGTTTGTTGAAAACAAGATCAGCTGCATCTGTGAAATGTAAGTGAATAGCTACTATTTTAAGTGGATGATTCTCTTCTCATTCTTTGTGTTATCCGTTGCTAAGGGAGGATCGCCTCATAGGTTCTGTAGAAGGCGGGTATGTTCCAAAACATTGCGTGACTCTTTGTAGCCCTTTTTTCTTGTCTTGAGGATTTCTAAACAATTATTTAATTTCCCCCTGTTCCCCCTTCCCCCCCCCAAGTTTTGCAGATCTCTCTGTAAACTTGTTTATGCAAGATTCTTTCATATTCTGTTGTTTTTGGGAGCATTTATCAGATTGGCATATTTTTCCTTAGTTACTATTTTGCATGCTGATACATTTTGGTTAAATATTTAGTTTAAATACAAATCTATGGCTTTTTGCTTTTAATGTTTTAGTTTGAAAAAAATGCTTTAAAAAGAGGCTTTTCTCAGTTTACCTTTGATTTTTGCTACCATTTCAGGCATATCATGGCTGATCTGTTATTTCCTTAGGAAGCTTTTTAAAAACAATTTAAGATACAAATAAAGAGCACTTACTGTACTTTTACAGCTGGCTTGTTTGCACGTTGTTTTGATAAGGGCTGTGTATTGTCTAGTAGGAAAAAAATGGTGTAAAATGGGAGGGAAGAATAGTGAGTCAGTCATTGATGATGATGTAGCAAAGCATGTGGACTGTTAATGGATAAAACATGTTCATGCTGGCTTTCTGAAAACTTCTTACTCGATGGGTTTGTTTTTTTGCTACAGTTAACTCATAAGGTTACCTTAAGATTGAATTACTTAACTAAAATGAATAACACAAGTTATTTTGTCTCAGTACCATGCACATAAATAGTAAGTGCAGTGTAGTTACTTGTCTGGGTTAGGTTAGCACTTATTTTGGGGGGAAAAAAGGAATAAATTAAATATGTATTTTGACATGCATTAAGTTCTTTTGAGTCTTAGTTGAGTTTATTTCGGTGTGTGGTATCGTTATCAGATGTGGTTTTAATGTGTTACTTAAATAACCCTAATTGTAGACCAGAACAGATTTTGTTGGAAGGGTAATATTACTTGATTTCCTGTGTAAAACTCACAAACTTGTTATGTTGTACATCACTATATTTTTAGCAATACTCAGGATGGATGTTGATAGCAAGTGTAATGATAGCACAGCTATCTTTGTGTATATTTTTATCTATAAATGTATATGCTATATTTCCATCAGTGGGAAATGAGCTTACTTTACTCATACAAAAATTAGCTTGTGTTTTTATAGAAATGGCCAAATGCTGCTCTTGATGGTGTTTTCTATCTCTGTTGATGTAAACTTGGATGGTTTTTATTCCTCCGTGTCTGCATTCTGAAAGTGCTTGAGAGATCTTTACTGCTGCCTTTTCAAAATGGAGATCTGTTGATCTTCACCTGAAGAGCATTGTCAGATAACTGTTGTGTTGAGTGCAGTTCTCTGTGTCATTCTTTTGGCTGAAATGCTGACTTAAGTAACTGTTCTTTCCAGCCCATCCCCTCAGTTCAGTTGAAGAAAAATTGTGAGATTGTTTGACCACCTTGTGGGATGGCACAGTAAATGTGCTTAGAATAAAAATAAATGTGCTTAGAATAAAAATAATTCAACCAGGAAATTAACAATGGACTGGTTCCTTATTCTGGTTCAGCCTAGAAAGCTTTATGAACATTCCTGAGCATTTTGAGCATTACCTGAGGGAGTGGTACAACTATGGGGATGAGTGAATGGCTGGAAGGAAACATGAGAACTGCTTCAGCTGCCACTAACACTAAATGATATGTGTGTGTGTAGCCTGTTCCATGTGCTTTTTCATTATTTTGTGTGAGTTTGTATGTAATGTAGTTAAAAAAATAATACTAGCAATACATGTATGCGTATGCACAAATATTTTTAAACACTGTACTAAACAAATGTTTATGAGGATTTAATCCTAACCTTATCAAACTTTCCTCAAATGCTAACTGTAAAATCTCTATGTAGTTACAAGGATTAAACTAGTGACAATTCTTTAAGGGTCAGTGGAGTCAATGATTGACATGGCATAGTGAATTGGTATTAAAATGACCAACCACAGTAGCTTGGAAACTTTCAGATCATTGTGTCTTCTGGTACACAGAAATACTCTTCTTGCATCACCATGATGTAAAGATAGTCTTTTGCAAATTGCAGTGTTATAGGAGGTTTGTAATATAGAAACACTGCGTTTGGCTTCTAGGAATCTTTGTTTTCCATGTAAGTATGGCTTTATAATTTTAAAGTATTACAGATTACCACATGCAATTGAGGCTGGAACTTGTGTTTGAGTAATAGAATACTAATAAAAACCACAAAGCCTACAAATGAGCTTAAAAAAGAAAAAAGGGAAAAACCATAGTATGATGATCTGCATGAGAATGAATGAGACATTGTTAATGGAATCAGAGCATGTCAGAATGGTTCAGTCAGTCAGTTACCCAGAGTTGTCTGTGGCTGGAATTGATAGGGCAGAGGTCTGATATTAGCATGTATCATGATATAGATTTGCAAGTATCACTATGTTGATTGAGATAAAACCATGTTATTACCTTAAAATTTTATTCTAGTTTGTAGCGTAGGAAATCAGGCAAACTGGAAGCCTGAACATATTAAAATTACTTACACTACACAGCCTTATGAAAATGAACAAAATGAAAGTAACTTTTGAATCTATATAGATTAAAAAACATCAGATTTGCTTGTGCTTTAGAGCACGGTTGTTGACTTTGTTCACTATGTAATGCTTTAGCACAATGTGTGAGTGTACATGTACGTATAAAATACAGGCTTAATGGAATTTATGTAGGTGGCATATGCAGTAGAATTTTTATTGATTTCTGTAGTTCTGGGAAAGGTATTTTTAATGTCAGTGTGGGATAACTATATTCAAGGGACAGCAAACATATATGTTATATATTTAAATATAAGTTAGGCAGAATGAGTGTCATGGAATTATACACGCACAAGTATTATCAGTATACTTGTGAATCACTGAACAGATTGTATTACAGAGCCACAGTGAAAGAGGGTTCTAACAAAGTGCTGATGTACTGCATTTTGTCACATTTTCAGCATGAAAGCTATATAGAAAAGGAGTTCAGGCTGTGTTGTAGTCAGTAGTTTTCTTGACTATTCTGATAACCCACAAAACACTTTATGATCTGGTAGAACTTTCTGGGTAGAGGATCCTTCTATACCCCTCTCTAGAGATCCATAGGTGCTCCTGAAGGCAGTTTAGTCAAGCAGGTTTGCAGAGTCCTGTGGTCAAATCTTAGCGCTTTTCAGTTGCATCATAAAGCATCACTGCAAGTTTTGGTGGTTTGGGGGGGTCTTTTTTTCTTCTGGTTGTTCCTACTGTGATTGTCAATTTTAAAGTTAGCTTCTTAATTTTGAAAGTCTTGAGTAAAATGAAAATCCAGAAAACTTGAGATTTGTAGGACCTCTCAAAAATTAAGTGAGTTCTAATAGTAAGAATTCTGAAGTATTAATTTTTTAAAATCTACATTGGGCTTTAGTTTAAGAGGACTTTTCATGCCATGTATTGCTGGAAGAACAGTGATTCTCATTTAATCTGCAGCATGTATACTGTTGAGGTAGAAGCTCAATTGAACTGTACTGTTGCAAGTGCTTCAAGTATGTGAGAAAGAAATCTATACTATACTTTCTCCCATATGAAATGATGGTGTTTACTTTTTCCTTTTGACCGATTGCCATAACTATACAAACCATGATTGCATGACTTTCATTTTTCTTTTTTTGCCTCTGTGCATTTAAAATTGCTGAACACAGATCTATTACCTTTCCCCCATGAGTGTGTATATGAGACTTTCCATAGAAGGTCCCTGTAGAAAATTAAATCTTCGAGTTTTGAGCTCACGTCTTTCAAATATGACTGGTTTATTTCATCATGTGTGTCATGAAAAATTATTTTGCCTCTTGTGCGAACTCCATTTTTGAGTAGTTGCTGAAACCTCTTAGTTTTTCATTTTAATTATGAATTAGTAAAACCTAATTTATGCTAATTAATTGGAAGTAAATTTCTGTAGTTTAAGAGCTTAGTTGTATTTTGAAGACTTATGCTTTATTCCAGAAGTTAGATACTTACTTGTTAAATTTAAAGTTTGGACAGCAGCAGAGCAGGTACGTTTTCCTGTAATAAGATATACGTCATTCTTGCAAGACTACAATTTGTTCTGTGCTTCAGAATCAAACTGCAGTCAACTGTAACAGTGAGACCTAAAAAATTGAGAACAATGTTTCTTCATTTCGTATTAGTTAATGAAAGTAGAATTATGTTGTTTAGCTGCCATCCTAAAAGTGGACCAATAGAAGCTTTGCTAACGAAATGTATAAAGTTTTTATTATTTATTAATATTGTGCTAGATACAACTCTATGGGGGAAAAGTATTCTTACACTGTATAATATCTCTGCTTGTAGAGATATCTTGGGTACATGAAGACATATGGTTACATAGCGCTTAGTAAGCCTGAAGGATGTTTGGTGTAATGTAACTGCTTTGCTTGTATTTCAGGAAATTTATCAGTTCATTGCATGTTTGTTGGCAATCAGCAGTGGTTGGTAAGCAGTCATTTGATGTTTGTTTTTAATCATAACAGGAATTTCCATTTTTTACCTTGACGACCTTTCCACCAGGCTTTCTGGTCCACGTTGGTGGTGTTGTCAGTGCACGGTCTGTGAAGCTTCTGGATCGCATTCACAATCCTGGTATGTTAATATAAGAATAACTTCCTTGCCTGAGTTCCAATCATAATGATCATGTACTTTATCTATATCTAAAATGTATTTGAACAATGTATATTAAAAAGCAATATTTTTCAGACAGTTTAAGCTTGAAAAAGAATAGTCACTGAGAGGGTATGTTTTTATTGAGAAATTTCAAGTTAATGAAATAATGAAGAACTGTGAATCCAGTAACTTTGCACTAAAAACAGTCTTTGAATTATTGAAAGCTTATTTTTTTGCATTAAGTTCTAATATTAAAAAGCAGTTTTTCCATTCAAACACAAGTAAGATGAATTACTAGATCTTAACTATGAATGTTTGCTGATTTTCATCTCCTTGAAATCCGTCAGGATTAATGGCTACAATTAAGCTGAATGTGTTTTTAACCTCTTTTTATAAAACCTTTACAGCTTTGTTTCTGTTCTTAAAAGCATATACTGAATACTACTTTAAGATCTTTATTTAATATTTACTTGGAACACCAGTACTGGAACATGTATATTTTGCATGTCCTAGTACTGACAGCAGAATTAAGTGACTTGACTTTCAAGACTTTGTTGTTATGTTTGCTGAGACAAGCCAAGGAATACTCTGTAAAAGGTTGGAATTAATAGTGCACTCGAAAATGCAGAGTAAAAAATGGCACCTGTAGTGGTTTTGCATGCACTAGTCAGGAGTAATAATCAAAGTTTGTGCAAATGCATCTTTAAAAGCAATCAAAACAAAAAAAATCCTATTTTTATTATTTTTCGTTTTATTTCTTCTTCCTGTGGCCCAAGGCAAATAATCCTGCAAGCAGGTAGTTTTTTGTTGATTTAAATATCCAGTAAACTGGCAACATGAAATAAAGTCTGAGACTTAATGTGAATTAAAAAACCTACTTTAAGGGACTTTTTAAAAGCATACGAGTACACAGTATTGTGCTTCCCCTTCCCCCTGAGTTTTAAGATTTATTTCCACAATCTGGAGAGATGATTAAAGGGAATGTCAAAGTATAATTTATATGCGAGTCCTCTCTTTCTTTGCCACAAAGTTGCCTTAGGCTTCTGTATTTTTCAACAGATTTCTGATACGCGTCATTTATGTGCAAAATTTACTGTGTGGTAAACTTATTTAGGTCAAAATATCAGACATTTTAAAAACTGATTTCTTGCATTATGGCCTTCTTTATTTTTACTAACTGACTGAAGGCAGGATAAGAAATAAGAGAATGTAGAGATGCCTATTTGCACAACTAAGTGGCTCTTTGCAGTGGTTTTGTGGGACTTGTAGATTACTCCTGACAAGTGAATGTAAGATGCATGATACTTTGAACTCAGTATATTGCAAAACAATGAAAACAAAAGGGAAAATGAAGGCACATGGCTGTGGGAGGGAAGGTGAAGAAGTAGAAAAAAAGAATTCTGATGCTGTGATGAAATATTAAGTCAAATATTGTAAAATGGTAAAGGAAACAAACTGGCAAATAAACAGGAAAATGTAGCAAAAGAAAGAACTTTTGAAGGTGGATCGAGAGCTTATTGATAAGACAATAATTGCTATATACTGTACACTTTGATCACGCCTAGTGCTAGATTGCTATAGCATGCTCCTTTTTTCCCTTTCTATTTCAGCCTCTTATTAACTCTGCTGTCTGTGTCTTTCCAGTTCCTGTGGAGTGGTGTTGTCAATTGTGTTCTTGTTGGTAGTTTTTTTTCACTATTCTGCTCCTATAACTGATCTACTAATTTGCTGTTTTGAACTCAGCCTTTGTCGGAATTATGGGTAACACAAGATCATACAAACTGCTAGACTGGAATAGTTTCAATTCAGGTATTTTACTAGTCATTCAGTACTACATACGCTGACAGAAATTATGGCAGCTCAGTGAAGTTCTTAGAAATGCTGTAGGGTATTTAGGTTAATGCTTCAAATTTAAATCTGTTTAATCATCCAATGCCTAAATGTCTTGTTTTAATGTTGTTAAAGGCTTTCTTTAAAACTGCAAAACATTGTTTTAGTATAAAGTAGTACTGCTAAGAATAATACCGATCTGGAACGCTGAATGTTCAGCTGATTATTTTGTAGTCACTTTCAGCTCAGGGTCCATGAAGCAAGTCATTTAGGGAAAGAGTTCTTTATAAAACTGGGATAATATCAGGTGTGATTTTTTTTGTTGGTTTGTTGTTTTTTTTTGCTTGCTTTGAGGGTAGGGGATTATTGATGAGTTTTGTTTTGTTTTGCATGAGCTTGCACTTTCTTCAACAACAGTTGTACTTCTGTTAATTTCAGGAAACTGATGGATGTGTTTGTTCTAAATAATAGATATGAAAATTGTCTGAGAGAATGGAAAATAGATGAAAAGGGCTATCCGTTCAAAGAGGAAGGACAGTTTATCATCCAATTGGTTCATAAATCTTGTATTGTAAAATGCAATCAACTTGCAGGTCTTACAGCATAATTATTTGAACCTTCTAATCACTCTAACACCTAAATGCCCTGATATTCTATTTTTTATGCAGTTTTAGGGATCAAAGTGTATAACTTCCTTATAGCATGGTGCAGAGAATAATGGATGAGTTGATGAGGCAGTCTACTGAAAAGCTACATACAGTACTGGCCTGTTAGGGGGTGAAAGACTTTTACCCCCACCCCCCTTTTCTTCTGGAAACATAACATGCTTTAGAAGAAAGGCAGGCATAACTTCTCTATAATACCCAAACCAGAAGACCTTGCCAACAGACCATGTTTTTAAACCTGGTAGGGTAAAAAGGTATAAAGCTGACCTCTGGGGGTTTCTGCTTGAAACAAACTTTCCTTCTTGGTACCTAACTGTTGCAGTGCAGCTCTGTGTCCTGCTCTAAACCTCAGTTTGAATTTCCAGGTATCCTTGTTTCTTGCTGCAATAACCATCCTGTAACATTATAATTATGAAGATTTCTGGGTTTGCTGGTTTTATTTGCTTGTTCTAAAGTGATAATATTTTAAAATTAATTTTACTTTCTGTGTGAAACTAATATGAAATTCTCAGATATGTTACTGGTATAGCATAGTCTGAATCAAGGTGTTAAAAATGCACCAGAATTTTTTTGTCTCATATGCTGCCATGAGAAGTTCAAATTAATTGTTGCCTCTTTGTGATGGTGTTTAGTAGGATGTTACTGTGGAGGAGTTTTATTGGAATAATGGAGTGAGATATGTGCAGTCACTAAACATAAGTTGAGTTAGGCTAGAAAGTGTTTCAGAAGTATAAGCCTAGGAAGGTAAGGGGAAGTCATGAGTTCATTTCTCGGTAGAATACCAAAACAGTACACTAAATTCTTTAGAAATGACGGAAAAAATAAGGCAAATATATTATACCCAGAGGTGATTGTTTCCCAGAAATGTTGTAGTAGGGAGCTTTAAACCCAACAGTAATTTTGGAGCTAATATCTTGCTGATGAGGTCTGTATATCTGCCACCTTGACTGGTATCAGCAGCTCTGCAGTAACAGTCTTGATTAATCCTACTGTTTAGGGTCTGAGCAGGTTATGCTTATATTCCTGGAAGTATGTTTCTTTTCAGAGCTAGGTATGTTGCTGAATGAAGAAGAAAGGAGGAAGACAGCAGATCAGTTGTTACGTATGGTGTGTGATGTATAGTAGAGTTGCAGATTACATACAAGTTAACTCTGAGACTGGAATAATGAATATGCTGTGCAGATCTGTCATCACTGAGAAATCAAAGGAGAAAATTTCTGTTCATCTCTACCATCTAGAGGTTATTGCCAGCTCTGTCATTGCTGGCTAATACTTGGCCTTAAGGAGAAGAGGGATTTATACAGCTTAAGGAAAATAATATTACATTTTTACATTATGCTTACATGCACAAGAATGTATCACAGCCATAAGTAAGCTAAAATTATTTTCCTTTTTGAAGATGTTCATGCTTTGTTTAAGCCTTGCTAGTAACCTGCATAGTAGCATAGAAGGATATTTCTTTTTTTTGCCAATGGCAAGGAGGTTTATTTAATTAAGTTTGTAAGATGTGCCAGGACCATCTGAACATGGTGAAAAGTAAAAGATTTAAAGATACTTGAAAATCAAATGTGGAAGTAAAGACTGTTTCTTGAATGGAGAAGAAGCTACTAAAGTGTCTGTGAATTATAGTTCAATGACAAAATTGTTTAAATGCTTGTAAAATTACAAAAAGGTGATGATCAAGATGATTCTGAAAAATTAAAATAGACAAAGCAGAAATCTATAGAAAAGAGGGTATATAGTAAAGTGGAGGAAATACACTGGTGCTGTCTCTGAAAAAAAAAAGATTTTGAAGATGTACTATAAATATGAAAACATGAAAGGGATCCAGGAGACAGGATCTTTGTTAAAATTTCCCTCTGAGGTTCAAGGTCCCTTAAGAAGTGCAAACAACTTGCTGAGTAGACTGCTTTTGCATGTATCTGTTTCATAGCACCAACATATGCAGTGTTCTCACATAATTGCATTTTTAAACTCCTTATTGAGGGAGCTGCTTCAGGAGTGATTCTTGAGCTTCAGTAGTTAGAAATATGGAAGGAGGAAAGGTTGTTAAGAAAATTCCTAAGGATCTTGTGTGACACCCAAGGAACACAGGAGTTACTGTGGGAGTGTGAAATTCTCCAGGACTCTTGTTTTTGTATATGAGGAAATGCAGGAGGAGAGCTTGAACATGTTTTGGTTCTGCAACTGAATGCTTTTCTTTCACAAAAACACAAACATACAGTGCAAGTGTGAATTACATTTCATGCTGCTGCCTGGGGTGTAAATGTGGCATACTTGTAAACACAGTAGGAAATGTCAGAATGTTTCTGGTTTTGTCTGATGTGGTTATCATTCAGAACTAGTTGAAAACCAACATTTTAAGCTTGACCTCTTGCTTTTTCTTGGAGAATTTCCAGGTTGACTTCATGTACCTCAGTGTGTGTTGGTATGATAATGGGAGATTAAGGCAGTTGTCAGAGGCTTTTCTGTACAGAGCGAGGGGTGTGATGTTCCTCAGTAATATTTTAGTCTATTTTTTTCTAGTCTTCCCAGAAGAGTGCATATTCCTGAATGGTTTTTATTGTTAATGTGAGTAGTGTTTGAATATCCATTTTTAAAGCAGTTGCACCCTTATGTTCATGAAATAATTTGCTTTGAACTGTGCATTATTTTTCTTTTGGAAAGTTCTGAGTAGATATTTGTGTAACTGAATAAATCATGGTCACTGTCAGTATAGAATAGTATTCCTGTGTTCTATTAGAGGTTTGTAACTCAATAAACTTGGCATTTAAAATCTGGTTTAGAATTCTTTGCCTAATAGTAATGCTATTTAATATGTTCATATTGATTTAAAAGTCTCCCTGAAATTTAACCAACAGTGAGAAAGTCAGCATAGACTTCTCACTGCACAAATGCTCCAATAAAGTTGTTTGGATTTGGTACAAAAGAGAGAAAATCTTGATCTTGCAGAAAATTGTATTTCTTGCTCATAACTCTTCCTAATTAAAAACCACAGGACTTGGCTAAAACTGATACCTTGATAAAATTTCCTTCATGGATTAAAATGAATTTTTTCAGCCTTATGATATGTCACTCTTGTTGCAAAGATACAGTTGTAGAACTCCTTGTTTGGCTCAAAATACATTATTGTTAGAAGAAAACTAGAATGATTCTAGTTGAAAAGGATGCCTTCCAAACTAAATTACAGATAAACACGTCCCTATAAAATTTCTATAGACAGTATTGTAGGAAAATGGCAGATATCACAAATTTTGACTGACCATAACAGTATTATAGAAATAAATCTGGTTAAATGTTAATGGATAAGATCATTATCTGAGCTGAACTAGGCACAAGAAATTTTCCTTCGAAATGCTAAGACTGAAGATCCTTAATATGCCATTTTTCTTTAAGGATACCATGGTTGTTCTTCTTTCTGGTTCAGTTTGTGCTTTGGGTTCTGTTACTGCAGTTTTGTCTTGACCTTTTGCACTAATATTTTCAGTGGGTTTTGTAAGTTTCAAGGGTTTGGTCTCTCCTAATGTAGTCTCATTGAGGTCCTGAAGTGCAAAGGCACTGTAGGAAAGGCTTCTTGGATCCTGTGTAGAGAGGCTTCTCCAACTGCTTTGTCTTAAAATGAAACAAATGGTTGTGAGTGTATAGAAATAATGAAAGCAGAGGTTCTGTGAATGTAGCAAATAAAAGCCTGAGGAGTATAAACAGTGAATAGGAAATACAGAGGGGGTCTAATTCTGTGCCAGATAATAATGTCCTATTTCTGCAGTTGTGCAGTGGGGTAGGTAGTGTGCATAGCAGTCAGCAGGAAAGCAGCAGTCTTGTCTGTAAATTTCTGTCTGTGTTTGTTGAGAGATGACTTTTGTTTAAAATTCTGTATGTTTTTTACAAGGACTCTGTTAGATAAACTAGTAGTATTGTTGCTTGTTTTCAGGTTCCAGATAGTTTGGTTTGTATAAAGCTTTAAATGGTACTTGTAGTTAATTTTGTGATACCAGTTATAAAACAGATAAAATGTGGTTTAAACCGACTTGTCTAGTTACAGTTTAGCATCTCCAGCTTTGTGTGGTAGCCCCTTTATTGCTGCCATCTGAACAGCAATAACCCTTTAAAGACTGAGCGTGTTTTAAAATGTGTTGTGTTTATTGTGCCAACATGACAAAGCAATGGAGAGATACAAGATAGAGTAAGTTTTGGTTTTACGTAGCAGCTCTTCAAAGTGATAGACTGTGTCCTTGTTACTCTGATAGGGTCAATTAAAACAGATTCCTAGATCTATCGTAGTGTCCACTCATGATTATAGGAACAATCTGTGAGGACTTCACCACTATAGGATGAATGACTGATGGAAATAATAATTAAAAGCTGGAGTGACAAAGTTAGATATTTAAGTCTGGCAGTGATGCATCAATTTCTGTTATTTAACATTTGATGATGCCTGGACAGTTCTTTTGAACTTTTATAATTCCAACGAAATATGGTGAGGTTTAAATCTTTATATGATGCTAAAGTAATAATTTAATTTTGCTTAATTTTTAATATGTACATTATAATTATTTTTTGTCTTAAAATTCTGTATTTTAATTTATTTTTTATTAGTTTATTTCATTTTATTTGTAACACATGGTGGTTTTCTTTAGCTATAAATGAAACTGTTACTGTGGTTTTGGTATTATTGCAGGATTTTTGTTTGTTTAGAGATGATACTTTTTTGCAGCTTGTGCAGTTCCTATCAGACCTTCATCTATGATTAAAAGCATAAGTTATAGGATGTATTACTGTTATGGTGGTTGTAGATAATGCTTTTTGGTATTGGTAGCAGATTTTGTTGAAGCAGTTAATGGAAAACTATTGCCTCAAAGATTACCTTTAATATTTAGAAAAGATTAAATTATGCTGTAGTCTGTCCAGGTGATTCTTGTATGTTTATTTCTAAGATTGATTACATATACAACTTGCAAGGTGTCTGATAGACAAAGTGTAGAGCAGTGGAGATTTGCTTTCTTCAGTGTGAAAGTCCAAGAAGTTACTTTCTGGTTTTAATCTGGGACATTCTGTTTATATTTACAAAGTTAAATTAGTTCATGTCATAGATGTCATGTAACCGTAGACCATATAAAATATTTGTTTAATGATGTTGGTCATAAACATTACAAGATCAGCCAGTTAAAATATCATGCCCTGTAAATGCTGGATGAAATGAAATGAAAGCTGGATGCAGTTTTAATCCTAAATGTTCCTCAATTTGTTTCTTCAGTAATTTAAGAGTTTTGTCAACATCCAAACTTAAACCTGCTTTTTTGCTCATTCAGCGGGTTAGTCTTGAGGAGTGGGATATGTGCTGTCTGACCTCATCTGGTAGAAAAGCACTGACTAAATATTGTTCTCTAAGCTGGATGTTTTGTCTGTAGTTTAAGCTTTGTAGGAGTAAGTAAGTATACCTGTTCTCCTTGGTGGTGTGGTTGCACTGTTTCCTGATGTTTTAGTGTATCTTAGTTTTCATTTGATAAACCCCAGTAATCTACTTCCTTCAGTTCGATATCATAAGCAATGTTCTAGTTTTCACATCTTTTGGTCTTAAAGATAAATACAGAGTAATTTTTTAAGAAAGGATGGGGTTGCTTTGAACATTGTTCCAAAGTTTAGGTTAATCTGTTGTAGGTTTAGTTGCTTGCTACCCAAATTTTGTGTTTAAACTTCACAGACGAGAGGATATGACCTTTTATACAGTTATTTAATCATATTTTAGACAGATAAACAAGCAAAACAAAAATCCCAACACTCCCCAACCCACCAAAACCAACACAAAACCACCAAACAAACCTACAAAAAAATCTCACACTTCTTTCTGTATAAGCAGATTAATAGGTTTTAAAGAAGAAGATGTAAGAATAAGGGGATAAGGAAGGTGTGGATAATGGCTTTGCCTAGTGAAAGACTCAGAGATTGAACTTGAAAGACTATTATTGGTGTCTCCATTGCCATTTTTGAGACAACAGAACAATGAGTCATTGTAGGTTTTGAAACTCTTTGAAGTATGATTTTCCACCTCATTTCAAAGTTACATTGTAAATGAAAAGATTTACTAACTTATACAATATTAAACCAGGTTGAAATTAATCATACACTTCCTACTTCAGAGGAATTGTCTCAGGATATCTAGGAATTCAGCTTCAACACAGTAACTCTTAAGTATTATGTCTGCAGTCAAGAAACCATTCTTAATTTTTGTGCAGTATTAAGAAATCAGTATGGACCTAGCATAATGCAGATTGTGGCTAGATCTTGAAAGGCCCTGTAGAAGTGAACCTCTAGCAAATAACCTTGGAAAGGTGTCTCTTCTTATGTATCAGAAAGTAGAGATAGTGTCTAGGGTTGTCTCCAGGTGGAAGATTTGGACAGGGTGTTGTCTTGTCAACAGTGCAGCTTCATAGAGGTCCACCTCATATTTTAAAGGAAAATGATAGATGAATTGGCAGTGGATAGAACTGACTCAAAGGACATTTAGGGCACAAAATAAATGCAGTGCTGTTTGTATCTTGTAAAGCTGGTTACGAAGTTTGGAAAGTTTCAGTTGGAGGAGGTTTGAGTTGGCATTATTTTGATAGTATACTGTACTGTTGACATCTTCTCAAGTCTTCAACTATAGAAACAGTGTGCTTTGGTTCTGCTTTGTTATAAGTATCATGCCAATTCAGAAAAAAATATTGAAGTAGCTTTGATACTAAGCCTTTGGTTTCCATTAAAGGGCTCATAAGAGCAGTGTAATTGCAGACTTTTTTGCTGAAAGTTCTAGATAAACCTTGCTATAAACTACTCAGTAGATTTGCTAGAAAAGCTTGTGATTGAGTGCTATGTATGCTTGCCTTTTTGCTTCCACCTAGAATCCAGGGCCATTACTTTCTGTAACCATTTCAGTGAGCTGCCATAGTTTTCAGTCTGTACTGTCACCTGATCCAAGCATGCGCCAAAATACCCACCGTTTCTGGCTACTGTCTGCTGAATCTGCTTTGCAAACCCTTAGTTCTTAAGCTTTTGCCTTAGCGAAAAAACCAAACAGACACTCTTACAGAGTGTACTGGACACATGCCATCCTGCTTCCCTAACTCCTCTAATTGTTTATGTAAATCCTTAGCTTTACTAAACTTGTAAATGCTACAATGGCATCCCCATGTGAAATTGTGTGGCTCATGTGTCAAAAAAGGCTGCTTGTGAAAATACTTGTCAGAAGAATATGAATGCTACACATTGCACTGCATTCAGTGTTTTGTATCAATTTATTATTGCAATGTCATGGTGTTTGATTTTAATTGTAGACAATCATTTTGTGTTTTAATATGCAAAGGTAAGTTCATGTAAACTGAATGTACAGTATTTATATATAAGCATACTGATCTGTATTTTTGGCTTCTTTCTGGACGGAAAAACCCACTTGATTTAATGTTTTAAGCAGAGGAACCCAGGCTTCTTTACAAACACTTGTTTATGCATGACTCTTACAGAGATTTTTGAACTTGTACAATTAGAATTTGTTAGATTTTTTTTAATAACACTGAAGACAATGGCTGGAAAATTATTCTTATCTCTGTTAAGAATAAAAATTATCCATTATATTACTCTAGTTAATAGTTAATTCTGATGTTGAGCAGAGTAAAGGGTCAAATGTTGTTTTAGCAAGACAGTGTTGAGCAACCTCACAACGATATGTGCTTTCTGTTACTATATGGCGTTCTTTTAGATGATTTAGGTGAGAAAGTTGTGTTAACTCTCCTAGAAACTTGTTCCTAAACTTTAAATTAAACTATAAATTTATGTGGAGGAAAGTTGAATGTTTGCATAGGGTTTGGGACCCGTCATTATTTCTACCTTTTCTGTTCCCCTTAAGTATATCTGTTCCCTTTCAACTTTTCTTTCTGTTTTAGTTTTTACTGTGGCCACATACCTCTTTGGTGTCATATTCTTGTTTGTAATCTTATTCTTTATTCCACAGCACTTTCCCTGTTCATTCCTAGTCACTTCACCTGTTTCTCACTTCCAACTCCATCATGACTTTACATTTCTTGCACTTTTTGTCCTAGAAAGGTCATTGGTGACAAGTAGGAACAGTTTTTGCCAAATGGTTCCTAAAGCTGTAAAGAGAAAAGTGATCATTTAGTAAAATTGGCTTTTTGTTTTTATGTCTAGAAAAAGGTTACTTACTTGCAGGTGTTCTTCTGTGAAGTACAAAAAGTCGTGTGGCTGTTAATCAAGGTTTATAGCCAGCTGCCTGTGATCAAGTCTAATTGAGCAAGAATTGTTCTGCATAGTGAACCACTTTTCCTTAGTGACACTTTTCTGTTACAAACACTGATAAGCAATCTTCTTGTCCGTGATTGGATGGGGAAAGAGGCATTGCTCCCAAGACCCATATCCATTCTACCATAAAGTGTTAGTGATAACATTTACAGAATGTGTTTGTGGTCTCACATCTCCGATCCAGTTCTCTGTTTTGTCAGATGTGGTAGCTTTTGCCTTAAAATAGACTTCCAAACTTGTTCCATTCACCTACTACAACTGCCATTAACTGGTGGCAGCAGTCACAGCCTCTGTTCAGAGAGATGTGCATGCAAAAGAGAAACATCTTGCCTCCCACTTCCCTTTGTGTACCACAAATGGTACTCATAAGTGAGCTTAGGAAACCCAGCCCTATGGTGTGATGGGTTATTTCTGCATGATTCTCTTCATTTGAAAGCTGAAAAGTGTGAGACCTTGCTAGCAGGTACTCCAGCCATCTGAGTTAGGATTACTGTGTATCATATCAAGCATTTGATTTTCCTAAGCAAGTGAGTGTTTAAGCAATGTTTTCACATTGAGAGAACACAAAGTGCAATGCCTCAAGATTCTATTAGTAATGCATTGAAACCTGCTGAAGATGAATTTGGATGTAATGGAATGTGATTGACAGTTCATGAAAATCCTAGTTTGTTTTGTGTATTAATGTGTATATTTTTGTCTTGATTGTGGAGAACCTTCCTAATAACTGTAGGGGTTTTTTTTGTGTTTAATGTTCATTTCTTAAAGCAAAGGTGGAGTAAACTTCAGTTTGGACACACAGAGTTGCTGTTAGTACAGTGCTTGTGAGGTATACAAGCATTGACATCTGAAGTTACCTGTAGTTGAGTATTTATACATTTGTGCTCTTTTTTAATTAGAAAGTGATCATTATTTTGTGAAGTGGAATGCCAGTTCTAAATAAGAAGTTGAGGTACATTTGTGAAAGAATACATCTTGCTGTACAATATTTTTCTTTCAGTGAATTTCAAAATATGTATATCTGCATCTTTCATTTTTGTTTGTCATGTTGTCAGAGAACCTAGTGTATGATAGGAGGTTATCATACACTGTATTTATAATATTCCTGATAGTCCAAAATTGGTTCCCAATGAATCTCAGGTTTTGACATAGATATTTTAAAGTATGATTCAGCAGGTAGATCTCAGTGGTTCAGAGTTGGTATCTGTGCACAGTTTAATTGATTTCAAGAAAATGATGTAAAAATCTAGCTGTTCAGAACCCTTCATAGCATCTGAGTACTTTTTGTTTCTTACTGGTTTTCCCCTTATTTTATCTGTCAACAATTAATATAGTTTTCAGCTAAGTTCATTGGTACAGGTAAGCCATTTTGAAAGGAGAAACAGTTGGCAGACTTAACTGTAAATGAGAATACTTGTTGACTTTGTATGTAAAAAGCTTGTGAGATGAGCTTTAGTTCCAGGAAACTAATTGCCAAACAGTTAAAATAATTGTGTAATCTTATTCCAGTAGCACTCTTTTTTTCTTCCATTTTTAGTGTAGTATTCAGGAAAAAGAGGTAACATTTTAACATACAAGGTCAAAGACAGTAAAGGTTATTAGAGTCTGGGGGGGGTGGGGAGATGGAAGGTGCAGTTGACAGCATACTGAAGCAAAAAGGCATCGAAAAACACATAGTTAAACATACATCTTGTACATAGCGTTGTTAATGTAGAAGTAGTTTCAGATAACTATGGCTTTTCAAAGTTAGAAGTGCTGAAATAAGGAACAGAATGCTGTGAGCTTGCTTAGTGATAATACAATTAACAGAGACCTGCTTGTAGTAGGAAAAACTGTTGAGGTTATTTCAAAGATATCAAGTGTATACCAAAGTGAAATACAACTTCATTACTACAAATACCGTTTCATTGCTACTACTGCTTTTTTGATATTGCAGCATATCTGTGATGCTTTGTTGTAAGTTACATGCATCTCTTGTGTTGTTGGAACTGACAAGTACGGTTTTCAAGTGGGTAGAGATTGGAACAGTATCTACAGTATTTTGGTGTTATTTGTCATATGGACAGCAACAAGAATGCAGTAATTTGTCAGAACCTATTCGTGTGGGTGGTAAACAAGAGAATTGGTAAGCATGAAAAAGCCCCGTTAATGTTTGCTTGAAGTATGATAGCTAGGAAATAAAAAGTGTCCAGATACAACAAAACTCTTAAATATGAAAAATTCAACTTTTTCAGATGAATTGCATGAAGCTTTATGTTGACATAGTGCAGAATAGTGAACTGATTTATACTTTGTCTTTCAGATGAACCAGAAACACGAGATGCATGGTGGGCAGAAATCAGACAAGAAATAAAATCCCATGCCAAGGCATTGGGTTGTCATGCTGTAGTGGGCTACAGTGAATCAACTAGCATTTGGTAAATCATGATGATGATTTGATTTTCAAAATGCCAGAGAAATTTGTTTTCCTCTTTAATGGATTAAAAATGATTCAACGCAGTTGTTTGTAGTGTGTAATATACCTACTTCAGAGAGTTTGTTAAAGTAACTTTCTGAGATTTCAGTATTGTGCTTTTTTTTAATGTGTTTTGGTTTGGATTTTTATTAGGTTTTAAGTTTTTTCTAATGAATGTTGCAAGTTTCATTGAAATGAGAAAAATCAAACTGATGTATTTGCTTTGGTGGTAATATTGATTTATCTATGAAGTTTTCTAGAGCTAATCTACCTAAATAGTTAAGATGGTTCTTAAAAGTGTATGTATTGTAGATTCCTTAATGGGAACAACTGGCAGACCAGTACTTAAGTGTTAAACTTCAAACTTAAGGCACAAGTTAGTAGGAATGTATTAATTGTGAGTTAAAGGAGAATATGCTGCCTGATAGATCTAGACTACCTTAGGTGTAAATGTTCTGTATTTCTTTCTAGAGAACATGTGCAATTATTTTTGTCTTTCAGTACCTCAGTAGTGTTTAACTGTTAAACTGCAGCTCTACAGTAATCACTCCAGTGTTTTAAAGAAAAAGCAGAAAAGATTTGGAAAGATTTGAGGATTTGGTGTGTTTGTTTTGTTTTTTAGGGATTTTTTTTTAGAGAAAAACCAAAAACCATCGAATATATTGTTTTTTCATAAAGCTTAAGTTTTGGAAGTCAAGTGCTCGTGCTAACAGAGTAAGAAAACTGGGTCATTTTCCCAACGCTGTCTTGTCTCGTTATGTCTTTCTTGGTGTATTAAAGTTTGTCTTTTTGCCTCAGAATTGCAATCTGCAAGTTCTCATCGCTGGGGGATGAACTTGCACTAAAAATGAAAGGTTTATTCCACTGTCAGTCTCCTTGTAAAAAGCATGAATACTTAGGGTTTTTTTTTTCATACCTTAGCTATGAGGAGGGAGTGTACATAGTATAGATGGGCAGTCAGTTTTTGGGTTATTTCACACTTTCATTTTTTGTTAAGTAATTTAATGTCCTAATATTTGATTGTCAACTGAATAGTTCTAGAGTTCTCATGCTTACTTGCCAGTTCAGCTTAATTCCATGGTTAAAGTGTAAGTCTCTGCAAGTACTGGTCTGACAGACATGTTATGTATGGAAAATTATTCTGTAAAGAGAAACAACAAATGAAACAGGCACATGTGTCATTCCAGGAAATGCAGGAAAGCTTTTCTCCATATTTTTTCCAATATAGTATTTTTAAGCACTGCATATTAGATTTGTTTCTTATTTAGCAATTTCAGACATGCCGAAAGTTCTGTGATCATAGTTTGCACTTTTGACAGCTTTAACTCTTGCTAAATAATGAATATGCTCAGTTACTTTATATGCTATATGTACCATTGTTGTAGTTGTTCATAGTAAAATTTTACTGTTTTGCTACTTTCTGTCCTTCAAGAAGCACCCTTGTCAGTGTTGTATTGTAACTTCTTTTGAATGTTTTTAAGATGATGAGGCTCTCAACTTCTGTTTTACTTTGGTAAACAATTATGCCCAAGTCTTTTTTAATGTTTCTTTTGCTTTTGTTGGTTGTCTGGATTTCTTTGCATTATTAACTATAGTATTGAAAACCATACTTAAACCTGATTAGCCTTTGTGATGTTACAGTGTATTTTTTATAACATAGGGCAAAGCTCTTCAGTCTTTCTAAATGTCTTACTTATATATTGTTTTAAATACCAGAAGAGCATTGTTTGTGAGATTTAATGGATAAAATTGCACAAATACACAAAATTAGTTGTTATATTGAATTCATTGAGACATTTGTACCAGCCTTATAATCTTAATAGTTTTAAATAAAAGTAGCACTACGTAGTAGGAATTCACTTTGTTGTAATTCTTTTCTCTTACAGTGAAGAGGTCTGTATTTTGTCTGCGTCTGGCACAGCAGCTGTACTGAACCCTAGGTTTCTTCAGGATGGCATCATGGAAGGCTGTTTGGAACAAAGGTTGTCATGGCAGCCTGGCTTCTTTTCCATAGGGTCAGAGAAGGGAGAGGTTGATTTTTTTCCTCAGAGCCAAGATAGTTCTTCTCTATTAGGGTAGGTTACAGAGTTACAGTGCAGGATGCGGGACCAACCACTTTACTGCTTTTCACTAACAACAACAACAACAGAAGTAATGGAACTCTGCACCAAATTAGATATTCTCTTTTTATTTCTAACAGTCTGAATAAGGTAACACATTTGACTACTAACCACAGATCATAACTCAGTTTTTTTTCTTTGCTGCTCTTCAGGTATCTTTCTGAACTTTATATCACTCTACAAAAAATGACACATGTATGATAAATTATATAAGCCAACAACTGCAGTGGCTGTAAATATGTGTATATATGCTTTATCTATACTATATAAGAACTGTATGTGAAATAAAATAGCTTGGTTGTAAACCAAAGCTAATGCCAGACTTTTGTAGAAGATACATGTTTTAGTTAAGTTAATGAGCAAAATCATAAAACTGAAGGAAAACATTCAATGACGTTTCCCTTTGTTTCTGTTCTTGCAAATAAAATTTGAAGAATGAGTGCTGACAAACAGTTATTTTTACAACAAATAATTAATGCAGATTGGCAATTTATTATGTGTTTGTCAGGATAGTCGTCAAATATTTCAGGGAATTACTGTAGTCATAAATAAAGCTATTTATTATACCTTAGGACTTGCATTGCATTTTCATAAATAACCCAGCCACCATAGTATTATTTATTATTATTTTACTTTGTTAGCAGGAGGCCATTATCTTCTTCTTTAAATAGACTTCTGAAAACTGTAGCCAGGAAAAAAGTTTGTTTCTATATTCATTATACGGTGGAGAGAAAAAATTTTGTGGTCATAATGTGGAGAAGATTGCATTTTTACCAAAAATACGTATTTTTGATGCTACTAAAAGTTTTGGTATAGATTAGAAATGCCAAGGAATGTAAAACAACTAAACAGGCAAAGCCTGTGTTTGACACAAAATATACTTACCGAAGTCTGTAATAAGTCATGTTCCAAATCTGTCAGATTTGCTTAAGCATCTCTTCAAAATTCACTGAGAAGGATTGTTTATGCAAAGCAGAATAAATTTGCAGTGATGCAGTTAGCCTATGCATTCCTTGTTCATAACGTTTACAGTGGTTATTCCTAGATATTTCATACGGAGGAGTGGAACTGCGTGTTCTAAGTGAAAAACAAGTTTTACCCAGTACCTTATATTAGGAAATAATCTTGCTGTTCTTCTTAAAATGTTAATATATATTGTGCTGCTTCTCAGTAGGATAGTTGATCTGTTGTTTATGCTCTGCTCATTAGGTTTGTGTGTGTTTTTGGACACAATCCATATAAAAGACTTTTCATTGTATTTGGTACATCAGATTCTCTGTACAACTGTTGTACTATGACTACATTTAGAAATTGTAGTGCCTAAGGCCAGCTGAAGTAATGTTCCAGGGTTATAGAAATTGCTGGTCATTGTATGTATCATTTTTTGATCCCTGTATAACAAGTTTAATGCAAGTTTTATTTATAGCATTTTTTCTAGTAGCGTGCAGCCTAGTTCTGTTCTAATTTATAAAATGCAGTACTTGTCATATTGGTATAAGGTAGCAGTGTATGATTTTTATAGGTATCTGTAGGTGTATATACACATATGTGTATATTGATCATTGTTAATAACATGCAGATATTTTTAAGTATGTTCTCCATAATGTATTTCTAGGATTGAAGAAACTTCACCACCAGGTTGTGGATTTTGCCATATACCATATGATGAACTGAACATGCCATTCCCTGCTCACCTCACTTACTGTTACAACTGCAGAAGGCAAAAAGTTCCTGATGTTCTTTTCACCACGATAGATCTTCCTGTAGAGGCAATAGTTATTGGGAAGGGATGTCTTATTCAAGCCAGGTATCTATAAAAATGTTTAGTTAGTCAAGTTTTGGAGATCTTTGAAAGAATTCCTCTTGCTAAAATTCAGTATGTCATAGAATCGTATCATAGAATCATAGAATGGCTTGGGTTGGAAAGGATCTTAAAGGTAATTTAGTTCCAACTCCCCTGTCACAGGCAGGGACACTTTCCACTACACCAGGTTGCTCATCAAACCTTGATTAATGACGGTGTATTAAGGTACAGGAGGAAGAGGAGGACAGACTTCTCCTCCCCTGGTTACATGCTGTGTCTGTTGATAGACAGTCTGGTGACTTATTCATGTTGATGGATGTTTGATGTGGTCATACAGCTGTTGCACAGCTACAGCTGGTACAAAAGCTATTGATGTCCATAACAGGGCAGGATCTCTGTAGAACTGTTGGCTATTATGCTGTGGTATTTGAACTTGGAAAAGGGGATAAGGTGGTTTACAGTGGGAAAGAAAGGGAGTTAGCTATGTACAGTCTGTATGGGTGGCTAACTACATGGATAAATGACTTGTTTGGATGGTCAGGCTGAGAGGTAATGATGTATGGTTCGTAACCCATCTGAATGGCCATGACAAGTGTCATCAAGTCTGCAGTGGGATCTGTCCTGTTGAACAGCTTGATGTTGTGAAGGGAATTATATACTGCATTCCCTTCAAGTTTGCATTACACCAAAATGAATGGCACACTAGAGAATACAATGCCTGTCCTGTTTTGCCCTGTGAGAGTAGCATGTACACCAGAAAACTAGAGCAAGTTCACTGGTGGGTCACCAGAGGGGTAAGGAGCACCTGCCCAATTAAAAGAAATTGTGGGTGCTGGACTTGTTCAGTCTAGAGAGAGGAAGAATTTAGGGAGACCTCATAGCACCCTGCCAGTATCCATTAGGAAGTTATGGAGCATATATATAGCCAGATCTGCATAGTGGGAAAATGAAAGATTTGGCCTAAGCTGAAGCAAGAGAGATTCAGATGAATATAAGGAAGAACTACTTATCCATGAGGGCAGTCAGGTAGAGGAGAAGATTAGGAGGTATGAAATCTCAGTCTTTGGGGACTAGACCTGACTGGATAAAGCTCTGAGCTTAGGGTTACTTTCTGTGTTGCCCATTCTTATTGTTAAATAAATACGCAGTTTTCTATTAAAAATGGAAATCAAATCTTACTTATTGAGACTCAGTGCCTCAGTCTGCCTTGATTTTCCTGATGAGAATTTAATGTTTTACAGGATTTTAAGTTACATTGAAAAAGAAACTGATTGTATCAGGTTATATAGCCATAAAGAAAAAAAAAAACTGTGATCACTTTCAGTCTTCACTTCAGTCTGTTAAAACTGTTCATCTGCTGATGTCATGTACTGTTTCTTATTGTCAGGTTATGCCGTCTAAAGAAGAAAGCTCAAGCTGAAGCAAATGCAACAGCTATCAGTAATCTCTTGCCATTTATGGAATATGAAGTGCACACCCAACTGATGAATAAACTCAAGCTGAGAGGAATGAATGCGCTGTTTGGGCTGAGAATTCAGATCACTGTGGGTGAAAATATGCTGATGGGGTTGGCAGTAAGTACAATTTTAATCTTTGGATTCTATTGCTTTCTTACAGTATTTTTTCAGTACAGAAAGACATACAGGTGTTGTGGAATACAGAGTAACGTAACATTATAAACATAATAAATGAGGTCATGGAAAGGAACAACGTGTCTATTGACAATTCAGGACAGACTGTCTTTCAGCACCAAAGAAAGAATTACAGAATCTCTTGAAACTCTTGTTAGAGGACAAAATTATTAGAAAAGGGATGAGAGAAAAATAAATGGTTTAATGACATAAATTACAGAGAAATTACAGTGTTCTTCAAAGGTCATGTCAAAGAGATCCCTGTAGTTCAAGTTGCATTAGGATTTCATTACAAATAAGGTAAATAAAGCCTCAGTAAATCTTTTGGTTTGTTGCTAACAAAAGAAAGGTCTGTTGCATCGTCTTTGATGGCACCAAAGTAAATCAGGAAAAGATCAGGACTGTCTCACAGATAGTCATGAAGTGTTCATTAGCAGTATTTTCTAACCTCATTCTGTCATATGGGGTTAGAATAGTGAAGTATGCTGCTTCTTCCTGTATCAGTATAAGGTGATGTTTAAGTAATATAGACTGGCTTGCATTTTCTTTTATCTGAACTGTTGATCTGTTTTCTGTAAATGAAAATGGGATTGTCACAACTTCAGTAATACTGTAAATGGTTTGGCCAAGTTTTAAATCTTTGAAGTCATCACTCACCTAAGCAAAACATACTACAACAGAGGTTTTAATTCATAGTTTGGAATGCATAGGTAAGTTAAGGACTCCACGATGGAAAGAACCCATGAGAAGGAAAGACTATTAAAAGTATAGTGTGGGGTGTTAGTTTGTTTTGGGGTTTTTTTTGTAAGTGAACAGAATAGACAGATCATGGGAAGAGATGATGCTGTAATGTGCGTGTTACAGTGCTGTACGTTATAGCATAAGCATAATGGAAAACCTTGTATGAAAATACTAGAAGTACATGTTTATGTAATTGTAACTTTTCTTAATGACTTTTTAAAAGTCTGCAACAGGTGTGTATCTAGCAGCTTTGCCAACACCTGGTGGTATTCAGATTGCTGGGAAGACTCCAAATGATGGCACCTATGAGCAGCATATATCTCACATGCAAAAGAAAATAAATGATACGATAGCAAAAAACAAAGAACTTTATGAGATTAATCCTCCTGTAAGTAAAGCTTTTATATTCTTAAAGTATTCTGTGTCAAACAGATATATACCATGTATATCCCTGAATTCTTACTGAGCTAATCATTCAGAACATAAGTTGTTTTTTAATAGAGATGCAGATTCTTTTCACTGTATTTTGTGAACCTACTGAAATTTCATATCTCTTGAGTCACATAACCAAATTGGTTTGTACTTATTTAGATTCATTTTTCAGCAAAATTATTTTCTGAATGTTCTGATTCTTGCGACTGTTAACATGGTTTGTAGTTGAAATTATTTCTAAGCTACATAGAACAAATGTTAATTTGTATATCCTTTTTAGGAGCTACCTGAAGAAATCATTGGGTCTCCCATTCCAGAGCCAAGACAACGTTCCAGGTTATTAAGATCTCAGTCAGAAAGCTCTGATGAAGTTACAGAGCTAGACCTTTCACATGGGAAAAAGGATGCTTTTGTCTTGGAGGTGATGGATGTTTTCAGTACTCCTTTTCATATTTCTCTTTTCCTGAAATATATATGAAAATATGGAGTAAACTTTTATCAGTTATCTCCAAAGGCAGTTATTAAATTATATATAAAGTTTTGGGTTTTGTATCAGTGGAAAATGTTAAGTATTGGATTTCCATTGTCTCTCTTTTTCTTATTTTAGCAATATCTGGAATAAAAGCTGATAAGAAATGCCCTTCTGCATACTTCAAGCAGGAGTCATGACTCATCCAAAATTTAGATATATTTTTACAAGCATTGAGCTCCTGTATTGTCACACTTAATGGCAATGACTTATGTCTCATTGGAATAGGCAGACAATGATCACATCAGTATAATACAGACCTTATGAGAGCTCCAGTAGCCAAAGGTCCTTAGCTGGAAAAAGTTGTAATTTGTTGTGTGGAACCTTCAGCATTTTAAATTGTTTTTAAAATTGTCTTTCTATCATTTTTGTAGCTAAGATTTAAGGGTCTGGTTGATGAAATCCTTTTTTAAAATCTCAGCTTAACTGCCTGATACAGATCTCTTGATGACAAAGTTCTTTTTTCTGAGACTTAGGAGTGGAACAGCAACATGGTTTTTAGCAATTACTCTTTTTTCCAGATTGATGATACAGACGCAATGGAAGATGTACATTCTTTACTGACGGATGCTCCACCACCTTCTGGTATAGTTAAAACAATATTTTTCTGATTTATATTGTAGGCTGCAAAATTGTAGACTCTTAGAATGGTTTTGGTTGGAAGGGACCTTAAACGTAATCCAGTTCCAACCCCCCTGCCACAGGCAGGGACACCTTCCACTAGAGCAGGTTGCTCAAAGCCCCTGGTTGTATGGGGCAAAATAGATGACAAAATTTAGACTGAATGGCTAATTTGTAGGTTTCAGGGTCGTTGAAATTAGAAGTACAGAGAGACAAATGGTCTTTAAGTATTTGGAACCATGTAATCTGACAAATTGGTGTTGTATTCCAAGAATGTTATTTAAGGTGAGCAATTTGCCCTTCCAGCACTCTTGTTCAACACGTGCATTTATGTTTTCCTTGCTTTGTGGTTGTGCTCTACTATCACTTTAGGCATTCAGCTGCTTGCATTTTGAGTCCGTGTGCGCCTTCAGTGTTCACTGAATTTTGCATCAAGGTGTGTACTCATCCAAGAGCCAGCTCCATACACATGGTTTCTTTCAGCCACTTTTTCCTTTGTCTAACAAGGAGAACAAGGAATCATCGCTGTATGTCAGTCTTCTTTGTGCTGTTTGTTGTCATATAGATATCTTTCTCGCCCTCCTTGATGCAGCTCCTGGCTCTGGATGTAGTTTTCCCCTATATGGAAGTTACTCAGTACTTTGGGTGTCCTTGTCCTCCCTCTCTTGTCTTTGTGAGTTTCCCCATGTTTCTTCTGAGCATGTATCGATTCTCTTCCTAATAATCGTTACCAGTGTTTATCATTGAGTACTGTTGAGCTCAAAACTATCTTTGTCATAGTTATCTAGTATTACCAGCAAACCTTTTATCCCTCATCGATTATGCTTTGTTAGGTCCTGCTAGAGTTGATTTTACTACTACAACTAGAGTTGATGGACTACATTTGGTGCATTTACATAGGCCCTACCAGATTTTTCGTCTCTTGTGCCCATTTAGTTGTATCTTTAGATTTTCAGCATTGCCTATTGGCTGCTTATGACTTTTCTTATTCTGCTGTTTGGTCATTGTACCTTTTTCTTTTTTTTCTTTTCAAGTCTCTGTTTAGTAAGTGCTAGATAATTGCACTCATTCCATAGGTAACATCTTTAGAGCATCTCTATGCTCTCTGTCAAAGATTAGCTTTTTAGTTTTTCTTACCACTCCAAGTTTCCTCATTTGTAGATAGTTTGTCTATTAGAAACTAGGCAGAGCACTTGTGGATTTTGGATGTTCATCCTTCCTACATGAATTCTTAAGTATGCCTTGATCAGAGCTAAAAAAACTTAATTCAGTGCTACTTCTTGCTGAGTCAGGGGTTTATTGTTTTGTGGTTTCTACAGGAGTGGTTGTATAATATGAGCTGCTCAGGGAGCTTGTCTCACCAAGGTAGTCTTGCCATCAAGTGGGAGTTACCCAGTCTCCACGTAGAGTAACTGTCACAGTTGCATTTGATGCCATTGTAGCTTCTTTAATGTTCCTCAGCATGATGACATTAGTGGCCTTGCTTTTTGGCTGTTGAAGAAATATTTAGACAAAGAGTTCTGCAGTGAATTAGTGTTTCAGAACTAACACTCCATCTTTCTTATCCATTTTTTTTCACTGTAGTACGAAGAACAAAAAGCATGTGTTCCTTTTGTATGTGATTGTATCCTTCAGATGCTATGTTTGTTTTTTGATTGCTGGTCTTATTTCTGGTATATTATTCAATATTGAAAAATACATGAGGGAAAATAGGTGCAAAACATCAAGTAAGATCACATATGTTTCTTTAGAAGTATTTTTGTATTTCAGTGAGAAACACAGATTTCCCCAAATATTTTCTTTACAGGTTTTTACAGTTGCAACACAGAAATTATGCCTGGTATAAATAACTGGACACCGGAAATTCAAGTAAGGTTATTAAAATAAAATTATTTTATTTCAATTGTGTTGAAATATCCTGCAATACTTAAATTTTTTAAATAAAAATAATGTATATTAGAGATCATTAAGTTTGAGAGAAATCAAAAAGGTACTCACGTGTTAGAGATAAAAGTAGTATTTTGTCAAGAAAAATAAGGTATGAGAAACTGTTTCTTTTGTGTTTTTTTTTCAATGCAGTCATGTAACAGAGAACCTGGTACAAAGATACAAAAATTGGAAAATATTCACAATAAATATGAACTTTTAGGGTTTGGGCATTTTTAAGTGCTTGGCTAGATTTTGATGGCTCTTAAAAGAAACAAATTGTTGACTGTATTACTTGGTATGAAATATTAATATGATAACATTAATAGGCTAAGAAGAATTAGATAAAACCAATCTGGTAAGTAGAGAAAAATTCTATTAATGGTTAAGTTTTAAACACAGTGGTCATGTTTGAATGACACAATTCAGTCTCAGAGAGAATGAGTTAAAACAGGTCTATTTAATGACCTTTTGCATCTGGTTGGCACAATGGAAGAATGTTTTGCAGAGGCAAAAACCTGAAAGCAATATGACTGCACCAGCAGCATGCTGTTAGGTTGGTGGGGTTGCCTGTGTACCTGTATATGACATTCCATTATTGCCCACATGGTTGCACACAGTTAACATGATTTTTAACAGGAATTAAACAAAATATGTAGCTGGTAGAATGACTCCTTTATGACCCAATTAAAAATTTTGAGCATAGAGTATTTCCATATTCCTTAATCACTTCTTTATTATATATTCATATGCATTAGTTCACAGAAAAATTTCCGTTTGTAGAATTTAATGAGCAAGAAGTATTTTACTTGACTTACTATTTCTACAGTGTTTTTCCTTCCTTTCCATCCCTCTCCTTATCCCTCACTCTCCCTCACCATGTTAAGCATTATTTGTCCTATTTATGAATTTGTTTTGTTTTCAATATAACATAGAGGCAAGTAGTGGGAAAAAATTAATGTGTGTTTGTTTCTAATTTAGATGTTCACAGCAGTAAGAGTATCCAGACTAAGCAATGTTAATCTAACAAATCAAGCTCTTAATAAGAACTTTAATGATCTCTGTGAGAATCTGTTGAAGGTAAGAATCTTATTTCAGATATTTGTTGAATTATTCAAATGGAAAATAACATTTTCTTTATAATTACTTTTCTGAATTAGACTACAGAGTGTCTGTGATTAGTGTGTAAGTTACTCTAAAGATAGATTTCTCTCAGTATATTGAGGATTTCCAAAGTTTTTTAATCTGAATGAGTCTTTTGACTAGTAGCATACTCCAGAAACAGAAAGACTGTTACATAGTACATTGCATTTTACCTTGACATTTCATAGGATAGTAGAATGGCTTGGATTGTAAAGGACCTTAAAATTATCCAGTTCCAACCCCTGTGCCATGGCCAGGGATGCCTCACCATAGACCGTGTCTCCCAAGGCTCTGTCCAACCTGACCTTGAACACTGCCAGGGATGGAGCATTTACCACTTCTTTGGGCAACCTGTTCCATAGCCTCACCATCCTCACAGTAAACAATTTCTTCCTTATACCGAACCTGAACTTCCCCTGTTTAAATTTAAGCCCATTACCAATTGTTCTGTTGCTACATTCACTGATAAAGAGTCCCTTTCCTGCACCCTTCTAAGCCCCCATCAGATGTTAGAAGTCTGCTATGAGGTTTCCACACAGCCTTCTGTTCTCCAGGCTGAACAGCTCCTGTATTCTTAGCCTGTCTTCATATGGGAGGTGCTCAAGCCCCCGTATCCTCGTGGCCCTCCTCTGGACTTTTCCATGTCCCTGTTATGATTAGGACACCAGAACTGCACACAGTACTCCAAGTGAGGTCTTACAAGAGCAGAGTAGAGGGTCAGGATCATCTCTTTCACCCTGCTGGTCATGCTTCTTTTGATGCAGCCCAGGATACGGTTGGTTTCTGGGGTGCAAGCGTACACTGCTGGCTCATGTTAAGTTTCTCATCAACCAGCGCCCCCAAGTCCTTTTCCTCAGAGCTGCTCTCAATCTAGTCTCTGCCCAGCTTGCAGCTGTGCCTGGGATTGCCCCAACACAGGTACAGGACCTTGCACTTTGCTTTGTTGAACTGCATGAGGTTGGCATTGGCCCACCTCTCAAGCATGTAAAGGTCCCTCTGGATGGCATCCCTTCCCTCCAGTGTATCAACGGAACCACATACTTTAGTATCAGACTTACTGAGGATGAACTCAATCCCATTGTCTGTGTCACCAACAAAGGTGTTGAGCAGGATCAGTCTCAACCCTGACCCCTGAGGGACACCACTCTCCCCATCTTCAGTTGGACATTGAGCCATTGACCTCAACACTGCTAATTCCTTATCCACTGGGTGATCCATCTGTCAAATTTATATCTCTCCATTCCAGAGACAAGGATTTTGTGTGGGGCACTGTTGAATGCTTTGCACAGGTCCAGTCACACTTCTAATTCTTCTTCAAGAAAAGATTAGTGTGATTTCTACTATGAAAGAATTTTAATCAGTTTCTGAAACAATCCATGCATTTTTTTTGAGATATAATGTCTTTTCTTCAACAGAGCTTATATTTTAAACTGCGATCTATGGTTCCCTGCTGCCTTTGTCATGTGAATTTTACAGTTGCTCTACCAGAGGATGAATTAGTTCAGGTGAGTTAACTACTTCTTTTGACTTTCAGCACACAGGCATGCCGGTTTTAGCCTTAATGAACATTTGCTGCTCAGAATAAGCTAAGCTAGGATTTGATTTACTAGTATGCCTGATGAATTCTGAAGTAAAATTTAAAGGCATGTTAGGTGAAGAAAAAGGAACCTGTGGAGTTCACCAGTTTTGAGAATCATGGGACTACATGGTATTTCAGGAGCACAGTGCATCTTAAGAGTGTGTATCTCTTTAGTTGGATAGTAAACAAAAAGACCTCACTAGAGGTCGGGTGTATGTTCTAACAATGGACTTTAGTATTACCTTTTATGCTATCCTGTGAAGGGTTTTTAGTATGTCTACTTAGATGACTTTTTTCCTCTATTATTTTTCTATGTAAAAAGCTGGCTTGTTTGCAAAATTATTTTTGCAGATTGCATGAGAGATAAACTTACCTAACATGCCATATATTTCTGATTTGCAGATTGCAGTCACAGCTGTTGCAATTACATATGACAAAAACCAAGCATTACAAACGAACAAAGGCCCTACAGAAAAATCACAGCAAAGAGGTAAATGTTGAGGCATGTAAAGATAAGAGATAATTTTCTTTCCTTTTTTTCCCCTCCAGTACCTAATGAGTTTGCACTTTAATTTCACTTACATATACACATTTTTAGAGGGATGTACAGTAAAATCATAAATTTACAACATAGAGATTTTTTAGAGTTCATAAATGTGACCTCCAGTAGGATGAATTATAGATGAAATATTCCATATTTGCTTTATGTAGTTAACAAACTTATAGTAACATGAAGAAATGCTAAGTATTGCCTTATTCCATGTACCATCCTTCTTTGAATCATTTTCCTCTAAAGAATTAGTGTAACAGATGATGACATTCCCATTATATTTTGAAACATGTGGTACAAGTCATTAGAGAATACTTGTTCTCTTAAGTAGCAAATTTTGTCCTTACTTCAAGAAGGCAGAAAATAAATTATTCATAATGCTTCAGAAAACCTCCCTAGAACCCATAAGTAGGTCAGTAATATTTTTGGAGATCAGTGAAGCATATAGCATTATAGAGGGAGTAGAAGAGCTGCAATCTGCATATGTCATCTTGCTAATGAAGCACCATCTTAAGCTAGAAATGTATGTATGCAATCTGGATATCAGAATTTAGACAGAACTTTGAAGACACTCCATTCTGAAGAATGGAATTAGGTATTTAGAGCCATATGTTTCTAAAACATTAGTTATGCCTTACTTCAGTAGTAACAGTAAATTGTTTTCTTTTATGTGAAATAAATTGCTACTATTTAATATATAGTTAACTGGGCTCCAACTACAGAATCAAACCGAAAATGCATGAGTTGATGTAAATTCTTTTTGTGAAAATACTAAATCAAATGTTGTTTACTAGAACATGAGTTCTGTTCAATTTCACAGCTGGATTTATTGTCAGACATGTAACTGTCCAGACCTGCATCACTGTAGGCATATGTTGAGAAAATTTGTTCTGGTCAGACCTTGACTAAATTGAATCTGGAGTGCTTACTGTTAGTAGCACATCTTATTTTGGGGATTAATTATCAACTGGGTATGTTTTCTTTGTTGAAGCATCTACAGACAATGAAGAACAGCTACAATTTCCATTGGAACTTTGCTCTGATCCCCTTGCTTCTCAACCATTCTCACCAGCTAAAGGTCTGTTAAATGGCAGAGTGCTGAACTATCGTTTTCTCCTGATTCTGAGTTCTGACTTTTCATTGTTGCAGTAGCTTTAAAATATCTGTACTGTTACATGCTTTAAATATCCTTTGTTACCTAAGCATAATGGATATGTTCATTCCTAAAGCTGATTTTTTTGTGAGTTACATAAGATTGGTTGGAAAATCATTCTATGTATGTTCTTTTGTAGATTAGCTGTAGCTCCTCTGTCTTTGCATTTTTAGTATCGAAAATGCTGTAAGCCACTGGGTGTTGCACGTTATTTGACTTAAAGAATTATAAATTACTTAATAATTAGATTTGCCTCATACTGCTTTACTTCTGCAAATGGCCCATGTAAAAGAACTCTATGTATTGTCAGCCACAGATAGTTAATCTCATTGTTTTCATGGTGGGAATTACCTTATCTGGCAAACACTGCTTGTTCAGCTGAGCAAAATTGCATAAATTTTTATTTTCCAAAGTGAAAAGAGCCTAAACTTGCATAGTAAATAATTTGTGCAGTGCAGCTTGTTTTAGCTGTTAAAACAGTCACTTTACCTGTGATAGAGCTGCATTTCAGGAATGGTAGTCACAGTTCTCCTGTGATTGTATCAAGAATTAGATGGTTACTTACTGAAATCATCTCTTTACTTCCTCCGCGTTGTTGGATTATCTGCCCACCAAAATGGCTAGTGACAGGCAATTTAGTATTTGAGAATTATTGTAAATGGTTTTAGTAAAGTATTACTGCTTCCTTTTTGCCCTTTGTATAGGTTGCATAAAGGAAGGTGCCTACCACATTACCTTGTGTTTTGAAAGGCCAGTTTAATTTCAGTAATAATACTACTTTGCATTTTTTTGGTATTTATTTTTACTTTTTGTGCATTTGTGTATCATTAACTTTTAATTGGTCACATTATGATGCTGATAACCTTTGATTTTCTAAAAGAGGAGCTAGCCAGAAATTCCTGACTGGTGTCTTTTTCACTAGACTGTGCTGCTTGTATAATGGGCACTGACCAGTAGAGGGTAGCCTGTTCACGTGTATCACTTTTCCTGCTGCTCTTCACATTCTGTATTGTACTGTATGTAGCTTTAGAGGCTTTCAACTAGATAATTATTTATTATATTTATTATCTGTCATTTCCTCACAAGTGACCTCTAGGTTTAATTATATTTACCCAGTGGCTTATTTAATATGTTGATAACTTTTTCACATAATTACCTTAAGATTGTTATATTAAAATGTTTGTATACAACCTTATAGAGTAAGGACCTTTAATAAATGCTCATATGGCAAGGCAGATTTAGAAAAATTAATTATTTATACTGATTTATTATATGTTATCAAAGTTCATCATATACTATATATAAAAGAAGTTTTTCCTTATATTTTGCTCTAAAAATTTCCTTTTATAAGGACAAAGCTGTTGTCCTGTACTATATGACTCTGCTCATATATTACCTGAATGGGATTAATTTTGTTTTATTAGAAGTCCTGGAGGGTGCCAGTTCTCACACAGGTATCCCTGCGGCTCAGAGAGGTGAGTTTACTTAATTTAGCCCTACGCCAGAACAGAATGAGCATTCTTGGGATATTGGTACACTCTTTTTGGATGTGTCTTAATCCAGGAAGTGTTTACTAGTTAACTGAGAATGCATGCTCTGGTGTGGCTTAATGATGTAATAATATTTTGATGTGGTTTTTAATGACAAAAGTCAGATTTGTTAATAAGTGTTTCTCTGTCAGATACATTGATACCACTTTATCTGACAGCAAGTTAGTCCCTGAGAGAGAGCTTTTTTGCTTGTGTTAATTTGAAGTTAGCATGTGTTCCTTCTGTTTCTTCAGGATAATGAAGAAACCTGTGTTTGCAAAACCTTTTTTCTTCTTTTTTTTTTTAAGATATGCAAACACCCTTGCAACTAATAACAAAAGTCATAGCAGAAACAACTCTACTTCTCATTGTAATGATAGGGGAGGGGAGAGGGTATTTTGAGAGGGAGTGATGGGGAAATGAGGACAGCATTTTGTAAGGAAAATTCGTGTGTATTTAAAACTGAGGTGTTGTTTCAGCTTGTGACTCTTACCCTCATCACCAAAGGTTTGGTTTCAGTCTTTAGTTTAGATATTGATAGACAAGTTAGGAAGTTTAAATCATGATCAGCAAGCAGCTCTTTGTCTTGAGGAAAAGAATAGCAATGAAAACTAAAATTAAATAAGGCTTAAATAAAGTTTAAAAAGCCAAACTTAATACCTAATATGAGATGAAAATAAAACTCTAGTATTAGTCGTTAATGACTGTATTTGCATGTTTTTTCAGTGATGAAGTCCCAGTCAGGCAGTTGGTTCACAGCTGGGACATCACCAGAAATCGGTACACTGGTTTGGAGAAATCAAACCTATACAGTAACTTTTCCTTCAAACAGACCTGGAAAGGGATGTTTGTTCTCTCTCAGACACAGATAATTGCTTCCTCAAAAGGAGCATTGAGATGAGCAAGAGACATCATCCATATTTTTTTCTTTGTTTTTTCTTTTGTTTTTCTGTCTGTGTTTTCAGCAACGTCAGTTGATTACAGTTCCTTTGCAGACAGATGCAACAGCTGGATAGAGCTCATTAAACTGAAAGCTCAGACCATAAGGCGCGGATCAATTAAGACAAGTAGGCGGCTGTTTCTACCACGTTATGATAATCTGAGACATATCTCTGATTTCCCAGTGGTGAATAGTGGAGTTCCCTGCCCAGCAATAGTATTGCAGATCACATGTAGAATGACTACCTGAGTGTGAAAACTGCCGACATTATTAATGTCTTTGTAAACTAATATAGGGTTTATGAACCAGTATCATAAAAAGCAAAATATAGTATTTCTGTTCACTTAGTAAAATTTAGTTATTGATAAATGTGTACGCCTACTAATGATATAACATACACTGCATGGATGTAGGTGTATGTATGATCTTGGAAAAATTTGGGTGAGAAACAGGAAGCAATCACCAAGGTGACAGTCAAGGCAATGGTCACTAAATTAGCAAGTGGTGAGTTATTTTTCAATAGTTCTTTGGCCACAGGTCTGACTATCTTGCTTAAATTAGCAGAGATTAATATCTGTTTTAATGGAAAATGCTGCACTGGGGAAACACAACAACTTTCACACTTCCTGTAATTTGTTCCTCCAGCAGAATATGTATTCCAAAATGTTGGCACTTTTTTCTTTACCTTCACTTTATAACTGATTGTTGTATGTGCAGCTACTCGCCTCAATGTTTTCCTTTGCAGGAATGCCACTCTTCCAAATAAATTCCATTTCAGCTTTTTGTCTCCTTTTGCATGCATTGCATGATAATTTCCTTTCTCACATGGTATGGCTGAGCATCACAGGCAGCTGAATGTTGTCACCAAGCTATTTGGAAACCATAAAGAAGAGTTTTTGTGTTTTGAAAAGCAGTAATCAATCTTACTTGATAGTTACTTGCTCTTCTTTTTTCCCATCTTTTTAGCTGCTTCACTAGATAAAGCAAGTCCATTGGCTGAGGGGTACTTACGGCACCGTTCTGTTCCATCATGCACCAATTCTACCGTCTCAGTTGTTAAGATGACACCTCTTTCTTTTCTACCTGGGGCAAAAATAACGAAATATCTTGGGATAATCAACATGTTTTTTATACGAGAAACCACTTCTTTGCGTGAGGTGAGCTGTGTATCAGGGATTAGCACTTTTTGTTAAGTTTAATAATCAAAGGTGAATATCTGAAGAGACTTGAGCCTGGGGTATGGCACAGCAAGGGAATGGAGTTTTTGTCAATTGAGGGTGGGTGCTGAATGGGAAATAAGTTGCATTTGCTACTCCTTTTGCAGAGCTTGTAAAGCTGCTTTGTGTGTAGCAATGTTAGGAAAGGGCTACTGAACCATTGCCATTGCTCTTGAATTTGAATACTAAACCAATGAGTTCTTAAATAGGACTATATGGAAAAAATGGGCCTTTGACCAGCAACAGTGCTACTTTTGGATTATTTGAACCCTAAACTGAGATTAATTTTAAATGCTAAAATAACTCCATTCTTCTCTGGTTTAGCAACCTCAATGGTGAACTTTCACAGAGCATTTAGATTTCAGAATTCATTGTTTAATACAAGATTTCCTGTATCATATATAATTGTTATGCTGATTATTAATGTTATATTCTGTGCATTCTCAGTAAGGTAGCTCTGTGTGATGAACATCTAAAAAGCAAGCCATAGAGTATGTAACTCCACAACCAGCTTAGGGGGTGTAGCTAGTGATACTCAAACAATGATTTCCAGTCTGGATCTGGACAACAGATTCTGTGAGCATGCCAAAATGCAAGACATGTTCCTTATCATTTTCATGTTCTTTTGGGAAGTAGCATCTTTCTGGTACAATTTCTGGCCAAAGAAATATAATGTACCTCTTTAAATTGGCTTGACAGTGATGAAGTGTATGCTGTTTCTTGCTAGTTATAGATAGAAAAATTACAGAGCAAAGGTTAATAAAGATTATCAGCTCTCTAAAGAAACTTTGATCAGACAAACATCTTGTTTCGATCTTGCGAATTATGGCCTCTTTTAACCTGAGCAGTCTATGTGAAAAGGACGGCATTTTCAAAAAGATGTATATGATATCATCAGGGAAGTGGGTACATGACTGTTCTGTACTAGCTACAGTTGTGTCAATAGAGATTAAATAGCTGATAAGCAAGCTTTGGTACTTACGATAGCAGAACTCTTCAAAGGTAGTTTCCTCAGGTATTTGAATCAACTCCATGAAGCTGGGATAGTTACAAAGTTTCTGCAATAGTGTCAGTGTGCTATTTCCAGCACCAAGGCAGCTAATTTACATGTAATTTAGCTGCATAGGCCAAGTCCCAAACCACTTTTAGTACTAGTTGCACAGTACTGCACTGAGGCTGTAACGGAGTCAAAACAGAGCAGTTGTCATATCTGACTCAAGCAACTTTCAGATTCTTATATTCTACAGAAAAATAATTAGCAGTGTTTGTGTTGCTTTATAGTTTGCTTGCAGTAGTTAACAGGATATTGAGGCCCTATGAACACTTTCATAAGCTGAAGTATATACCAAACACTGTGCTTCAAAAATTAATGAAAATTTAAGTCAGATTTATCCATTACTCTTGGGTTTTGTTGTTTACAGGTGGATATTCATAATCTTTTGCTACCTGTTATCATCAAAATTTGTATTAAGTTTATAATATTACAGATTTTCTTTTTCTTCCCTTCTGTAATTGTTTAAACTCGTGGGCAAAATCGAAGTTCCACAAGGAATGACAAACTTGTATTACAATTTTGATTTCTGGCTGCAGTTGACTTCATTCATGCTTTATGCTTGGACTGGTGAAATTATACTTGCCCTTTTGTTTGTTTTTCATCGAAAGTATGTTTTCATTAATCTATTCAGGGTAGATAATACTTCTTCCAGCAGATATGAGGGCAGCCTATGTTTGTTGAAGTTCAGCTTAGTTAGCCTCTTCTATCTGCTTCTTCCATTTCTCAAGTGTCATGCACACTTGTGGGAAGTCTTAGAGATCTTGCTTTTGATTTTCATTTTGAAATTTTATAGGGGTTTTGAACCAATAGTTTGATCAGTTTCTTCGTTTTTTTTTCTGTGGATTTTGTATTTTTTGGTTGATTGCCTGTTTATTGTGTGTTGGGTTTTTCCCTGCGGTGTGGTTGCTCACATTCTTTGATAAGGGTTATCTAGGAAAAAACCCATACTTCAACATTCTCCTTCTTTCACAGAAATTAAAATTATTCAGCTTGTACCAAAGGCATAAAAATCCCCCAAAAGCTCCATCAAGTAAAAAATCCTAATGAAACATGATGGCTAGATGTTCTTTTGGGTTTCAAGGAAGGGAAAAACACCCACAGACGAGCTTCAATAGCTTGCTTGTCAAGTAGTTACTTTGTCCTTTGCTTACTTTGTATTTTGAGGGATAATTTCTTTACTGAATGTTGAGAGCTACTGACAGATGAAGTTGCTGCGATGGCCACTTACAAGTAATTTCCAAGAAGTCTAAATCTCTTTTAATCCTCGGCAGAAATTATGAATAACCTTGCGATTCTTTTCCTCAAACAGTAAGTTCCATTGGTCTGATTTCTCTGTGACCCATTTAGCAGTGAATAGCTTTGAAGTTCCCTACAGTATACCATTCACTGAAATATTGAGCCGATAAAAGTGTTAGAAAAATATCCAGCATCTTGTAGCTATAGGTAACATAAAATGTAATTTTTCTTCTGTTTCAGGAGGGTGGTGTCAGTGGTTTTCTCCATGCTTTTATTGCTGAAGTATTTGCAATGGTGAGAGCTCACGTTGCAGCTTTAGGAGGGAATGCAGTTGTCTCCTACATAATGAAGCAGTGTGTTTTCATGGAGAATCCAAACAAAAATCAGGTAAATTATGATCTGAAATAACAGTGCTTGTTGTGATTAGTATGATGCAATTAAACATTTTATATATTTGAAAAACAGTGACCCTGTTATATCTGCATAACACTTCTGGATCTTTCATCATAATGTTTGGTTAAAGAAGCCAAGAGTGTTCTTGACCATCTGAGTTAATACAAAATTATGAATGAGCTTCATAAATACCCAAATGGGTAAAAATACTAAGTTTACTAAAAGGAAGTAGATTATAGGAAATGATTAAACAATTGTGCTGAACTTAGTTAGTGTCTGCAATATTACAGTGTTAGGCTTTTCATCCTAACTCCATGTAAGAACACCTGGAGTTGCTGATATAAAATGCTCTATTTTGGACAAAAAGGGAAAACACTTAATTGATGAAGACAACACCAGAATATGGTTGTTTTGTTACATGACATATGTTCAAAACAGTAGTGAAAGGGAGTACAGCTATCCAGATATTTCATTTGTGGTGGTCTTATGAGAATCTGTCTACATGTTTGAGAGCACACGAGTGAAGATCAAAGAAAATATGGTAGAGATTGCCTCATTAATGAATTCTAATAATTTGTCCTTCTCCTGTGTAGTAATATCTAGCAAATATAAATAAACATAAAATATAAATAAAATGTATTATTTCATGTTTGTCACCATTTATTGTCTTTTCTTTTTCAGGCACAGTGTTTAATAAATGTCAGCGGTGATGCTGTCATCTTTGTACGTGAATCTGATCTAGAAATGTTACCAGTCCAGCCATCTACAGCTGTTTCTCAACCCACAAGTACGGGAGGAGATGTCACAACATGAAGACAGGAAAAATTAAATCATTTCTGCCAAATATAAAGATTATTTAAAATGTGGGAATGCTTAGGTTTGCATCTTCAAAACTGGTATCTACCCATAATGTTAATAGCCAAAATCTGAGACAATCACTATCCTTTGTCCTTTATGTAATAGTCAGGGTAGCATATCATCAGGTATGCTGTCATGTGTTTGTTGTAATTACAGGCCCCTGTGAAACCTAGGAGCATGGATTGAAATAGTAAGCATCACATGGCATTGTGAAAGTGAACAAAAATTCTGTTGCATTTTGAGCTGTTGAACAGGACCATGAGAAGCTGTAATTCAGAACCAGTTCTGAGTTTGCATATTGTATTAGCTGAGTTCCAGCTCTGTTTAAGAAATAAAAGATGAGTTGGGGTGGGTGGGAGATACTGAGAAGCCTGTGTTGGCAACCGTTGCTGAAGGAACAAGAGAAAGAGACTAAGAACATGTGAGCTGAAGCCTGAACGTACATCATAGAGCGTGAGGAGGAAGAAGCAGCACCAAAACATCACAGTTTGAATTTCTTCACACTAAAAATATTTTTAAACTGTTTGTGAGCTGTGATCTATTTTTTAAAGATTATTGCTGAGCAGCAAATGTTTTGGGTGGGTGTTGTGGGGTTTTTGTTGTTCTTGGTTTTGTTTTTAGCAAGGTGCCAGACCATGATGCAGACTTCCTAGTCATTCCTGGGGTTTAAAACAAAGAACAAAAAGTTCTGGAGTGTGTTTGGTGCTATAATAAGATGTTCACTTCCACATTGACAAGACAAATCTTTTTTTAATGTAAGATTCTGTGAAAGAATTGCCCTGAGGCTCATTTTCTTAAGGCATGATCTCTTGCAAGGATGACATGAACAGTCTTCCAAAAGTCATTTATACAAGAGGTAGTCTCCAGTCTCCATTTAACAAGCTAGCAATGCCTCGTTAATAGGAGATTAATGTATGTTTGTGATGCTGCTTTCTGCGAGTTGAGGATGTTCTTGTTTGGTTTGGGGTTTTTTTTTCCAGTACTGTAGCTGGGAAATAAGGGTACTGCAAAGAAAGGAAATTTATCATTTCCATTGAGTGTCTGAAAGGTGGTGATGTTTTAAGATACAAAATGCAAACTTTGATTTGAAGATGCATTCTTACTTAATTCTGACAATACCATACATGGGACTTGAACAAACATGTAAACTTGAATGTAAATATTCCGCTTGCAAAGGCATGATTATTTGTTAAAACTAATTATTTCATTGTAAATGAGCATGGAAATCATTCTTGCACATTAAATTTCTTTACAGAATTAATTGCCTTTTGATATGTGTAATAGTTAAATGTGTACACAGGATCCAAACTAAAGATGTCTGGTTCCCCCCATTCTCCTCAGGAGAACATTTTTGTACAGAATGTTACAACCTGATTATTGAGTTACCATTGTGTTGAAAGTGCTTGAATTAGGTGCTTAGCAGAACATTTTACTCATACAATGAATTGTCTTTCTAAATTCTGCAGCAGTTGCAACTAAAGCTGCCATAAATTAAGTCACTGGTAAATAGTTGCATCTCTTGATTATTTTGCAAGGCAAATCTTGTTCCCTTTGAAACTGATTAATAACTTCAGAAAGTCTTGGGGCTGACACAAGAAGCTGTTGTCAGCATAAGTGTTCAGCATGGAAATTATCTCTGAAGTAGCACATTAGAGTTGTGATTCCTGATTTATTTTTTTCTGTTGGTTTGGTGGTTCTCATTGGTAGCTTCTATGGAAGTATTAATGCCATCTTTTAATTCTAGCTATTTAAAAGGTCAGAGGATCTTCTAGTGTATTTCATTAGACAGAGGATGAGCTTTCTCATCTAGAAAATTTAATTCTTCTCTAATTATTATTCCAGAAATGACAAAGGTGTTTTCTTAACTGTTACTAATTGGGATTTAGCTTTTCTTACTTGGTTCAGCAGGGTAAATTTAGTCATGCTAAATAGTTAGTCATGACTTACTAATATGCAGTTTTGGTTGTGGGACAGTCATTGATATTTCTGCTGAACTGGGAGCAGTTAATCGATGATACCCTGCTCTTTATTCAAAAGGGATTTCCCAATGTGGGGCAGCACTTGTGGCTCAAACAAACATTGCTTTGTCAGGATTTTACACTGAGAACAGCTGTCTGGGGGTAGGAGCTAATGTAACTTGCTTGAACTGGTTTTGGCTGGGATTGAGTTAATTTTCTTTATAGGAGCTGGTATGGTGCTGTGTTTTGGAGTTGTGACCAAAACAAAGTTGTTAACACAGGGATGTTTTAGCTATTAACTGAACAGTGCTTGCACAGCGTTAAGCTGAGCCAGACTGACCTCTGGAATATCCCATACTGCAGAACACTGTGCTCAACAGTAAACCTAGGTGTGTTTTTTACATCACTTTTCTTTGTTTTGTCCTTTTTCTCTTATTAAACCATCTCCATGCATGAGCTTTCTCACTATTGCCCTTTCAAGTATCTTCCCCATCCTGCTGTAAGGGAAGAAGCAAGTGATCAGCTGTGTGGTGTCTGGCTGCCCACCAGGGTTAATACACAGCATTGCTGTTTTCTCTTGACTTGAGGAATCCAGATGACAGAGTGAAGTGAAAATAGTCCTGCTCCAATCTGCAGCCCTCAGAGAAACTGCTAAGCTTGTATCTAAAACCTTCACATCAATATTGTGAACAGACAGGGCGGTATCATCCTTCATTAGAAAGGAGTGGTAAAATCTGCTGTGGAAGACCTCCAGGCACTGCTTTACTTGGAGCAGTGAAGCTAGACCTAAGTCAGGCTTTGAGGTGACTGTGCAGTGTTCAGGAACTGAGCATCCGTCTCCTCTTGGAGGACAGCAACACACTAAGGAAGAGCATCTGAAGGTGATGCTGGTGCTTGCTGGTTCTTTCCACAGTTTACCCATCAATATTGTCAGAGATCCATAGTGCTTGCTAAGTCAGCCAACTTGCTTGCAGGTGGGCAGGAATTAACTTGGAGGAAGATGCTGGTTCCGTGTCGCAACCAACATAATGTTTTAGGAACGAATCTTCTGGAATAACATCCTTTTTTTTTCATTCCTTTTTTTTTGTTGTTGGGTTTTGTGTTTTTTTTCTCAATAGAAGCTGTTTTTAGAGCTGATTGCTAAGTCCTCAGCTTGCTTTTTCTCCTTCAAGTTTATGAACTCTAATACGCACACATGAGAAGTGCCAAGTGAGAGCAAATGTCCTCTAGAGAATGGTGTGAAATTCTGGTTCACTTCTCCCCCAGGTGGAACTGGAAGTTTTTTCTTGGCATTTAGTTGGAATGAGATTTTCCTTGGACGTGAAACCTGAGGGTCTGGTTCACTTTTGTCAGACCAAAAGACACCTCTGCAGCAATCTTCCTAGAAACTGAGAGGCAAATACATGAAAATAGAAGCAAGACAGATGCAGGGAATTACAAACAGGAAGAGTGAGATGTCCATAGCTGAAATTTCTGGAGAGCTCAGTTTGATTTTGGTGTTCCAATAAGGACAGACAGAAGTTTTGATGACTGATCTGAGTGAGCAACGGAGTTTTCTTGGCCAGCCCATTATGAGCAACTGTGCTGCTGCAGCATCTGTAGATCTGCTGTTGAGCCTTGGGCTGTGTGACAAGAGAAGTTTTCTTGCTATGCAGTATGTGTAGTATTGGTAGATAGGAGAAAGGTCAGTTTTGACTACTCTACAAAGCAGAAATGAAGTAAAAAAGGGTGAAGTGACTTGCCCTGTCTGCAGAAGAGTTCCATGCCCTGGAAGCATCAACAAGCCTTGCAGTCCTTTCTGGACTCATCCCACCCTGCCCATGGCCCAGGGCCCCATTTCAATCCCTGGGCCAGGAGTCCTGACCCCTGTGATACAGCTGCAGGGCTGATCTCCAGCTCTCCTCAGCCCTGCCTGGCCATGGTCACTGCTGTGCTGGGGTTGCCCCCATGTCCCCATCACTCCCTGGTGCCCTGAGCAAGTAGCATGATGCAGGGGTAACTAGGCTGACACAGTAGCTTAGATATCAAACTACCATTCATTTTTAAGCTCCACTTACGCAGTTGAAGTAACTGAGATGTAGAGGTGTGAAACAATGTGCCAAGGTCATACTTGAGGGCTGGTGGGAGAAGCAGGTCCTGATCCAGACATCAAGATGCTGTGCTTGTCAGTAGGGTGCAGCAAGTGATGATTGGCTGAAGACAGTTTTATGTGGTCCTGCATCTCTTGGTGTTGTGCCTACGAGATGAATGCATTGCCTGAAAAGCAGTCCTCAGATTGTACCAATGTGTCTGGAGTTAATGTTCTCAGATAAGAATTTACTGTGTGTATCAGTCAATGGGCAATTTGCTGAGTAGAAGCTGAAGTCTGAAATAGTTGATTTAATTTTGGAAGCAGGAGTCACATTTCAGTTGACTTGGCAATTTTTTAACTTAAACACGATATTCACATTAAATGATACACGTTTCTTTTGTTGCAAAAGCATTTCCATGAACGTGTACAGGAATATCCCCTTACATTGTAGGGAGGAGAGGAACTGGGGTGATTCCAGTTCTGATTTCATTTTCTTAACATCAGATGTCTACAACACTCTGGTCAAGAAGAATCTTTGCCTGAAAACCTTGTGGGATTTTTGGAAATGGCAAAGTAATTAATTACAACCTTGTGAGCAGAATATTCAGCCCTGAAGAGCTCTTAAATGTTGAGGGAGTGCAACCACACCTGGTAAGCTTTAAAGAGACACCATTACCTCCCAGCATGCACTCTAAAAGCCAGAGAAGTGAATGAAAGCACTTAGAGACAGCAACTCTTCTTACTGCATCCCTTCTCTGCCCAGTCTGTGTCCTCTCCCTGCCCAACACCATCCTGGGAGTGTGCCCTGGGCTATCCCCTTCCTTCTCTCCCTGCCCTGTCCCTGGAGGGGTTGGTTAACCACAGGTCGGAGACACTGCATGCACTTAGCTTCTATTTTGCTCTGCATAGAAGAGAGGAGGCTGCTGTGTTTAAGTCTGGAAGCTGCAGATTCTGTTCATGCCCCTTGCAGGACAACAGGCCTATCTGCACTGCAGAGCTGTAATTCAGTTTTCAGGCTTTTACTGAAATTGATGATCTATTTATACTTTGGCCTCAGCTCAAGGTTGGTGCTGTTTGCATGGAAATGGCTGAGAGAAGATGAAATCAAGAGTTGCTTGTTATTAAATTATCATAATCTCCCACCTCTGTCTTCCCCAGCTCTCAGATCCTGCCCTTGTGCTGCGTACTGTGTGCTGTTATCAATGTGCTCTGTCAGCTGAAGTTCTGTGTGCAAAGTGATCAGAGCACACTGGTCTGGAGGGATCTCTTGTACATGCCAGAAACCTGAAAACAGGCTTTTAAATTGTCACTTTAATTTTACATCTATCGACTGTTAAACTTATCTAGAGGCCATGTGAAGAGAATGAAACTTAGCAGTAATGTGTTCACACCATTATTTCCATGTTAGAGCACTACTTGTTGAAGAGGAAATGCTCATGTGTTTCTTATACCACTGCTGGCTTTGGCTGTCTCCACAACTAGCAGCATAGCACATCTGTGCACCAGCTAACAGCTCAGGAAGAGTTTTGTGTCTCCAGGCTATTTCCATATTGCCACTGCAGAGGAAGTGGGACTGAGATAAAGAAGAAAAAGGCAAGAGATGGGGTAGATGAAGGAATGTAACACAGGCAGGAGAAGCAAAGAAAAAGTACATAATGAAGCTGAGTGAATAATGATTCCCCAACCAATATAAACAAGAAGTATAGAGTATGTCAATGTGCTGTTTCATCAGTCGCTACAGAAATATCTTGCTCTCATTCAAAACTTATCATTAGGGCTTGAATCACTGCAGAGATCTAGATTGTTATCTGGATTTACAGTGAGGGACAGCAGGACTTGCAGAATGTCACCTCCTGAATCCTGTTTTGAGCGTCACTGTGTTTTACCACAGTAAAAGGCATGGCTGATGGTCTTAGGTGTCCCCACTGCACTTTTGTGCCTGGGGTTCATGATTTAAATGCCACAGAACTGTGTCTCGTTCTTTCCTTTTTTGTCTTGGAGGAGGTCACTGTCAAATACAATTGAACTTTTACTTCTCTTACTTGAATAGCCATATTCTGTACCAAGCTGAATAGCTATATCCACAGGAAATCCTTTATCTGATATAAACCTAGGCATTGTTTGTAGGCTTTGTTTCTGGAAGTCAATGAACCTATCTTTCAGTGTGCATGTTTGACATGCATATAATCGCTGTATGTACCTACACGTACATTTCCACATTAAAGGCAGAAGGTGCTGTGCCTGGTTTTGATTGCTGTTCTTTGAGAAACATGCAGTCCAACAGGAAGGAGAGCTCAGAAGATCTGCAAGGAAAGGCTGACCCAACAAGAGTGAGTGAAACAGTGAACTAGCTAACTGCCTTCATGGGCTGTTTCTTACACCTGCAGCAGATAGCAGGGGAATTAATGGGCTTAAAGAGGAACATGAAAGGTTCAGGCTATATGCACAGGCATGGCTTTGCAGTCTGTGAGGGGCAGGAAGCACTGACACATTGCCTGGACAGCTTAGTGTTACCCTCTACCAAATGTCTTAGAGGGCTGGTTAGATGGGCATCTTTCAAGACTTGCATGTGTGCCTCTGAACAGGGGATGAATTGGGCTACCTCCTGGGATCCTCCTTATTCCTAGGACTTCACACTGTAGTTTTGCATGGATTTAGCTTTGAACTAAGAAAAAGATCCTTCTTCCCAAGTACTTCTATCAGGCCTGAGGTGCTGCTCCTAATGTGGCAGAAAGTAATGAAATTAATTATATATTGGGAGAAACAGACATTGCTTTTTACAGTTGCCTTGCCTACAACTAAACTGACATTATTTTAATAATGTAGTTACACTGGTATGAAACCCAACGTAGTTATTGTTCCTTTCCTAGGAAAAATGGTTTATTATGATAGTTGCTGGATGGTTGCACTGAAAGAGCAGTCAGTGGTTCAATGTTCAGATGGGGACCAGTGACAAGTGGTGCTCCTCAGTGGTCACTATTGGGATTGGCATTGTGTAACAACTTTGTGGGTGACATGGACATTGGGACAGATGCACCCTCACCAAGTCTGCTGATGACACCAAGCCCTGTGGTGCTGTTGACACACTGGAGGTAAGTGATGCCATCCAGATGGACCTTGACACACGTGAGAGGTGGACCAATGCTAACATTATGAGGTTCAACAAGGCCAAGTACAAGGGCCTGTACTTGGGTTGGGGCAATTCCAAGCACAGGTACAGGCTGGGCAGAGACTGGATTGAGAGCAGCCTTGAGGAGAAGGACTTGGGGGTGCTGGTCATTGAGAAAATGAACATGAGCCAGCTTCAGTGTGCACTTGCAGACCAGAAAGCAACAGTATCCTGGGCTGCATCAAAAGAAGCGTGACCAGCAGGTCAAAGGAGGTGATCTTGCCCTTCTACTCTTGTGAGACCCCACTTGGAGCACTGTGTGCAGTTCTGGTGTCCTCACCCCAACATAAGAAGGACATGGAGCTGTTAGAGCACGTCAAGGGGAGGCCACAAAGATGCTCGGAGGGCTGGAGCACTTCTCCTATGGAGACAGGTTGAGAGAATTGGGGTTGTTTAGCCTGGACAAGAGAAGTATAGCTTCCAGTGTCTAAAGAGGACCTACAAGAAATCTGGAGAGGGACTTTTTACATTAGCATGTAGTGATATGACAATGGGGAATGGCGTAAAACAGAGAGGGGAGATTTAGAGTAGATATAAGGAAAAAGTTCTTCACTATGAGGGTGATGATACTGACACAGACACAGGTTGCCCAAAGAAGGTACAGCTGCCCCATCCCTGGCAGTGTTCAAGGCCAAGTTGAACAGTTGATCTAGGATAAAGTGTCCTTCCCTATCGCTGGGGTTTGGAACTTGATGAACATTAAGGTCCACTCTACGGTTCAGTGATTTGCCTGAACTCATTATAGAGTTTAGACTTAAAAACCATCAACCAGGCCCCTCTGAAAGAAAAGGTGTTTTTTTGCCACAGGCATTAAATCAGTGTCGAAATCCTGTATGTTAAATTGGAATGTGTAAATAGCCTGGACAGGAGTTTGTTCAGATCTCAGGAATAATGTTACTTCAAACATACTTTCATAAATTAAAACTGATATTTTGCAGTGAAACAGCAACATTGTCTCATTTATCTTATTAAACCTCTAAGTTGTTCTTGCAATTAAAAAGGTACATGGGACAAGCAGCTGATCTCTCAAGCACCCTCTCTGTACTTAAGGGAGAGATTCCTTAGACAAGAATGCATGAGACTTTTCAAAGCAGTTGCCAAATCCTTTATGAAGTCTGACAACAGAGGCTTTAAGTGATTAATGGCTTTGGTGGGTTAACCATAGGTTTGTTTGTTATCAAACAGCCAGTCTGTGCAAAATACTAACAGTGTGTCATTAATTTCTCTGCAGCTCATTCGACTGAAAACTTACATGACCAACCATTCTCAAACACCGGCTGTAAGGTGAGGTTAGTGCAGAATGTGTGTTTCATTTTAAGTGGTAACAATCAGCGGCTGTTGTGAGCACTTTGCTTCCTTTTGAGCCTTCAGATGAGTTGGTTTGGGTTTTTTGACAGCATTTAGCAGCAAAGTTCAAGCCCAGTCAATGAAACATCAGTATAAAAGCACAGTGTAGGCCTTTCAAAGATATATGGGAGATGTTTGTATGGTGGTGGAACACAAGAACATTAAGGCTTGGCCAAAATGGCTATTCCAACTGAGCAAATAAGAAAGAAGTTTTAGTGTGGCCATACACAAGGAAGTACCAGGTTCTTACTTGCCTTGGTTCCAGTACAAGAATGCATGTTTCACTGCAGCACTTCCTTAGCACAACCTGTGTCAGGTTGGGCTGGGCTTTGAGCAACGTGGTCAAGTGGAAGGTGTCCCTGCCTATGGCAGGGTGGTTGGAACTAGATGGTCTTTAAGGTGTCTTCCAACCCAAACCATTCTGTGATTCTATTCTATGATTCTATGATTCTATGATTCTATGATTCTATGATTTTATGGTAGGGCTTTGCTGCAGGTGTCTCAGCAGATAAGAGCAGGGTACATGGGTTTGTTTGCTAGCTTCTTTTGTTTAGAAGTGTGTTCAAAATGAGTAGTGTCACATTTTTCTGCAGTAGCTTCAAGGAACTCAAAGCAAATATTTCATGAGATATAACATGAAAGTTAAAAGATGGTATTTAAACAGGAGAACACTGTGAGTGTTGCTCTTTCTTTGCAGAGTCCATGGAATGTAAACACACAGGAACAATTTTCTACTGTCTTGTGACACTGCGTGAGGAGGGGAAAGAAAAAGTACACTCCAATGACAATGCAAGATATTTGTGGCTGGCTAGGCACAGATTTAATTCGTGTGATTTGCCTGAATGGTATAATTATGATATTAATTTTCATCATGTTGCCTAAATACAAGTGCAAGTGCCAGAAACAGAAGACTGAATTGGCAGCCAATGAAATACAGTTAATGCACAGGAAATATCTCAGCCTAAAGTAATTTACAGATTATGTGAGAATGAGTGGGAGTGAAGCAGCTAGAGAAAAGGAAAATATAATCCATGAAGATGACAGGAAATCTAATTAAACACAAATTTCGCTCCTATGGCATTTACCAGATATGCTTACTTTTCCCCCAAGAAAATCTTGTGTTATATTAGTCCTGACTCAATGACAGGGAATTCAGATACTTCTGACCATTCTCTTGCTGTCTTAAGATAAATGAGTTAGTGAAAAGAATGTAGAGTCACACAGAGGATGGATAGGGCTATGTATGGCTGGAATAAAGAGGGAAATACCCAAGCACTGATGCAGCTGCTAAGAGTAGTGAGATATTGGCTGTAAATATTCAAACATCCAAGGACACAAAAGACTGGAGAATTAGCATTTGTGAGATTGATGGAACTTCTGAAAATGTCATTCTTGGATGAACAAGGCAGTGAAATATTCATAAAATCTATTTTCTCCTTTAGCTTTCTATTTTATCAATCTATCTAATAGATTCTATCAAATCTATATGTGTTATTTCCGAATGCATATAACATAGCTGAGCATATGCCGACATACTGTTGCTGTGGGAACTCTTAGATGAAGATGCAAACATATCCATCCAAACACTTTTTTACTGTTAAAAAAATCCAGCTAACATCTGAAGATTACCCATCAGTCATGTTGAGAGGCACAACTGGATGGCTTGCAAAGCAACCAGGACAAAACACACTGCTCATCATCAAAACCAGATTACAACATATGAGGAAGACACTACAAATTAAACACTGGTATGATACAGAGATAACTCATAAGCCACTAAAACAGCGAGTCATTGATATTATGGTACTTTATTTTTGAAGTGTTTAAGCTTATGCTTGGATTGATTCCTATCATATTAGAAAATAGAGTTAATGGGTTAGTGTATTGTTTTACAGTGCTTGAGTGCTTATAAATGAGCAGCTAGGAGAAAGAAATTCACATTGAAAATCAATTGAAAACTCTATAACCTACTAAACTGTTGGATTTTTGGTTCCCCTCATGAGTTTCAGTTCCTTATGAAATTAGGTAATACGCTTGGTAGAATTCGGTCTACAAGATCTTTGTTTCATTAGAGGCGTTGATGGGTTTCAGTTCAGAAATGTCTTGCTGAGTTCTTCTGGGATTAATGTACTCTTCCTATGGTTTTATAATGATATTTTAGTGCTACTATGAATCATTTGAGTAGTGAGTAATTAACCCCTCTAGAAATCTGACTCCTAAGGATGTCTCATGTTGAGTAATCATCAAATGAGTCACTGAAAGCAGACATGTAGGGAATATTTCAAGTTGATTGCCCAAAATTTGGAGTCACTCTTTGAGCAGGTAAGCCCTAAAAATACAAGTGTATCTGCTCCCATGATCTGTGTCATGCAGAAAAATAAATGATATATGAATTAATGTAGATGACACCCAAGGAAGAACAGCAAAGGCTATAGTTAAATCTTAGGGCTGAAATTTTGCCAAGCTGTAGCCTTTATCTGTGCTCCAAAGTTAGCAATCGTAAAGCCCCTGACCTATATGAATAGAGCATCCTTTGTTTCATCAGTTCTGTGCTGATGTGAAATGTTACTTGCGGGTGTATTTTGCCATTCTCATGCAGTCATTTCCTCTTCAGCCTCCAACAGCTAACTTACCTTTGTGAAACTACAAACGAACACAAACACAACTCTGACTTTCCATCTGTGGCATTATCTGATGTTTCAGTGTTTATGGATTCTGAAAATCTGCAGACAGAAAAAAATGCAGACTTTGCAAAATGTTTGATATTTATAACTATTGTAACTGCAAAACACAGCACATTATTTGTCCCAATAACAGATCTCAGCAGCAATAAAGTGTATGCCTCTCCTCCAGGTTTAGCTGTGGGAAGTATTTTGACAGTTGGATCCACTGTATGTAACTATATGTGGGCAGAGTTGTGTTTTCTTTTTGCTGGTGAAGAGAGGCTTTGAAGTTTGCCATGGATCTTAAGTATATGAGCACGTTCTCTGACTAAAACTCCTTTCTTACCTTCTCCTTCCCTTCAGAAGGAAGGATGTTGTTGGTGCCCAGATTTGTACTTAGTAGCATCACCCTCTGGAAACGCTTCCTCTGCTGCTAGTGAGATTCTGCAATGTCAAATGCAGCTTACTGTCACAGAGCTGTGGCAGCTGGCATTGTAAGATAAAACTCCTCTCTAAACCTCGAGCCAGTGCACAGCTCACACACCCCTTCCATATCTCCAGCCCCTTTGTAGGCTAGCAGCTTAGGCACTGAGCTTGTCTTGGGCCTTTCCAAGGACAGGTTTAATCCATTTCTGGTGTTAGTTGCTATAAGTCATGAGCACTGAGATGGGGAGAGCACCCTAGCACCTGACGATGTTGTAATGAAACCTCTCTGTCATACCTTTCCTCTCTTGCTTGGGATTAAAAAGCAGGTGATGATCCGCACCAACATCCAGCACCACCAAATAACCACTACAGGAGTTATGAGAGCTCCTGTTTATCCTTATGACCTAGAAGCAGAAGTCAAATCTAAATCCAGTTCAAACCTAGAAGTTGAAGACAAGCATCCAGAGAATTCAGCATCAGTTCAGAGAAATCCATCCTCCAGCTTGCAAACCATGGAAGTTTCTTTGTTTTGACTCTTAGTTTACTTAAAGTCGCAGTATGTATATACTCTTTTATACTCTTCAGAGTACAGACAGCTACTATTTAAGGATTCATAGATAATATTTTCATTCTTGCTTCCTTCTCTGAACAGACACAATTCTAGAAAGAAAGATCAATCCTTTTCCCCCTTAGTTTGTGGTTACAGTAGCTACAAATAATAGCTTTCACTGCAATGGTGAAAGCTGCTTCCTGGTGTCCTGACATCAAGAAGCTTGGTGGTTTCATGCAGTTTGGCTGTGGCCTACATTTCAAAGCTTTCCCAGACACTGCTGTGTTATGAATCTCATGACCATAGACATCCCCATGGTGGCTGAGCAACTGTGTCTGCCCTGCTGCAACCAAGGAACATGGAGAAGAGAGAGAATAGAAGTTCAATTAACTTTGTCAGTCAGCTTTATCTTTTGGTTGCATTTTCCTAAGCTACTTATGGTAGATCCTATAGGCAGAATTTATGGTCTTTCCTTTCTTTTTGTACCTCAGGCTGAGCATAGAGTGGCTCAGGGGATGGAGCCACTCTGTATTCATTTGTGGAACGTATTCTATGTGGCACTTCACAGTGTATTTTTCCCAACCATTTTCCAGGGATATCAGGTCTGCTTGAATCTTCATCTGCAGAAAACATTGCAGGTAAAGGATAATATGTACTATGGAGGTAAAGGACTTTGTTTTAATAATTGATGTTTGAATGACACTCCACACTGTGTTATCTGAATTGCTTGGCATTGAGACTATTTTTTACCTGCCAACCTGTGTTTTGGCCCTTCCAGGTCAGCAGAGATCATGTTAATGATGACGTTTGCCAACTTCATGTAAGGGGACACAGTAACAGATGACTGCTTAACTGCATTTTGTTCTTTGCTTCATTTCTGGTATATGGGCAATTTTCTGTTATCCTCTCTGAGCCCCCAAAATTATTCTTTGTGCAACAATGTTAAAATATGCTAAATTCTTTGATACCACATTATCCCACAAGGTTGAAAAGCACATTGTGTCTCTCAAAAAATAAGTTAAAAGTTTGTTGATATTTATGTTCCAAGCCACCTTATGTTATCTGTTGGACTCTACACCACCATCTGGTTGAATTAATGACTTGTGAAACTCGCCTTCTATATGACAGACATCAGTGTGACATTTTGTATGACAAAGTAATCCATCTCCTGTGTTTCTTTTCAAACGGTTATTTCCTTACCTTTTGTCGTGGTTTAAACCCAGCCATAGAGCTCGTTCACTCACTCCCCCGCTTGCTCCCCCAGCTCCCGGAGAGTTAGGAAGGAGAATCCAAAGAATGTAGCTCCCACGGGTTGAGATAAGAACAGTTTAATTACTAAGGTATAACATAAATCACTACTGCTACTACTACTACTAATAATAATGATAAAGGAAATAACAAGTGAAGAGAATACAATACCTCACCAGCCGCTGACCGATAACTCACCCCACTCCACCTGACCAAGCACCGACCAATATCTCCTCCAATCCCCAGAGCCCTAGCCCTTTCGGGTAACTCTCGGTTACATCCTGGATATGACGTGCTATGGTATGGAATACGTGTTTGGCTAGTTTGGGTAAGGTGTCCTGTCTCTCCTTCCTCCCAGCCTCCTCTCCCCCCTGGCAGAGCATGAGGCTCAGAAAGCCCTTGGCCAGAGTAAATATTTGAGCAGTAACTAAAAACACAGGTGCTATCAGCACCATTCCCAGCCTTGAGCTTTTAGTGACAATGTTGATGTCCTCTTTAGGAAAAGCTGCAGACTTCAGTATGAAGCTTCCCTCCCTTGGAAACTTTATTAAACCACAGGATACTTGCGTCTTCCTTCACTAGCACTTTGTATTGTTTCCCAGCACAAAAAAGTGTACTTCGGGGGTTTTCTTTCAGGTTTCATATCTGTCCTTCAGTGGACAATCTTTGTGTCTTATCTTAATTATATTTGTGATGAAAAGGAATAGCTTTTCACTATTATTTGCCCATCTACCAAAATTGACTGCCTGTGTCCTGATGAAGTGAAGCTGCATAACTTTAGAGTCCTTAAAAAAATCCCATTGTAGTCTTGAAGCACTTGGCTAATATTAGCTGTTGGTGCATCTGAGAGTTTGAATTACACCTGAATATCACTGTAATGTGTGTCCTACAGCACTATTCTAGGCTTGAAGAAGCCTCTATTACAAATCTATCTCAGTCGTCAGGTCTCCATTTCCCCTGTTAAACCACAGAATCACAGAACGGTTCAAGTTGGAAGCGATCTTAAAGACCATCCAGTTCCAAGCCCTCTGCCATAGGCAGGGACACCATCCACTAGACCAGGTTGGTCAAAGCCGTATCCAACCTGGTCTTGAGCACTGCCAGGGATGGAACATTCACAACTTCCTTGGGCAACCTGTTCCAATGTCTTACCACCCTCACACTGAAGAGCTTCCTCCTAATGTCTGATAAATCTACCCTCTTCCCATTTAAAGCTATGCCCCTTTGTCCTATCCCTACATGCCCTTGTAAAAAGTCCCTCTCCAGATTTCCTGCAGACCCCTTTAAGTACTGGAAAGCTGTAATGCTAAAAGACCCTCCAGATTCTGAGACCTACGTAAAGATTCTATAGAGTTCTGGTTCTGGTTCCTGTGTCTAAATGTTACTGCATGCATTTTGCTCCTGTACACAAGTATGTTTCAATATATGTATTTGGAAAACTCTTCTGAGGCCAGCATGAAATTTTTGCCCTAAATAAATGGGCTAATGGAAGAGTTGGCTAATGCAAACGTGACACAAATCCCAGACTTTGCCCAGAGCATGGCAATTTCTGCACTAATTCTGTGCCTCAAGTCTCATTTAGCCAGGATGATTCGTTTCCTACCACTGAGGCCTTGCCTTTTGCTCTAAGTCAGGTTTCAGTTTCTGCTGTGGATGCTGGATCTGGTTTTACCCATGATCCTGCATCCTTCAGGGCAGGAAGTCATACTCAGGATCCAAGTGCTTGCTGGAGGAGGCCACAGTAAGAGTGTTTGTGAGGCTTCCTCTCAGATGTCATCTGTCTAAGCTTTAAAGGTTGTAGCCGTCTGTGCTGGAACTTCCCTTTAAACACATTTCTGCATCACCTCTTTTGTTTCATCTGTTTCTACATCACCGTTTTCAGGGTGGACAACTGAATAAATCATGTCATCTACATCTACTGTTAATTTTCACCTAGTCTTGGAAGCAGAGGTCGACTCACAGAAATTAATGATCCTTCCTAACAAGAGCTAAGAATCATTCACTATAGGAAGAAAAGACACAGCAACAACATCAACAAGCTCTTTCCTCTCCTCTGCTTTTCCTCCACACTCTTCATCCTAATCTAGAGGGATCACTTCTTGCAAGACCAAATTTATTATGTTTCTCTCTATATCAGACATGACCTTCTCATGAACAGGCATTCTTAAACAGTGCTAAATTATACATGATGGCTTCCTGACAGCAACAGCTCAGATCGGAATTTCAGCAAATGTCAGACATGAGGTCAGAATCTGTTTGAGTCCCCAAGGAAAACGAACTCTGCTAGCAGGGGAAGTGCCTGCTTGCTTAAGAGACGTACTTGGAGTCTGTCTGCATGTGCATGTGCGTGTTCCATTGTTACTTCTATGCACATTTGATTTCCTTTTTAATAATGCATAATAAAATAGGACCCCTGCAGTCACAATATTTTTGGGGTGACAGTTCTAATACATAATTGATACTAACCCAGCAAGTCTCTTACTCTTCCATGTAGCCCTTATCTTTGTGATTAAACCCCTTCAGCATGGCTTGCTACTGGCAATAAGGCCAACTTGTAGAGCAGGTGCTTTTCCAGTGGGAGAATTCAGGAAAGCTGCTGAACCCATCTATCTGCAGTAATGGATGTTCACGTATGCCTTGTAAATTTGTTTTCCTACAGCTTTATGGCTATTCCTTGTAACTGATTTCTCAGTTAGGAGGAAGTATGCTTTATAACCAGAGCTTCTTTCAGGCTCTGATGCTTTTCAGTTATAAGTGTTGCAGAGGTCTGGCTGGAAAGGTTTTTCCCTTGATTACAACAGGCCAGACTTACTGGACCCAATTGTACTGAAGGTCAGACCCTTTTAAGGACTGTAATAACTGTGAACACTAGTGATTTATGGGTGCATCTACTTCTATTGGATAAAACTATGCCGATTATCTGAGTATTAGTAAGTATCATGAGCATGAGAGGAACATCTGGATGTGCACTGTGAATAATGTTGACTTGGAAAGGGAGCTTCTTGTAGTGCACATGGAAGGAATTTGACTCAGAATTTCACTGTGCTTCTGTACCTTCCCTTTACTGGTCCTCCAGCCCATCTCTGTCATTCACAGGCATTTTACATATATTAAAACATGCCATGGAAAAACCTCTTGATATGTCCTATATTACTTACTTCTGCACACTTTCACTCATTCTTTTTCCACCTTGCTACCAGCTAACATCACTGGTTGCATAGAAAGATGTTTTGAAAGTCCCTTCAACTCTGCTCGTAAAAGCAGTTCTCTGTTTTAGAGAATGAACTCTGTCTTTCATCGCTAAGATGCTTTTTTCCCATTTTGTGCTTCTTCCTTGTGCATTCTGACTCTTCTCTGCAGCTGGAAGGATGAGTGTAGATGTTGTCACAGTAATGATATTATTACACCATGACAGCTAAGGGGAAAAGAAAACAAGTGGCAAAATTCATAATGATTTTTCAAAGGCTAACTGATACAGCCAGGTAAAAACAGATTACCCTTTGGACACCATTCCTCGATAGAAATACTAATTCAATACTGTAGTTATGATTCTCTCCTTCCAATAGGATTATATAAAACTGTCCATCATATTGGGGTCTTAAAGCACTGTCAATAAGAACACATGTTTGTTGGTGCAGAGTATATCTGCAGAGTAAATCCTGATCGGGAGAAGCATTACAGGAATTTGCCAACAGGTCTATGTATGGGCAACTGCACATCCATTCATAATGGCATTCACACACTGTTTGTGTCATTCTTACACAGTGAGATTCAGATGCCAGTTTTTCAAATGGTATCAATAGGAATGCAGAGAAATCAGCCTGTTCAAAGGTGACACCGTGCAAAAGCTGACTGACAATAATATCTCTTACCACTTTGCTGTTGTACCTTTGGAGCACTGAGGGTCTATAGCAGCAGGGGATAAAGGCTGACATTTGACACTAAATACCAACTGGGTATTTTTTTTCAGCTCCCTTCTACCTTAGAAAACAAATCCAGCCTTCACATAGACTCTACTAATGGAACATGAAATACTTGCAGAACCGAAGGCCCAGCATAAAGCAAGGTGTTTTAGTCAGGTGGTAACTGGGCGCATTTGGAAGATAATGGATATACCTTGTAGGAATATGGCATTGTAACACTTTCATCAATGGAAGGCATGCCATAGCCTGAAAGATGATTCCAATGCAACAACCCTGTTAAATTCAGCAGAGCAGAGAGTGAGTGGGATGCTGAAGTGGAAGTGTTCTTTTGCAAGTGAGAGGGCTTGAAATGGAGCAAATACAAGGTACAATAGGATGTGTGCAGGAGTACAAGATTCTACAAATGAAAGGAGGCAAAGACTGGATTTGAGGGATGCAGGTCTGACTTTTGTGTGTGTTTTGGGCTGAGGGTGAGGGAAAGAGAAGATTCTACTTTGTAATACTTGGAAAAGGTTTTCACCCAGCTCTCCTGGGCAGGGCTTTCTCAGCTGCAGTATCATATCCACCTCAGGGGCAGAGGAGGAAATGGGAATGGTGGATCAGGAGGGTAGGGGGCTCGAGGGTGCACCCTCTGTGAAGGAAAAGGCTCAGCAAAGAAACAGGCAATAGAAGACAGGAGATGCAGATGCATTTTAAAGTGAACTAGGGAAACCCCATGCTCAGAATAACTATCCTTTCTGGCTGGGGATCTTGGGTCCAAAGCAGTAGAGGTGAGGCTAAATCTCACCACTCAATTCTCACTAAAATGGAGTACAACAGAGAAGAATCATGCCTGAATTTCAATTTTTTGCTTCGATTTAAAGACATGGATTGTTGATCACCACATCTCTACATCTCAATGACTGCAAAATGTCATTTAGCTACTTAAGACTATTTGCTTGCAAGCAAGATTCATGTCTGGCAGTTTATTCTTACCTTCTGTTTATTCCCCACCAGAAACTGTTATCCTCAGCAGAAATGAGCATCGATGTGCTTCTCTTCAGGGCTCACTGATGGAAGGAAAGGACAGAGATTGATAACGTTGCCTAGAAATAGATTTGACTATCGAGTAAAAGACCTGGCTTTGAGCTTGTCTTGGTGTTATCTCTAATTTCCACCTGTCCAAGAGCAGAACAAGGCCAAGCATTTCCAATTCCCTGTGATGATTCTGTAGCAACCGAACAAGCTCTGCCTCATCTCTGTCTTGATCTAGCTGCCTCCTTACAGGTGGCAGGCAGGGCACAGCGACAGCGTTGTTGCCACAGCATTATACAGACCATGGACTGTCATACATTCAGTGAAGAGCCTGCGGTCTTCATGCTGAAATATATCCAGAAAAAGCAGAGGAAAAGCTTAGGAATATTGCACAGGTTCAAAAATAAAAGATATCCCAAATATTGTCTCACTGCGCAAGAGAAAAACCCCTTTATTAAAGAAACCATCCCTCCCTATGAGGGATTACATTACTAAAGAAACATCTCATTTTTAGTTTGACTTACTCCATTACAAGCAGTTTGGACAGTGAAAGGATAACAGTCATTCCTACTTTCTCTTGTTCTTTTCCACTTTGTGGTTTCCCAAGCAACACTGAGCCTCTGGTTTGTCTCCTCAGCTAAAGGTGAGCAAAGAGGCAGAACTCAATTTGGAATACAGCTTTGCACATTTCACTCCCTCTTTTTCCCCTCTTTTTATGAGTAAAGTTAGCTATGTTTTGAATTAGTCTCCAGAGACGGAATGGTTCTGTTTGGTTTTAATAGAGTTGACTGGACAGGTTGGGGTTTGTTTTATTGGTGGTAAATAGCTTCCTAACCAAAATGAAAACATTTATCCTGCTCAAAACATTTGTTGTCAGATGTTGACCAAAATGCCTTGCTCAATTTCTTTGCCCATTTTGTCCAAAGAAAACAGCTCTTTTGCTGTTTCTAACGTAATTTTCTATGACAACTCTAGCATATCAGATATAAATGAAAACAATATATCTTATGTACTTACAAGGTTCTGGTAATTTTGCGTTCATTAGACATCATCATGTTAATATTCTTTTTGTCAGTGCATATTTCTCAACAGCAACACACTTTCCTCATCTCAAGCACTGAAAGGTACTGACATTTCCATGTTTATTTTTTATTGAGAAGTAAGCAGTGTCTGTTTATGATCTCTATCAAAAAATGCTGTATGAACAGCCAGTTAGAATTTGTGATAATTATATTGTTACCTATGGCCAGGGTGTAATAAACTGTGTCAAACTGCCTGCTTTCCTGCCTGCCTTCCTGCCCCCTCTTCTTTTCTTTTCTTTTCTTTTCTTTTCTTTTCTTTTCTTTTCTTTTCTTTTCTTTTCTTTTCTTTTCTTTTCTTTTCTTTTCTTTTCTTTTCTTTTCTTTTCTTTTCTTTTCTTTTCTTTTCTTTTCTTTTCTTTTCTTTTCTTTTCTTTTCTCTTCTCTTCTCTTCTCTTCTCTTCTCTTCTCTTCTCTTCTCTTCTCTTCTCTTCTCTTCTCTTCTCTTCTCTTTTCTTTTCTTTTCTTTTCTTTTTTCTTTCCTTTCCTTTCCTTTCCTTTCCTTTCCTTTCCTTTCCTTTCCTTTCCTTTCCTTTCCTTTCCTTTCCTTTCCTTTCCTTTCCTTTCCTTTCCTTTCCTTTCCTTTCCTTTCCTTTCCTTTCCTTTCCTTTCCTTTCCTTTCCTTTCCTTTCGCCTTCCCCTTCCCCTTCCCCTTTCCCTTCCCCTTCCCCTTCCCCTTCCCTTTTCTCTTCCCTTTCCCTTTCCCTTTCCCTTCCCTTTCCCTTCCCTTCCCTTTCCCCTTCCTCCCTCACAGTTTTCCCAAAGCCTCCTTCAATCATTAGTCGAGGGGAAGTTCTGGACTGTGGAATTTGGGGTAATCTGTTTTCAAACTCTGAAGCTGTTTGACAGAATCTCTAATTGCTATGATGAGAATCTTAACCTCCAGATTTTCCTTTGCTAGGTGACCAGCAGCAGCCTTCCAACATATCACTGTGCTTCTGGCAATGTTAGCGGATGAGCTGGGTTGTACTTCCCTCCCCAGCTCCCATCTGCCATGGTTGACACGTCCCTGCAAGATGTGCTTGCTCACATGCCTTGAGCCAGGCTAGAGGCTAACTGCTGTCTCAAAGGCTGTCAATATCTCCTTGCTGCCCTGAGTCTCCCAAGTTTCAGGCTGTCAAAGCCATTCCTTAGTTGTTGCTCAACCCTGAAAGCTCCCAAAGAAGCCAAGTCCCTCTATGCTCCTGCAAGTCTGGGAAGCAGCTGGCTATGGACTCATGCAAAACTCTTCCTAGGAATGTGTGGGAGTCCTTGGCGTTAACAGTGGGTCTGACAGGTGTGTCTGGAAACGCTGAACAAAACCCAATGTTCCAGCCTGAGCTGACATTGCCTTTCATGCAACAGGTACTAGTGACTGGGCTCTGAAGCTGGGAACTGCCTCGAGACCCTCACTGAGAGAAGCTGAACATGTCTCACATGTTTCAGCCTACCTGATTACCACAAAGAGGTACTGCTGGAGTCATTGTGTTGGCATGAAGCAACCACTCTCTCCCTGCTGGTTTAGGAGGGCTGAGGGCCACACATAGGGCATTCTTGTCCTGTGGGGCCCATTGTGTGTTCCCAGTGGGAAGCCTGTGCTGGGCATTGCCACAGGTGTGCAGGGCTCATGCTGCTGCTTTTTGGCTTGTGGATGGTTTCTCTGTCCATTCTCTCATGCACTTGGCACTTCAGCAGCAACCCCAGCAGGGCTGGGATGCCCCAGCAACTGCCCACATCCCACCAATGAGTATAAACCCAGTGTGTTTTCTTCAAAGACCCAAGCCATTCCAGTGGGCACATGGTGACACAGAGCTGCAGCTTTGGTAACGGTGCTCCTGGCTGGAGCATGCTTCAGTTTTAGGTTTCGTAGAGTCACAGAATGGTTTGAGTTAGGAGGGACTTAAAGATCATCTAGTTCTAACCCACCTGCCATGGGCAGTGACAACTTCCACTAGACCAGGTTGCTCAAAGTTCTGTTCAACCTGACCTGGAACACTTCCAGGGATGGGACATGTACATATGAGTCACTCCACTTCGTGGAAGAAGAAAAAATAATAATTAAGAGTTTTGCATCGAGATTTATGAGGGTGTCAAAGGGAACAGGACACATCCACCTCCACATTCAGAGGCCTCGACAGGATTTGCTAAATTAACCAGAAAACACCTTTATAGGCTGTACTTTGGCCGGTTGGGCAGGGTGATCCCTAGCTTGGACCTGGGGCTGACTACGAGGGACCCAACAGAAGTAAAGCGCTGCCGCACCCAGGAACGGACACTTGGAATAAGGAGGCAGGGAGGGCAAACCGATGAAGGGGCCTGGGTCGCCACCCCCGTGGGGGCCGGTGTCCGGCAGGGAGCGCTGGAGAGCGGCGCGGCCAGGGCTGGCAGCTGCGGAGGGGGAGCCCGGGGCCGGGAGGGAGAGTGGGTGCTGGGGCTCTGCCCGCAGCGGAGAGCCCGGACCGGGACATCCTCCCTTCCCTTCCCTTCCCTTCCCTTCCCTTCCCTTCCCTTCCCTTCCCTTCCCTTCCCTTCCCTTCCCTTCCCTTCCCTTCCCTTCCCTTCCCTTCCCTTCCCTTCCCTTCCCTTCCCTTCCCTTCCCTTCCCTTCCCTTCCCTTCCCTTCCCTTCCCTTCCCTTCCCTTCCCTTCCCTTCCCTTCCCTTCCCTTCCCTTCCCTTCCCTTCCCTTCCCTTCCCTTCCCTTCCCTTCCCTTCCCTTCCCTTCCCTTCCCTTCCCTTCCCTTCCCTTCCCTTCCCTTCCCTTCCCTTCCCTTCCCTTCCCTCCTCTCGGCTGGTGCGCACGAGTCAAGAGGGAGACGCAGGGCAAAGGCAGGGAGCGGGGACGCAGGGCTGGAGGGATGCGGAGCGCATCCCGCAGCATCCGGCTCTCCGTCCTCCGCTCCCCCGCTCCCCACGTCCGTCCCCCCCTTCCCCGGTGTACCCGCGGCCGGGGTGGGGTGGAAATTTACCGGGGTTGTCCGCAGCGCGGCGGAGAGCGATTGAGCGACAGAGAGGGCTCGGAGGGAGGCGGAGGCAAGGGAAGGAGGGCGGGGAGCGGCGGAGCATCGTCTGGCGGGGAAAGCGAGGGACCAAATGACTGTGAGGAAGGGCGGCAGCCGCCACCGCCGACAGAGGAGCCACAGCCGCGGCGCAGCAGCGGCAGCATCCCCGGCAGGAGCCCCGACGCCCGCCGGGGCCCGGCTCCCCTCCGGCCAGCGGAGCGGCGATGGAGGCTGGAGACAAGCGGTGGGAGAGCCGCCGGGCTTAGGGCGAGGGCTGCGGGGCTGAGCCGGGCCGGGTCCCCCCAGCCCCGCATGGCTCGGGCCTGATGCCGGAGCGCGGCCCGGCGCCGCGGCGGCGCTGCGGGAGGAGGATGGCGGGGCTGGCGTGGAAGTGGCCACGCACCCGTCTGCCCGTGGGGGCCAGCGCACTGGGAGTCTTCGTGCTTTGCTGGCTCTACATCTTCCCCGTTTACCGGCTGCCCGACGAGAAGGAGATCGTGCAGGGGGTGCTGCTGCAGCAGGGCAAGGCGTGGAGGAGGAATCACACTGCGGTCGCCCTGTTCAGGTAGCGCTGTCCGCGGCCCAAGGGCAGCTGGGGACGGAGGAGCGGTCGGGCAGGCGGAGAGAGCCCTCCCCAACCCCACCGAGCCCCAAACTTTGTGTTTTCCCACCCAAGTCTTTGTTGCTTTCCCATCAGCAGAGGGGCAGGCAGGGCCCCTCTTGCCCAGCAAAACTTTTTGGGTGGCTCTGCTTGAGGCGGGGACAAGGGTCTCAGCTCCGAGGATGGAGGCTTGTGTCTCCTCACAAGGAAATAAACCCACCTTGGATGCCTTTGCCAGGAGGGCTGAGGTTTCGGAGGCTTGCAGGGCTGCCTGCACAATAGCTGTCTGGAGAAAGGCTGCACCGGCAGCCCCTCAGGCCGGTACCGGAGAGGGGTCTCGGAGCCTGCTTCCCCTGCGGGCCGTGACTGCCGGGGGGAGCTCCTGCAGCTCCCTGGGACCCGCGGGGGATGGTTTGCATGGATGCGCATCCCTGCCGACATCCTCGCACCGCGGAGCGCTTTGAAGCTCCGCTCTGGTCCTTGACTCTGCTGTTTATTATAGAAACCACGTGAAAAGGCTCTTATGGGGTTTTTCCTCCTCTTTTCTTATGGCGTGGCTGGGAAATGGCGGTAATCCTGGGAGCCCTTTTCACCTTCCCCAGCCGCAAGGGAGAGCAGGAACGTTGCAGTCAGGGTGCCACAGCTGGGAGCGGTGGAGAGCCGAGTCCCTGCAGCGGGGAGGGTTGTGTGAATGACCCTGCCTGGGTAAAATGCAGAGAATTGGAAGAAAAGTCGATTTCCATCACTTTCCAGGAGGGAAGCTGGGCTTTCTGTCCTCTAAGTAACAAATGAAAGATCAGAGTGAGTCGTAACCAAATTGCCTGCAAAAAGGCCTCTTTCTTTAATAAATGCCAAAATGAATAATTCTCCAAGGGACTTAGTTTCTTTTTTTTTTCCTTTTTTATTTTCTTTTTTCTTTTTCTTTCATTTTTTTTCAATATTTCTGAATGCAACTCAACTTGCCCTTCTTGTGAACTGGAGCCAGACCATGGTTTAGTATCTCATCTGCAGGGATAACAGAAACTTCACATTTCTTCAAAAGCACATTCCTCCTGTTATAAGTGAGTCTCAATAAGGGGCAGAGACTGGCTATTTGAGTCTCAAATAAGGGGAAAAAACTGGCTAGTTGAAATGAATCAATTTATTAAGCAAGCAATAGTAAGCAAAACAGCACTGGGTGGCCAGGGAGTCTCCGCTCCACCAACGGTGCGCACCCCCTCCTGCAGGTTCTGTCCTTTCATATCCTTTTTTCCTCCTGTGTACGTGTCCTTCTTGTTCCTATCTTCGCATGTGGCGCTTGTTGCTGGAGGCTGTATTCTATCTCTTGGTGGTCGTGGGGATGAAGATAAGCTGTCTTCCTCCTGACTTTTGGCCTAGCTTCAACATATCTACTTGACACATGCCGGCTTCGGGATATCTTGTTTAAACACCAGATGCCTACGGTTACAATCCTGCATAAGCAGATACAGGACTGTTACAGTTGGTTTTCTTTAAGCAATTTCTAAAGTTTACAAAAGTATTCTAAATTTTGCAATATAATTCTCTCAAATTGTAAGACCAGTTTGACTGAACAGACTCCATTTATCACACTCCTCTAGCTCTGAAGCTTGCAGGAAGTATAAGCAATGAGAGGTGATAAGCAGGCATGTGTTAATACTGTCTCATTAGGTAGGCCTGGTGGAAGTTCTCTCCTTAATACAGAGCTAGCAATAAGGTACAGATGCATGATCCTTTTCCTAAAGCAATAACACTAGAAACTAGGTTGGTCTTCTCAGTTACTAATTCATGTTAATCCCATTGTGCCACAGATTCCCTTTTTGGGGTAGATAAATCTAGGTTTTTAAAAAGCATACCCTGATAGGTGATGTAGGAAAGAGTTTGATGTAGCATTTTTCATGTTTGTAAACCAAATGTTGTTTGAAGATTGACAATGCTGCTGTAGCATAAAAAAAACAGTTTTTAGACCATTTCCACCGCATGGTTAGTAACAAAAACTCTGCATGGCTTGTCAGCTATTCCACTTGCCCATATGTTTTCCCACTCCCTAAGCAGAGTGATTATCTCAGAAATGCTACTGAAGAGACAAAAGGAGCTATTGTTTCTTGTCTGTGTCTCTTGATGAGTTGGTGCAGTGCTAAGTACAATGAGCTTTAATCAAGCTGCTTAAAAAATAAAGCTATAAAGAGGAAATGTACATGGGAGAGATGTAGTGAGTATGCCATAGTTTTCAAATAACTGTGACATAGAACTTTTGCTTCTCTTTGTATTGGTAGGAGATTATGAAATTGAAGCTCAGGTAGGTGGCTCTATATTGTCGGGTGATTAACAAAAACTATCTCCTGTTCTTTGCTATGGTCCTGCTGTCTCTGTGCAAGAGCACTGTAAAACCTCCAAGTTTCAGTTTCTACTGGAAGCTGCCTATGAATGTGAGTCTGTTTTATCTGGGAAGGAGGTATAGAGCTTCAGAGAAATCCTACATGTGGGCTTTACAATGATATGGCTTTCCATAAAAGCCTAATATTAAATGAGATCTAATGTATTATGAATATATTATCATTTCACAGTGGCATTAATTGCCATTCCCACTTGCTCTTCCGCCACATTCTGGTTGCCAAACAATTTTGGTTTTCCTTAGTTTTGAAGAGTAAATTTCAATTTGTCTGTGTTAAAAATCTATATGAGAAAGTGCAAACTTTCACATTACTGCTTTGTGTAATACGGTGGCATCTGTAGTACTGTGCAGGGTTTGCACAGCTGGGTTATTGCTAGGCAGAGAAAGCATTTGATGGTCTTGTCAAATATTCTTGACATGTTTTCACCTCCTATAAACTTGTGGACTCCTTTTGTTGAAGTAGATTATTGTCCCCTAGTAATTAATTTGATCAAAACATACTTTTCCAATCTCAGAAGTGCCATTTCCCATTTGCCTTCTGTACTGGGGTCAGAGACAACTTGAGGTCACTGAAACTATCTGAAGGTAATTTGGGTTCAGCTGAGTGCTGGGAACTCCTCCGTCTCCACTGCTCTTTCCTTCTCTGCACCCAGAAACCTCATGTAAAGGTCTGATCAATGTAAACTCTTGCTTATGCAAGAACCCAGACTGTCCTGGTGCTTGTGCATCCTTACATGAGGGTTTTGTCTTTGAATATGGATTTGCAGAATTGGTTTTCAGAAACGAATACCTCTGTAAATAGCCACAGACTGCTGCCTTTGAAGCCTCTTTTGCCTTACTGCAGCTGTGGGAGTAAGAAAATGAGCAGGATTAAGCCTTTGACTCCAGTGTGAGTCTGGGTTAAAAGTGTGCTCTCAAATGTGCTCACAGCCTTGGCTCTGAATATGTGGCTTCCATGAGTAACTGTGGCATGATGTCCCTGTGGCATGATGGCACTGAGTCCCACTGCCAGTGGAGCAGTGACTGTGTGCAAGAGCTGCCTTGGTTCTCACATGGAAGGGCAGATCCTGGAGAGCCTGAAGATACAACTGAGGTTATAAAAAGAGCTCTTGCTCCAAATCCTTTCCTTAGTTAAGCATAGCTTCCTTTAAAGTCCTCAGATTCTGGGCTACCAGCAAGCTCTTTCTATTAGTGTCCTTCAAATTTCAGGTCATTAGTGGCTGAGTGTGGTCAAACTCTCTGCTCTCCTCTCTGACAAAGCTGAATTATGGTCTGTTAGTCAGGTGGTAAACTGTTGGAGGTTGAACTACAAAGTGGTTGGAATAGGAATGAGATCATCGTTAGAGTCACTAATGGCTAATATGTCCATTTACCTATGGTATAATGGGTTGTCATCCTCTGAGGTGGTTAATGTTATTGCACCCTAATTGTCTTTACAGATTGGTTATTTCTTTTAGGGGTGTAGAGCTGCTTAAATTATTTAGCTAAAATGTTGTTTGTTGTTAGTGAAGTAGTAAGGCAAAGGTGGATGTTTTCATCTGCCTTAAAAGCTCTGCACAACCACAAATCCCAAGTACTGTACTTTTATCTGACACTTCTGCTTCATTTGTTGCCCCAGGTGGGCCTCCTTTAGGGAGTGAGTATGCTTGTATGGGGCAGTGGGCTTTTGGCTGTCAGGACTGCCACTGAAAGGGTTTGATGGTGACTAGTGACTTGGGTTACAGGTTCTCCAGGAATAGATCAAGGCAACAGAAAGGCTACCTTTGAAATTCAGATGTTTGTGCTTCTGCTGCAGCATTTTTGTGTGATCCTGAAAGGTCACCCAGGGCTTCTTCTGGGGGTGGCTTGATTGAAATGATGTCAGGTGTCTTCTGTGAACACACTGTTTGTGACCTGCCTCCAGTCCAGAGCATCTGCTACAACTGAGCTCTGCTTCACATCTGCTGTCCCCTCTGTCCCTAGTATCAAATCAGCCACACTTATCTTGGCAGGTAGCTTCTCCACTTTCTTTGACATTTTTGATCTCTTGCCCATTGTCCAGGGACAGAGAGGAGAAGATACTTGCTTGAAATTGCTCAACAGGGTCAGTGGCTCAGCTGGACAGAATATCCAGACGTGCTGGACTGTGGTGCTTGCAGCGTAGATGTGGACACAGTGCATGAAGCCTCTTCTACTGCCAGCTTTCATGTGCCTTGCAAGAATAAGGCTCTGTCATTGCTACGTGCCATGCTGGAGGGGATCTTCCTACTGTAGCTGTCTCTGCCAGCTGCTCTCTGCCAGCTGTTAATGTCTGTAGCTAGAGTGCAATCACAACAGGCGCTGAAGAACACCCCCTTGTGCAAATAATTCTTCTTTCTACATTGGATTAATACAGAACTAGAATTCCAAGTCACTTCCCTGTCTGTTAAGACAAATGCTCTTGCCAAGTTAGCAAGACTTTCTTTAGTTCAAATGGCTTTTTTTTCCTTCTCTTTTGATGTGAGCATGGCAAATTAGAATCGCTACTGCAGTATTTCAAGGCAAATCTGGGATGAAACTTCATATTGCTCAGGTTGGATAGATAAGAGTTTTGCCCTGCTTGGACAGCTTTATCAGATACTCAATTATCCCTGCTTCTTTCACTGAGACATGTGAAGTGTGGAGTCAGGATTAGAGTTGGGAGATGCTATATTAGATTACTTCTACCTCTGTGGCCCATAAAGCCCTATCCTGAAACCTGTCTTTCAATGTCTTTGGATACCTAAATTACATGAGAACAATAAGAATTAGTTATCTGAGTTAGCTTGTGACATTTTTGCAGATGAGGGCTGTGGTGACAAGATAGGAGTCATAGAATCATAGAATAGTTACAGTTGGAAAGGACCTTGAGATCATCTAGTTCCAACCCCACTGCCATGGTCAGGGACACCTCACACTAAGCCATGCCGCCCAAGGCATAATTGACTTAAATTCTGGAGATCCAGCTCATGATATCCTCCTTCATTGTCCCTAAGTAGTGTTTTCTTACAGACTTTGGTTCTGCCTTCACAAAACAAACAGTTGAGATCCCTATTTCTAGTACATACTCTTGCAAAGTTTTGGATTGCTGCTTTACTTTGAATGTGCAAAACCTCCAGTGCTGCAGCATTTATGGGAGGGTGAAGCTAACTTCCCAAGGCTCTTTTTCTGGTAGCTGGGAGCATCCAAAGGCCCAGGGCCAGGCACTGGGGAACAGGAGGAACAGAAACTTTACTGGAATTTAGGTTACCTGACTAGGGCCCCAAAAGTCTGATATGTACATACAGAGACACCACTGGATGTATGTATTTTCACATCTGTGCTTTCCTTATAGTGGGTGGAATGGGCCCTGAAGTATACATGCAATATAGTTATTAGTGATTTATTCCTCTACTTGCAATTTTCATCTTCAGAGCAGCCAAGAGTGTTGCTCCAATTTGATGTGTGTTCAATGAGATATATAAAAAGACCTATTTTTGAGCCTAGTTCCTACTAAACGCATGGAAAATGAATTATCTTCCCCCCCCCCCCCAGAATTTATCCTCACACAGTGAGGTTGAACCTCACTGAACTGAGGAGGGTGTTTGGATTGCAGTCTTCTGTTCCAGTTTTCTAAGCACAAAAAATACTTAATCTTTGTATAAAAAGCTTGTTCTGCATGTATTTTGCAGAATACAAGAAAAGTGCTCCTAATGTTAAATCATTTTAACATAGCTGCATGTAGGTAAATTCATACTGAAGTACATTAATCTGTATTACGAAGTATTTGCAAGCTTCAGTGGAGGCTCAGGGTTTGTCATGCTACTATTGTCACATATACAAGACCAGAGACAATTCTTCTCCCAGGTCTTGGAATCTAAAGTGATAGATAAAGAGAGGGTGGGGTGGCACATGGCACTGATAAGTCCCTTAACCCTAACACAGTCTTTGTCAAGAGGAGCTGTAGCTACACTGAGGCTTTCAAAGCTGCTGGGAGCAGCTGAATAGAAATGGTTGACATTTCTGTCTTCCATGTTTGCTGTGAGCATCATCTCATTTCCTGAATAACCATTTCACTTATATCTTTCTTTTTTCTTCTCTCTTTTTTTCCTCTCTCCAGCTCTTTTCAGTCAATTCCCATTCTCAAGCTGCTTGGTGTCTTCCTTAGCTTTCAGGAGAGCCCCAGACTCTTTGGATAGCCCCTTTTGTAATTATCCAGTCAGCATTCAAAGCAGTGATGTAAAGAACTGGTGTGAAACTATTTACTCCTTTATCTCCCTCCCCTACTGAGTTGCCAGTCACCTACTTCAGAGCCCTGCAGCTCCCACTGATGCTCAGGGCATCTGTCCTTTTCCATCCTTGAAGTGCCTATTGTTGGCTATCAGGCTTTCCAGGTAAACCATGAACTTTACCTTAATGTGGTAGCAAGATAAAGTCTCTACTTATCAGGTTGCCTCTACTCTGAGGATGCACATCCAGCTTTAATTTAAATCTGCTATATAGCTTGCCAGTATTTTAGGGAGTGCTAGGAAACAGTTCAGCTATTTTATTTGCTTTCTTGTGGGAAAAACTTGCTCTGCCTATTTCTGGAATGCCTGAAGTGACCATTGATGTAATAGAGGAGCAATGGCTTTGTATTTCCTGTCGATGGAAGACAAATAGCCAAGATTTATATGTATATATATATATATTATATATATATATATATATATATATTCCCCAGTGAAAAGATTTTAATGTTTTTCTGTGTGCTCTGTCTTGGCCAAATGTCAGCTCTGGTAATTCTCTTTCGCCTGCCTTAGTGCTTGGAGATTCCATTGTGTACAGTGTTCTACTTGTGCTGTTGGTCCTGTGGTGCACTATGTCCCAATGCAGGGCAATGAAGTATCTGCTGCTATAGGGGATGCTCAGAAGTACCACAAGAGTTGAGAGAACCAGGCTAAAAAGCACTCAAATAGGCAATGAGGAGGTGATGCTGAATCCGAGGTTCGTTGATGCCTGCCTCTCACAGTAAAAGTTGGTAAGACTTAGCCTGAATGGCAAATGGGATGAAGACTTTCTAGTTAGTTAGCAATGTTTGAATCTTTTGACTGTTAGGGGAGACTTGATTCTCATTCCCTGGGTACTTTTATACAGCTAAGGAAAAAGACTTGTGAAGGAAGTTAGGGAAATTGTGTCTCCATGACCTAGTTGTCTCTTGTAACTGAACTTTGGGTCTTGGTCACCATTGAAATCACTGTGGAATTCTGTGAATATTTACCAGTCTGTACATAAATGATCACTGATATGGTGCCTTAAGCTTGCAGAGAGCTATTCTGTGCCATGAAGGGTTTTCAGTCCGTGAATGTGTGTAGTGAATTTATCCCAGCTGTGCAGATTAGGAAGTTTGATTAATGGGTGGGTTTTCCCTCTGTTACTACAGTTTTTAATGTGAAAAAAGTGGGCTGTTTGTTAGCAACAGGCTGCCTGAATGTTCTCTGGAAGAATGGTCCAAATACTTGTGCTGAGGGTTTGGTGGGTACTGGTCCTTCTTGCTACTGGTGCATGGAGGTACGAACTTTCTACTTGTGCTTAATGCTTTTGTGTACTTTCTTGTCTTCCTTCTGTGGCTTCCTCTGAAGCACTAATCTGTTCAAAAGAGAATAGAATATCTCTTTATTCCATATGTAGTATTCACATGAAGACATGCAAACAGGGAGCAGACACAAAGGGTTGTGAAGTAAGGAAAGTGTTGGCTTGTTTCTTCCCCCGTCTTTTAAGCACATGAATGGGTAAGAGCAGAGCTGTGAGATCCATGAGGTGGTGCAGTTCTGAAGCACAGAGGATGGATGATATGGTTTAGTGTGAGGTGTCCCTGCCCGTGGCAGAGGGGTTGGAACTGGATGATCTTGAGGTCCTTTCCAACCCTAACTATTCTATGATTCTATGCTTCTGTGTTACATTATGTAGGGTTCTTTGCAATGAGTGCTACTGTCTGGCATGGGTTGAGACTTTCCAGGTTTTTTTTCCCAAATGATTGCTGCATGTGGGAAGTCCAGGTTAGTATGTGTATGTGTGTTTGATGGGTCTGATGAGGACAGCTGTTTCTGGAGTATGAGAGTGGACTATCAAGATTGGAGTTCATGCCAATGCTTGAATAAGTCAGTGTAGGCAAATTTATAACTAGAGAGCTTGCATCAGTGGAAAACAGTATGTTTCAGTGTGGTCCAGATGCGTCTGCAGAGTAGCAGGATTTCCAAAAGAGTCAGAACAAAGCAAGTTTTGAAAGGGAAGTGAACAAGTAGGGAGAGTCTTCCAGTAAACTAAGTTATGTCTTAGGTGGAAAAAAGAGGGGTAAAAATGCCTTTCTAGCAAGGAGGGGGTAAAAAAACAACACAGAAGGATCTCTGAATTGCACAGGAAGGTTCTGGGCCATGCCAGAACAGTGGATTGCAGCCCAGGTTGAGTGAAAAATACCTTTGAAAGAAATATGCACCTTAGTTATGTGGAGTTTAACATTTATTGCCGTAAGGGGCTCAATTCAAGAGTATTGGGAGATCAGTTGTGAAGGGCCAGGCTCTGGATATGTGAGACTCAGCAGTGCAGGGTATACCCATCAGTGAAGTTTCACCTAGGTTGGTGATGGTTACTCCTCTCCTAGAGCAAAGCTCTATATACATTGATATACAATATATACATTGCTGAGCTATGTATACTTGTGGTTAGGGGCAGTTAAGATGACTTGGGGAATGCTATGAAGTCTGCTATTGCCCACCCTTCTCGTAGTTGTGCCAGCTCCTGCAATCAAGAGAACGTGTGATAGTTTTAATTGCATGGAATAAAAGTGAAGAAGGTGTTTTCTAGTCCTCAGAGCTAAAGTGAAGGGCTTGAAAACATGAATGGCTGCTTGTGCCCCAAAAGGCAAATGAAAATCCACTGTGGGTTGTTGTTTTTCAGATGCCTTATTTTTGTGCCTTAATCATAATTTTGGGGGCCTGACTCATGATTCTTAAATGCTAGGGATTGCTATAGTGAGAATTACTTATCAGCCTATAATTAGATGCTTTTAGGTTTTTTTTTAACTAAGGAAACTGCAACAGAGAAGGGAATAGGAGAAACAAAACCAATCTGGGCATTCTTTTTTAGGTCATAGTATTAATTGAACATTTTGTCTTGGCACCCAGTAAGCATCTAGTGCAAACACACTTGCTGAGCCTTGTGGACAACTGCTGAATGTCTCCAGTGTTTAGTATGCCCACTTGGACAAAGCATTAAAAATGCACATGAGATATTTGTTCTTTCTGTCCCACTCCAGTCATTGCATTTTAATGTTGAAGCATACCCAGAAGGGAACAGTAGAGCGTGGAACTTGAGCTAGCTGATCCAAAAATGGTAACAACAACACAAAAGTAAACCTATCATTAGAGAAATCATGTGTTTTGATAGTTCTGTTTAGACAACAGAACAAGTGAAAACACTTATCTAGTGTAGTTCAGTAAATGCTAATGGGGCCAGCATGTGATAACATGTTTATTTTTGCCTTGGGTCTTTGATGAGTGAACATAGTGTTTTTTCTCATTTTGATTTAAAAAAAGCCTGGTTTGTGCTTCACTTGTCAAACAGGCCATTGCTAGTGACAGTCTTGTACTAAGAGGGTTGAGACTGTTGTTCTTCTCCATGTAATCTGTGGGGAAAATATATCTGTTGGCCTGCGTGGTTATTCTGTCAGTTGGTTGTATAAGTTTAGTGCCAATTTTGTCTCTGTAGAACAGATCTGCATCATGGAGAAAAGCAAAGTTAACCTCTGCTGGCATGGGGGCAATGGGCTGGTGGGTGTGAGTGAGCCCAGTGGGGTATGGGTTCTTTTCTCTGTAGGATCACCAGGAACATGTGTGTAGTGTGCTTTCACTTGAAATTATGGGTAAACCTAAGTGAGTATGGGCTTGCTCAGGACTGTAGAGCTTAATAAGTTATTTCCCAGATTTCATAGAATCATAGAATCATAGAATAGTTAGGATTGGAAAGGGACTTACTCATTTGGTTTCAGGTGGTGTCTTGTGTGGCTGGGCAGTCTGTCTTGTGAGACTCTTGCTCCAAACTCTTGGTCCTTTCCATTTAAAGAGTGATAGCTTATTTTGCCTTAGAGAAATTGAGAAGAAATCCTAAAACTCCTTATAAGCAAGTCATTTCCACTCCTGAAATACCCCCAGTCTATAGGTAATTCTTAAACAGTTTGGTAACCGCTAAAAACAAATTAGCTTTCCACAAGTTTAATGAATAAATAGCTAGGCTTTGTAATTTCATTCACACCTTTTTGGGTCTAAAGTAAGTAAGTTTAATGTATCGAGAGGGAAAATCTCCCAAAATACACTGGCTCTGGACTAGGCATTGACCACATAGATGTGATTTTAAAGTATTTTTAAACCAACTTTCTGGCAATATTCCTATCTTAAGATGCATACTTGAAGGACTGAGTAAGTTAAAGGATTTATTTAATGAATTTTTACCTAAATTCTCATACTTTGCAGATTTCTTGCCTTAATTGCTTCAAGTGCTTTTGCTTGCTGTCTTTAGCACCATCTTTTAAGTGTTGATACTGTAAAAGACCATAAGACTTAAGAAAGTTGATTCACAATTAAAAGTACTTTGGGTTCTCTGGGCTCATCCTTTCCCCATGAGGAAGCTGGTACACTCCAGTGCTAACTAATACTTTCTTCTTCGCTTGTCAAAGTTATTGAGTGTCTCGATAGCAGACCTACACTGGTCCACTCATCCATTTACTTTAAACTGAAGCAGTTCATGAAGACTCAAAGTTCCTGTCTACAGCCAGCATTGCTGTAATGTCCTCTCTGCTTACTAGATCCTCTTCTGGACACTGGTATCCGTTGCTGTTTTAGTAGCTCTTTGCTGGAGGGATCCCTTGCTCCAATACCTCCCAGTATTGGTAAGGTAAAGAAATGTTACAAGTGTGCTGGTGGGGACATACCTTTTAGGGTTTCTACCTTTTCCTCATCATGCTCTTGCAATTGTGGGTACCCCATCCCTGGAAGAGTTCAAGGTCATGGTGGATGGGGCTTTGAGCAACCTGGTCTAGTGGAAGGTGTCCCTGCCCATGACAGAAGGGGTGGAACCAGATATTAAGATCCTTTCCAACCCAAACCATCCTATGATTCTATGATCCCTCTCTGCAGAGGCCAGGTGGTGGCTGTGAATGTTGTCCTGTGAAAGCTTACTCACCAGGTGACATTGCAGGCACGCCAGCCCAAGAATAACTTGTGTCCTGGTGTTTCTGAAGCGGATTACCTTAATGCTTTGGATCAACTCCAGAACTACCTCAGCTGTCACCAGCATCTCTTCCCACTTTAAAGAGTAGGTTGTTCTATTAATAGAAGTGTTAGTTAGGCTTCGTTTTGTCCCAGTTCCCTCAGCTCCTTTTGTCCCCTGTGAGATGTCCATGGAGTGAGAGGCAGTGGGTGCTAACGGAGCAGCTGGCTGTACTCAGGCAGATTGCACAGCTCTGCTGACATGGGGCTCATAAATTTGGGTCTTCCTTCCACCCAGGTTTTCACAAAACCCATAGGATCTTTATTAGACTTGGTACTTTCCCCCTTCCCTCTTCAGATATTGCTGAAGCTAACCAGCAAATTCAGAAGTCTGTGAGGTGGACAGCATAGGTATGTCAGCCAGAGCCCTCCCTTAATCTTTGTGTTTAAAACACATCCTTGTGTCCCAGGTGCCCTCAGACTTGCTTGCTGAGTGCCAGAGCTCTGCTTCTCTGTCTTTATCAGCCTTTCTGGGGTGGGCCAGCCCCTGCTTGGTGGGAAACAACCTCCTCTTTGTTGCTAAGGGCAGGCAGCCAGACCTCTGTCCTCCTCCTGCTGGGAGCCCAGCTCCAACCAAACCATGTAAACCACAGCGAACTGTCAAAGTGGGAGCAGACAAATTCACTATTCTCAAGGGCAAGAGTGTGCTCTTTCCTGCCTGCAACAAACTATGGACAATGTTCCTTCTCCCCTCCTTGTGCCAGTCTTGACCTAGTTGCTGGGTTAGGGGCCAGATGTCTTCCTCAGGTATTCTTATTCTTACTTAAAACCAGAGTTTTGTACTGGGAAATGTGTCAGAACCTGCTTGTCAGATGGGAGAAAGGGATTGTGGAGAGGGGTACTCCAGAAGGAGAGAAAATATATGTGCTTGGAGGGTAGGGTGGGAAGGGGATGATCATAAAGTGATGAGATGGAGTGGTCTTGGCAGAGTGGAAGGCAGATGTAAGATTGGTAGGGTTTTAGCACAGTAAAGGTAAGTAGTTTGTATTAGCAGGGGCACTGAAGAAGAAACATTGAAAGCAGAGAATAAAGTGAAGAAACATGTGAAGAAGTATAGCAGAGGAAGGAAGATTGTAGGAAATTTGAGAACAAATACATGGCAATCAGAAGGGCAATCAGTTAAGAATGAAACATTCAGCGAAGTGAACAATTTAAGCACAGTTCAGCTAGGCAAGATAACCTCAAGAGGTCACAATAAATTAAAACAGCATGGGTTAAATCATAATCTCAGTTAAGAAGATCAAGTATCAGATGGAAGTAGATCACTTGACTAAATTGGGGGTCCAGTTTCAATGGCCTATGTGAGGTATAAGAGGCTGTGAAACTGTAATAGGAGAGGGCATTTTCATGCCACAAGAGAGGAGGAATAGGAATCATTTTGTTCTAGAGAGAACTGTTAAAGTGGTGAGATTTTAAAGTAGAGTGATGAAATATGTGGAGTACAGCCCACTCACTGCAGCTATCTCTGGTACCTGTCCTACTTAAGAGCTGTGGTAGGGAAAATGTCCATATGGTTAGCAGTAAGACAGGAAAACAACATTTGTTGCTCTGTTTTTTTCATTCTGTGATTGCATGTTGCCAACTAGACAGTCCACAGACTTGGCATGTAGTGAACTTTGCTTGCTGAGGTTTAGACTGCCCTCTGGGACATAAGCAGCTCATGCTTAGGGAGGATGAATTACAGTGGGCAATTCTTTGATTTCTCATATCTAAACTTGGAGTTGGTTATTATGGTTTTGGGGTGAGACTTTAAAACAAAGGCTCTCTTTGTTCTGTCTGGATGCCGCTTGTAGCATTTCTGCTGAGATAATCTCGCTGTACTAGTAGGGTTGTACACATGGTTGGCATTAAATTGAAGCATAGACAATATGCATTGAGAAACAGAGACTCAAAGCTGCATTGTGCTGAGGATATTCAGTTACTCCAGAATTCCTTGGCCATCCGCACTTGGCTAGTTTTGCTTCCAAACTGTGGAACAGCTCTGGGAAGGTGAGGGATTTGTGCGGGCTGACATGGAGCTTTTACACCTCTCATTGTCAAATGTCAGCACCTTCTCAAAACCGATCTCACTGGGGAGGAGGCAGAATGGAAAGTGGTTGAAATTCTGTGTCTCAGGTGTTCTCTTGCTCTGGTTTTCATCTCCTAGCTTCTGCTCCAAATACACTTGATTGTGAAAATGCATCCTTTGGGGATCTGCAGGGCAGATTTGTGAGAAGTGTGCTGCATAAATCAATTGGTAATGGACTTTTATTGCAGTACATAAGAACACAGAAATGTCTTTAGTAGGACAGATTACTAGATGAAGTCCATTTAGTTTCCTATCTCTGTCAGGGGCTGTTACAACCCAGACTGGCTAACAGGGAGTCGTAGTGGTTTCGTGATTCCCTTGAGCTAGAATGAGGTGCAACAACACTGGACAATTGATTAAACATTTTAGATTTATGCTAGACAGAACCTGAACTTGCAAAATGTAATGGTAGACAGCCTGGGCTCTTTTGGGATATTTATAAGAGAGAAGTGCACAAGAGAGATACGGTGATGGGCACATATGTTGCTCCTTGGAGTTGTGCCTTTTATATTCTAGTCCCCATCTCCCCATCATAGAATAGTTAGGGTTGGAAAGGACCTCAAGATCATCTAGTTCCAACCCCCTGCCATGGGCAGGGACACCTCACACTAAACCATATCACCCAAGGCTCTGTCCAACCTGGCCTTAAGCACCGCCAGGGATGGAGCATTCACAGCTTCCCTGGGCAATCCATTCCAGTGCCTCACCACCCTTACAGTAAAGAACTCCATCTACCTTTGCAACGCTTGGTGCCAGCCCTTCTGAAAGACTGAAAGAGTTAATGCATGTTGATGTCTCAAACACTGTAATAAAACAAGTTGTGGGGTCACGCTCCTTTTGATGCAGCCCAGGATACAGTTGGCTTTCTAGGCAGTGAGCTCACACTGAAGCCGGCTCATGTTCATCATGCCAGTTGTGCCCCTTGAGAACTGATCTAATAATCCATCATCTGTGCAGGTGCTATTGTGGGGATGGTCTCAAAGGCAGTTTTGGGTGATTGTGAACCCCTTCCTCAAATAAGCTCTGTATGACCTCTGGTGTTATGTATGTGGTGCATTCTCATGGTATGCCTATTGGAACACGTAACATATCCTCTGTGTCCAGCCTTAACCTTCTTCTTTATGGTTTATGGTTGCTATGCAAACCCCACAACTTGTTTTGTTACAGTGTTTGAGACATCAACATGCATTAACTCTTTTAGTCTTTCAGAAGGACTGGTACTAAGCATTGCAAAGTCATGCAATAGATAGGGATATGTAGTATACTCTCCCAAATAAATAAAAACCTCACATTCTTAGAGTTACAAGGCCTACCCCTTATTAACTTTGAACAGAGCCTTGGGTGACATGATTTAGTGCAGCGTGTCCCTGCCCATGGCAGGGGGGTTGGAACTAAATGAGCTTAAGGTCCTGTCCAACCCTAACTATTCTATGATTTTATTAACTTCGTTTAATACTTCCTTCAAAATTATTGTTAATTATAACAAGCTTTCTTATTTTGGGTGTGCACATAAACAATCAGTCCCTTTCTAATCTGCATTATGCTTAATTTAGGAAATGCAGGCGTTCTCAGAATGGTTAGTTCTTAAATATATATGCCTTATTCTTGGATTGCTGCTTAATCACTTTAAAAAATAGATTTCCTCTTGATCTGGTATGCTCTTTTTGTACTACTTTTTTATTCATCTGGTTTATTCTTAGATTGTAACATTGTACCAGAAAACAAAATGTCATTGTGCTGCTGAAAAGTAAATAGCTCATCTTCAGCCCTGTAGTAAACAGTTTAATTACTATTCAGTGGAAACTGAATTATTGCCCTTTAAATCTGTTCAGTTATCACTTGTGATTCTTCTTTCTAAACAACTAGCTGCTTGAATTTATCAAGATGACTAGCATAGACCAACTGAAGGATATTCCTATGATACCTCTATCACTTGTCATGCATTCTTGAGCTGCAAGGTGAATTTTCAAGAGGAGTTTGACACCTAAAAATCTGGCATTAGGACTGCCCATTTGCTGGGTGCTTTCCAGCTAGTTTCAGGCCTGAGAGCTCTGAATGTGATGAAAGAATCGTCAGAAGTGGGTTCATTTTGTGCAGGTCATATCCTGTGGGGGTGAGCAGGAAAGTCTTCTCATGCTGATCATGAAGACAAACATTTATCTGCCTGACAGGAAACATTTCTCATGTTCACTCAGTAGCAGGAATTAAAAACACAAACCCAGCAACTGTACCAGAGTCTATTGTTGGTTCATCATGAAATCAGTCCAATGCCCCTGGCAAGCTGGGGAAGAAGGGGTCAGAGAGAGCATCCTGAGTGACTGTCTCTTTGGGCCAGCAACTGTCTCTGCTCAGTGTCTCTGCTCTGGGACCCTTCTTTTTGGCATGTAGTATCCACAATACTCATAAAGTGAGCCACTTGCAGTCCAAACTGATGAGTTCAAGATCAATCAATAAAGTACAGAATTTGCTACTCTCCTTCCTCACTCCCCTCAGGATCTTGAGTGCCACTGTTTCATGGGCCAAGATTTCTATTCATTATCACATTCCCAAACAGTGCTTCCTTGTTACTGATAGTAGATCCAGTATAAGTTGACCCATTGATACCTGTATCAAAAATTATCCCTGACACTCAAGAAATCTCCCAGGTTGCTTGCATCACTCTATGTTGCCCTTCCTATAGATTACAGGGCATTGCGAGTCTCCTAGTGGACCCAGAGATTGTGATCTACTTCCTTGAGTTGTTTGAAGGAGATTTCTGTTACTAGCATTATGCCTCACTCTTCTGGAACTGACAACAAACTGGAACTGGAACTCACTCTTCTGGAACTGGAAGTTCGGGTAACAGTAAACTCAGGTTACTGATCTCTTTGCAGGAGAGATGGGGAGTGGCTCAAGATGACCTGCAGCTGAAGGTGAAGCAATAGAACATGAGAGACAGAAGGGAAACAGGAAGATGGCTCCTCCTTTGGGCTGAAGAGAATTACTTGACAATGGTTAAAGCACATCTGCTATCTTGAAGCAGTCTTTTTCCCATGGTGATGAGCTAGTGTGAGATGAAGGTAGAAGGTCTAAGCAGGTACCAGCTTGCTGCCTGTTTGCTATGGAGAAGGCCCTTGGTTGTCAGAGCTCCAGTTGTGCAGAGTTTGTATGACTCTGTAGGAGCAGTACAGCTCCTATTCCTTGTTCAATCGCATCACTTGGACATGCTGTGAGTGTTATGTTTTGTTTGTAATGCCTGGTTTAGAAATTCCCCTTTTGGCTCTTTTCAGGATCTATTTCCAGTATTTTTTATAATTCAGATTTCTTTGGATTATGAGTATTCTCTGAGAACTGGAGTGTAGGCACTAATTAAATGTAGGATTTCAGCAGTCCATCAAGAATCATCTGTGCTCTGTGTGGCCGCAGATGTCAAATGCTTCAGGTTTCACATTCATTTAGAATCTCATAATATTGCACATGTCATTATTGCAGGCATTACAAGGTAGCATGCTTTCTATTGCTATTGTATGCCAGGCACCTATTTATGTATTTTTATATATAATTATTTTTAATATATTTATATATGTTGTATACCAGTTTGCCTATTTGCTACCTTAATGCTAATGAATCCTGTAACTGGGTTTTTGAGACTAAAGAAGTTTAAGAAGGGTGGAAGGCTTTAAACCAGTGGAGAAGAAGCAGGAGGCAAAGTAAAACCCCAGGCTTGAATTCTGACACGAACTGTTCCTGTAGCTGTAGGGAGGCTGTTTTGCAGCATTGGAATCCTAGGGTTTCCCAAAAACGCCCTCTCAGCGCGCGTGCCTGTGCAGAGGAGGTGTGAATGCAGAGCTGGGGGCAGGTCCAGCAGATGGCACAGGCAGGAGAGGTAGATGGGAAATAAACATCTTGGCAAAGCTAGGTAGGAGTCATAGCATGTGGCAATCTGCACTTTTATGTTCGACAGGCTTTTAGGAATTCTTCTCTTGCATTTAGTGTTAATCTGTTAAAGACCACCAGGTTAGACACAGGGGTGAAGTTGGATACATTGCTTTCTTTGCCAGGACTTCACGCCTATAACAGCTTAGTACATAAATCATATTTATCCCCAAGGAAGCTGTTTAATTGCTCTGGGTAATGGGGTTTGTGCATTCCTGATTTATTCCCAGCAGGACAGAGTATAGTGCAGGAAACTAGTTAAATTAGGTTCGACTCAGACATGGCTTCTGTCTCCTCCTCACTTCTTTTTTTACTGCCAAGCAACTGCATAGTTTCTACTTCTGCTGCTGTTTCTATGCCTGTTTAGGCAACTTTCGTGCCCCTAGGTCCTCCAAATCAAATCCAAACCACTAAACATTGGTTTTGTTGTAAAACGTTTGTATTAGTGGTGATTGTTGCCAAATATCAGTTGCTTAATGGTGATGACAAAATAGCATGCAATGAGTTGGAAACTGGAGTTGTAAATATTTGATGACCTTGATGGTCGAATCAGTTTGGATTATTGGAGTGTTTCAGAGACCTGACAAGACAGAGTGCCTTGTGAAACTCTGGGAACTTTGGAAATGTGAGTTTTGGAAACTGTGCTTTCAGCACCATGTGAATAGTTGTCCTGAAATGTCAGCTTTATGTTCCCTGATTACACTCACAACTTCTTTCTAGCTGATTGGGGGAAGTGTTCAGGGGAATCCTGTCGGCATCTCTTGTGGTCTGGAATAGCTCAGGTGATAAGCATCTCAATGTCCTTCGAAAGCAGAATTTGACTAATAGAAAGGCAGAGTACATACTTAGAGGAAACACTCAGAGCGCTTAGGTTCTGGCTACTTGTTTGACCCATGAAATTCCAGATGTTTTATACATCCTGGAATCAAAGTGTATAGTTGTGGTGAACAGTGAATTGGTGCTGTGACTATAGGCAAAGGGACTTGGCTCAGGTTAGGTTGCTAGTAAAACAGGGGCATGACTCAGAAATAAGATGATGTGGGTAGAAAGTGAGAAAATGTCTCTTTTGGACTCTTCTGTATCTTGTGTCAGTAGCTAGGTTACTTTGCAGTGAGGATTGGCTAGAGTGGAGGTCTGAGCACATTATAAGTAATTGCAAGAGACATTTTACATAGCTGTCGGTATATTGCAGCACTCTTGAGAGCAAATGGCCAAAGTGTACTTCTGCGTCAGCATTTTATCCTTTCTAATGAGGTGCTAGAGGGAGTAAGGTATATGGCAGGTTTTGTTGCTGAGATATGTTTAGAAAGAAAAAAAACCCCATCACTTTCCTGTGAATGTGTTCCTATTGTCTAGGCCAGGACGTAAGCAACAGATTTTAATGATGTGTAGTCACCTATGGATATAGCAGGTTGAGGTTCATCACACTTACTTTAACTATCTAAAAGTCAAATTTCTCTGTTAGTACTCCTGCAGTTTCCTCCTGCTATAAGTAATGAACAGGCAGAGGTACTTGCAGATACTGATGGCTCTCTTCTGCCTTAGGTACCTGTATTAGGATAGGGTAAGTGTCCTGTTGACTGGGAAGTCCAGATGAGCAACATAAAATAGATGCCTAACTGTGGTGGCTGGGCTTTGGGGGTATGAGTGTCTTAGGAAGAGCATTGAGACTTGAAGCACTTTTACATGAGACTGGGCTTCAACCACTAACAGCTCCTCCATCGTGAATCAGTTCTTGAAACACATAGCTGTCACTCAGCCACTGATGATAGAAGTAGGAGAACTGCAAGAAGAAATCCTGTGGTCCAGCAGCTTAGCATTTGTGTCTGCTTTTGCTTAATCATACAAGTTCTGCAACGTACCCAGTTATCACTGATAAGCTTGATTTTATGTTTTTTGCTGGGCCTAGAGGAGAGAAAGCTGTGAAGACAGAGAAGATACGTTGCCTCTTGTTTCTGGGACAGGTATTTGGAGATGACTGGTGAAAGCATCTCAGCTGACCTTCCCTGTAAGAACAGACTCTTTTTAACTCAGAGCTAATGAGATCTTTTCTGATTTCAGGAAGTCTGGCAATAGCCAGAACTCAAACGTGATGGAGTTAAAGATGAGTGCAAGACGATTGTCATTTAACTTTTTTCTATGGCTTCATCAGAGGAAGAGAATCTTAAAAAGATTTGGAATTGGAGCTTCTAATGAAAAGATGTTCCCAATTGGATGTGCCTTTCCTTTATTTTATTCCATTTACTTCATATTGCAAAGTGTTTGCAACTGTGAAACTGACTTTCTAACACCTAGTACTCAGGCAAGATTTAAAACGTGTTAACAAAACTGCTTTGGAAATGAAACTTATAACCATAAGCAGCAGAAATGCAAGTTCAAGCTATCTTGTAATCTGTGATAGTTTTACTATTCATTTTCATCTGTTAGAACTCATCTGCTACACACCAAAGGATCCCTGAACTCAGTTCAGAAATATCTCTGGTTATGTGATCAACTGATCATCAGCTGCTTTCAAAAATGGAGTTGATGGTTGCAGCAGCTGGGGCTGAAGGTGAAATCTGGTGTCAGTGCTTGACAGTGCATTGAATTATGGTTTTCATCTAGAATTGGGCTATTACAGCTTAACTGGTGTATTATTTGGGGTATACAGGGGCAACAAAGAACATAGTGTTGTTAATGTCCTGTTCAAGAAAGCTGAAGCAAGGCATTATTTGGCATTTATTGGATTCCCTCCCCAGGCAGTAGGAAATGCAATATATATGGCTGGAATCTCAGTAAGCCACCCCCTTTATGAAATTTGCCTTTCTGGCTAATTTCATCTCAATTAGACAGAATAATAGAAGTCTTAAAGGTAGTCAATTCTTACAAGTTTCATCACAAACAGTGGCTGGATAGAAGAGAGAGATCAAAACTGAGGTTTCTGATTTTGTTTGGCCTTCTGTTTGCCCAGTTGGCTTGTCCTGCAGGCAGGGCATCAGGTGGATGCTTCAGGCAAAACTCACTCTATCTCCTACACAATTGATAGTTTTGAGATGTGGAATACAGGTTCTGAAAAGGGAGAGGAACAAATTTCTCTTCAAAATAGGGCTTCCTTCAGTTGTAGATCTATTCGTATGTCTTTGATGGATTAAAGCTTCCCCCAGAATGCACAGCTTCATATGCCTTTGAAAATATATAGCTCTTTCATGCCTTTTCATGTGATGCTTTTACATATTGTCTCTGTCACATGTATGGGCAATGGCTGCCTGGTTACCCACAGCTTTTACATCTAAAAGCTCTCAGACTGATGAGTGGAAGATTATTCCCCTCCTTTTCATTTCTGTGTTCTCAGATTTTAGGAATTTCAGGACGTTTAACTCTGTGTTTTGAAGGAATTATTATTATTATTATTACTACTCCTACTTGTGGCATTTCACTTTCTATGGAGGGGCATGACCATAACTGATCAAAGTAGTAAAGGGCTCCCTATGGACCTTCTTGGATAGGAGCATGGAGGCGCTTTTGTGAGGAGCGTTATATTATGCTTACAGGGCTTTTAACTGAGTTGCAGCAGCAGGTGGGGAAGTCACTGTAGTGACTGCTTGGATCTGGGTGGCATGTATCATCACTCTAGATATTACAAGCTCAAATGTAAAATTAGAGCTGCTTGGTTTATTTTTAGTGAATCTTCTCCTGGAAGAATACAGCAGCCTGTGCTGGCAAATAGCATCCTTCTGTGAGATGCTATAGACAGGCAGAAAGACTACAGTCCCTCAGTCGCAGCACATGTTAACTGTAGAAGCCTCGGTAGGTTTTCTAGGTTGGGCTTCTTGGATTTGAATTAAACTATCAAATGTAAATTAGTCCATCTAAGCTAGCTTGTCTTTTTATGGTCATTGGAGAGAAAATAGGTGTCTGTTGAGTTTGAGCTGAATCACACCCTCAAGTGCTCTCAGCCTCAGAGTGACTTGAATGGAAGTGTTTACATTTCAGATACTGTAAATGAAGTGAGATGTACCATGTGTCTTCCCTCAGATGGGTCCTCAAACAGTTGTATTTAGATGGTGGTGGCATTAGCAAAGCAAAGTTGCAGTCTGGTGCGGTGTCAGTGAACTCCAGCATCATGTGAGGTCATTTCTCTTGAGCTGCTGCCTGCTGCCTGGAAGCCATCAGCTCATGCTCAGATTTGTCACTTCATTGCAGTTCCTAGGTGAGATGAGAAGTCACTGCTACCATCTCTCCTGGATGTGGTAGGGGTTTCATCTGGAGCAATGCAGACAACTTGGAGGCACCCTGCATTCCAGTATATTTTACTGCATGAGTAATAAAGCAGTGCTACAGTGCTGATTTTGCTATTGCAAGTCACAACTTGTGGTGGTTTTCTTATATATAGCTCTTTATACATCTGGTATGAGCGTCTTAGAAAAACGTCATCTGGCTGAATACTAGAATTCATACTTTATTTCATACATTATAATTCATACATTATAATTTGTGTTTCAAAGCTTATAAGAAGGCTTTGTGCATAGCAGTCTGAAGCAGTTTGCATAAACCAAAATGTATTTTCTCTCAAAAGAGGCTAACAGTATGTGTTCCAGTAGCTTTCCAGGTCAAATCTGCTCAGTTTGTAAGTAGAAGAATTGGCAGGAGGACAGGTAAATTTAAGGCTTGTCAGATGTTCAGGTGCTATTCACTAAGAAATGCCCTGTTCTTTTCTAGTTCATAAACGTTGTTGAATAGGAAAGATACTCCCTGTCAAATTTGGCCTCATCAATGCTCCTACAATCTAAATGTTGAACAGTTTAGTGCTCCTTTGCACTGAAAATTTTAACAAAGGTATGGAATACATTGATGTGATGCTATTAAAAGAATCCTTGTCTGTTTACAGTGGTATGAAAGCATATTTATTAATTTTCTTAAGATACAGGTTTTTGATCAAAGAGGGAATGCATAATCATAGAATCATAGAATAGTTAGGATTGGAAAGGACCTTAAGATTATCTAGTTCCAACCCCCCTGCCATGGGCAGGGACACCTCACACTAAACCACGTCACCCAAGGCTTCATCCAACCTGGCCTTGAACACTGTCAGGGATGGAGCATTCACAACCTCCCTGGGCAACCCATTCCAGTGCCTCACCACCCTAACAGTAAAGAATTTCTTCCTTATATCCAATCTAAACCTCTGCTGTTTAAGTTTCAACCCATTACCTACAGTAGGTAGTAGACTGTGTTTCGCTACAGTCCCTAATGAGCAGTCCCTCACCAGCAACCTTGTAGGCCTCCTTCAGATACTGGAAGGCTGCTATGAGGTCTCCATGCAGCCTTCTCTTCTCCAGGCTGAACAGCCCCAACTTTCTCAGCCTGTCTTCATACAGGAGGTGCTCCAGTCCCTGATCATCCTCGTGGCCTCCTCTGGACTTGTTCCAACAGTTCCATGTCCTTTTTATGTTGAGGACACCAGAACTGCACACAATACTCCAAGTGAGGTCTCATGAGAGCAGAGTAGAGGGGCAGGATCACCTCCTTCAACCTGCTGCTCACACTTCTTTTGATGCAGCCCAGGATACGGTTCGCTTCCTTGGCTGTAAGCAGACACTGAAGCTGGCTCATGTTCATTTTCAACCAACACCCCCAAGTCCTTCTCTGCAGAGCTGCTCTGAATCTCTTCTCTGCCCAACCTGTAGCTGTGCCTGGGATTGCTCCAACCCAGGTGCAGGACCTTGCACTTGGCATGGTTAAACTTCATGAGGTTGGCATCAGCCCACCTCACAAGTGTGTCAAGTTCCCTCTGGATGGCATTCCTTCCCTCCAGTGTATCAACTGAACCACACAGCTTGGTGTCATCGGTAAACTTGCTGAGGGTGCACTCAATCCCACTGTCCATGTCAGCAACAAAGATATTAAACAAGACCGATCCCAACACTGATTCCTGAGGGACACCACTCATTACTGGTCTCCAGCCGGACATTGAGCCATTGACCACAACTCTTTGAGTGCTACCATCCAGCCAGTTCTTTATCCACTGAGTGGTCCACCTATCAAATTGATGTCTCTCCAATTTAGAGACAAGGATGTCATGTGGGACAGTGTGGAACACTTTGCACAAGTCCAGGTAGATGACGTCAACTGCTCCACCCCTGTCCATCACTTCTGTAGACCCTTCATAGAAGGGCACCAAATGGGTCAGGCAGGATTTCCCCCTAGTGAAGCCATGCTGGCTGTCACCAAGCACCTTGTTGTTTTTCATGGGCCCTAGCATGCCTCCAGGAGAATCTGCTCCCAGATGTTGCCAGGCACAGAGGTGAGACTGACTGGTCTGTAATTCCCTGGGTCATCCATTTTCCCCTTCTTGAAAATGGGGTTTATATTTCCTTGAAGTTACTGTGTATCTTTATCAAGCAATCTGAAATTTGAGTTTAAATTCAAAGGAGAGTCTAGTAGAGATTCAATAATCTGAAATAATCTGACGATCCAGAGGTTGATCTGAACCACAGTTCAATTTTGAGAGAGCAGAATTTAGGCAAGTTTGGGGAATTACAGAGTGTGCCATTCGATGCCATTGCTACTGCTGTCTTCTGAAAATGATGAAAGATTTAAGATCCTTGATATTTTAAGCACTATGTCGATGGTTGTTTGGAAGGTTAGAGGAAAACAAAGCAAACATTTTCCAAAGAGCTGGACAAAATCAGTCACAAGTTAGGATGTTACACTGATGTAACAGCCATTACAGCTGTAAGGGCTGACAGCTGAGATTTTGCCTACTGCAAGGCAGCAGGGTTTATTTGTACTGGGCCAGCGTAGCAAGGATAGGGCTGCCTAATACACAGGAGAAAAAAGGCAGTTTTGTATTTCTTTTGCAGTCTGGAAAAGAGAACTGCTAATGGTACCACATGGGTAGCGCCAAATTCTTTGTCAGTGATTTTAAAATAAATAGTGAAAACCCAAAGATACAGTTTACAGTTAAAATTCCTTACTTCAAAAGTGCTGCTAAGCCAAGGAAGGTGGTTTTCATGAGTTGCCCTTACTCTGAGAAGTATCTATGGTCTCTGCAATCTGTTTCCGTTCATGGATGTTGCAGCACCAGGCAGTTCAGTACATGATTTGCTTCTGCCTATGACCTTTTATTGTCCTGATTTCTTTCCTCTTTTGAGGAAGATAGGGTAAAAATCACGATCGTTGTAAAGTCCAGACACCAGGTATTGTTGCAGGATATGCTGAAAGTTTAATAAACAGAAACGACAACATAATAAATGTAAGGAGAAAAACTGCCATGACTTTAGTGTTCATAAAATCTTATCATCTTGCAGAAAGGTCAACTGGGAAATAGATCAGATTATTTCTCTGTCCTGCTCTGCAGTTGTGTGATTTGCAACTCATTCGGTGCGTCCCTTGACATCTGGTGATAGCAGAAAGACACCAGCTTCTTTCCTTCATCTCCCTAGTAAATTCATAGTGGTTACTTGTATTCTACCCACAGCTTTGGTACAGGGGAAGTTAGGTGTATGAAGTAAGAGCCTGATGTGTATGCTGTCTACCCTGATAAGAGAACACCACATTCCACTGTGTTCCCTTATACTTGCTGTCTTCTGCCTTGCCTAAGGCAGTCCAGCATGCCTTGAACCTCTGGAATAATAAGGAACTTAAACACCATGAAAATGTAAAAGCTTCTGACTTCTTCAGGCTAACACCCAATTGCAAGTATTATATTGAGCTCTTTAGGAAAGAGGAATTCAATGTGTGTGACCAAACCCAACTAATGATGTTTTCACAGAATATTGAGAGCCCAAATGCCAACTGTAGCTTCAAGCTCATACAACCACACTGACTGCAATTGAGTCAATGATTTTACTGTTACTGAGTGGCTTCTATAGAGCTGTAAAATTCTCAGGTTGCCAGCTTGGAGAATAAAATGGCCACAAGCATAACCATTATGTGGCTGTATGAGAGGACTCTTTTATAGCTGTAACTGTTGGAGGTGAGTTATGGGGCTGTTATCTGTTCTTGGATGGGGTCATCAGATGGATGAGTTCAGGATGTGTGCAGATGTGAACCATGATCCTTTGCATTTGTTTTAATCAGTGCATTTATTTTAATCAGTGATCGGCAAGACAACATTAAAATATTACTGATAAAGTTTTCAGATGAGAAAAGGAGCAGGACAGCATCTGATCCAGGGGACAGGCCAAGGGGACAGAGCAGCCTGGGTTTCCTGCTAAGCTTCCCAGTTTTCAATAGACCCATTTAGCAAACCAGTGTGCAGGTTGCAGTTACAGATGGATGACTCCTTCCTGGGAGTTATTGGCAGTGAACGAGTGCTTAATAGTTGATCAATTAAATGTGCTTTGGCCCTAGACTTGGGACATATGACTTTAAGTATGAATTTAGGTTTAGGTTTTGCAAGAAGGTCTGTCTTTCTCTCTGTTTTCAGATGGAAGAGGGTGCATCTGTATCACCCTTCTGGTCAGAAGTGGCCTTCTGAGGCAAATCTCTTAATTATCCCTAGTTATTGCATTTCAGTAATGCACTTTGTGTGCTACAGCCGCTCACAGGCTGTGAGACTAACCAGAGTTAGTTGACAGTAAATCCCATGAAAATGAGGTAATATGGATCTAGGCTCCTTGGCACCAACTATTTCACTCTGCTTCTTTCAGTGTGCAGTGTCTGCTGGGATAACCTCAATGATGTGTGCCATGGGGGATGTGGCTAACATCTCAAAACTACTGCCCAGCTCCTGTCTTGTGCACAGGTTGCTGCTTCAGTTGCTGTGCAGAGCCAATTCAGTGCTAGTGCTGCCTTGTAGTTAACGACCTGCTTGGTCCCCAGTTCCTGCTGAAATCTTAGAGGTCTGAAGTGGGATTCTCAAAGTAACTTTACTCCTGCTTCTCTTACAAGTAGGGATTTACCCTTTAAGTGTGCTCAGATTTGAGAGCCTGTAGTGTGTTCTCAATGCCGACATTCATGTTGCTAACTCCTCTCATATGCAGGTCTCTGTTGAATTGGAGATAACTTTGAGTCAAATGTATATCATCTATGTCCTTGAGTGACGGAATGCTTGTAGTGAATTGGAACCCTTTGCTAAAAGCTGTTACAGGTTAGCAAATTCTATCATAACATTTCAGCTGTATATTTTACGCAAGCTTGGCAAAATCAGTTCAGACTCCCTGATCCTGCAAAGTATCCTCCTTTAGGTTCACCTTTGAATTCGTTCTGCTGTTTAATGCATGTTTTCCTATGGAGCTTTTCCCACTTTATGGTGTTTTGGATCAGAAAGAGAGACTGAATAATGTGAGACTTTTAATATTTTTTCTTTTCTGACAGAAAGCACAAGTGAGTGCACAATATTTTTGTGCTAATACATACAGATACATACTTGAACTAGTGACCTGCCTATCTGTGGACCTTCCAGGAGGCACCTACTGCTTTTCACAACAAGTTTATTGATGAACAGGATCCAGAAGAATGTATTTTTGGAGAAGGGAAAGAGTAGGTATATATATCTAGTCTAATTGTACAGAGAGCTGCTCCTTAGCTCCTTAGTTTATGCTGGCTAAGGAAGATTCATTAATTTAAGCCATTCCCTACATGCTTTTCCACTGAGTTATGTGTTATTTTGTGCTTCTTGCTCAGACCAGTCTTCCAGAGAAGGTATGAATTGCAGGATTTCACTTGGAAATCTTAATTTTGTTATACAGTTGTATAACAAACGACTATATGAAGAATGGAGGCTCCAGCTGATCTTGGATTACCTTATGCTGTCTTGAAAATGTTGCTGTGGGGACAGAAAGAAAAGGAGGAGAAAGATAGACAAAAATCTCTCCACTTGTCAGAGTTGAAATAATTGTCCAAAGGCTGTGAACTGGAGCTTGTGGACAGCCAGAAAAACCTTCGTTCTCAAATCTTTTATTATGAACAATATTCCATGCCTGTCTTAAGCTGTTTTGCAAAGGTTATTTGGCAAAAGGTTTCAAATTACCTCTAGTTTGATGTTCACAGTTCTGTGATGAAGGCTTTATTTGGGCATCAGCAGGAGGATGATGTGAAGCCTTTCTGTGGGGGGTATAGGCAGACCCATTGGTGTTTCTAGGAATGGAAATTGCCGCTCAGGCTAACACATTTTTATGCTCAGAGAGAGGCAAACCAACTCTGCAACAGGCAGTATAAGGGAAAAACAGTTCCACAATCACAGGACCATCAAAATGGGAAAGGCCCTTGAAAGATTACGTGATCCAACCTCCTGTGAGAAATGGAGCCTAGATAAGACTATCTATCACCTTGTCCAATTGCATCTCAAAAACCTCTACTGATGGGACTCCACCACATCCCTGGGGAACTTGTTTTAGGGAATGATTATTCTCACTGTAATTTCTTTTTTATATATATCGGGATGAAACCTCTCACAGTGCAATGTGTACCCATTGCCTCTTGTCTTCTCCATGTAGCCCCTTGTGAAGAGAGACCCTCCATCCTCTTTGCTGAGTAGCAGCATGTTCTGCAGTTACAAGCCCTGAACCCTCACAATGTAAAGTCTGGATATATGGTGGGGCATCATGCTCTGCAGTGCAGTGTGGCAGGGTCAAATGGACAAAATACTGACATTTTGAGCCATGAAGCACTCTGTCATAAGCTTCCGATATATAAAAGTCTTCATGAAAATCACTTGCCTCTTAGACTGTCTGTGGGGACAGATGGGCTGCTCAGTCTGTTACAGGATGAGAGCTTATCTTGCCACTCTTCAGGGGAGATGGCTCTTGGCTTACAACACAATATGGTACCCAGTTATCTTGTGTAATTTACTTCCATTTAACAGTTTATCTGCCTGCATGTCATATCCAAAGGCTCCTCTCAGGTATTTGTTTTGGGAGAGGAGTGGACCTCCTTCCCTCCATCCCATTTCCCCACACTTGCATCCTTGCTGTTCCTTGAGAGCCTTCCTCCATGTGAGGCAGTGTCCCAGGGGCTTATGGTATTGGTGGGGGCAGCTGCTTGGAGCTGAACCATGGCAAATCACTGACCTTCCCAGTGAGGAAAGCTAACAAATAGCACTGACAACCCTAGTTTGTTTGTTTCCAAGTTGTTTCCTCTTCTGCTAAGATTACAGCGAAAACTTCTTAAAAAAGCTAAAAAATGTAAGCACTTCTGTGAATGATTTCATGGGTTTAAATAAAATTTCCTCTTTCACAGAGACCAGCTATATTAAGCATTTTAGTAGTTACTAATAACTGATGTTTTTCTGCCTTCCATTTGCAACTCTTATGCAGCCACTAGAAGTGGCATCAGTCTCTTTAGGCTTCTCATTAAAATAAATGAAAAATGTATATATTATTATGCTGTAATGACATCATTCTGCAACATGTATTTTACATACATCTACTATGTATAAAAACTCATGTGAGTGCTGCTTTTTCTTTAGAGAGCTACTTCCATATGGGGTTTGGAACGATAGGATGCTCCTGTCAGTAGATGTCTAGTGCTTTTTGTCATTCTGTATTTTAGGATGTTAGTTGCTAAGTTTACTGTGATACAGAATTTTTTGCTTAGTAAAATTCCCAATGACCTTACAAGTTCTCAGATTTCTAGTTGAGCTGAGTAATAAGTATTTTGGGGAAGTGAATGTGGAAGAGGATATGCTATTTAATTGGGGAAACAAGAAGTATAATATTCACTATATATATATATATATCTGTCATACTGGGATGACTCAAGACAGACTTCAGTTAGAAGGCAGGCTCCAATACTGCTGTAAATGTAGCACAAGGATATTTAGTAACTGGAAAGAGACACCAAAATTTTCCATGCAGAAGTTAGGTAACTGTGGGGTTTTAGGAGGCCTGTTTTTCATGATTAAGGTTTGGTACTGCATTTTCATATAGCTCGACCTTGATTTTCAACAGAGTTCTCTGATTTCTATATGGGTTGGAAATCAGTACTTCATTCATTAGAATAGGTTGTAAAGGAGGAATTTTCCTTTGCTGTATTTTCATTCTGTTCCTATGCCCCTCAAAAGTGAACAGAGGTTTAAATCTTTCACTGTCTGTTTCTAAGGTTTTCTGGAATAAAATCAGGCTTCCTGGCCCTTCTGTAAGTAAAATAGAGTCACTCATGGTGCATCTGTTGACTGGGAAGATGAATGGCTTGCTTTGGAGCATCTGAGAGCAGCAGCATCTCAGGTGTGATGGGTGGTCATTAAAGAAGGTGTGTCAAGGCTCTAATTAACACAGTCCTTTTTCTTTTGGTTGCCTTCACTAGGAAACTGCTGGAAGAATGCTGTGACCCTGCACAACTCTTTGCTATGACAAAGCTGAACTCCCCAATGGGAAAGAACCTCTGGTTTGATGGGGAATTTTTATATTCTGTTACTATTGACAATGCGACTTACTCCCTCTTCCCACAGGTTAGTAACCTTTTTTCTTCTCACTTTAAGAAATAACATACTAAATAGTAACGTGGTACAAGTGAGTAGGCTAAATGTTCATCAACAAATTGTATTTTCATGTCTCAATACAAAACAGCCTCTTCTGCTTTCTTAATTCTTTGTTGTGAAAATCATATGATGTTTGTATGCATGTTAATGCTTCCCTGGCCACTTTTCAAGTGTGCAGATATACACAAGGTGTGAGATTGGGCTACCCGTCTTGATGTTTAAAATGCTAAGCTGTGGCTATTTTAGGAAGGTGATTTCTACATTTCAGTCAGTGATCATGCTCCCTGGGAGCATGGTCCCTCATCTAGGATTGCTTCAGATCTATTTAGCTAAGATGTGACATTGCTTTGTGTGAAGGTGCGTGAAGTTACTTCCAAGTTAATGAAGTTTATTGATGGCATGCAATGTGAGCTCAATATCAGAAGCCAGCAACTTGACTTTGTTGATTCCTGCTGTGTTTTGAATACTAAAATTGATTTGTGGCTGTTCAGCAAAGGTGTTTTGGGTTAACCCTCAAAACCCCAGCAAAGGGCAGAGTTTTTGAGTGCTGGGGATCTGCAATACTGGCCTAAGCGTCTTGTATTTTCAATTAATACACAAACTGATGTTAAAAAATGAGCTTATTATATTCAATTTTGCTTGTGGAAGGGGAGATATTTTATGTGGCTACACATTTATAGAAAGACAAACATCTGAACATATTAATTTATGTGTTATTCTAACTCATCAAATCTTTAATAGGTATTTATGAAGCCTCCCAGTCAGTGTTGAGTCATTCACACTGGGCTTTTCTCATTTGTTGTTGTTTCAGATAAACATGTAGCAGATTTCTTACTTGTTAAACTCATCCTGCAAATAAAACATCAAAAAGGTAATTAAAAGAAGGCCAGCAGTGTAATGACTTCAAATGCTTGTTTTAGTGGAGATAGAATGAGAGGAAAATGCAGAGTGGGGAAGAGGACATGGGAGCAGCTGCTTTCTATGTTAAAATGTCATCTGGAAGAGGGGTTTTAGAGCTGTGTCTTGTTTAGGCTGCCAGCCTGCTGTCTTGTCACTTGTCTCTGCCTGTAGCAATGAACTGGTTAATGAGCCTCTACCTCCCTGAAGCTGCTCCCCAGCTGCTGTGTCCCTGCAAGCTCAGCAAACAAGTAGATGCTGAAATGTGCATGGCGAGTGTTCTTTTCCTGCTGTACAGCTGGAAGGGGCTGCCTGGCTGGAGTGAATTTCAGTCCCTGCCTTTGAGACTGGTGGAAAGTTTGTGCTGTGTCACAGAGAGGCAGCTGTAAATCCTTTTTGTGATGATTAGTAGGATTTGTTGATACAATATTGCACTGTTTGTTGGAGAAAACTGAAATCCATGTGGGTTGGCACAGTGAGGTCACTATTTTGTGTTGGATTTGGGATTTCAGATTTGGCTTTCTTTGCCACATTGGTGTCCTACTTCCTCTCGCAGGGAAGAGTAAAGTACTGGATGGGCTTCTTCAGAGAGGAATCATGTTCTTTGGAACTCTAGTGGTTCCCAGGCTCCTCAAAGTTTATCAGTTGATTGGATTGAGAGTGAGGAAAGCCCTGGGAAGGCCAACTGCTGAGAGACAACCTGAGCTAAGGATCTGGACTTCAGTGTCCCTTAGGCTTGCCAAGCAGGCTGCAAAGGGGATGGGTAGGTGCAGTTGTAGGGGTGGTGGTGGAAAAGGTGAATTTTCACAATGTTTCAAGCTTAGAACAATGCTAGAAATCAGCTCTAGGACCGGTGCCAGAAACACTGTTCCTTTAATGAATTGACAGGTGGTTAATTTCTGACAAATGCTACCTGCTACTGTTCCCTCTTTTCTTGCAAGTACCACTGCTCCTAACTTGATGTGTTATTCCTATGTATTTTTCCCAGAGGAATTTTGTAGACCTTTCTCAGATTAAACCCTTCTAGGCTTAAAACCTCAGGAAGATTTATTTGCAGTAAATCCTTAAAGTATTTTTGTAGCTTTCTCTTTGTTTCAAGAAAAATACCTAAATTTTACAGTCTTCTACTTTGAAGAATGGTGTCTATTAGCTTGCTAGCAACCGGAAAGTGATTTCTGTGAAGATGAATATTCCTTTCGAAAGTATCCAGAAGCTTAAAACCAGTCACAAAATATGGGTAATAGCCTGAAATGCTCAGGGGAAGTAACAGGAATGTAAACGACTGCAACTATGTTGATATAATTGAGAAAATATTTCCTCTGATATAAATAAGAAAGGCTCCATCCACATCAATCTGCTGGACTTAGGCCATTCTGTGCTTGCAGAAGGTTTCTCAGTCCTGAGCCATTTATTAACTTATAGGATAAAGTAACTGAACTAAATAGCAAAGTTGCTATATTTTATAGCAGAGAATAAGCTGGCTATGCATGAAGAGAAATATATACAGAAGTAATCTAAGTATGCCAGAAATTAATATGTAAAATATCACTTATTTTTGAATCTGAACAGTGCAAAATAGAATGTTTTTTCTTCTCAGTAATCTGTAGATAAAGCTCTTGCAGCTGGTTCAACATTTTCTGATGGATTGCTTTTTCTATAAGAATACTATTTCATCAAAATATAAATTCAGTATCAGCTCATTGTTTTTTTTTCAGTTCTTCTTTGAAGTGAAAAGGTTTTGGTAGAGTTATGGCATTTAATTTTACCATTTCTTTGAATGCAATATTTCAACCATGTGGGTGTTTTTATCAGCTCCATTGCTACTCTTTTTTTTTGCCCTCAGACTTTACTTGATTATATTCCTCCTCCTTATATTTTTAAGTTTTTGGTTGACTAAGGGATAAATTTGCAGAAGAAAAGAGCTTTATTATGGAAATAGTAATCCAGTGTTTCAGTTCAGTTTATGAGAACAAAACTTGAAGTTGCAGAGTTTTTTATGAACCAACAATTCCAGCTACTGGAATCACAGCATGGTTGGAAAGGACCTGAGAGCTCATCTAGTTCCAACCCCTCTGCCATGGCCAGGGACATCTTCCATTAGACCAGAGAAGTCCTCTGACTCTCCCCCTCTCTGTGTCATTTCCTCCCTGTTTTGTAGAATGTTGTTTTTTTGGGTTTTGTTGTGTTTTTTGGTTTTTTGAGACAGAAATGGACTATTACATAGACTGCACTATCTTTCCCATCCTGGAGAGAAACTGTTTAGTGGCTCAGTGTCAATACCTAATTGGTCAGGAGAAGTCTGGTGCAGGACATGGGTCATCACAGAGAATGGCCTAGCGTGCAGTGAGGGTGGGCATCCTGCCTGCGTCATCTCCTTGCAGTGTCATTGCCTGGAGCTGTTGGATAATGGAATGTAATTTCAATTAAAGTCAGACATTTCTTGACAGCAGCTTTGTTTTATTACTTGATGTGATCTACAGCATTACAGTCTTAGGAGGTAAAAAGTATAGCGTCTGCATGTAACTGTAGGTGTAGTTTAATACTAATAATGAGATATTATTCCTATTGTGTACCTACCACTTTTCTAAAGCGTTTCATGTAGACATGAAATTGCAATACCAACCAGTAATTTTGATAGGTGTCTGAGGGCACTGACCTCAGGTGAACCTACTACAGTTGAGTTTAGCAACATGGTCGGATAAACCTCTGAATAGCCAGGCTGTCATGTCTTAGGTTGACCACTAAAGGCCATGGGTAACTTACAAATGTATTTCCTTTCCCTTGTGGACCAACTGTTATACAGAAAATGGATCCACGTGTTGTTGAATGTTCAGGAGTCCTGTCCCTGACAAGACAGAGATTTACACCTTCCTCGCTCTTCAGCTTGGAGGTTTAGTCATGCAGCTCTGGTCCTGTTGCACTGTATTAATGCATGACAGAAGACATGATTAGCATTTTCCATCCTTTAGATGGAAAATGGCTAGACCATCCTGACCAGAATGGAAGAAACCAGGCTTCTATATATTCCTACAGTAATTTTTAGATGCTATGGGTAAACATGATGTGACCACAGGAATAGCAGGGATGTAACTCAAGACCATGTGAGAGAAACGTGAAGTAGCACTCATCAGCTTTTGAGTTAGGGCAAAAAACCAAGCCCCAGTTTCAAACATTTTCTAGAATAATTGTGCATTCTCTCCCGTCTTTTTCTTCCTCAGAGTCTCAAAAGCAAGCTTCAGACTATCCTTTCTATTTCAAATCTGAAGTGACTGAACACCAATCACTTGCTTTCCTAGGTAGCACAAGAGCTGCTCCAAGCACACACTGGTGCCTTTGCCAGATAGACATTTATGCCCTTGGGCCTTCAAAAAAACCCCACAGATCAATTCCACCTTTGTTTAGGATTTTGGGGATAAGAGGGTGTGGAACAACAAACATGGTTTAGCTCCTGTGTTGCTTCTGCATACTGAGCAGTACTAAAAGAAGTACAAAACCCTGTGGGATTTCAAGAGGATAATTCAGCCATGAGGCTGTTGTGACTTGACATGGTTTTTATATTTGGAAAGCTCTTCAAAAAATGTCTTTATCCATTTCTGTTGGTACCCAGGATTGTACCATTACTGTCTGGTAAAACAAGCCTGTGCATAAAGCAGCTGCTGCGTGTGGCCATAGGGCAGCTGAAATTCTTTACCTCAAGTAATGTTTTTGATGGTACCTAGAAGTCACAACTACAAACGTTATGCTGTGGGATTGTAAACTACAGAGCATAAAAGCCAAACCTGAAGAGGAAGTGGGCAGTGTGGTCAAAGATCACCAGAGAGGTTGTGCTACTGCCCTGGGAATTTTATGGGCTTTTTAGTCAACGTTCATCTGCTTCTCTGTGACATAAAATTGCTGCTTTAGAAGCAAGAAGTGTTGTCAGCAGAATAATTAAAGGAAGTGGTCACAGATGGGAAACTACAGGAACAGCAAACTTCTGATGGCTACAAGTAACTACAGGGCATATAAGCTGCCTGGCTGAGGGTATAAAAATGGAAGCAAGAGTGGGTTCTATTCTGCCCAAAGACAACACAATTAGGGTTTTTGTTGTTAGTTTTATTGTAGCTTTATATAGCTGGTAAGATGCTAAAAGGAGGTTCTTTCTCCATGCAGGGCTTTTTCTGGCAGTGATCTCGTTTATATACCAAGACTTCCACCTACAGGTGCAATGAGACCTTTGCTTCTTTGGAAGTTAGTGTGTAAAGCTTGAGTAAACTTTTATTGTTTATATCTTAGTTTACAACTATTAGCCTTTCTTATTATTTATTAATTTTATTATTAAAAGTAATCTTGTTCAAGTTTATTGACTTTTTACTGTATATGTGACTATATACTCAGTGAACAGATTGCATTAGACTGCTGTATTCAGTAGTTAAGCTTTTTTTGTGATATACTTCTTAAGTAGGCTTAATACTGATATTGGCTTATTTGAGGCTTAGGTTTGGTTCCATTTCACGACTAGCATTTACCACCTGGTGGAACAATGACTAGGAATTGATGAAATACTACTTACAGTTTACGTTCTTGATATGGCTCATGTAAATTTTACTGGAGTGTGGCAGGGTATCAGATTATGTTCAGAAAGTATTTCACCTGCAGCAAAGATGTAGTCCTCCCCCTTCTCCCAGGTATTCCTAAATACATGTAGAAGTGTGGCTTAGCACAGTCGGAAGCTCTGAAGAAATTCAGGGAAGGTTATACCATTGCAGAAGCTATTAAATAGAGGCATTAGGGTTACAAATCTTGTAGGAGGATTATGTAGTGACTTTTAAGAGATCTTTTATGTCTTCTAGCTTAAGGGGGAGTCTAAGCCCAGCTTTACATTTAATGAGAAATCTGCTGTATTACAGTTCAGGAGTTGACTTATGTAGCCAGGCACAGTTGATTTAGAGTCCTTATAGCCTGATAAGGTATGGAGGGGAAGAGCTGTGGTTCTTTTCTAGAACAACTGAATGGCTCCCATGAGGCAGCCATTGGCTTTTGAATGATGTTTTGGACATTAGGAAAATAACACAGTAGTGTGGTTTTGTCATATCAGGATGCACCAGGTAAATCCTGTGAGGCTGGATGTGTAGGTGAAGTAACATCTAACTCACTATTCCTCAGATCAAGAATCTAGGCTGTTTTTTCCTTCTTGATCAACAAAGCCTATGCTGTTTCAAGGTCTTTGAGGACAGATTTGACAAATCTGTGCTGCAGATTTTCTGCTGGCCAGTAAAAACCTATCTGAGGTGAATGTTTTGTGTGTGGTGGCTAAAATGGTAGTCTGTAGTGACAGGCAAAAAAGCAAGACAAGTGAAAGCACTGGTGTCTCCAGATGAAATGAGTTGGGATATGAGATATAAGAGCCTTGTGTAATGTAACTGTGAATCCCAAATGCAGAAAGGAATAGTTCTTTCTGTTGTGGTTATGGTATCTTCTACTTTTTAAATTTACTTTTTAAAGATATTTTAGACACTTCCGTGAATGATGGGCATTTGGGGCTGGTGACAGTTGACAGTGCTAGTGTAGGTATGTTGCAGAGAAGAACAACTTACTTATATGCATACCTGGCTTTGCAAGTGATTTGAAGGAGGAATATGTCAGCCCAAGACCATGGCTTAAAGTCACTGTCCTTCATCCAGTCCAGGAATATCAGAAAGACTGCTGCAGACATTTGCAGGATAACTTCATGTAGAGTACATTATTGCTAGCATGATTCTACACAAATTCCTAGGTGAGCCCTGGATCTATAAGCTGAAAGTGAATTATAACATCTGTGATCAGGGTTAGTGTTTTTCTCAGTGTAAAATGTACTGGACTAGTGGTCTCCAGTTTCAGAAGGTTCAGATGAAAGAGCATTAGATCAGGAGGAAATTACCTTAATTATATCTTAAATACTAGTTCTGTGAGACCTGAAATGTTTTCTAGGAACTCCCAAGTCATGCAGATGCATTCAGTTACCTTTGTTCTCTGGTGTGGGAATTGCATGATAGGTGAAGAACAAAAAACATATGTGATGGTAGGGGTGGCTTTTCCTTTTGCCCAGAGAATATGGCTTTATTGAAGGGGACAGAGAAGTTTTCTGTATGAGTAAATTATCTGGCATTGTGTGAAGGGGTAACGGCTGTGATCTCAACTGCCTGATGTGAAACAGCTCTTGGAAGTCAAATATCTTAATATTAACATAGCACCTTGTCCACCTGCTGCTGCCCTAACTAGTCTTCCTAGCCTTGAGCCTATGGCTAAGTGGGAATGAATGAAGAGTGTAATTCCTCACAACCTGTGCTTGAAAAGTATGTGCTTCAGATTTTGTTTTAAGACAAGGTCTAGATTCACAGAACAACTTAAGCACAGGTGTATTGCATTGAAATGCGAGTGTGCTGCTGTCTGGTGCTGATGGATCTATCTTGTGAGCTATTCAGTCAGATAAATGTACTAATGACCAATTTGTCATGTGTATGACATCTCCTTACTTATGGCTTTATGGGGTGTGACCAAAGTATTTGCAACCTATTAAGTCCCATGGTAATGAGTCTTTCCTGCAGTGACCAAAGGAAAGAAGTCAGTGCAGTGAAGGTGATAGTGGTGATACTAACATTACTTCAGCCTTTGGTGGTATGCATGGGCAGGCAGCTCCTTCAGAGATTCCCTGCTCACTTACCTTTACTATATCATCTCACTGGTTTTGTTGCAGCTAGTTGCAACATGTCAAAGCTAGCTGCAGATGTATGCTGGGGGATGCCTGAGAGCTACATGCAGTGATTTGAAATATGCTTGTTAGCTCCATCCTCTGCTTGCTGCACTTGGGTAAGAAGCACCAGTTACAAGAGAACAAGGGTTTCAGTTGTGGCCACTAAATTGAACAACACTGAATCAAAATCAACACCTATTTTCACCTAGTTCCCTTCTCACAAAGAAATGTATTCAATCACACCACGTAATTCAGAAGTACAGCACTATTTCTGATTTTACTTTTACAAACCCAGGCTTTTAAGGGGAAAAGCCTTGCACCTTCATACAGGGATCCACTATGCAGAGCTGCACCAAAATACAGGGGCACTGTCAGCTCATTCTGATGAGCTCAGTGAAACCTGGGCAAAGCCATTGTCTGAAGGGGATACTTGGAGGCTGCTGCCCTCTTGCCTTTGCCCCATGGCAGACAGCTCTACTTGGGATGTATCGAACGTATTTAATCAGTTTTTACAGCTTTCAATAGTAGAAGTTCTACAGCCCACTAGACAGTCTATTCTAGTATTTACTATCCTTATGTGTAGGATATTTCCTGATGTCTAACTTAAAATTCCCTCTTGGCTATGATTCAAGAGGGTTTTTTTCTTATCTTTTTTACATATAACTGCTATCAAGTCTCCCCACAGTCTTTTTTCTCTAGGCTAAACAACCACAACTCTTTTAATCACATTTCTAAACCTCTGGTTGTTTTTGTTTTTCTAATAGTCTGCAAGGAAAATATGTGACAATTAACCATGTGGTTCCCTCAGAAATATATCCTCAAGCTTTCTCTTTGGAGATGATACAAACCATCAATGCATATCCTCTGAAAGGCAGAGCTTAATGGCACATTTCTGCTCAAACAACTTTGTATTTAGTGTTGCTGATTATTCCTGTAGCCAGGATCCAGCAGCGACCGGATGTCACTACTAATGAGGTAAACTTAGTGTCCCAACATACATGCTCATCTCCTTTCTCTGGTAATGAGGACTGACTGGAGACAGAGCTCAGGGATCTTCTCTTTTCTGGGGTGAGGTCTTTGTGTGCTGTAGTCTGCTTCAGCTGTCTGCCTCAGTACTTTATGTAGCTGGAGAGAGACAGAAGGACACTTGCAGTGTCACAGCAGTGAGTCCCCTCTCCAGGAGTCACAGTGAAGATTGCATGGCATTACTATTGTATGTCTTTATTTCTCAGTGCATAGAGCCAAGCTGAATTAGACCTGTCTGCAGGGCATGAAATAATACCATGCATTGCTTTCTCTCTGTTGATTTTAATGAGGTTGTGAGAATGACACAAACATAGAACAGGAATGTGTAGCATATTCTGGTTTTTAGGCTGCCTAACCTATTTGTAAGCTAATTCATTAATAGACCTTCTCCATCTGGACTATCTCCAGCCTTTTCCTCAATCTAAAACCCACTGGCTTGTCTCACTTCCCTTCTCTTGCAGTAGGGTTTGATGAATGCATAATGTAGCTTGTTATTCAGGAGCAATACTGCAAAGGTAAGTGATGGGCCTAGGCTTACTAGGAGGCAGTTTAGGTGAAAGAAGTCAATAAATGCAAAGGCTACACAGACCTATTCTGTGGTCCATCATTGTGCCAGAAGACGAAACGAGGAATCCTTGGTATGATTTCGATGCTCTTTGTGACAATTACTTCAAGCACTTTACAGTCAATCAAATTCAGTGTTACTGTGTTATTGCACAGCTAAATCTATGCATAGGAATCTCTGGAGACAATTAAAATGAGGGCTTCTGCATGGGGAGTGTGTAGGCAAGAAATACTGCAAAACCCCTTTTTTATATACAATAAACATATAGAGATACTGAACCACTATTCCTTTTGCTTCAGAGACAAAAAGTTGGAAGAGACCTAGAGAACCCTTGTAATATCCTGGGCACTATATAAAAAGCCAGGAGTATTTCTTTAGCCTAAGGTATCAAACAAGGCCTTTGAAAAGCAGGACTAGCTCATTTAAGCTCATCATCATATTAAAGTGGAGTCATCCATGATTTTGTTGGCTTTATTTTTCATTTAGTTTTTGAGTGGTACAGAGATCCTTGACATGAGACCCAATGAAAGAAATGAGATCACTGGTGTCCTCATTTCCTGGGGCAGTAGTGGGAATCTTAATTTCTGCAGTTTTTATTGAGAGAGGAACAGGTATTATTCTCCTCGGGTACAAATTTACCACAGATTGGCATCAGGATGCCTAGATAGCCCCTGTGTTTTGGGACTTTCAAATTGAGTATCTGGTTACTTGAGATATATATATTTGAGAATAGACTGAGAGATGAGGAAGTTGTAGAGAAAACCTGTGTAGTGATAATTAGCAATGGTGGTTTCTTTTTATCTAGTCCCATTAGGCTCTTGTAAGGCTGAATGCTTTTCTGAAACCTGCTGTTGTGTGAAGCCTACAAAACAAATCACTTTTCCAGTCAAGTTTAGAAACTAGCTTTTTTTTTGTGATTTTAAAGGGTCTTCTTTTATGGGAGATGAAAAATGTAGTGGTAGAGTTAGAAAGTGTTTGGTGTGGTTCTACTCTCATGTAAATTATATTCTTCCTGTTAGCTTCATTGCTAGCATTTTTATCCTGCAAAGAAGATAGCTGTAGAACTCCTCATCCACAGTAATTAGGTATGCAAGAGATAATAAATGATTTTATTCTTTTTATATATATAAGCTTCCACTCCTTCTTTTAATCTTTCCAAGTACTCTGAAGTTTGATATGCCAGTTACCTCCATTCAATATTACTCTCGTTGACTGTGTAAACTTAACTTTCACACTGATTTACTTTGTAAAATGCATGTTAATAAGGACATCCCTATTGTCCTTCCTCTTTTTGGTTGCCTACTTGTGAGTACTGCTGAGTCTGTACTTTATAGAACTTTGCACTTTATTCTCTTTGCCACCTTTAGTTGGCCAGCTTGCACCAGGCAGGGGCCTGCCCAAGCTTGACCTGGCAGGGGCCCTGAATGATGGTGTTACTGACTCAGGTTTGGTGGTTCCACTGAAGTGCTGAAGGCAGCTGGAGTGAATGGTATGTAGTGTAATAGGCTGTCCATGAGTGTAGCTCTATAAAGTCATTTAACTCACACATATTTACAGAAATGTGAGCTTGTAAAACTGGCACCTTTTGATTCAACAGAGCTGCCCCTTCTTTCATATCTCCAAGGTTTATCTTCCCACTGACAAAAGCAAGCTTTATTCCTATTGTTCCTTCAGAGTACATTCAACTACAGAAAAGCATATCAGATTATAGGTTGTTGCCTTGCTCCTAACTAGCCTTGCCAGCTTAATAGGGTTTTTATCATACGTTTGTCTAGTGCTAAAGTTTTACATGACTCTGTTACCCTTGCTTCTCCATGGAGCCTGCAACGTACAAGGCAGATCAAAGTCAAACCTGATTTAAGAGACCTAACAGGGTCTTGATTTCAGAAATTACATATTTCTATAATAGGCACTTTCTCTTTATGTCTGTAAGGGCAAAACTCTAGCTAGTCTTTTGAGACAGGACTTTTCCATGCCGAAGCTGAAATCTGAGCTGGTGTCTGACTGAGAGGGGAGAAAAAATGTAAAACCAGAGTAAATATATCTTTTGTCTGATAGATATATTTACCTTCTGTGTTATCAAAATCTCTGATTATCAAAGTCTCTGATTTTGGTAATACAAAAGTGAGGTGAACTAGTATGTGCACTATACTATAGTTGTATTTGTGGATAATCCTATTACAGGTAAGAGGGTGAGAATAAATATTTTTGAAAACTTGCTCATTCCAGTGTACTTTTTGTGTTGCTTTTTGTCAAAGACATCTGCTGTCTACAGCATCCCAGTGTCCTTCTCTATGATAGAGATGTCTTTTATTGTCTTTCCTTCTCCATGGCACAGGTAAAGTTAACCGAGGCACAAGAAGCTGAACCTTAGGTTTGAGTGTTCAGAGGGAGCCTAGTTCATTACTTCTTAACATCTGAGTAGCTCAGACTGTTTTTCTCCTGGGTTCTAGCCCATGCACCCTGTACTGAGCCATTCCTGATAGCTCCCCAGTCTGCCATTTCAGTTCTTTATCATGCTTTCCTCACCATGTTTTTTTGTGGCTCCTAGATTTCCCCTAGGTAGTCTCCAGCTCTCCTCACCTGCTTCTGTTATTCTTCAGTCTCTTGGTGTCTCTTTCTAGTTGGTCTTTTAATCATAGTTAGGGGGTCAATTGACTCCCCAGTTAACACTTTCTGGGCTGCTGTCATGTTGCGTGGAGTTCATGGATCTTAATAATAGACTCTAGAGACAGAGACTTGTTGCAGCAATAAAGATGAAGAGCATGAATCTCATTTTGCATCTGTTTCACAGCAGCATAACTCCTCTGGCCTCTCTGCTTTATCCTGCTGTGGGGATTTGAATCCTGCATAAAGATGAGACAACCCCCTTCCACGTAAGTGCTACTCCATTAGTCCGATACTGAGGTAGCTGGCACACCTGGAGTGAAATTCAAAGCGTTCTAGAAATAAATTACAGGTTTTCATCACAATTTTTCCACTGTAAAATGATTTATTTTCGATGAGTGGTGTCAGGTAGGAGTTGCAGTTGTTTTTCTGTTGCCTATTTCTTTGTTGTCTGGATGTCTTTGTTTCTCCTATAGTAATACTGTGTAATAATGTTCTCCTACTATTCTGATAGCTTTGTTGTGGCTTTGAAGGTATAAGAACACAGATAAACCAAACTTTGTGAGAAGAGGTAATAGTTTCTATCTAAACCAGCTTAAGCTTAGATCTTGTAAGGCACTTTTTCATTGCAGATTCCACAATACAGGTTTTACTCCTCTCTGTTTTATGGATGAGGAAACAAGCAGTTACCTAAGGTGATGAGGTTATTAGCAGAACCTAGAGCAGAACTGTTTGATGAACATATATGAATATATGATGTACGCTATATGGTTGGTTTGCTATGTCCAGAGGAAAGAGTGCACAGTTCTTAAAGGTTTTGCGTATTTGTATGAGGTTTTGGTACATTCTGTATTTGCCTGATCTAAGCCACTGAGCTTCCAGACTTCTTCAGTAAAACTCAGTGGTGAAAGAGGATTAGAGAAGGTTCATTGGCCTGAAAAGGTCTTTTTTTCTTTCAGATTGATGGATTTTAAGCACATATCCAACGTCTGATGCACTAACTTCTGAAATATAACTGGCTAGTTGCTAAATTTCATCAAGCAATGTAAAGTCAAAACAGGCAGGGCGCCTACTCATCACAGACAATATAAGCTGAACGATGATTCTGCAGAAGGACTACACATGCAGTCAGGAGTTTTGATTAGTTGGGGTTTACCTAACATCAACTGAGTCTTGCTTTTCTTTAATCCTCCACAGTTAGAATCATGTTGCTCATACTTTCTTCCTGAATTTTCTTGCAGTGGGAAATTCTTCTTTATGGCATTGCACTGTTTTTCTAATGATGTTTTTCTTGCATGTCTGAACATGCAGTATCCCCTCTTGTTAGCTGTCTCTCCAACCCATTATTTAAGAGCATAGGCACCTTATTCCTTTCTTTGCTCTCTGTTTCTATGTAATTTTTCTTTTAAAACATTTTAGATCACAAAAAGACCATGTTTCCATTCTCGATTAACATGTTGTGATGACATTTGTCTGTGGCATTTTAAAGCGAATTAAGTATTATTTTAATGTGCTACAGATTTTTTGGAAACCATATCAAACTGTTTTGTTAAGTGTCTTGTTGCCAGGCAGGTTATGGCTTATTTTTTAAATTTTTAAACTTTTTAATCTTAAAACTTGAATACATACAGGAAATCTAAGATGTGTCACATTCCTAATTTGACAGCAATCGAAATCAGTCACTTAACAACCCCTTTACCTAGCTGTAAATTGAAGAAGTTTCTCTCATCTTCTGGCAAATAGGTCAACATTACATTTGCTGTTGTACTTTCAGGGAAGCTAAATACATTATAACTTGCAAAAACATGACAAGTATGTGTGTGGCTTTGATGAGTAGCCTTTCTGCCAGAATTTGTGGATTTTTTATCTTTCAAAAAACATTTTCTCTGAAATTATGCTTTCAGGGTCTTTTCCATTTCACTAACATACACCTAACTATCATTTACTAGCAGTGCACTCCAAATTTGTGTCAGGAGGAGTAAATTTAAAACTCATGGTTTCGTACTTTAAAAATTGTCTTTTGATTGCCATATCTTTATGTTTTGCTTTCAACACATGTCTAGCTACTTAGTCAAGAGAGAAAAAAGCTGTCTCTGCAAAAATTATGAGCTCAGGAAAAAAGATTTCTTTACTTTGGTGGCGTGTTAAAAGCAATTTACACTGTGCATTGATATTCTTCCCACTCCTTTGGGACTTGTCAGGAATCATTTGTGACAGTTTCATTTGAACGGGCAAGAAGAATCTTAATTTGAGGGAAGGAACAGAAAATAAATCGGTTACAATGGAGGCTGTATTGCAGCCTTTAGGCTCTCTGGAGTTTGGAATCCCCATTGCCTGTGCTTGGAGTGCCATGGAAAGGCTGCTTGCAGATCAGATCCCAAGCATATGTATGATGACAATTATTATTCTATCTGATACACTTACTTAACATCTTTCCTCGGATATTTTGACACCTGCAGATGCAAAGTGCTTTGTGTCGTTATCTCCAGTGCAGGAGGCTTAAAGGTAGTGGGAACCCTTATGACTGGACCCGACCTCAAGCTGTATAGCTGCATCTGGTGATTTCACAGTCATGGTGCTTCAACTGCAGCATGTTAGCGTTACAAGGCTGAAGTTACCCTGCTACAGCACAGTTACTGCTTCTGGATACAAAGGACTCCTTATGCTGGATCATATATCATACTCCACTAATGACTTCCAGTAACTCAATGTTGCATCCAAAATATATCTTATTTCCATCATCTCCAGAAGTATAAATGTGGGAATAGCACTGCCAACTTTGCCTGTCGAACTGCAATACCAAAATACATCACTATAGCTTAAGATACTGATTTTCCGAACACTTGCTACCTAGGCCTACAATGCAGACAAGAGACATAAAATGTATTATCCTACCAAATCATTGAAATGCATGAACAATCAAACCAGAAATTAAATACCACATCCTGACTGCAGTCAGAATACTGACAAATACTAGCCATTATCCTAAACTTAAAATTCCCTCTGGAAGATACTGATTTTTAGGGAGAAAACATTTTAATTTCTATCCTCATGGCTGATTGGGCTGTTAATTGAATGACTGAGTTTTACTTTTGTTTTTTAGGTTCTTTAAAGCACTGCTCTGAGTGTGCAAGCAGATATAAATTACATCACTGTTTAGAGACAATGAAAGTCAGGATCTCTTGGGTGTCCAATCAGCTGTGTAGGATATTACCTCATCTGCTGGATCAACAACGAGTATTTACACTTCTGTTATGTTTATTGCAAAAAAATCATTGTGATATTCTTTTCCTTCATTTATGGACCTTTTTTCTTATTTTAACTTGATTCATTATAATTTTCCCTATTTAATGCTTATTCCAAGCCATTACAGCCTGCAATTGCATTTTTGTCATTATGCTACATATATGGATGTGATATATATGAATATAAAATTACATCATTCAGCATGTTGCCAATATTGCACCTACCAATGAAACCTCTGTTGAAAACTCTTTGTGTTACATATTAATATTTTTTCACATATACTTGTGCTACTGGTTAGAATGACAGGATTCTTTTATCTGACTGAGGTGTAAGCTTTTGCATTAGAGGTCTGTCCTTCATACCAGGCAGATCTACAGGCCTCAGCTAAAACCCTCTGTCTGTCTGCCTGTGTGTCTTCATTTTGGAGTGCTTTCTTGTTTATGACATATGAGAAAGGGAGAGATGTTGCCTGAAGTCTTGCATCTTGTGATGCTCTTGGAAAGAGTATGTTCTCAGCTTTTGCACACTCAATATGGAAACTCCATGGAGCTATTCCCTAGGCCTCTCGGTAAGAAGAGTCAGAGAGGTGTTTGTGGAGAAGTTAACTGTACTGCAAGATAGTGGGTGTGACTGTGTGTGATATCTGTGAGATGTTTCTGGGAGGCAAGGCTGCAGCCCCAGGTGAAATGTCATTTCATGGGGTTTTTCTGGCCACAAGAATGTGGCATAAGTCACACTGCATCTTCCCTCTCCTTATAGCAACTTGTGTGCTTGTCAGGCAGTGTACTTGGGATAAAGAGTCCTAAAACAGGAGAGAGTGACTATTAATGGCACTGTAGTGGGGGTATATGATGCAGTGTATGTCTCATTCATAACATCTAAAGCCTGAGAGGTCTGAGGAAGTTTCATCTCAACCCCTGGATGACCTGAGTATGGCTCCTACCCTGAGGCACATGGATTTTATTCTGTGAGATCTCTAGGAATGCAGCAAGCTTGTAGCTCTGTGTCAAGTCCCCCTATGTATCAGTTACTGCAAGTTCAGTGGACTTGTAGCATTCCTTTGATGTGGTGAATTTGAATGTCTGAATTTTAAGGAGTGGGAGATGTGATTTAAACAAAATACTGTAGCCTGTGACCCACTGCTTTGTCAAACTCAATGTGAAAGGCTTGCCCATTTTGAATTCTGGTGTAGAATCATTGCTAATTTATCTTTAGCATGGTGTTGTAAAACAACCTCCTCTTCACTGCACTGCAGTATTTGGAGTGCAGTATCTGCCAGTCAGTTCTTTCTACAAGTATCCTCTTCTGGCTTAAACCTTGGTAATATTTTTAACTGCTTAAATGGAAGCTTTGCAACTAGACTTTGTTGTGAATAAAAAATGCAAGCCACTAATTCATGAATACCAATAACACTTTCAGATGAATCTTGATTTAATTTATAAAAGGGAAATTGCAAATTTCACAGGCTTCCAAGATTTGAATACAAAAACTCAATGAAACTCAGTAGTTTTGGTATGTTTTCATTTTGGAATTTAACTCTGAAATGAAACAATGTGATTTTGAAGGGAAAGAAAGGAAGATATTATATATGTGAACTTCTATACAGTAAGACTGATCCCTATTATCAGACTCTTCAGGCAGTTTTGTGCAGTACTGTTATTCTGCTAGACATCCAAGGGGCTGAGGGAGTTCAGTCTTGTTCTGGACCTTATCTTTATTTCCAGGTTGCCTTTTCTGTCATCAAAACCCGCAGGTCTTTCACTTCAGCTCAAGAAGGAACATTACCTTTCCTAGGTTTTTACTATCCTCCCTACCAGAGGAGACCAGCACAAAAATGGAAGATTTAAGAGGTCCACTTTTGCAGAATCTTTACTAGTGATGGCAAAAATACAAAAAGAGAAGAGAACCTAATCTGATTTTCTAATCTCAGGTCATGTTTTGAGAGATAATGAGAGGTTGTATCTCTAGGGGAAAAAACATCTCTCCTTTTTAGTGTGACAATTTTCATCTGGGTACAATTGAGAAGAAATATAATGTAAACATTCACAATGTCATTTTAAGTCTGCCCTTTAAAGGCTATTCAGACATGAGTGGAGGGCAACATGACTTGAATATCTCTCTAATTGACTGAGAGAGCTCTAAAAATAGAGATACTGTGAGAAGATGAAACCAGAGGACACAGTTACATGTCTGATCCAAAGCCAACCACAAGCCTGTGCTGTCTTTTTCCATGAGATTCTTCATGTGAATAAAGGAAGCTAAAGGAAAAGTTAGAAGATTAAGTTTGGGGAGTATCAAAATTAGACAAGTTGGTTTTCAAAGGGTGGAAGATTATGGCATGTATTCTGTGGCTTCTTTGTAAAAGGATGAAAACTAAAGCACTGCAATGAGTATAACAGGCAGAGTGGAGTGGTCTTCTTAGCCAGAGAAAGAAGTCTGAGAAGAAGATCATAGAATCATAGAATAGTTAGGGTTGGAAAGGACCTTAAGATCATCTAGTGCAACCCCTCTGCCATGGGCAGGGACACCTCACACTACACCATATCACCCAAGGCCTCATCCAGCCTGGTCTTGAACACTGCCAGGGATGGAGCATTCACTGTCATGTTTGAATGTTAGTGTTATGTGCTAGCAAGTACTAAGACTGGGGCAGCATGAGACTAATTAATGACCTGTCATCTCAGTTGGAGACCTTCTCCACTGATAAACTCAAGGTCCTTTGCTCTTTCACTCCCCTCTTCCAAGTTACAAGGCCCAGATGTTTACTGTTAGGAAACTTCTCTCCCCAGCCTAGTGTTTGAAAATGGCTGAAAGGGGCCCCAAAACCAAGAGGAAAGAAAACCCTCTAGAGACCTCAAGTATCTTGCTAGTCTGTGGCACTCAGCAGTAATCAATCCAGCACATTCTTATTAGGCTAATAGCTTCCTGCAGAGTGAGTCATCATGACATTCAATAGATTGCCCTAGATTTGCTTGTGCTTTGGGAATAGCTTTTAGTGAAAAATAAAGTTAGTTTTAGTTTAATAGAAAGATGAAAAACTATTTGCTGGGTCTAACAATAATTAAAAAAACAAACAAAAAACAACCCCCCCCAAAGAACAATGTGTTGTTTTTGTGGCTACTTTGATTTCCAGTGTTTTGTTCAACTGGCAGAAGAAAGTTGCCTTTCATTAAAACTTCTGACACGGTCATCTCCAAACTGCAGCCTCGAACAGAGGATAACACATCAGTTTCTTCTGAACTCTTCTCTCAATGAATGTAATTATGCCCCTAAGAGTTTGGGGTTTATGGTGGTTTTTGTTTGTTTGGGGGGGGGGGGGGGGAGGGATTTTATTTTTTTTGGGGTTTTTTTTCCCCCCGGACAAATGGAATGGAAAATAGCACATGAATGACATGAGTAAGATGTGCCGAAAATGTGCTATCAAGAATACAGGGGCTGTATTTGCTCAGGATAATCAAGATACAAAAGAAGTATTAAAAGCTGCCTCAGAGAGCTATGCAGTTTGTTACTACTGTGAAAACCTATGAAAAGCTAACGTGCTTCCCATTATGTAGTCTGGAATAATCTTGGCGAGTACTTGGACCATCCCGGCAGATTGACAGCCGCCAGCGGTGGGGTCGGGGATGGGATCGGACAGGACAGGTGGATGGGACGGACAGATCAACAGGGGGAACAGCGGCTGCAGCTCGGAGCTGGCCAGGGTGCTGAGCCGGCATGTTTCACTGCAGCGGGTGGTCAGGAAAACAGCACAGCAAATGACAGTTAGAGACTTACCTGATTGATGCAAAGACACTGAAGCACTTAAGAAACACCATATATTGACCAGTTTTCAAACTGGAGTAGGAGGTTAGACTAGATTACCTGAATTATATGATACTAAAACTGAGGGAAGCACCAAGTCAGTGGAAAAAGACATGTTTTTGTGTGAAATTAATTTTGTTCTGTATTGCCTTTCAGTAGGTTTGCAGTTGCCTCAGTGTGCTCAGTTTAACTTGACTTCTAATTTTCAGAGTCTGATGTAAAAACTACATCTTAGGTTGGGTTTGGTCCCTGAAGCCTTGCCCCTCTCTTTTGCTGTGCTCCCATCATAGGAGCTAGCCCCAAATGGACTTCTGTGAAGGTTTGCAACAAATGACACTTTCTGTTTGCATTTTGGGAAATATACCCTTATATAATGAGATGACACTTTTCTCCATTTTAATCTTATATTACTAAGTGGTTTATTACTGATACAGAAATTGTTGTTTATTCAAATCAGATTATGATAAGTTATTCAAACAAGGTCATGAATTACTCTCATGCCTCTAGGTGAAAAAAAATAGAGTTTTGTTTTCATTACTGGAAAAAATAGTTTATGGAAATTTCACTGATTCTGTAATTGTAGCAGCTTTTTCTCTCTGCCTCCCTGGACTTCTCAGCTTCTGTTTTCATAACCTTTAGACATGACATTGCATGTCATTGCACTTTTGTCTAATTGCTTCCTTGTCTGGTAAGCATTCCTTGTTAAACAGTTTGGTAGTCACTCACTATATGTAAATCCTGTTATGCTACTAACCACTTTCTTTACTTTTCAGCAAGGTCTTTTAACCTTGGCTCTATATTTCTTCAGAAAGACTGCTCTAAGCAGAGATAGTGCTCTAAATGAAAACCTATGGCCTTGTTTCATGTGCAGTCCTTAAAATTCTTTGTGTTGTTTTCCTTGCCTATGTTTATTTGCTTTTCAACTCTTATAGGTCAACCTTTTGTTTTTTTGTTAGCTACGTGAGCCAGCTCACATGCCATCTAGGTTTGTGGACGAAGGATATGCTAAAGATGCAAGATATAGACTGATGCAGCCTCCTGGCCTGACACAGATATAATGGCTCTTTAGAGCTGGGTACATTTACTGATTCCTCATAATGATTTTTAATTCTTAGTGCATTTTATGTATTTGATTTGACTGAGTGTTGTGGGGAGGAAAAAAAGTCATTGCTCACTTCTTTGAATTCTTGCTATTGTTTCAATCAATTCAGTACTGCATTTAAATGAACTCACTCTCTCTGTAAGATGATACTGCATATTGGATTTTTTCAAATGTTTCTGGGCAACCCAGTATCATAAGGCTTTTTCATCCAATCACTACACATAAGCTATTCCAAACAGCTTGAAGTATCAGAACCCCATAAATATATCCTAACCATACTTTCTTTGCTGCGGTTATCTTCACTGTTTAACTACATTTACTTAATTGTAATAAGAGGAAATGGTTTTATTTTATTTTATTTAACCAAGAAAGATCAGTAAATAGATCTGCATCTGTATTGTAAAATTTGTCTTAGTTAGGAATTTCCTCCATATCTGTAGGTAAAGCTTTCCTAAGAGGCTCAATTTTTCTCATTAATAGAGAGGGGGGAAAAAAATGTGTCTGCAAGTATTAAAGAAAGTCAGCACTTCTTCCATGCTGCCAGAAACCAATCTCAGTGTTTAAACTCTGCTCAAACTCTAATTGCAAATTTCCCAGAAAGATCAATCCTTGCTAGTTGTCCTTGATGTCTTTTTAACTAGTGAAACTCAATAGATGTCTTTGATTCATTTGAACTATTTAGGGGTAAAGCAAAGGCAAGAATGTTTTTTGATTAGTGGAGCTTTTCCTTGTAGACACTCATTATTTAATATACCAGCTAAATGGAAGTGCTTTTAAGACAGTCTGAAAAGTAAAAGCCAGAGCTTTCAACTTAGGTGTCTATCACATGATAACTAAATCCCTGTTTTGGTGCCTGTATAAGCTGATTGATTTCCTTTACTGCAGCTCCTTATTCATATCAGTGGGATCAGAGGGCCTTCAGGAATTCAGAGAGCCAATCCATTGTTTGAGTGTTATTGTCCTTTATACAAGTAGAATTGGCAGCACTCTATATTTTTTATGAGCTGAAACTAACCTTATTTATTGCATATACTGTGTGCTACATTTTAGAGAACTTTGTGTTTCTATAGATGGATGAGCTTTTTAATAAATCAGCCACATATATGCAGATTGGTCTCCTGACACCTTCTTCTGAGTCCTCCTGTGTGCTGTCTTTCCTACCCCCACCCATTTTCAATGCAGGCTGTTGTTGCGTTTCACAAGCATTTGTATTCTGCTCATGAGATTGTAGAAACATTCATCTTGCATCAGTTCTACAGGGTTAGGGTTGCTCTTGAAATGCTTAGTAGCTGTGTGTTTCATTGTGAATTGGTCCTAGCGATACCCTTGTGCATATATGAAACTGCTGTGAGAAATCCATTGTAACTCCTGGAAAATAAGTGAGTAGTACCGCTTACTGAGCAATAGTTGGGCTTGCGAAATTCCCAAGCATTTTCTTATCTTTGCTGGCTGTGTGTTGTCCCACACTCTTACTAGAGAATAATTCAGCATGAGAGTACATTGTCTACTTTTTACTACACCAGCTATAAGTAAGTACCCTGCAATTTTCCCTAGTCTGTTTTGGTTTGTTCCTTTTCTTCCATCCTGAAACTGCTGAGGGAGAAAATACATCAGGTTTGGAGGACTTTGTCCCTGAGCAATCGTAGTATTTGTTTTTGATCTACATTTCTCTAACTAGAATATAATAGCTATTTACTGTAACAAAAGCTTCTCTGTATAAAAGTAAAAATGTGTCCCTACACACAGTAACTTCCACAGCTAGGACATTGTATGCTGCAATGGAGGATATTAGTCTAAAAATATATACTAAATTTTCACAGGCAGGCAGAATAACTCATTAAACTCTTGTAAAATAGTAACTACTCTTGTTGTTTAATAGACATGCGAGACATTAAAAAAGTATTTTTTTCCCCCTGTCCTGGGTTCAGCAGTAGCAGTCATTTTTCTCCTTCCTAGTAGCTGGTGCAGTGCTGTGTTTTTGACTCTCAGCCTGGGAACAGCGCTGATAACACTGATGCTTTTAGTTGCTGCTCAGTAATGTTTGCTCTGACCAAGGACTTTCTGAGTCTCATGGTCTGTCAGGGAGGAGGGGAAGCTGGGAGGAAGCAGAGACAGGACACCTGACCCAAACTAACTAAAGAGGTATTCCATACCACAGCATGTCATGCCCAGTATATAAACTGGGGGCAGTTACCTGGAAGGGCTAGATCACTGCTCGGGTCAGGCTGGGTATTGGTTGGCGGGTGGTGAGTGGTCATATTCTCTTCCCTTGTTATTTCCCTTATCATCATTATTATTGGTGGTAGCAGTAGTGATTTGCGTTATACCTTAGTTACTGGACTGTTCTTATCTCAGCCCATGGGAATTACATTCTTTTGATTCTCCTCCCCATCCCTCCAGGAGCTGGGGTAGGAAAGGGCTGGTGAGCGAATGGCTGCATGGTTCTGGGATGCTGGCTGGGCTTAAACCACACCATTCCCCTGAAGTGGTGATTTGTGCTTACCCTTCTTTCCGTGAAATGCCTAGTCAAAACTCAGTGTGTCAGTGCAACCCTGTCATTGTGTGTGCATTGTGTTAGTGCAACCCTGGTGTATACAGTTAGATGGATGTAGCTTTTTCTGCTCAGACTTGGAGCAGATTAAGAAAGGAACAAGGAAAGAGTGGAGGATGGGTAAACTATTTAAAACCAGCATCTGAAAGTTTGCTGTCTAAGCCCCAAAGATTGTTTAGGGGTTGCTGCTAAGCATTCAGCAGAATACAATATCAGAAAAACACTGGGATACGTGGTATGTCCACATGTTTTTCTACCATTGAGTGCAAGAGAACTGTGTGTGTGTGTGTGTGAATTGCTGCCTGATGTATAAATGCTGCACAATGTGAGTATTTGAGCCCAATTAACTGGAGTCTAAGCAGGAGGGTGTTGTGTACCTACCTTTGAGGGTGCTGGCAAGGCTGAGAACCCCACACAATGAATGGTGTTTTCCTCCAAGCTCATCGTGGCATCTGGTGGTGCCAGGAGGTCAGGTGAAAAGAAGGTTTTGCTGCATGTTTCTCAGCAAATGGCTGTTGGCAGAGTCTGATTTGACCTATGAATCAAAGTTTATCCTTCTTACCACGCAGAACTGAAAAAGAAGAAAATCCAGTGTGTTGCTCAAGTGTATGAGCAAGCAGTTAGGGAACCAACGGAGGCAGCTGTTTAACAATTCTGGTCAAGCTGTTTCTTGAGGAATTTGTACTTTTTTATTTTGTAGAGCTTACAGGGAACTGGGTTTCTTCATGGAACAACTAAATGCAGCTCAAGCCATGGAAATGTGGAAAGCTATAATGTCTTTCAGAATAAGAGACACCCTCTCTGCACCCAGTAGGCTGAGTTCCTTTTTTTAGCTAATCATGAAGCAATATTTCCTTTTTCATCATTTTTACTCCAACATTTGAGGTCTTAGTGCATTGCAAGTCATAAACTTTGGATCCAGAAATCTCCCCAAACTTTTCATTTTCACACTCATTAATGTCTCTTTTGTCTTATAAGGGAGAATTCTTTTCACATTCATGGAGCATTCATTGTTTAAAATACTGTTTATGATATACCATCAATAGCCTGTTTTCTAAAATAAACCATTACAATCTCCAAATATGTATAGTTTGGCTTCATGTGTATGTGGTTTTTTTGGACGTTTGTTTTTTGGTTTTAGGGTTTTTTTTTGGTTTGCTATTTGTGGGTTTTTTTAACTTTTTTTCTTATAATCCCCACACTAGGCTGGTTGATTCCATTGAATTAAATGCCCTAATAGCAATTTGAAATGTACTTGTAATTCATGGCAAGTACTCACAGTGACTTCATGCTGGGTGGAAAGCTATTAGAGATCACACTGGTTTGAAGTTCCTGCTTAAAGTACAGCTTGAGCTAAAAGTGACTGCCAGCTAGTTAGTGGTACTCTGTGTCTCTTGTGAATATGCAGGTATGTTGCAGTGTTCCCTCTTTGGTGTGTGGTCGTTCCGAAGTTAAGAACCCATGTATTCTTTTGGGTACAAGACTTTGTGCTGTAGCAGTAGAGTACCGTGTTCAGTCTCCTAAGTGTTCTTCTGCATTCCTGTGTCCACATAGAAATATTTCATGAGATATTAATCTCAAGAAAAAGTAATACCGTCTGAAGTACATATTTGTGAGGAGCACAAAGTTTACATGAGCTTGTATGTTTAATTCCACTTCAATCCTTGATAAAGACACAGCTGTCATGACTGAGACATGCTTGTATGGACCTACAGAGAAGCTTGCCCCACCTGGACTGCTTTTGTGTAAGAAATGAGCTTCAGATTTCAATATTTTTTAGTTGGCAGTGTCTGGGAGCAAAGAAACTAGTAAAAAAATAAATACAGAAACTAAGGTAGCTGGAGGTCCATGGTAGGATCTCTTTCTTGTCTCCTAGAGGGATTTCATAGTCACCATCACAGTTTCTTCTTCTGGCAATGGCTTTGTAATAAATATTGAGGTTTGGTAGTATGAGAATGTAAAAAATCATACCTGGCTTATTTATTAATGTTCATAATTATCATACACATGATCGTAATTATTGTACACATGCTACAGCATGTGCCAGGATGCTATACGCCTGGGATCAGCCTGGCAGGAGCTTAATTCTGAACTGTTCCACAAAAGGACTGTAAGTATGCTTATATCCTTCTGTTTTGTGAGAGCATTACCATACAGGCAAGGTTTTTGGCTTGCTTCTTGCTTAAAATATCACACATTGTTTCATCTATTAGTGGACTATAGAGAATTTTATACAAGTTATAGCTAGCACACACATTTAGCAACTCTCAGTGGAACATGCATTCTGGTTCTGACAGATTGTGTACATTGAACCTATAACTTTCCACAGCTTCACTAATGTGCTTTTGTAATGCAGGTTTGTAAGAACACAAAACAATCTAGGAATTACATGAAATGTAGTAAATCTGCCAGTAAAATATCAGTGTGGTTTTCTGATATGTTCAAATTCATGTGTGTTCCAGCCCACGACATTTGCTCAAGATTTATGACACAGAAAAGATTTTCTCCCTTTGCAGCCCTCAAGACACTTTCATTCTCATCCAATTTTCTTCTGTTTCTGTATACAAAAGTAAATTCTAAATGTTCGTTAATATTTTAGATGCATTTCAAACTTTGTACAGTTATTTTAATTGGTAACTACAAACAGAAAGGCCAGGTTGAAAATAAGTTTATATATAAAATGTCTGAAAAGCTCCCACATGTGAGACCTATTAGATAACAGTGCACTCAATTTTAAAGGAAATGCTCCTGAAAAAAGTCTATCTTTTGTTAAAAAAACAAAAGTTTTCACAGAAGAAAAATGCTAACCCTAAGCTTTTATTTCTTTTTAAGTGAAAACAGGTATTTTTCTGATAAAATAACACTTCTAAAGGATAGAATGAAGATTGTTATTTGTCTCCCTGTGGTGGTGTAGTGTAGGAGATGGGGTGAAAAGCCCTCTCTTTCAGGAGGAGCAGCTCTTCCCGTCCTCTCTGGTGTTCCTTGCTGTCAAGTTACTTCTTGCTCTGGCTCCTGTACAAGGAACCACAGCCACCTTCCACATTCCCCTATAGAGAATACACTGTCCCTGACAGTGATGGTTTTTGGAGCCAGTTGCTGTCAAGCTGTCATGTCTTGACAGCTCTGTAGGAGGAACAAAAGGCTCATCAGACCGAAGATGATTTGTAAACAATGAAGAAGGAGTGTTTGCCCCCCTGCCTGACAGTGTAGAAAGCTGAGGCCACTGTTGCCTATGGTTGACAAATAGAGAGCTAGCCTTTAAAGTGTCAGCTGCATCCTAAAGGTGCAAGAAAATGTTTTGTAAAGACCAGAATTTGGCTTCTCATTAGCTCTCAGGGTTTTGCTGGCTCCTTAAGAAACTCAGTCGAACAACGCCCTTCTCATCAGGATTCTACCTTCTCAAAAGGGACAGTAAAACAACAGCATTTCTTGCAATTTCAGGATGCTTATTAAAAAAAAAAATCTATTCTAATTTATGTTCTCAGTGTTTTCAATGTTTTTGACATCTTCAGCATTAAATCAGGCAGAATATTGTAATTTTTTCCCAGTAAGAACTTGGTTGCTGATGAATGTCTTTGGCAGAGAGTGAGCAAAAATTCATGCATTAGCAATGTAACAATGAAATCAAAGCAAATTAGAGTAGCATTATCTAAAATAAATGGTATTTTGTTATTACTATGTAATGTTCTTTTAACTGACAACAATGATTTATTTCTGCTGAGATGAATGATGAAATTAATCAGGGAATTGCTGGATAGATGCTTTGTTAAATTAGTCCCATATTCAATTGGGAGTCTTCATTGCTTTGTGTACTTATTTGTCATTGAATTTGCAGGGGTGTGTGCAGGTTCCTTTGTTTACATGAATATGAACTGAAACATCTTCATTGATTATTTCATTGTTTTAAACCAGGAAAATCAAACAATGGGGACTTTCCATTTTTGTTCTTGTTTGGAGATGCCTTTTAAAACCCCCCTTATCAAATCATTCTTGAAATGATTTGATATTTACTTTCTAAGGGAATTTACCCTGCTTATTCCCAGTATGCAAGGTGGTCTTAGTTAACAGTCCTTGTGTATTCTTGGGTAATGACTGCTTAAAAAATAAGTTTCAGGAAGCTAATATTAATGGAAATGCTTTTGCTCCAACTTCGTAGGCCAGAGGCAGCATTTGTTAGACCACTTTATAATTCTGAGGAGAAAAACAACTGAGCTGTTTTGTGAACATTTAGCATAGATGACAGCTGGGTCCCCACAATGTGAGAATTTATATGCTGGTAGCTATGAACTGACAGTTTGCCTAGCAAAGAGTTACACTGTGGGAGGTAAAGAAGGAAAGCATGAGGAGGTTTTTGTGAGTCCTGTGAAACATATTTTGCTGGTAATAGAAACCTAGAAGCAAACTTGGGTTTACTATATAGTATTATCTCTAAATAGCATCATCATCTTAGAAGTCTAACACTTCTGATTGAAAACTGCCTCTTACTGAAATTACAAGGAATGCCCAAGTCTGTTTTACAAATAAGTGCAACCAGTTTAATTCTGGAGGAAGCTGTAGCATCCTTCTAATCCTCCAACTCCAACATAATGTTCAAAAGATCTGAAGGCAGATCACCCACACTATGAAGACAGCATAAGATCACTTGGTATGAGGAAACAAGTCATTATTGGAACCCATCTTTGATGTTTTTTACCCTTAGAAGGGTAAAATAAATCTAGGTTTTAATAATCAGTTAAATATTAAATTCACCTTTAAATGCACAGTGCATATGCTGACAAGCCAGCTGTAGGAACAGCTAGAGGATGCAGGGAAACATCTTAAAAGCCCAGGAGTGATGTGGGAAGCTCGTAACAAGCTGAGTAATTCTGCTGCATGTTAGGACTGGAGCTACCTTTAGGTAAACTGTGCTGCAATTTTGTTTAAGCTTTTTGCACATCCAATTTTGTGCAGCCCAAAGGAAGGAATGAGCTGAATGCCTATGGGAGGAAGTCACAAAATGAAGTCCGCAGCATTTTAGCTTTGAAGATCCTCTAAGAGCCTATATCTGTGCTGTCTGTCCCATTAGCATCCTTTGGATGGGGGAGGGGAAGGAAGTGTGCCATTGCAGGAAATTCTGCACCAGAGAGGGAAAAGATAAATGACTTTTGTAGGGAGAAAAAGGAGCAATATGTTTTGTAGTTGCTTGGGGACAGCGCTTGAGTTTCACTTGTATGATTTGTGTAAGACCAGGCAGTTTGTTTGGATGAAGAGACTCAGGGCAGAGCTCATGAAATGCCCCTGCAGTCCCAGCAATAATATAGATCTGTGATTCAAATGTTTGAAGAAAAATCATGTGCAAGATAACAAATGCAAGTTTCTCCCTGGTCATCCTAAGCAATTGGTCTCCATTAAGCTCAATGGTGCTGAAATCCCACGAAGCAGAAGGGACACTTAATCCTTAGGCCTCTATGACAGCCCCCCCTATGGTGCTAGGAATAGGTCTTTTGCATAAAAATGTCTGTAGAAAGTCTGTAAGTATGGTCTTCTGGGAAATGCATCCATTGAACATTTTAAGGTAGGCAGTGGGGTGTAGATCCTCTGTGATGTCTGTGCCATGTTGTGAACTTTACAGGGCTTTGTTGAGTCAGGCGTAAGTGTCTGTGGCCTCTTGTGGGTATGCTGGTTTTTCACAGAGAGCTGCTTTGAGCCTCCTTTTCCTCCTATGTCCACAGAGCGAGCGGATTTCCTTGCAGGTTAGACAGAGAGGCAACCACTGTGGTGATTTTATCTGCCTCTTTTACTTCCCTTTGGCTCCCCCAAATCACCCTGGATCTTGTTCTTTTGTTTCTTGGACTCTCTGGAGGACCAGAGTTTCAGAGCTTGAGGTCACACCACAACAGAAACAGAAGCATGTATGCAAATGACAACTAATATTATCATCTCTGAACATAACAGGATATAAGCCTCCCTGGAAGGACAGCAGGTCATGTCAAACAACCTCAAAGGCTGCTTTCAAGTCAGAGAATTTTGAAGCATTTAGTAGCTCCTAAATGTTTATTTTGGGACATCTAAAGCCACTTAACATGTACTAAAGCCACAGAATTTATGGGACAGTGTCCACAACTCTTAAAAGCCAGGCTTAATAACTGCTGCCTTTGTCTGTGATTTGTCACAGTCTTGCCTTTGTATAACTAGCTCTCTTGGAAGGAGCTTTGATATATCTTGAATAAGAAAGGTACTGTTATTTATAAGACATATCTCTTCCACACTTCCTCTGATTCCCATCCCCTCCCTCCCCCATCCTTTACTGAGTATCTGAGCTCTCATTTGCTCAGGGTCACCTCAGAGATGAGATGTCCTTTGAATCTCAAGATATGCTCCTGGTTCAATAACTGTGTAAATTAAAAAGTGTTCTTGAGAAGGCAGTTGCAGCACAAGAGTGCAGCTGCATACGTAGTATTGCACTGCCATGTTGTCACTCTGTGTTCCTAATGGTGGCTGGGCTTCAGGAAACTCAAATTTGTTTTTCTGCTTTAGCATGTCTTAATCCAGAGTTAGAAAATGCTTTAATATTTTGCATTAGAAAGGAGGTTGTGGCTTTATACTGGCTGAATGGAATTTAGTTTGCTGAGAAAAGAAGATAAATAAATCTAAAGAAGAAGTAAGACAGTAGAGATAATTCCTAACAAATACAGTTTATGCTATAATGCAGGATCTGTTTCTGGACCGTGTACACTATTGCAGTGCCTGGAGAATACATGATACAATGTCAGACATTGTTCTGTACATGCGAGTGAGGACAAGTGCTGCCATCATTCTATCTTCTCCTCCTGGAGAGGAGAATTGTTTTGTGGTGGTGCATCCTGTTGCTGTGGCAGTTGCATCCTTGGAGACCTGTGTAGTAACTCTGTCTCTACTGCAAAGTCAGGTTTTGACAGGGTTGATACATGAAAAATCCCTATACAATTTTTTGCATTAAGAGAATATTAACTCTTATATTGTAAAAAAAGTCCATTCTGTAACTAAATCACAGTGCTTTAAATTCATGTGTATTTTCACCACCTTTTTGTTTTTTATATGTTGGGCTGCACTGTATGCTGTTTAAATGACTGTCCTGACATCACTAAAAGTGAATATCTTGGTGCTAACAGGAACATGTCCCACCTGTAATTTTGGGGTCTTCTGGAATGAAGACAACTACACAGATCTAATTTATTACTGCATAGACTAGCATGACAATTTGACCTTGTTCTTTTATGCCCTGCTAAGCGGCTACCAGAGTTCCTTAGTTAAAATGGTCTCTTTCTAATTTTAATTTATCCTGTGTCTGGACAGCTGAGTGTTTAAGGAGGAGTTGCTGTCAAGCTCTAGATATCTTTGCCTAAGGCTTCACAGTGACCTATCCCAGCAAAACAACCACAGAGAGAGCCAGGGTGACCTCTGATTCCCAGTGCCCTTCTGTCATCACCTCGTGCCTTGTTCCTTCCTTCCTTTCTTTCCCAGTGCTTTGTGTATATCAGCTCAGGAAGGTCACTTTCATGGACCTCTTTTTTGTTTTTCCTGTTGTCTTATTTCCCATGTCCTTGCAGCTTGGCTAGAAGGCTCACTCTGCGTGGCTTGGTCAGTATCTATCTCATGACCTTAGGCAGGCAGTTTTGGTTTAGCAGAAATGTTATTTTCTGTATCACGTCTGTTGTGTCCTGCTTTAGGGAGTGGGGATAAGACCTGTCCTACATCTACTTACTAGCTGATTTCTGTGCTATGTTTTATCCCTAGCCCCTAATTCGCCCTTTTCTTTCCTCACTTTGAGCCCTGCCAGCTCCCTGGCTTCTCCAGGAGCAGCTGCTACAAAGATGTGTGTGTTCTCTGTCAAACTGGTCCTTGTTTTGTGTTGCTAGGCTACTCCCTTCCAGCTGCCACTGAAGAAATGCTCTGTGGTGGGAAACGGTGGGATCCTGAAAAAGAGCGGCTGCGGAAAACAAATAGATCAAGCAGATTTTGTGATGCGGTAAGACAGAAACTTGAATGACACATTGTCTCCCTTTCCCCCCTTAAATCTTGGACTTTTCAAAGCTATTCAGTTGTGGTTAATCAGTTATAATTTGCCTTGTTTCCCCGCCCCCTTTGTGGGATGCTTTACGCAAGTGATTTGGGTCAAAGTGTGAAGAGAGGCAAAACCCAAAGTTTTGACTGGCTTCTGTAAATGGGTGGGTAGAATGGGGGAACTGTCTGCATATGTGTGGGTTCAGGTTGTGGCAGATTGTGCAGTGTCACAAAGAGATACTGAGGAGCTGCTATTCTCCTTTAATTATGCAGCATTAGGCAGGGTCTCATCCTGCCACTCATCCCGTGCTCTGTCTTCTGCAACTCTAAATGCCATCGTATGCACCAGTAGGTACTGAATTATAGGGAAAAGCTTAAAGACATGAGCTGGAACAAGCTAAAACCTCTCTATGCTTTTCTTCCCTCAAGACTGACTTATGAATGGCTGATTGAGGAAAGGCCAAACCTTTCCTCCTTTCCTTGATGCAGAGTCTTTGGAATTCCTAAAGTTATAAGAACCTGTCAGGAGGGATGCTGAAGCAGCTGCTGCTTTTGTGATTGAATTTGGCACCTTCTATGTCTGCATTCTGTAAGGAAGAAAGACTGAAATTAGTTCTTCCCTGTTAAACATGAACAAGGGAGAAACTGGAGGAGTGCTCCCAAAGAGATTGCAAAATGGGGTTTCTTTAGGGTTTGAGATGATTACATAATGAACACCCACTTTAGTGGGTCTCCTTGTGAGATCCTGATGGCTTATTATAAAGCCATACAAATTTCCTGCAAACCAAACAGTATTATTGTGATTTCAGGTTTGCAACTCAAAGACACAAAATGCCTTCAGTGTTAAAGCAAAGGAATACAACAAACTAAAGGCAAAAGGAAACGTATACTTAGAGCATTTACAGAAGAGAAGATGTAAGGCACAAGGGGAGAGAGGCAGTGTGCTGATTGCCATTACTGCAAAACTCCTTGGGTGTTCCACAGACTACATATAAGAAACTTCAGGGTATATACCATGGTAATATTATCTCAATGCAATTGAAAACTGGAATGCTGCAGGAGCAATCAGTTACAAAAACAATAGACATCCTTTTATTTAGGAAAACCTAAAAAAAACCCATCAGTTGTTGCAGCTTGATCAGAAAAATCCTTTTCTTTCCAGGCAGGGCAGAGCAGCCATTACCTGTGCAGAACTTATTCTGAATTGGAAATAAGTGATAGGGAGAACCCTGCACAAATCCCAGTAGCTGCCTGCAGGCTGTATTGTATCAGTGATGTGCAGTCATATTTATGGAAAACGTTTCAGTTCTTTTGGGTCACAACTAAGACACTCCTGGGAGAAAGTATTTTTATAGCAGGTGGAAGACAGGATTTAGTTGATCTTTTCTAAAGCTGATTTTGATAATCTGAGAGCTGAGATAGAAAGAGCACAGCAGTGACTTGCATAACATCTTTCATTAAAAAGAAAGAAGAAATTTGTGTAGCATCTTGACAGTATTTCCACAGTGCGAAATGTCATGTCAGGTATTGCCCTTGTTCTTTCCTTCAGTCCACGTGGTTTTTGATTTCACTTGAGTGTACTTCCATAAGCTTTGCCATATGACTGCAACCATCCTCTCTGATCTATTGTCATCACCAGGATTAATTAATGAGTTTAAACTCATCTTGTTGCTGGGAATTTTCTACAAATACAATTGTACCAACATAGAGATTAAAAGAGCAACAGTTTTCAGGCCCCAAGGCATAGCACACTGCGTCTGCAATGAAAAAGGTGCATAGCATTTGGTCTATGTGTTTAGGCAGCGTGGCTATAACAGGCTATTCTGATATCTAGCTACTTTTCAAGTTAGTAAACTTTATTTCTAAGAAAATAAATTTATTTTTACCCTCTTTTCATGCTAATGATTATTTTGAGAGAGAAATGTTGGGTACTAAACCCTAAGCAATGTTTTTGTCTGTATTTTGACAGAAGAGACACATTTTTCTTGTCATTAGATTTTGAAGAACTATTTCTACATCTCACAGCTCTCCCGTTCCTCCAGCCACTTTCCATGGCTCTGCTGCTGTTTGTTTGTCTCCCAGAGAGGTGGAGAGGAGGCAGTTTGGGATTTGTAGACAAGTAAACATGGCTTTCAGCTGCCTTATAAAGTTACTGTCTCGATGTTGGCCAAGGTGTCACAAAGTAAAAAAGAAATGAATGTTTGCAATTGCATATTAAATTTGTATTAGTCCCTAGTGTTTAGTATATGATAACGTTCAAAACTAGTCACACAGCATCTACCAAGCTCATGTGCATCAAGCAAGTAGCCTAGATTCTCTGCACCTGCAGGGAAATAGGCTTTTGTCTGGACCAAACCCAGAAGAGCCATTTCTGCCTGGTGGGGGTAAAAGGATCTCTTTCATTTTACCACTGCAGCTGTTCCTAACTATATGAGTTGGAGGCTCTCAGATGTGAAAAAGACATGTGTCACTCTGCCTCTGGATGACTTTTTTCCCCACTTGAAGGCTGTATCTAAGTCATATTATTCTTCTATATGCAGACCAATATGTTCCAGTCTTCCGTTTAGGCTTGTGTTAAAAATGCTGGCCTGGAATGCCTGGTGCTTCCATCTTTTCTGTACGTTCACATGCTTAGTCCTGAGTACCAGATGCAAGAGTAAGATAATGAAAAAGATATTTCTTAGGATGAGTCTTTTGTTTCTTGGTGTGTTCCTCACCTGCACAACACTCAGCACTCTGCTGACCTGTTCAGGAAAACAATCTGAAGATTGCAGAAGTTTCTGTGAACTGACTGATTTCTTGCAGTTTCCTCTGCATACTCAGGCCATTTCTTAATATTTCATGCAGACAAGGTGGGAATGAGACTTACTGATGAAAGGAATTAGATGTGTTTAAATAATGCATCTGATACTGGCCTGTGAAACAAATTTAATTATTGAGATGTTAGGATAATAAGAACTAGGGAGAATTCTTGGTCCCTCACAGTGCTTTCAAATATGCTTCAACTAAAATTGGCTTATTACAAGCTTGCCTTATGAGTTTGTGTTTATTCAAATCAGAAGGCATTATACTGTAATCTGCCAGAGGTCATTTATGCCATCTTTCTCCTCTGATGCATAACACTTATATATCTTGCTACACAAATATTTGTTTGACCTGCCTTTGAAAACTGCTGCTGAGAGAGTTTCTACAACCTCTTCAAATAGTATTAATTGTATTAAATCATAGAATCATAGAATAGTTAGGGTTGGAAAGGACCTTAAGATCATCAAGTTCCAATCCCCCTGCCATGGGCAGGGACACCTCACACTAAACCATATCACCCAAGGCTTCATCCAACCTGAGCTTGAACACTGCCAGGGATGGAGCATTCACAGCTTCCCTGGGCAACCCATTCCAGCACCTCACCACCCTAACAGTAAAGAATTTCTTCCTTCTATCCAATCTAAACCTCTGCTAAGTTTCAACCCATTACCCCTTGTCCTATCACTACAGTCCCTAATGAATAGTCCCTCACCAGCATCCCTGTAGGCCCCTTCAGATACTGGAAGGCTGCTATGAGGTCTCCACGCAGCCTTCTCTTCTCCAGGCTGAACAGCCCCAACTTTCTCAGCCTGTCTTCATACAGGAGGTGCTCCAGCCCCTGATCATCCTCGTGGCCTCCTCTGGACTTGTTCCAACAGTTCCATGTCCTTTTTATGTTGAGGACACCAGAACTGCACACAATGCTCCAAGTGAGGTCTCACGAGAGCAGAGTAGAGGGGCAGGATCACATCCTTTGACCTGCTGGTCACGCTTCTTTTGACGCAGCCCAGGATACGGTTGCTTTCTGGGCTGTAAGCACACACTGCAGCCGGCTCATGTTCAGTTTCTCATTGACCAACACCCCCAAGTCCTTCTCTGCAGGGCTGCTCTGAATTTCCTGGTGGCACCAGTAGACATCTTCTATACCAGTGCACCAGTCAACTATTTCTGATGCAAGTGCATTTCCTCATCAGCCCCCTGCAGGACAGCAAAGCAGTTCTGGGTGGGTACAGCAGATTTAGGAGGAAGCCCCTTGCTTTTAATAGCTCTCTTCCTCCTTTTGTTGTTTTTTTTTTTGTTACTAATTCCCAGCTTCCCGGGTCAGCGGCCTCCTTCTTTCCTCCATGAGTTAGAGGGGAAGCTTGAGGCCCCTGTGCTGCTTGGGCCTGGAGCAAGCAGTCCTGCTTCCTCTCAGCTTCCCTGACATCTTGCAGCTTACTGACAGCATCCCATAGCTCAGCCACCTGCTGCAGGGGGACCTCCATCAGGGAGCAGCGAGTGCAGCCCTGCCCATTCTGCACCCTCCCCTCACAAGACCAGTGCAGGCGCTCTCTGAGACCTCTTACTTTGATTCCTGTTTTCTGGCTTCTTTTTAAGTTATCTAGCTTGTCTTAATTTGTGGTAAATCAACCTAGAAGCTGCTTCCTAACTGAAATCTCAACACATTGTGCACAACTTAACAAATGTAGTCATGCGGAGAAGAAAATATTTGTGGAAATGTTAAGTTTTTCTTGTTGAATGTGTTTGAATCCATCTGTGTTCCATGTAGGTGGAACTTTGTTGTCCTTCTCCTTAGCATTTCCTGATGATGTGAATTTAAGAATATGGTTTTGAGAGCTGGCATGTGTATGCAAGTACATGCAGATGTAGCATGACAGTGTTTTTTCTTTAGGGAGTCTGGATGTTTTGCGTTAACAAAAATAGCAGAGAGTATCCTGTGTGCACCCTGCCCACCAGAGCAAGACTGTGAGATGCACAGGTTTAAATAGCCACTTACATTTTTTCTCTGTGTTTTCTTGGTAAGTTCTGTATGCTGAAGATACCCCACAGTCTGATATAAAAATGCCAGTTGCTTGTTGTTTGCAAGATGTGTAATCTTAAAATAACACAGAGTGGTAATAGTCTGGGGCCTGATACTGGTAAATAACACAGAATTGAGAGAAAAACAGAACTTTAAAATAGTTTTTTTTAGTAAAAAAAGTCTTTTCTGTAGATAATAATGGCTTCTTCCACAGCCTTTCAGCCCATCAGAAATGCCAGGTTTGTGTCTTTGCTTGGTAGTTACATAAGGTTTTCACTGCAAAAGGTATTATTTCTGCATTTCCCAACAATCTAGTACAAAACTGACCTATTGTGCTTATAGTTGTGAAACAGTAGGGAACATCTGTAGTGTAGTCTCATAGTTATACAGCACTTTCATGTTTTCTGACAGCCTGCTTTCTTAAAGAAAACCAACAAACCCCACACCTGCAAACTTGCAGATTAAAAAGACTAAGGCTGAAGCCTGTCAATCCTGAATGCCATTTAAAATCTTGACTGTCTTTCTATGCACAGGTGCAACCTTCCTCCTCTATCCAGTGAATACAGCAAGGACGTTGGATCGAAAACACAGCTGGTGACTGCAAATCCCAGTATAATTCAGAAAAGGTAGAGAGCGCATTGTTCCTTCTCTGGTTGGGGAAACAAAAAGAAAAATGCTTCATCTGTGTTATGGATATTAGTGCATCAGAGTTGTGTTCTTAATGATCTTCTGGACCTGGAAAAGGATCTAGAAATTATGGCATAGGCAGTAGTTTGGCATTAGGTGAAATAATACGAGACTAAGCCCCTGATCCTTTTACTGTAAGCAGGGAAACGTAGGGAAGCTGGCTTTTACAGAGTTACTTTGATTTATCAGGCTCCCCTTCCAGCTCCCTTGCTTTACTGTGCACTGGGCATGTGCCAGAGGTGCTTTGGCTGCTTCCAAGCCAGGCATGTACTGACGAGTGGCCTAAACCACCCTGCAGGTCAGGTCAGTTGGTTGCTGCATCCCACAGTGAATGAAGATATTAGAGTTTCTCTTTGCTTCACCACTGATAACTTCAGGGTCCTTCCTGTCTTTGTATTGTTTGATAATGACTTATGGATACAGAAGTGTCTAGGGTGGAACCAGTCAGCAGGTTGTTATCTTACAAGCCTTATTTTCCTGAGAAACTGGGACAAAATTTTGCTGTTTGAGTTGGTTGGAATTTTCCAAATGTCAGTAGCTGATAAGAAAATGGAAGGGGAGGGGGAGTCAATGCCAGCCTCTGATATTGCCTTCTTGAATTTTAATTGCTATGTTATTTGTGTATCACCCGGAATGATGTAGGCTGTTCTCAGCCAGAACAAGATCTGGTAGTAAGCTGCCATGTTCACTGAAAAGCACAAAGGGAAAAAAGGCATAAACCAAGGGGATGAACAGATAATGATTAAGCATAAAGAAATGTATAATGCAGGTACTGGGAGGTGAAGGATTGTGAAAAGAAGCAAAGCAGGGAAATAAAATGAATAATAGAAAGCCAGATGTTTTAAAAAGAAGAAAGGCACAGACTTGGAAATGGATATTTGATGGTATTTAAATGTAATATTTTTCCTCTCTATCATGAATTGAAGGGTTCTCTAGCTCTCTGTGTGTGATAAAGATGACAGTCTTTGGCAGAGTAGAAAAGAGAGGGTGAGCAAGAGGGAAATGGAGTAGTAATCAGCTTCAAGAGCTGATTCCAGGCAGACAGCGTCTGAATAGGAGAAGGCAGAGAAGTGCTTGTGGGATGAGATCAAAGCAAACCAAGCAGAACTGGCAAAGGATGACACCAGGTGCCAGGCAAGAAAGAGATGCTCAAGGCAATGGATCTGAAGATGGGGAATCTGAAAATACTGTGGGATGTAGATGGCTGACAAGGTTGATTTAAAAAGTGGTATGAGTTGGTCAGAACACCCCATCAAGGAAAACAGGTCAGTTTGGCCATGGCATTTTGAGTAAAATGGCTCAGTGTGAAACATGAAGCTTACAAAGTGCTTTGCAGCTGTCAAGGCAGAGGGTTGTTAAACTCATGGATATTTATTTTGCACACACCCCCCAACAAGGCCTAGCATGGAATGCTCACTGTACTTACTATTTTTGAACAGAAGAGGAAAAGAGTTTTTAAGGATATTACTGGGAGACTGAGAAGTTATGCTAGAGAGACTGGGGAGGTGTCCAGCAAGAAGGAAGGGAAAGAGTGAGCAGATGGTTGAAGAAGCAGATGGAGAGAGTGAGATGCTATTTTGTGAGAAGGGGATATCACAAGAGGGAGTTGGGAGGGGGAGGGAAACGGGAAAAGAGAAAGGGAAGAAGGGGTAGATGGGGAAAAGGAAATATGATTGTGGGCAATGTCCATTTTCAAAGTGAGTGGACATTAAATGGGATGCAAGACCTTTGAGAAAGTAATGTGGGATGTATATGTCTGTGTATTGATTAGGAGGAGATCTACAGACTGTGACTGAGAATGGAAGAGATTAAAAATCACACTGCTGAAAATTGGCAGAAGCCTCTTCTGAGGCTTGGAGCTCTTGAGAGATCTGACACTTTGCTTCCTCTGCCTTGTCAGGAAGCATTTTAGGGTTTTTTTTAAGATTTTACTGATGTTTCCTGTATGCTGTCCAAACTCATTATTTTACCTCCTGTGTGTTCAGTTAGAATTGGGAAAAAAGGTTAAATCTTGGAAGTTAAAATAAAAAGACTGCTACTCTGTAAACAAATAATCAATTCCTATGGAAAGAAGCCTTTTAAGGAATTAAGATTGCTTGTAAGCCCAGACTTCCATGTAATTCAAGGACATTCAGATTGGTGACTGATATTTGTCTCTTTCTATGTTATAAGTTAACTAACTTTACTTAATGTTATTATTCATTATCATTCTTCCCCTCTCCCCTTGTCCTTACTTTGAGTAGATTGATATTGATGAGGCTTGACATCTCAATTATCTCTCAAGTGCGTTAAGGCAGATTTAGTGAATTGGTTCCGCAACACCATTCATGGCTTCTAAAAGATTTATCCTTACCAGATAATTGGTGATGAGGCATGTTGAATAGGACAAAGTTTTCACACCAGCGATGCGAAAACAATGTTTTGTGTTGTTCTAAACCCAGAATTATTGCCTTTAGAAAACAAAATTGTTGGTGGTAATTACTGCAGTGGTATCTGAGCTACCACCATTTCCCTCTAGGCTTATAGCCTTAGGATGGGAGACTCAAGACCGACTTTAGAGATAGCTTCCAAACATTGTTTTTTGCAAAACATAGAGATCAAGCTCTTACTTTAAGAAGGAAATGTGACACTGCAGGCAGTGCAGCTTTTGCTTGTAAACTATTGTGCTCAGTCATCACTTGGATTTGAAAAATGATGAGGAATTTCCTACCCTAACCTTGCTTTATATAATACAGGAGTATTGAAAATTAATGTGTTATGATAGAAAGGTTTGAGATTGCATTTGGGATTGAAATGCTGCATAAAGCTATTCCTGGGGCTGCTGTGACCTCTCCCACCCTCTACCCTTCAACACTGCTGAGGGGTTGCAAAAAGCTTCCTATCTTTGATGTTTCTGGTTCATCCCCCTACCACCCTAGTCAGCTTGGCCTTATCTGTATGGAACCACTTTGTAGGCAGAAGGTTATTCTCTATTTGTCCTGGGTTTTATTTTCTTTGTGATGTACTTACAGCCATTCTTAGGCTCTGGGAAAAATCAGCAAAGTTATGCCATTTGCAGTGATTGTTTCTACATTCTGAACATGTCTATAGCTGTGGAGAGGGACTAGTCAGTGGATCACACAATGAATATAGAAATACTTAGGTAGTGATTATTTTTGACCAATGGCATAAGATTTTTGACTAAAAAATTTAAAGAGTTACAATTTGAGACACAGATATTATGTGTTTCTGAAGTCACTGGCTCTGGGCTGTTTCAGAGAAGCAAATTCTAGCGATTTCTTACTATCTTCAGCAGCTCTTGCAAATGTCATATGATAATACTCTTTTCTCTAAACTTTTAATTAAATCTGTAAATAAATGCTGTTTGCAGCAGTCTTCCTTTCCAGTTGCCATTTCTGCTTACTCAGTCTAATCCATGCACATATATATTAGCATTAATGTAGATATAATAGTCCAAATAGTTCGTTTTCCAGCATGCAGCAAGTTTCCAATTGACTGTGTCTGTTGGTATTCTTATTCATGAGCTGTGTAGGTGTTTCTGACCGCTGTAGAATTAATGTCATTAGAAAATGGCACAGTGCCTATGGTAGTTTTCCTTATTCCCCATAATTCAGCATCAGTATTACTGACAGAAGCCCCTAAGGTTTTTAACACACACTTCCCAACACTGTCTTTGAGATGCAATCTGATAATTGCTTGAGTTGCATGAGGCTTTTCCCACTTCTCCTTTCAGGGTGCTGTATTTTCTCAGCACTGATGGTGCTGCAAGGAAGACATGTACTTTGGGGAGAGCCTAAATTCACTTGGATGAAGGCCAGGTCATCCGTGTATGCATTTAGGGCTTTGGAAGTTACTTTAATTAGATTAATCATGAACATTTCTGTGAAACACCTGTGCTGTTCTGGACAAGGTGGGGGTGTAGTTGATCCATATTTTTGCTACCACAGGGTTTCTACTAGAGCATGCCCTGTTGCTTTGAATACAGAAATAAGCAAACGGTTAGCTGAGATAGATGTGGAGATGTGGATATTTTTATTCAACTTTTTATAGTGGAGTCTCTCAACAGTTGTATAACATTGCCAATGGAAATAGCATGACTGAAACTTAAATAACCAGATTTAGAATCAGTCATTACACCTTGCAGCTCAGCATGAACTTCCATCACTGAATGTGAACCTTTTTTTTTAGTATATTAGTTTGCTTTTTTGATTTCTGCAGTATTTGACAAGTTTTTGCTGTGTCACATTTCCTGCACTAAAGCAAAATGAAGGAATGAGACTAAAGGCTAATAAATGCAATGATTCTGCTTTCAAGCTTTGAAATGTCAGGTAAATATTGCTGCTGTTTATTAGGTTCCCATGAAATTTGAGTGGGATTAAATTTGCTTTTCAGTTCTTCTTGGATCTTGGAAGCAGTTAATATTCTTTCCTGGTTTCAGTCCTGAAGAAATCTTTGAATCCAGTTGAGTTAAGCTGTTAAGTATAAAAAGATGGAACTGAGGCAATTATTTAATTTGATAATAGCTCCCTTAATCTTTGATTAAACAATATACAATATTAGGCTGGTTGCTGACACTCATGAAAATGAGTGGTACATGAGATTTCCTTATGATTATATCTCCAAGTAAAAAGTCCATTCCTAGGTAGTTCCATTTTAATTTGGTACAAAAGATAGAAAAAGAAAGAAAAAAAAACTCCAAAACCCAATAAAACAAAAACCAAAACCAACTCATCCATAGAATAAGTTAGTGAAGGAAAACCCTACTTGCTCATCTTGTCCTTTCTTTAAGGGTTAGATGATGAGAATATCTTTTATTGCTAAGTCATTTAATCATCAGATTTTAAATATTTCACAGAGGTTCTTATTTCATTCTTGCTATCTGAATATCTCTCAGATTATTTCATTGAGAAGTACTCTAAAGTGATAAGAATCATTGTTTCCATTCACATTGCAAAACTATCCTTTTCTATTCCCTGCCAAAGTCTGTGAGCATTCATGCCAACAGTAAAGGGATAAAATTACTGGGAAGCACTTCCTTAAGGGCAATGTATACAGAGGTTTCATGAAGCCCCATTTGTTGATAATCATTATTTTGTCTTCTCTAATACAAAGCTCTTTTAAACGTTTTAAATTTATTAACAACTGGAGCCTTAGTTTCTTTCTGTGAGGAACACCTATTTTTGTCCTCCCTTGAATATAAAAGGAAGTGAAAGTGCAGTGATGGGGGAAACACTTGTCAGTGTTACCAGCAGGGCAAAGGCAAAGCCAGAAAAAAGAAGATCCAGACTTTTTTATCAGGTCTCCTGATTTATTAGCTGATGAAGAGAACTGTGGAATTGTAACAGTCTGTTGTGATTGATTAGGACAGTTTGATGCTTTTATAGCCATGATTTGACTCCATTTAATTTGATGGCTTTTATTCTCTTATCCACCTCTTCTCTCCTTTATTTCTTGTGTGGACAGGTTTATAGTCTATTTTAGAGTAAGAAAAGTATATAGAAGACTTCAAAGAAATGTTAATCTATTTTGTATTTTTCTCTGCTTTTTACAGATGAGATTTAGATGATTTTTTCTTTGAAAAGTTGCAGAGTTTGGCTGCAAAGTCATACGTTCACAGAATCAAAATTTAAACTAAATAGAATGCTACCCAGAAATCAAATGTAGAGTCCTCCATGTGGGGAAGAATATGTGAAAAGCTGGGGGAAGTGCTGGTTAGGTGGCATTTCTGCAGAAAAGATGATGTGGTGTTAGGTCAGTGACTCATCATGGATAGCAATGCCCTACTATTTAGATAATAGGAAATGCTCTGTTGGGTTATCTAAGTAAGTGTAATGCATGAAGAGATGTATTTAAGCTCACCTACAGCCTCAGCTTGGGTACTCTGTTTTAGCACCATGTGTTCAAAAAAGTCCTCACGTCCCAACCCTCGAGGTCAATTGCAAAGTGCAGTGAAGAGCAGGAAAGATCTATGAAGCCTAAGCCCCAGGAAATGGACTGTTGAATCTAGAGGTGTCTCAGAATGTACTGGTGGCTTCAAAGAGCCATGTCATTAGTTGTTGATGAGCTGAGAAACAATGGGCTGAAAGTTTGGTTTAGGAAAATGAGAATGAGAGAAAAAGTTATTTAATCTGGTAGGAGAGAAGAAGGGAGAAGGAAAGACTGAGGAGAGCTGCAACAGTTTCCTGGGTGTCCAGTTAGCTAAGGTGGTGGGGGTGAGGACAATACCTCATCAATAAAAGCAATTGCTAGATATTTGGAAGCACTTTACAGAGAACTTCTATAAAAGTCACTATGTTAAAGTAATTTAAAGGGCTAATTAATAAGGGAATAAAATGGGAAATTATAAATGAAATGTCAGGAAGTCATAACTTGATGCTTTCACTTAAATAAAATTAAATGTCTCATTAGGAATTATAATAAAGCAAAGATAAAAGATACCAAGATTAAAATACTCCATTTGGATTTCTGACTGAAATGTCCTCTATTTTCAGTTGTAATGTATATTTATTGTAGAATTGGACAGAAATAGGATGCATTATCTTGCACGCACATTTGTATGTCTCCTGCCTTAAAGTGGGATTTTGATGATAATCATAGTTACCTCTATTTTGAATGGCATTTTAATTGCAAATCTTTGTCTTACCAAAATCACCAATGCTTGCCCATATGTGCTGATATTCATTAACACATTGTCTCACACGTTTTCATTTTCTTGGCAAGCCATTGCAGGAAGACTGTTGCTTTTTGCTTTAGTTTCTCGTTTCCCCCAGCCCTGCTGGTATCTTCCTCAGACCACTGTCTTGAAGAGTCTTCCAGCAGTACCAAACAGAAAGACAACCAGCTGTCTGATTTTCCATTCTTAGGTTTGTGAAATGGGAAAGCTATATATGTCCTTGAGCAAATAACACCTTTAGTTAAGGTGCAGGGGATTTTTTTATCCCTACATTGCTGTAGTAAGACTTGATACGAGGGCTTCTAAATCCTACTGCCAGTATGTGGAAAAGCATACCAAGTACCTCATGTTTCAGTATGTGAGTACAATCTTGAAAGTGAGTGAAATAACTCATATGTGTTTTGCTGGATCAAGCAGTTTAGTGTCTTATGAGAGATGCAGTTTTTTCAGAGCACCATCTCCAAAGAATTTTAGCGCCTAATCCATATTTAAGTAACTAATCTTTCTTTGCAGTCAAACCTCGATTTTTCTATGACTATCCCATAGCTTGATTTCTTTCAGATATTGATTGGAAAGCAAATAGATACAGGCTTTTTTTTTTCTTTTCTTTTTTTAGAAGACAGTATGAGGACTTCTGGGGAAAGAAATGCCACTGTGGAGTCCTTTAGGGAAACAGGTTCTTTCCTGGTGTAAATCACTGTAGCTCCCATTGCAATATTTTACACTTGGATTTTTCCCTCATCAGTGGGGGTTGGCTCTTGCACTCAGGTAGCCTTTGGCTGGACTTGCTTTCCAAGCCAAAACCTCCCAGAGAGTGTGGGTGAGACATCTTTTTATCCCAGTCTGCCCTGGAGTCCAGGCAGCCTTCTCTTCCCATCAGTGTTGGAAGTACTATCAGAGTATTGCCTTGCAGGTGTTGTTCTGACTCAAGCCAATTGTCCTTTCAATCAGCTCAGGTTTTGCATATAAAAACATTTCATGAGTCATGGTTATTTGTAAACATGGAAGTCTGATTTATCGATTTATGTTTTTGTTTTCTCACTAAGCTAGAAATACCTTACAAGGAGAATATATCTACTGCTTCTCTGCTTCGGCTCAAGGTGAATAGGAGTTGCATTTATTTCGGACCACTAGGAAAAATAGGGCTAGAAGAGAGCAAGAAGGTGATTAGGACCAAAGGTTGCAGTGTAAGTTGGGACAAGCTCTGAACGTGTGGCATCAGCCATCTGACTGGGCAGGGATTACTCTTGTGTGCTCCATCTGCTTTCTTGTCCTTTCCCCATGTGGTGGTGAGCTAAGCTTTCCCCTGGTTTTCCATCAGCACACAGGATATACCAAGGGATAGTGCAGCAATTTGAGCTTTGCCTCATAGCACTTTAGTTATCCTTGTAAGACTGAAGGTTTTCAGCACACTTACTTGGATTAATTGACATCCTTGCCCCACAGTGCTAGATGCTGTCAAAACAAAAGACAAAATAACAGAGCAGAGCAGCATGAAGAACTTGTGGTGGAACTGAAGGACAAAGAATAAAGATATAAAGATATATTCTTATGAACAAATCCTATTACTTTTTGGACAGAAAGCAAGAATTAAGAATGGCCTTTCTGAATTTTATGCTATTTCTAAAGCAAAAAAAACCCTTATATTTACATTAACAGAAGCCTTATCTTGAGTGCTTCAGAGCAACCTTCTCCGAAGTCCATAGATATCCTGATTCCTTGCAATCTGATTGATCTGAACACTGCATTCACTTTTTGAGGATGCGATTAGATAACAAACACGCAGCTACACTGAGAATTCCAAAGAAAAGTCTGTGACATCATGGTAACAATTAGTGTTCGAATACCTGTGGAATAATCATAAGTTCAGGCTTGCATGACTTCAACTTTGATCAATTAGAATAGAAAGCTAGATCAGGGCGTGTAGGCAGTTTGTAATGTTGAACTGTATTATTAACAGCTAATAAAAGAGCTGTAAAGTGCAAATATAAAAGAACTCCAGTAGAGTAATTTTAACACTCTCCCTTGAGTATGTGAATATACAATTGTAAGATTTGGCATTGGTGATTTTGGCATGCTGTTTGTGCATTTGAATAACTTGTGTACTTCTTACTGAAGCAGGCAGGCTGCTAAAATAAGACCTTTAAGGTTCTGACTCTGAGCCAAACTGCATACTAAAATTAAGTGCTCATTTTACATGAGTTTTGAAACAGCACACAAGATTTCTCAAGTGTCTTAGAATAAGACATTTTAGCTATTTTATGAACTTTTTGTGCATGAAATCTTACAATTAGTTTAAACTTCATCTGTGCCAGCCCTTCTAATTTGATTGTCTATAAGCAGATGGAGGATTCTTTATGTTTTTAAAGGAACAGCATTTTTCAGAGTAGATGTACTACTGTGAATTTCCTACCTGTTTTGCTTTCCTCTGTCTAGATGGATAGCAAACAATGTACAAAATACACGTGTTCTTCAATTTCTATTTCACTTCTTTCATTATCTGCTGGGAGGGTGTTGATTCTTGTATGATAATTCTTACTTCTGCTATTGTTGGCAGGGTTTACTTTACAAATAAGACAGCATTTCTGCCTGGGTTTGTGCCCAGAGGAATGTTTCAAATCGATAGCAGTGGGGAACATAGACTGTTAACAGAAAAAGTCTTGGCTCAATTTTTCAGTGCCATGCCAGCAGGTTGGCATTGGTGAGTAATGCTGATATGAAGTACAGTTTAGAACAGAGAGCTGAGTCTGTCATAGTTTCTATGGTAAAAGTTTATCTTGTGGCTTAAAAGATTGCTGTTCATTTATAACTTAATTCAGAATGTCCCTCCTCATTCTGGTCAACTCTATTAGCTTCAGTCTCTTGTATCTTGTACAATCTAGTAATGAGGAGCTGTAGTACTATAATACAGCAGACTTATACCAGATGGTTGTATTATGCAGCTAAAAGAGGTAATAATCTAATGTTACCTTTTCCACCCCCACTACAGACAGATATTTGGTTAATTCTTGTGGGTGGATTTTTACATACCCCAATTTAAGAATGTAATTTGTAAAATTCTGCTTACTTTCTTGAGAGACTGAATGGATGTAGATTGTCATAGCGAAGGTTACTTGTCCATGTCTTTGCAATGCTGCAAAGTCACGATTTTGGTACGATGGAATTGAAATCTTTATTACAGCTAAGCTTAATCAGAATTCAAAGAATGGTTGAGGCTAAAAGGGACCCCTGGAGGTCATCTGCTGCTCAAGTAGGGCCACCTAGAGCTGGTGGCTCAGCACCATGTCCAGTTGGGTATTGATTATCTCTAGGAATGGAGACACAATCACCTCTCCAGGCCATCTGTTCCAGTGTTTGATCAACTTGACAAAAAAAAACTTTTCCCTGTGTTTAAATAGAATTTCCTGGTTTCACACACCAGGTACCTGTATCACTTGAGGTGTCTGGTTTGATAGGTCTGCTTAGATGTGCATAGCTGAGAATGCGCTCTATTCCTATCTAGTAGCTCTTTCATTATACTTGCTCTTCAATTTTGCATGGCAACATACATTAAGGTGGCATTCTCCTTGTCACAGGTACCTTAGGTCATGTACTCTTTTAGAGATTTTTATTTATTTATTTATTGAAATCTAATCTAATGCATGTAGAAATACTCATAGTGCTTCTTCTGCTCACTCCCGAAGTCAATATTAAAGACTGAGCTGAGCTAGCTGGCCCGTGGAGCAGTGAGTTGAGTGGCACTTCTCTGCTGTGTCGTAACTGGAGGTACATTGAAACCAACTAGAAATAAAAACTGCCAAAATGAATGACAAGATGTAATAAGCAGGATAAAAGCATGAAATGTGACAGTATTTTTTCTTCTTATAAAGGTCATTTCAGTAACTGAAAGATCTATTTACACTATACAAGGTAAAATGGGGTGTTTCTTAGATTAATTAGACAAATTAAACTATTTGACTTGCTCTTGATAAGGTGAAGAGTTGCTTTTCAGATACTTTTGCCCAATCTACATCCTGTCCTCCCTTATGTTTATGCCAGACCAAACTCTGGAGGAAGCCGCGCTCCAAGAAGTAGCTAGATTTGTAACTTAGCAGCAAACTGCTTAGGCAGTAGTCAGGGCAAGACAACAGGTAGGGTAAAGGCTTGATTTGACTCTGTCGCACTTCAGAAGGTGGGAATTCTTTGTTGTAAGTGGAATAAGTTGAAGTCAAGCTGCTGTTACAGAGTGTTGAGTAATGGAAGCCTTTAGCAAAGTAGACGAAATATCAATCTCCATCACTTACAGATAAGAGAGCAGAAACAGGAGGGAGCTGTTGCAGACCGACACCGAGTCAGACTGAAGTCCAGAACAGTGTATTCCTGGCTCTTTGCCCAGGTTTTAGTCACAGGTGTTTGTCAAGGTACCCAGTGTAAAGAGCAGACTTAAATTCCTGGCTGCTTACGCTATGTCTTTCATCAGTGTATTGAACCTGCATAAAGAGATTAATGAAACCTGCCAGAGAACCTGTTTCTGTCCACACAGTTGCTAATTGCTGTTCACACACTGTCAGAATATCCTTGGGTTTGGTTCTCATCTTTGCTACTTCTTCCTTAAATACAGAAGTGTACATCAAGTGATAAATCTACTGTCCAAGGCATTTTCCTCTGGCACAGACTGGCAGCACTTTGAGCATCCCGTTTCCTCCAGAGTGGATGATATGCATCAGTTGTTCAGGGGTGTGTCCCCTTCTATTAGTTTCCACAATCACTGAGCAGCCACAGCACAGAAAGACCTTAAACATCTATTGTGGTTTAAGCCCAGCTGGTAACTCAGTACTATACAGCCATTCACTCACTCTCCCCCTTTCCTTCCCCCTCCTTCCCCCTCTCCCCCACTCCTGGAGGGATGAGGAGGAGAATCGAAAGAATGTAACTCCCACGGGCTGAGATAAGAACAGTCCAGTAACTAAGGTATAACACAAATCACTACTGCTACCACCAATTATAATAATGATAAGGGAAATAACAAAGGAAGAGAATATGACCACTCACCACCTGCCAACCAATACCCGGCCTGACTGAGCAGTGACCTAGTCCTTCCAGGTAACTGCCCCCAGTTTATATACTGGGCATGACGTGCTGTGGTATGGAATACCTCTTTAGTTAGTTTGGGTCAGGTGTCCTGTCTCTGCTTTCTCCTGGCTTCCCCTCCTCCCTGGCAGACCATCAGACTCACAAAGTCCTTGGTCAGAGTAAACATTACTGAGCAGCAACTAAAAGCATTGGTGTTCTCAGTGCTGTTCCCAGGCTGAAAGTCAAAAACACAGCACTGCACCAGCTACTAGGAAGGAGAATATATGACTGCTACTGCTGAACCCAGAATGGCATCCCCCTTTTTTGTTAGTGTTTCTGGATGTTGCTGGGTCATCTCAGCTCTGGAGTTTTTACCCTCCTCTCATTTTGCTGTTTTCAACCTTGCCTGAAAATGTGTTCCTGTGAAAAGAAGCCTTGAATAACCACCATTAGCAAAAGTCCTGGAAAACCCAAGTAAAAAATATGAAAGAGCTATCAGTGGTGCTAGTGAATGGTATTTACTTACTTAAAATTAAGTGGGAATGAGATATTAATCCGCCTCTCCCCCCTTGTGTGCTTGCTAAAGGATAATTCTGTCCTATGGGGTGAACTGTCTCCATCTTCACATGGAGAAAGGCATGTATGCATGACGACCTTCAAATTGGTTTTTGTTGTCTTCAGGTGGCTCTATTAAGGATCTGATGGGTATGTTAGGCTTACAGAAGTATGGTGGCTGAAGACAAGATTTCCAGTATGGATTTTGTTTTGCACTTTTCAGAAAGGCTTCTCATTCCCTGAAGGATGCTTATTGTTTATAGTGATAGGGACATTGTAGTGGTCAGGGCTAGAAATAGGAAGGAAGATTTCTATTGTGTGCTAGCTTTCTGATGTCAGGAGAGATCATTTTTGCTTTAGATCTCTTGTTTGGAAACTTGGCTGTAATGAAACTCCTTGCCAAAAAAAAAGGTTGATTTTTAGAGTAGATGTTTTTCGAGTTCCTGGTGACCTTGACAGAATGCAAATAACATCCTCTGCTTAAAACTGGAGTGGGACTGCTTTTACCTTTGTAGCAGGGTGAAGTTCTTAAGTGAGTTGCATTGGGATATTGAGTAATCTTATTCCCATTTTATATTTTATGCTTTATTCTACTCTTCAGTCTGGCTTTATATGTAAAGCAGCATTGTCTAACTCTGTGTGTGTGGCTGAATCTAGCCTTTGGAAAGCTTCTGTCCAGTCTAGCTCCCTTTCTGTGGAGGAGATGGGAAATATGTGGTCAAGCAGCAAGCAGTCTGGCTAGTCCTTCAGAGCCCCCTCACAGCCTAAGAGTGTGAAAGTTGCTGCTGCTCCTGAAAGTAGGGAGGTATGGGGGGACTAGCAGCTACAATGTGTTATAGAAAAGGTGGAGGAAGAGCTTGGGTTGCAGATGGTTGTCAGATACAAAGATCTAAGCCCTAGATCTGCTTCTCATCTTTATTGCATTATATTTTCCTCTTTCCTCATTAAACACGCAATGCACTACAATTGCAATGTGTGTGGCTGGAAGAAAAAACTGTGTCAGCACCATAGGGGAGTTGGCAATGATAATGTACCTGACTGATGTAGAGGGGCACCATGTGCCCCTATGAAAGCACTAAAGTCAGCCTACTGACTAGTCATGAGTGTCCTTCAGTGGGTGCCTGGCAAGAACTCCTCTGTGAATTGCTCAGAAGGTTCTTTGCAGCTTCCTTTTACACAGTTTGCCAGAAGTCTTGAGTAGTGCAAAGAGACTGAGTGGTTGCGTGCATAGGCTGCAATCATGAAGTGCAAGCTGTTCAGGCAGCTCTGACAGCAGCAGCCTAAAGAAAGAGGACATCCTAGTATGTGATGAGCTGACTGCTTTCAGGGTGGTGGCTCACTAATAGAGCCAGGTGTATGTTGGTACCATTTTTCTGTGCATACCCTTTAATTTGCTGAGAAAATATGTTCAGAGCCAGATTTTTCTTCCCTTTTTCTCACATCAGGTAAGCACATTTCTTCTTAGAATGTTGTCTGAAGCTGTAAACTTATCTTGAATTCTATAGGATAGTAAGGGGAGGTGAAAAAAATGTGGTTAAATAACAAATTATAAGAGCAAACTGTTTATAGGTAGGGACCCATTGGCTATCTCCCATCTTGCAGCAGCTTTGGACTTTATGTTGGGTGAGAACATCTTGAATATGTAATGTTGAATGCTCATAACAAACTGCTTACAAATAGCACAACACAAATAATTTCAACAAGTAACTTTCAGTGACTTATTTGTGTGTGCATGGACCACTCTCGTTTAGTAGGTCTCTCAAAAACTGTGATGTTGGTTCGTTTGCTCTGCTATATTCACTGAGTTCTGAGTCATTGTTAGTTGAAGCAGAAGTTATCTATGAATCTCTTCTTGGTATTTAAATTATATTAAACAGTCTTCTTCATGCCACATAAGTTTTGACTCAAAGATCTGGCTGGATTAGCAATGCAGACACAGCTGGAGTTACAGATAATGGGTAACATCCTCAGCTGCTGTATTATATCTAGTGAAGCCAACAGAGCTACACTAATTCTCACCATCTGAACAGTTATAGTTCCTGAATTTGCTCTTTTTCTCTCAGCTGCCAAAGCTTACGTTTGTGCCTTTGTGCTTCTCCAACAGAATTTAATGATATCCCTTGTGTTTGCATAGGGCAGAGTGCCCTATAAATAATAGGTTCTCTTGTGAATGACTGCTTGTTAGTGCTGGGGGCTGCTTTTGCCTTTCCTTGAAATTGAGGTATATGCAGCACTTTTAGAGGAACAGATCTAGGTTACTTGTAAGGTACGTGTGCTTTTTATTGCAGTTTTCACTGGTAATGTAGATAGCATTGAACTAAGGTTTGTTATTTAAATTAGCAATTCATAAGATCATTTAATACTGTAACCTTTAATTAATCAGAGACAGATTCCCTATCTCCTTTACCATTTTATTGTCTATACTTATGTATCTGCTCTCTAGATGTCCAGAACACAAACAAATAGAAATAATTATAGAAATCTGTAACAAACATGCCTATAGCTCTTAAAGATACAGACCAATAATTTCTGAATGTTTTTCAACTATTTTTCCCTAGCCCTTGGGAAAATTTTCCATACAGAAAACAACACTCAAGCATCATTTTCATTTTTGGCCAAAGGCATTGGAAAGAGTAGGATCGGAGCAACATGGGCGAATGAAGTACTGCTTTCGATGAGGTTTAATAACCTTGTATTCCCATGTGACAAAGTACAGAGGTTGCTATTGTAAGTGCAGCTGTTCACTTGGGACAGCTGTAGAGCTTCAGATCCAGCCATGCTGTAAATCCTTTCACCTAACTGTGGGTGTTACAAAACCCAGGGTTTCCTCTAGGCTTCTGCGGTTAATGGAGGCAGAGAGAGGAAGAGATGCTCCTGGTGAAGATGAACTGCCCTTGGAAGGTCCTTATTGCTCTGAGCTGGTGACAGCGGTAGTTAAAATGACCTGCTTAGATTGAAATGTGTCTTAGTCCTCCTCCAAAACCAAACCTCTGGTCTCTCAGAGAGAAGAAGCAGAGAGAGAGGGAAGAGGTGAGCAATGTTTGCAGCTGCTGGGTTGCACTTCAAAAAGTTAACTAACAGCACCTTTCGATTTAGGTTTGTTCCATGTAACACATATTGATATGTTACAGTGGTGCAGTAGACTTGACATGGTTCTTGTTACCTGTTGCTTTCACTGCACAAAGAAACTGAAATGGGCTGCATGTTCCATATGAGGAAACAGTAACATATACCCAGCCCTTTCTCCCTCTCTCACAAATGTACATACACATATGTATATATATATATATATATATATATATTAAATACCAAGATTTACTTCTGATAGTCTAATATCAGAGCTATGCAAATAGCTATTTATTTTGTTAGCTGGAAGTAGGAAACATTTTTGAGGCATGAGACCGAAGTGCTTAATTTTATATTGAAGCACTAAAAATATTTGTATTAAAAAAACAACAAAAAATGAAAAAGAAACCTGAGATACCATTTAAAGCAAAACCTGACTCTGTTTTGTTTACAGTCTTCTGAAATATGCTGATAATTTTCCCCTCCAGCTCTTACTGGGAGGTGATTTGCATTTAAGCATTTTGGATAGAAGACTCCATCAAAAACGTTGCCTAAGTCTCATCAGTTAAGGTCAGGAAGCAGAAAAACTCTGAATCAAACTCTTAGTAGCTTTTTATTCTTGTAGTAGCATTTTATCTGCCAAATCAGTTACACTGGATATGCAATTACATGATTAAAAGCAGAATTTGGCTTTGTTTTGCAGGAAACCTAAAGTTATTAAGAACCAGAAGCTATTGATTATTAGCTAAAATTGTAATTTCATGTTGTTATTATGCAATGTTGAACTACAAAGTGATGAAGAGAGCCCTTCTAGCCATGATTAGTATTAATAGAATTCATAGTGTTTCCAAAAGGCTGTCACACTCAGTTCCTATATAATTTCTGGTGCCTACACCTTTAAATTCATGTGATTTCTTTAGAAAGCATAATTGGATATTTTTACTGTGTGTAGCAGGGAAGGCTGTCTAATATATTGAAACATGACATTTTGATGATTACCCATAAAACAGCAGTTTGCTTTTGGCCACTGGAATGCTAACATTCATTTTCCTTTAGGAATCAGCCAGCCTGTAATAGGTGTGGCAGCAGCAGTATATTATTCATTAAAAAAGGCTATGTTATCCCATTTTAAATTTACTGTAATGCATGTACAGACTCCCACAAAAGCTTTAAGTCACCATGTACATTCTTCTAATAGGTTAATGCTGTGACTAAAGAGATAGACTCTAGTAAAGTAGTCTTCAATTTTAGGTACAACTTTGCAGTCTTGCAGAAAGAAGAGTGTGTACTATTTTGGGCTAGTATTTTTTAAGCGTAATAAATGCAGTAGTTACAACATTGGACCAATACAACAGAGAAGCAGCCCTGTGACTGCCTAGTGACAATATAATTGGTGTTGCCTGTTATGGTTTATGAATTTCTCCTGCAGCTGGAGTTAATTGCAAGTATTTTTGTCACCTTCAAAGCCAGTCTCTGGTGTAGATACAGGCACCATCTGTTCTACACCTTGTGGAACTCAGATCCATGACCAGTTTCTATGCATTTTTGCACACTACTGTTGCTCAATGTTGCTTTTGCCAGGGAATGCTTTGAGCACCTTAAGCATGAAGAAAAGTTCCTTTAACTTCCTATGTATTTAAATGGCCATGGTGGATACAGTTTCACAGCTTCACTGGCAGTGAGTTTAACTGAGTAGGAAGTGGGAGAAAAGATACAGACCTTTTAGTGAGTATGGAGATCTGAACATGACACCTGGCAATCATAGGCTTAGACTGAGCACACTTGTGAAGCCCTGTTTTAATAGAAGTGAAACATGAATTTGTATCCTCCTCCTAGGAGATTAGGAGATCCTAATCTGACAGCTGACTCTTGAGTTTTGCTATGAACTAAGAAAATCAGTTTTCCCCTGTTTACTTACCATTCTAATGAATTAAAATTGAGCTAATCAGTGTAAATTGTTGCATCTTTAACTCTTGATGCTTCAAAATAATGCCTATTTAAAAGATTATCAACCAATTTATGGGTGATGAATCATTCCCTCAGATAAAAGCATCTTTACACTAGTTGGTGAAATCGCTCCATGTGGTTATTCTTCAGGTAAGCTTTAAATTTCTGGCCTCTTTCCATAGACTCAGAGGCATAGACACAAGCACCTTATGCTTTAGGTGTGCATTTATGTAGCACTGGAAGTGGATTTAAGTGCTAACTGTGCCCCATCCCTAACTGCTAGCAAGTGATTTGAGGCAGAATTTGTGGAATTTGATGCATGTTTTGTGGCTATAGCTCAGTGCACCTCTGAATGTGGTGTTAGCAAAGCTGCAGAGCTTTGCATTGAAGCAGCCCTCACAAGTTTCATTTTACTGCCTGTCCTTGGAAGTAGTAATCCCTAGCAGGAGGCAGGAACAAGCAGTCGGGAGAACAAGTCATTACATTTTAAATCATCACAATGAATGTGAGTCAAAGCCTGAAGCAATTCTGCAAATCCATCCAACTGTTTCTGTTTAGTTTTCAACCATGTATTGTAACCCTTTTAGAATAGGCATCCTTTTTCTTGTCCTTGCTATAAGACATCAAATCTACTAGTTGCTCTTGTGTGGGTGACAGTCATATACATCTGCGAGACATAAAGCTTCTATTCAGTGCTGTTTGCCTTAGCACTGCAAAAGCTTAGGTGCTCTTGCTAAATGTTATCTGTTGTAGAATGAGAGAGGAGATTACAGTAAAGCTTTTTACATCAGCGAAAGTGGGAAGTTGATCCCTGAATTACACACCAGCCATGCAAACTAAAACGTATTGGAAGCAGTTGTTTCCAATATCAAGGGGTTTCTCCCCAGATAACAAAAAATGCTCTTTAAAAAAATGAAAGTTTGTTGTTGTTGCACCAATAAGCTGAGGCAAACACATGGTTCAGTGTTTCAGGACTGGAAGAGGAGTAGAGGTCCTTCTCTGTTACAAGGAGCCCCTTTTTCTGTGTTACAAGAAGCCCTTTTTTCCCCCAGCCCTAGGCCAGTGTAATATGTCTGGCACATATAGCAGCATCATGAAGAAAGGGACAGTGTGTCTGCCTTGCTTCTGGCAGTAGATCTAACCCCAGGAAATAAATATTCTGAGCAATGGTTCAATGATGATGGTGAAAGCAGTAAAGCTTCTTGGCCTTTACATGTTGTTCTTCACTCACTTCTCCTTTATCTCAGTACAAATTAAATGAAAGAAGTTCTGTAAATGTGTGCTCAAGAGATTTGAGGGTGAAAGCTGTTGTTTGAAATCCCAAAAATGATTAAAGCTTATTTCCTCACTGATCTGTGACTCAATTATAACATTAGACTTTGGTTCCTGTAGAGCATCACTTCCTGGGAAGCAAAGTCAAAAATACCCTTGGGTCCATAGCTAATAAGACAGTTGCTTATTGTTCTTGGAGGCCTTGTTTCAAGGCAGTCAGTGCAATCAGTTGATGAAAACACTGGGTATGTTGCTGTGTATAAGTTTTTGTGGTAGGAGCCACTTGTGTTTTACTGTACTATAGAGGATGTCAAAAGATAAATGGAGAACAGTGATAGGAAGAGAGAGAGAAAGTGCAGGGAAATGGGCTTGTGGTGACATTTGAGAGTTCATGGGATGCTGTGGGGAGATCAGGAGGAAAGGCAGATACTGGGGAGAGAGCATGGCAGTGAGAAATACTGTGCAGTGTAGGTACTTGCTACAAAGTAATTTACCAGGAAATATTAGGAGATTTTACTTTGTGCTGTAAGTCAATTGACAAGAGTGCTCTGGAGAGGTCTGTGGGGCAGGAAGCATGTTACTGAATGGTCTCAGTTTAATTATGACTTTGCTACTGTTCCAGTAAGCAAAACAAATGCTTTTGCTGTCACAATTGCAACTCCCATTTCCAACAGAATAAAATGAAAGGTAAAATCAGAATATTTATTTATGTATTTATAATCCAAGTGCTGCAGAATCAAGCATTTGAGGTAGGGTTTTGTTTTTTCTCCCCCAGTGGTTAAAAATGGTTATTCCAGAATCTTAAACCTCCATGAACCTATCTCTTTCCTGAAAGTGGATGCAGGTGGGACCTTTAGCACCACACATGGTATGAGCCCTCTGGTTAAGCTGAAATGCTGAATGAAGCTGTTACTAGGTTTGAAATGGGAAATAGGAGCAGCCCTAGCAGATTTACTGTTGTTTGCTCATTAATACCTGAAACCTCTAACAAACCACCAAAAACCAGTCTGTCTGCATCAGCCTAGCTTCAAACTCAGTTGAAAAGATGTCTCCTCATCAGCCTAATGTTAAAGGATGTCCTTGCACTGACAGGCCATTGATGAGGAAAAGCCCTCACAGTCATAACGAAGGCATTGAGATATTTTGGGGTATAGAGAAATAATGGCTAGATTAAAGGGGTGATTAATGGTTACTATGCAGTTAAAACCATGCTCAGAAGAGCTCCACAGTATTGATGAGGAGGCAGGTTCTCTCTGTTTTTTTTTGTTTGCTTGGTTTTCTTCTGGCATGAGAGAAGCGGATCAGTATTAAAAACAGAGCAACAACCGTCAGCTCTGCTTCTCCTTTGGTTTGCCATTCCACTATCCTTATCCTTGTCTTTGGTGATGACCAAAGGTCAATCACTCATTACCTACTTCTGTTTTTAAGTAGCTTGCCTGAGGAATTTGCCTGGTTACCCTTTTCCTTCTCCACATATTGTGCAGTGTTTAAAATACATTGTCCTTCTTTGGGAGGGTTTGTTCCCTGTGTGCATTCCTCCTGGCTTTTCTTCCTTGCATGAGCCCCTCCTCTGAGGAGCTGAGCACATCCTAATGTGTACAGTATATTTCCTTCCTCTTTATCTGCCTTTTCTCTTGCCTGCTGTCCCCCCAGCAGTTTCAAAAAGATTAATGGGAATAGAGAATGTGTAACAACACAGGCTGGGCCGGGTCCCCATTTGTAATCATTAAGCCACATTATCATGGCACATAGGCAGACGCATGCACACAAAAACAGCAGACCCACAGCTGGGGTAGGACTGTCATGCTACACACTTGAACTGTTGGAGAAATTGCTCCAACAGCCCTTTGCTGTCTCCTAAAAGTGTTTTTTCTTCACAAGTGTCTCTAGTTGCAGTATTTATGAGGGTTTGATCCTTTTGTGTAGCCACTGCTTTGGCTTTTGTTTTTGCTGGGTCAGTAAAAGTATGTAAAAATACCTGACATGCCTGTGTTTTGTGAGGCTTTAGTTATAGCAGTGTGAGATATATTTCTTCTATATTATTTAGTGTTTTGACAGAGTCTGTAAGTCTGCTTCATTTTCCTTCCTGAACTGTAACCTTTCTGTTGCAGAGCTTATGTTGGGGGACATACCACACTAACCATTTCAGACACAACTTAACTGAGTGTGATAATGGTGATAAAACTGGAAACAAAGAGAGGAAAATATTGTAGTTCACCATGAACAATGTTTATAAAGTTATAGGTGCCAACACATCCTTTTCTTAACTAGGCTATCAACTGTCTGGCCTTATGATTGTGCTTGATGAAATAGGAGGTGGATGGATGATGGAGCTAACTGTTCAGTGCTCAGGCAGCATGTAGTCTGCAGGGACAGTGGTGGCCTCCAGGGTCTAGAATTAAGTTCATTGAGGCTAGGAGAGAAAGAAAAGGTTTTGCTAACGGATGTTATTAAAACATGAAAAGGTTCAGAATAAAACTGTCATGTTTGGAGCCTTTGGGCATGAACCGTAGCCTGGTGAAGGCAATGCAGAGGTTTCTGAAAGGTGTTTATATTTATGTATAAATCTGTGTCATTTTAGGTCACCTTTCTCTTTCTCACCTTTTCATAAAGCAAACTCAACCTGTGACTTCCTTGAGGTTTTTGCTGGTTTTAAAAGTCTATTTCCACATCATTGCTTTTTGATGCGTTATTGGAAATTTGCTCACTCTGCTTTTATGCTGCATCTCTCAAAGCATCATATCTGTGGCTCTGACCTCAGCCCTTTCCTAGGTGATCCATGAAACCTTTGCATCTTTTTTGCCTGTGCCTTTTGCTTTTCTCATATGATAATCCCAGCTTTGCAACCAAGCCATGATTAGCCATTTAAACAGACTGCATCTGCTAGCTGATGTTAGTCCATGTAGGTACATCACTCAATATAGTGCTCCAAGGTACAGATAATTTTGCACAGTGTAGTTTTTTTCCAGGGTGAGGACAGTGTGTTAAACAGACCAACCAACATCTTAAAAATGAAGAAGCAAGAGGATAGCACATCTGCTGAGCAGAACATTGCCTTGGGGAGTTAAAAACTGGTATGATGCTATTAATACCTGATCTTTGACCACCTGCACTTGTGCTATACAAGCAGGCTTTCAGGCTATGCTGATGGGGCTTTGTTTTTATTCATGATTGCAGCTGCAGTGTTTTCACTGTGCTGGTGATGAAATTGTTTTCATCAGTCTTGTTGCTTTCTGTGTGATAGGCATCTCCACATAAGCCCTTTCAAGATTTATTTATGTGTCTAAGTAGTTCAAGGCAAAGGAGGTTTTTTAAGTGGTCACCCTTAAGGGGTTCATTTCTTGCACAGGGTCTAGTGAGGTGAAAGGCTTGGAGAAGATCCCAGAGATTGCTCTTCTCTTCCTTTACTCCCTCCCCTGGTGTGTGTGTATGTTCCAAAATGGACTAATTGTGCCGTAATTGGGAAAAATCCTGGAGTGACTCCACCAAAGCCAGACATGACATCAGCAGCATTGCTCATGCAGTAAACATTTGGGTCATTGTTCCTGTCGCACAGCACACTTCCCTAGTCCCGAATTAGGGTGGTGTAGCTACGTCAAATGCATGCTGTCTTTCAGTAGGAGGTGCAGCCTCAGCACTTCATGCACAGCATGGGGATTTGGATGTGGTCAGTGTTTGTGCTGGCAGGCTTTTTGTCATTTTCATGGATTCTCTTGTCTAACCAGCATGTTTTGATGAAAGATCCTGGCATTAGATAAGGCATTATTCTTTGCTGACAAGCAGATTTCTTGTCATAACATGTTCAGGGTGCACTGTTGGTGCATAATGTACCGATCCATCACCTGCTAACTTCAGAAGGATAAATTCAATCTCTCAAGCTAAGATGATATATGTCGTCTCAAAAGTACAATCACCTGGGATATAAATCAGGGTGAAATTGAATTAATCGTTATTGGGTTTAGATAACTTTATCTCAGTGAATTTCTTAGTGTGACAATGATGCAGCTAGATGCTAAGTTCACTTTCATCAAGTGATGACGGCTTCACTTTCCAGACAATTGTTACCTCATTTGATTTGTGCTGTGTGCTCCCATATGCTGAAGGCAACAGGAATTTATTTTTGGGCTCTCTGGGAGTGGGATCAAACCCTTTCGTTTCAAAGAAGTTGTTGTCTTTTTTCTTTGATGGCATATGTTTCTAGAGCATATTGGGGTTTTCTGTGTTTCACCATCTCGGAGCTGTTTGTTTCTACATGCATTTTAATGTCTCCTTCTGGCAGTTTTCCCTTAGTCTCATTATAGCTTTCTCTGTCTGCTACTGAACTGCTGAGGGATGTGTTTTATGCAGTGCTTTTTCTCTCAGTCACATTGAAGATACAAGGCACTTAGGATGTCTGCTCCCTGCCATATAGCCAGCATGGATGAGCTTGTATCTGGAATCAGCAAGGAGGATTGGTCACTAACATTCCATGTTTATATGCTGTTCATCACAGATGTGCCTATGACTTGCATCAGCAATATTCTTAATCCAGCAAAATCTGCTTTAAAAGGTGTTTTAAGTTTGCACGCAATTTCTGTCTCTGTTTCACAGAGAATTGCAAGAGCCTGTGGGAAAGCCTTTTGCCTCTCAAGTATCTCAGCGTGCCTTACTGGCCTTCCTCCTCATTACCTTACTTCATCAACACCCACCATGTGCATGCTGAGAGGCTTGCCCTGGCTATCACAGCATCTGTCATTTAGGGCAGCAGTGTTTTGTTTTGGAGCGTGCTTTCCTCCTGGCATGTCTGTGCATAGAGTAGGGCAGCTGTGTCTTAATCACTGACCAATATTGGCTTCTTCTTGCTCTGATTTTCTCAGTCCAGTGCTCTTCTGGGGCTGTCCATGCCCAGTGTCCTTGGAGTTTAAGACACGTGTTCTTTTGTATCTTTCCTTTAATATGTTTGTGGTTTGGTGAGGATAGGTGGGCAAGGACAAAAAATGAAGGCTTGATTTATTTGCTCTGAGCTCTGAAGCTGTGTTAATCGTTCATTCGGGGAATCTATGTCTTTCTGATGCTTGTGATTATAAAGCATTAATATAGCACAAGAATCATTTTGAATGTAGCTTCTTGAAAGGATTTCCAGAACCTGGACTATTATTGCCCTTCGCAGTATAGGAAGGAGGGTTGGGATCCATAACTTCTTTTTCTTATTATAAACAGCTCCCATGCCTTGATGTTGGTGCTGCAACTTCTGGATAGCTCTGAGGTGCATTTTCCACAAGAATAATTTATTCATTGAAAAACACAATTTAATACATCTTTTCATCTTCCAAAGCTGTTTACAAGTTCTTCTCACGACAGTAGTAATTTATTCCATAAAAAACCTAGTTCATTTTGACATGTTCTAAATGATCTGAAATGAAGATAATCAGAAGTACAGAAGCAAAGAACAAAAAGAAAAGGTTCAAGTATAAACACAAAAAGGATGGCAGTCAGGAGATATCAGGTGAAGAAATGATTTTTGTATTGCAGAATGTGATAAGATCCTTCTCTGGGATGTATTGAAGATGAATCTGTAGATAGAAATGACATGCATGGTAACAAATGCAAATAGAGCATTTTCTATTGGCTTGGGTAAAAAGAAAAGAATAAAATCTTAAATGTTATTCTTTCCAAGGCAAGAAAAATATTTCTCCTGTTTAAGGGATGCTGTGAGCAGCTGCATCCTCCCACAGCCCTGGCCAGGATCACCCTGCTTTAGCACTGGAGCCCAGCCTGGTGCTCAGGGGTCTCTGCCCAGTCTGAAGGGATGTGGCTGCTGCTTTCCCTTTCTTTGCTTTGTTTTAAATATTATGATTTTTTATTTACTGAAGAGGTCCTTGACCACATATCTTAAGAAGCAGACAGTCTCCTTCCTCTTATATTTCCTCTTTTACCCCTGATTTGTCTAGGAAGTCAAAAGACATAAAACCCTGTAGTATCTTTCCTTATATAAACTTTAAAGAAGAAAAAGCTTTTATGAAGTTGGTTGTTCAAGTATTTAGTGAAGGAGGATATGAGAACCAGATGGATGTATGTTAAGGGAGAGGAACACAGGCACAGTAGAAAGATTTATGCAATTGTTCTAGTAACACCAGGGAAAAAAACAGGTAGCAGCTGAAAAGACTAGATTGGAATAGAAAGAGGAAATAACATTTTATGCTGACTAAGATAACCAAAGGTCCTGGCAGAAGCATCCTAAAGACTAACACGAGGGGAAAGAATGATAGAGGAAATACGTGCCGGAAATGGTGTTTTCTACCAAGAACAAAAATACCCTTTCATACCTTTAAACACAGAGTTCATGATGAATTGTCTCTTTTGTGTTTGCCACTCAAGTTAGCCTCCAGGATTCTCATTTTTCAGTCTGCTTTGATGTACCCTTCCAGATTTAGTACCAAGTGCAGGTGGCTTTCGTATGTGCTTAATCCTGTCTTTCAGGTCATGTCTCCTGTCTTTGCCCATTAGATTCTTTCATTGCTTCGTCATTGGGAAATTGAAAAACCCTTTAAGGGAAGCATCCTGTAATCTTCAGCACATGGAGAGTGATTTAAAAATGTTGGCAGTCTTGGTTTTATCCTTTTCTGGTACTCTGCAAGAAGCATAATAGATGTCAGCTGAGCTCAGGTCCATTGCCCAGAAATAGTCAAATGGGTGGTGGGCTCAATCCTTACTAAGAAACCGAGCTGATGATATGCAAGATGTAAGAGAAGTCACCTTACTCTCTGTCTTTCTTGGCTTCTCAAAACTGACAGGAAGAAAAAGCAGTAAAGAGTTACAGTTGCAAAAATAGTACATTATGCTTTCTGTACATATATTTTTTTTGCATAAAACTTCTATTTTTCAGCCAACAATCCTCTCTGGAATGTTGTCTTTTGATTTTATACGAGAAAACACACTTGCCTGTAAAAGGAAAGGAAATGTATTCTTTCCCATATGAATGTCCCCAGCAAAGTTAGACACATTCAGACTTAAAGACTGAGTTTCTAGATCATGCATAGTTTTGGGGGAAAAGTTAAATGATTGAAATTAGCTCTGACTATTGGGTTTGGATAACAGCAAATGGCACAAATTGCTTTCATACTAAGTTCAGTCACTCTCTCTTTGAGGAAGTTTGTTTTAATCTGTTTTTCATGGCAGCTTTCTGCCATCTGGTCTGGAATGTATTACAGGCAGGAACTCCTACAGAATTAGTTGAATGGGAGATGTGCCACTCTAATACTTAATTTCTTCTCCCTGCTTCCTCTCTCTTTTTTTCAAGAGCTGTAATGCTTCTTTAATTCCTGATTTGAAAGAGTAAGTAGTGAAACCACAGCGATTGATTTTCAAGATACAAGGAGTACTTTGGTAGGTTAAAGCTGACCACTGGAATTTTTCATCTTGGTTTTATCGTTTTTGCACAATAGCTGGTTTGTTGGAAGAGGAAACGGAAACCTGCCAAAAGCTGTCATTGTGCTGACAGAGAACCAAGTGATACTTGTGAAAGATAAAGCAGGATGGAGAAAATCAAGCTGTCAGTATGTATAGTGCAATTTATCAGGGCAGAGAATAATACAGTCCTCTTGGAGGAAAAATTGCCCCAAAATGAATGAAAAGTAAAATTTTAATCTAAATGCTTTATTTTAGTAGCAATTAAAAATAATAGCAGTTTCAAGTGACTCTGAGAACAGAGTGAGGTGAAAAAATCTGATTGAACAGGTTTTATTTGCCTCTGTAACCAGTTCCTGGCATGTGGGTCACAGGGAGAATTTTCCTAGTATACTAGCTCTAAAACCCATAACAAAATTCTCTCTTTAGCTTTAACTGATTTCTTAGCTAAGATGTATTTCACTAACAGCAGTTACTAATCTTCCGTCAAGTACACAAATAGCACTGCAGATGCTTAGAAGTTTTTTGCCATTGAAATATGAGGATTTGTGGAAGGAAAATAAGAAAGCAACTTCTTCCATCATGGTTATAATAAGCTTTTCTTATGTACTACATTCCTTGGTTAAGTTATGGTTTAGCTGTGAATGCTCAAGGCTAATCTTAGAAAAATGTAAATAGAGAGCTTTCTAATAAAAAATATTGGGGTTTTTAAGTTATTTGGAAACTTTATTTAAAATACTGTTGTATATTTACACATGTAAAACTGGTAACTTTAAAAATAGTGACTTTGAGTACTGTGATTCTATAGTTTTATTTTTTATCATCACTGGTTTTCAAACATGACAAAGATAATTCTTTTTTTCAATGAGGTTTTATGTGGAGGGTATGGGCTGTTAGTCAATTACCTTTATATCAGAAGGTAAGTCAATTACCTTTATATCAGAAAATATATGATGCTGTGAAGTTTCAGAATACTGTCATGCAAGAAAGTTGAGGGTTTCTTTCACGATTGAAGACAGCAAATCAGAATGTGGCTACTTGAATCTTGCAGGAACGTTCCCAAAGGAAATGAAATTAGGGAAGATGAGAAGCAGGATATTTTAAGTAGAAGATTGTATGCATACGGAAGTTGAAAGCATGTGAAAGCATATAGCACCGTACTCAGCATAAATGTAAAAATAAAGTAAAAACTGTTGACAGGGAGGGCACAGATTGTGCTGTAGAGGGTATTATACAATCCTCAGCCTTTGGTGGCTTTGCCCTGGTTTTATTTCCTGCAGGCAATATCTGAAGAATGAGGTTTACTTCCAGTTTCAGGTGTGAACCTGGGAGGAAAGCAAATCACTGCCCATGGTGGGCTCAGCTCAGTAAGGCTGTGTGTGTGTGAGCTGTTGCCATGCATGATCGCAAACCTTTTACCCATGTGGGGACTCCCGGCAGCAAAGTGTTCACGGCTTTGCTTTCAACTCCCCTGTAAAATCCCTGACTGGTTTGTATAGGCATCATGAATACCCATGTTAGATGCTCTTGGCTAGTAAAGCTACACAGCCTAAAGGCAGGTCCAGCCATCTACCTGTGATACCCTAGGATCCCAGTTGTACTCCCAGGGATGGCTTGTGACAATGGCAACATGTGCTTGTTTCTCACCTCTCTTGCACTGCACTCGTGCATTTCCCTTATCTGATGTGCAGTGGAGATGTAGCTGCTGGTAAATAGAGAGGGCAAGAGACCAATTCACGGCTCCGATGCCAAGCAGCACACACTGGATTACAAGGACATTGATTTAGTCCCTGTAGTGTATTTGTTTTGGAGAGAAGTAGCTGGAGCACCTGAAACAGAGCCAAAGGGTGAGCTAAAATCATTAAGCTGTGTGAGCAATCAAGAATCCAGCACTTATGCTGGCTTTGAGGCCCTTTTAAGTTTAATGGGGACAATAAATTTCACAGCATTATTACATCACTGTGTCGCCAGCAGTTACAAGGTATGGCTGCACAAATCTGCCATCCTGAAAATGAACGCTTGCACAAGTTCTTGCTGTCCTTTTGGGTAGAAGACTTTGTAGAGCAAAGCTTAAGACAGTGAAGTGGCTGCACTAAGTTGCCTGTACATTTGACTTTGTATGTCTTAATTTGCTTAGGTCTTAAAAACTGAGATGGCTGAGTTTGGAACCATGTTAGGTGGGGTTTGAGAGCTGGAGCTTCAGTGTCCTGAGCTGGAAATGAGAACTAGTTTAAAGAAAGTATTGGGAGAAAACTGATCTCTACTGGGCTGAGCAGGAAGCTTTTTCTCCATGTCACTAGTGTGCACTGTGGATCTTCTCATAGATTTTGCAGTATAAGCCACAGGTGCCTCTTTAAGACCACCAGTGAGCTTTTTTTTACAGCAACTATTCTCATAGGTTAGAGACAAGGGGACCCTGAGGATGTCCCTGTTTTCTTCTGGACCCCTCTCCCCTCCTTGTTTTTTAGTTTAATTTGTTTTTTAACCCAGCATCTGACAGTTGTAGCATTTGGTTCTTTATCACAGGTTTTGTGTTAGTTACATGACATCTATGAAGCATTTCAGGGCTGTTGGATGCCCCTAAAGAGCCTCCTGAATCCTTACCATCTCTCACAGTACTGACGTTGGACTAGATGATCTTTTGAGGTCCCTTCCAACCCTTGGGATTCTGTGACGCTACAGGATTTCCCATAGGCTTTTTTCTCTGCATCTTCTCTGTTCCTTCTTGGGTTCCCTTCTGGCATCTCAGCTCTGCCAGAATGCCTGCAACTAACTAACTAACTAACTTTCTTTCTTTCTTTCTGTCTTTCTGTCTTTCTGTCTTTCTGTCTTTCTGTCTTTCTGTCTTTCTGTCTTTCTGTCTTTCTGTCTTTCTGTCTTTCTGTCTTTCTGTCTTTCTGTCTTTCTTTCTGTCTTTCTGTCTTTCTGTCTTTCTGTCTTTCTGTCTTTCTGTCTTTCTGTCTTTCTGTCTTTCTGTCTTTCTGTCTTTCTGTCTTTCTGTCTTTCTGTCTTTCTGTCTTTCTGTCTTTCTGTCTTTCTGTCTTTCTGTCTTTCTGTCTTTCTGTCTTTCTGTCTTTCTGTCTTTCTGTCTTTCTGTCTTTCTGTCTTTCTGTCTTTCTGTCTTTCTGTCTTTCTGTCTTTCTGTCTTTCTGTCTTTCTGTCTTTCTGTCTTTCTGTCTTTCTGTCTTTCTGTCTTTCTGTCTTTCTGTCTTTCTGTCTTTCTGTCTTTCTGTCTTTCTGTCTTTCTGTCTTTCTGTCTTTCTGTCTTTCTGTCTTTCTTTCGTGTCTAACCAGTCATTTGTCATTTTTTAGACATGTGTCTAACCCAGCCACAGTAGAAATAGCAAACTCAGGTGATCCCTTCAGTCCTTTGTTCCTGCCCCTTTGTTCCTCTGTCTGTTGGGCAAATTTGTACGTGTTGCTACATGCAAAATTAATTGTTCACGAATAATTGAGGTTAGATTGTGCTGAAAAAGATAGCACTGCTGGGCTACCCCAAGAGACCTCATGCTTGGTATACCATAGCTGAACTAGGTCATGCATCTGCCCTGTGTATGCCTAGTACTCCAGTACTTACGACTGCGGAGGATGGTGTTGAGAAAAATCAACCAGAGAGTTGGCTGGGGTGTATTGACTGAAATATTGGTGCCAACTGTCTTTCTGAAAGGAAATTCATTAGGCACACTAGTATGCCCTCATGCAAATTGTTTATGCTTCTGACTTCATGCTCTTAGGTCCGTTAAGCTGGAAATGAAACTCAGAACTGTTGCTGGAACAGAACACATGGGATTTTTCTGCCAGAAAAATTCTGCAGTGGGCTTAGTATTTTTATTCACTTCATGCTCCAGCATAGTTGCTGCCATCCCTCATTTCTCCTGGTACATTAAACATCCAAGGTTCAGGAATGCAAATGATTATGCTAAATGAATCATCTCCATAGCCTTGTGCATCCAGATAGTATCATTGTCTTTAATTGTATGTTCACAGTGTGCTGCTTGAATAATGCACCGCACTGGTGGTTTCTGAAACTTTAAGTATCTGGCATATGATATCATGAAGACTGACCTATATATTCATTTGATGAAAGTTAGCTTAAATCTGTTGGTATTGGGGGAATTGTGTTAATTTAAAGCATCAAGACAGGACCCTGATGACTGTATTTCTATTCCATTTCAAGGCATATTCAAAGTAGATGAATCTTTTAAAACGCAACATTCCTTAGGTTGTTCTTTTTAACATAAAAAATACGAATGTGGGGGGAGGGGAGTATAAGAAATGGTATAATTTGTATAACAAGCAGGAGCAGTCTGAAGAGGATTTGGTATTACTAGTGAAATGCTACATTTGCTGGCGTACATAAGGTTCCTGACTGTAGCTTAGTAAAGCAAAGCAGCACTGCACTGTGATTTACTAGAGTAGCAGATTAGGGAAGGGAAATTTTGGCCTCGAGGTGAAGTCAGATAAAAATATTTTGCTTGTTAAAAAGTATATTCCTTTTCCAAATCATTACCTGCATAAAGCCTCTGGATAAAAACCTCAGCAACAGCTCCCGAGTGTTGCATATCACCATACAAGCTATTCTGGCCCCTGTTTGTAAAACAAGAGGTTGAATTTCACCACTTGTGCTGTTTGATTGGCTGCTTTGGAAATATGTGTACTGAGCTGCTAGGGATGTAAAGGTCTGTCAGCCAAAGCAGCTGATCACTGAATGATCCTCCTGGCATTTGGAAAACTTCTGGGGTTGTAACTACTTCCTCAAGTGTGAGTTTATGGTTGTGGCTGGTTGTTGTCCTGTGTAATTCATGGCCAACCTCAGGCTCTTCAGAGCTGCTGACAGACTTGACATTTACAGCTACTTTCACACCTACAGTTTGGCCTTATCTGCAAAACACCTTAGCCTTATCAAACAGATGCCTGTAAGATGCTCTGTTTCTTTGTTTCTGAGTTGTGCTGTGGACCCCAGACCATGCCTTCCTCCTCACTCCAAAACACCCTTTAGCCTGTTTGTTAGGTCCAAAATACCTGAAGAACAGTAGTGTATACTTCCTCACTTAAAACTGCTTTGGTACTTCAAGTCTGGAAAGTATTAAAAATGGGGTCAGTGTTTAAAAATGGTTCAAGTAGTTCTGTAAGCCTGACATCTCTACCAGCTGAATTTGTAGACCGTATTATACAATAATGTTAGTGAACACTTGGCTAGACGTATGTGCTTTTGTGAAGACTCAGCACTGTTGAATCCTAAGGAAATTTTACTTTGTAAAACTTCTGAAGTTTTCAGATAGATGCGTGTGGATAAGGGTAATCTATATGCAGTAGATGAAGTCTGATTTAATTTTTAAAAGGCTTTTGACAAAGGGATCAAGGCAGTTGTGACGTATGCGGGAAGGTATTGGCAGAATAATTGGTTAGAAGGATGTGGAGAATAAGAGATTAGGCAAATATGTGGAAGTAAGATTCACTGGGATTACTTCATCAAGAAACTGCACGAGTATCCGAAAATCTTCTGAGCTGAAAATACTTGGATGTGCAGTTTAAAATACACTGGTTGTGTTCCACACTCTTCCCTAGGTGTCTGCATACAAATTGTAAAGGGTGGGCTCTTTCAAAGAGCAAGCGTGCAGCAAATCAACACATCACAGACACTGTTGGAAGCCTTGAGAAGAATCTACTAAAACTTCTAGGCACAACTGAACAGCACCAGAATAGCTGAAAAATATTGCTGTAAATTGATGTTAGATGACAGTAGAACCTTCTACTTCAGAGGGGCAAATTTGAAAGGTAGTGACTTCAAGGTATAGAGCTGCAGCCCTTAGGATGGCTTGAATTCTGGCTCATTTCCAGGGATTTTACTAATGGCATGAGCTCTTGGACCAAGGACTGGTATAGACCTCCTTGTCTGTTAAACTGCTGGTTCTTTGTCTCTTTTTCTATCGTTTCAATCTTATGTTTGGCTCCAGTAATTTATCAGCTCTTCTGTTTATACTCAGTTAATTGCTCAATTGCAGTGCTCATTGCCCTAGAGATGTAAAGCTGGTGAGGTTGCCCAGAAAGAGTGGCTAATAGAGGAAAGAGGGAGACCTCATTTTGCATACTTTAGAGTGGTGTGAATTAATCTTACCATCTTAAAAATGTTGTAGAATCATACATTCCTATGGGCTCTGAACAACTGTTTCATTATCAAGCTTTTAGTTGATAGTGTTGTTTAATAGGGATCTTCACTCCAGATGCAGGCCATGTGGTATGTGTCAGATATCACAGTGTATGTAGTATAAAAAAGGTGCTCAGATACTTAAAAAAAAGCCTATCCTAGTTGCAGCTGTTGCCATAATGCATGTTGAAGCATCTACTGTTTTAAATAATTTCTTTTAGGCCTACATTTGATAGCACAGGGCATCTTTAAAAAGAAAACATGTTCAGTTAAAATGTTGTTTCCTCTCTATATCCATTTCTGTTTGGAAAGAGCTCTAAGAGGTTGAATGTCACCTTACCTTATACTTGGAAATCATTCATACAAGAAGGATGTCACAATGTTGAAGAGAAAACTCAACAGACTTAGCAAAAGTTCTCAGCTCTGAATATGCCATTCATAATGGCTGTATCATCTGGTATGTCACTTATTTGGGTTGTAAAGCATATTAGGCCAGCATAAACAGATAGCTAATGTTATTAGCTTTGTGTTTGTTTCAGTGCTGTTGTGGGCAGTGGTCTAGAGACCTGTGTCTGAACAGCAGCTGAGTAAAAGACCTAGACCTGCAAGAGACATTACACTGTTCTGTTCCTGTTTGATTGCTGTCCTGAGGACACACCAGACTATCTTAGGGAACCCATGTTAATCTAAAGTAAGTAAGATAAAGACTATCTGGGCTTTGTTGCAGTTCTTATTCAAACCTGAGAAAATGTGTGATCTGATTATGTTTCTTCTCACAGGCTTGCTCTGGCTTGCAACGCAGTGAAGTTCAATGTTAAAGATACCAGACCTATGCTGGTTTTCCTTTTGTCTTTTTTTTTCCCCCTAGCTGATTTCATCAGTTCTCTATTTTCTCATCTTCCAGACTTTCAGCTGTAAGAGCTGTGAAGTATTGAGAAGATTTAGAAATACTAGGCAGTAATTTCATTTTGATAATACAAAAAGTTTACAGCCATGCTCTTCTGCCTATCCTTTTATATTATTTCCACTTGTGTGGGACTTAAGCAGCCACAACCTTCAAAGAGCCAAACTAAGATGAACCACTCATCTTTTGAAAGCTAAGTTTCAGGCTGTCAGATAACAGAAAGGCTTGATGTTCAGTTCTGCTTGTTTTGGAAAGAGTAGCTATTAAAAGCACATTCTAATTTGAGTTGGCAGAATAAGGATCACACACATTCCCAAAATACCAGTGAACACTGATTTTAATGTTTCATTGCTTTGGTGTATAGGATAGCTGTGTGTTCCACTGAAAAACAGAGTCAGCTTTCCCTTGGCACTATATATAGTATTCCCAGGGTGACACTGCAGGAGCAGTAATGGGTGGAGGTTTAGAAAAACCCACTCTAATTAATACTGAATTCAGTCATAAAGGGAGACTACCTCTTCTTTGAGATTGGAGCCTACTCTGCTATGTCTGACATACTGAGTGCATCACGTTATGCTGAAGGTCATGTGCTAAGGACAGAATGTCATTAAGAAACATGCTGAAGGAGGAAGATGTAGTCTGCAGTCACTGTGGAATGAGTGCGTTTCCTTGCTTTTGGGTTGTTGGAATTGACGGTGGGAGAATCCTTGACCTGGAAAATGCCATTGAAGAGGTATATAAAAAAGAGAATTAAGCTAATTTATCTTTTCTCTTTGAGACCAGAGATGACAGGAAAGCACAGGCTCCCCAGGGCTGGAATCCCCCATCCATAAGATAGAGTAGGCAGTGTGGGGTCTTGGTGTGCTGCAGGATGAGCTGATGTAAATTTGAGAGTCAGGCATACCTGAGTGGAAGATCTGCTATCTTTGGGTCCATAAAGGGCAGTCAGATGGGAAGGGAAGAGGGCAAAGGAAAAGATGGGAATAGCATCACCCCACCTGTGCCATGAGCTTTTGAGGGGGACCATAGTGCCTGTTGGAGGACCTGCAGTGAGAACAGGAGTTTGTGCTGAAGCTGTGTGAATGAGATTAGAGAGAGCACTGAGAATCTACCACAGGAATAAAATCATCCTGCACTGATGGAGAATGTTTGGCATCTGTAATTCTATTGGTTTAATGATCAGTCTTTGTGAATGATCGTGTTACTTCATACCCTTTCAAATCACTCTGAAGTTTATTGTAACCCTGATTTTTTTGCCTGAGCCTCTGAACACACTTTCAGTGAGATCAGAGTTGGTTTTGCCATTGAGTTTAATGGGATTATAATTGAATCTTAAGTCAGGTAGCTATCTTTAGGATAAGTAAACAGTGGCTTCTGTAGTTGCGGAAGCTAGGATAAAACAAGAAAGGAAGTCGATTTATAGCACCTTAAGTTCTCATTTTTGGCTCCTTGTGTTGACCAGTAGATTAGTATACCTTGCACCTGACATGCTAAAAGTGCCTATATGTAGAATGAGCCTATGGAAACTAGTACAATGTTAATTGAGACACAGTCTGTGTCTTAGTAAGATTGGCTACACAATCCCAAAGGGGCAGACAATCAAGACACACATGATATGAATGAGAGTGTAGGGTATTAAGGAGGGTGTTGCTATGTGAAAGCTTATAAAGCACTCTGAGAAATGAGTGAGGTAAAACTCTTCTATCACAGCAGTGGAGGCTCAGATGTGTGGTTGCAAGCTGACTTCCTGTGACCCCAGCTGTAAGCATATTCCAACAGCTGCAGCAAATTGCTAAATCATCGTGGCTAATGCTGACATCAAATTACCTAAATTATCTTGTAAGGTTATCCTTTGCCATAGGGACAAATACATAAGTCCTTATATGCTTTCTGCTGTATTCCCTTGAGCTCTATTTGTCTTAATTTTAAAATAATACTCTATTTCTTTGCCATCTGAGCTGTTCCCCTCATTACTCAATATTATCTTTTTTCCCTAGTATGTCAACTTGCAATTAATCCAGAATGCTGAACTTGTACTTTGTGGATGCCAACACAGGAAGTGACTGGGATATCATCACAGGCATGAGATAATAACTCTCCAGGGAGATCAAAAGGAAACTAAGAAAATGCTGCCATTATTATCTGCAAGTGGATTAGCTCAATGTCACTGCAGCAGATTCTTTGTGGTTCCTGCAAGTCATCTCTTTCTACCAGAGAGCAGCCCTGGCCCTGAATGTCTGTTAAAGAACATCAATAAGAACACTAAAAACAGATTAAAATGAAACCCAAAACATTTAATGCTCTTAAGTCTTTGATTGTACTGACATGACAACGTGTTGTGGCAGTTTCCTCTTGGATGCGTCTTCCTCTGGAAAAGTAGAGCAGAGCATTTAAGGGAACTGTACCACTGGTATCAGAGAAATTATTTCCCTTAATAGCTGTGCAGCTGTGCCTACATGTGCCTGTTGAAAGTTGTGCTTTTTAAGTTGATCTGTCATATGGACCTGATGGCAAAAATGTGTTGCTGATGAGATCTTATTTGCTCACTGTCCATTAATGAGTGTAGTAGAAGTGAAGCGCCTGGGCTGAACATGTTGTGATCCACTTTCACCAGTGTCCATGGTCATCAGTGTTTCTCTGGGCTGCTGTCAAGCTGCCTGGATGTATTTACTGCAAATTACTCATGGAGTCTTCAGGGGCTGCTCAGGAGATTCCAAATCCAGTTTTACCTAGATGCTCAAAGCATGTCAGGTAGATGCAAGCACCAATTAGGAACTAGCAGCTCCTCATTTAAAGGAGGCTGAGAGAGGATCAGCATGAGGGAAGGTGTTTGTGCACATGGTGAGGCTGCACCTTGAACACTGTGTTCAGCTCTGGGCCTCTTACTACAAGAGAAATATTGAGGTGCTGAAGTGGGTCCAGAGAAGGGCAACAAAGGTGGTGAAGGATCTGGAGCACAATTCTGATGAGGAACAACTGAGGGACCTGAGGCTGTTTAGTCTGGAGAAGAGAAGGTTCAGGAGGGACCTCATAGCTCTCTACAATTACCTAAAAGGAGGATGGAGGGAGGTGTGATTTGGTCTCTTCTTCTAAGTAACAAGTGACAGGTCAAGAGGAAATGGCCTCAAGCTGCACCAGGGGACACTGAGACTGGATATTAGGGTGATCAGGCATTGGAACAGGCTGCCCAGGGAAATGGTGAAATAACCATTCCTGGAAGTGTTAAAAACCATGTAGACGAGGCCCTTAGTGACATGGTTTAGTGGAGGACTTGGCAGTGCTAGGTTAATGGCTGGACTTCATGAACTTAAAGGTCCTTTCCAATCTAGTCGATTCTATGATTCTATCTGGATGCAAGGACTGCACCAGGCTGACGGTGTCCATGCCAGGACAAGCAGGAAAAAACCCACATTGTCTTGCTTAGCATGCTCGATGGAGCTGGTCAGCTGTAGAAGAAAACCTCTCCTAGTCTGTCAGGCATGGGGTAGGCTCCTCCCTGTCTGCTAGAGCAGATGCAGTATGCTACCCCCAAAGCCACCTGGAATGGGTTGCCTGGAGGACTCCCTGTCTGAATTGGGAATTAAAGGAAAATATATCTGAGCTTCTAGTGCCATTTCTAGAAATGTGCTGATGCACAGCATTTGTCCTCAGGTTTCTCAGCCTCTAACCAGTCTGTGAAATGTCAGGAAGCTGGCTGGGGCTTCTATTCTTACAAATGGGGAACAGAAAAATTCATTTGCTTCTAATATCTTCTCGCATGAGGAGTGCAAGATGGGTAGCAGCTTTTTGGCTGTGTTAGATCACCAGACCAGCCATAATCAGCATGTTTTATGTTTCTGCATGGGCTCCTAGCCACCTGTATAATGTCCTTCTGTTGAAACTGGGAGTGATGCCTACCAACACTGCAGTCTAGATCATTGGAATAAGGCATGGGTTTGCAGGAGGTGATAGAGTTCCTGAAGGACAGTTTGCAGCAGCATAACAAATGCTGTCCCTTCTGTGTGAAGTTCTTCTCATGCACTGCTCCTGTGGCAGTACCATTCACTTCTCATTACTTTCCTTTTTACTCTCAGTGACTATGTCCTGATGGAATTGGAATAAGTTTGATAGGATGTACCCAACTCCTGTACCTTAGCATCTGGCAAGTTGTCCTGCTTCTTCCTTTGAAAGAGAGGATGGTAAAGACTGTTTTTTGGAATACTTACTAAGTCTGATAGTAATGGAGTGGCAGGGCCCATATGAGAAGGTACAGCCAGCCAGTGAATTTCTGCCAGGGCACCTTGGTCTCGGCTGGCCTTCTATTTTCATCTGTGTCTTGGCTACTTCTACAGAAACGAATGCCAAATACAGTAAGTTATGAAATTATTTTTATTGTTTTATGTTGTGTGTTCAGGTTGAATCAATTTCTTGCTTGAACGCAGCGGCTTTGTCTGCATTAGCAAATAGCATCACGTAGACAAAGAAGATCATCAGAGCAAAACAGTAATGAAGACCCAGGCAGATTTCATGGGTTTTGCTGTGGAACAGCTGTATTCTAAATTCCATCTGAAGGAATTATTGAAAGAAACTTATAAGAAATCAGGAGACCAAATGTTGCATGTTGAAAATGTCAACAAAACCTTTAAATTTATTACGAATATTTTGAGTTTTCTGCTAAAACAAAGACTTCAAAGAACCAGGCACATATTTGTGAGACACTTCAAGGCTGCTGAAGCTGTGTATTCTTTTGTTGACAGTTGTTTCAGCTAAAAGTTTAGATGGTGCTGCTTGGGGTCATCTGGCATTCTACTTGAACCTGTATAGGTTGTTGTTTGTGCTATTCTTTGTGTAAACTTTGCCTGTATGTTGCAGGCTATATAGAGGCTGTCATGTGTTAAAGGTGGGGAGGGCTTACTGTGTACTGAAGATTGTGTGGACTTTGGAAAGCAAGCAGATTATCCACGGTAAATCATAGTGACTTACTCATGCAAAGGTACCCTCCAATGAAGTCAACAGTAAGTGTTCCTGTCACTTAGCAAGTTTGTGTTTTAGATATTGTATTTTATTATGACTCTGGCTGATCTCCATATCAGTTACATCCAATGATACATTTTTGGGATACTTCACTATTTTACTGAAAAGTGATTTGTTTAGTGTCAGATGTCAGGACAGGTCAAATATCAGTGAAGGGTTTGGGGTGTGTGAATGACCTAGGATTTCCTGCCAGGTATCTCGTTCATCTTGGCATATCCAGAAGCATATGGCAGGGAAAGGTATCTTGACAGGATACTGGTTTTGGAATAGAATAAAATTCTATAAGTCTATATTCCCATCAGGGATAAAACAGATATCAGCAAATTGTTATTGGCAATTAAAAAGAATGTAATCTGATATAGTGTTTATATCAAGCAATGAGGAAACTGTCATATTAGAGCAATAACCTGTACATAGGTGTTGCCCTCCTCATAGTTGCCAACTAGTTTCCGCTTTAATTTGCATGCTACAAATACCAGCTGCCTTTAAACCTATTCAGTGTGTAAACTGTGACATCTTAAACACCCCAGAATATTGTCTGGTGCCTGTTGCTGTTTTCTTTGTGGTGCCACTTATCCTGAACAATTAATCAATTTCTGTCTTATTGTTTGTAGCAATATTGCTGTAGTTTTCAGTTGTCTATTAAAGTTTATCCTGTTGGAAGAGGGGCAGCAGCATCAGACAGAGGTTTATCTGGGCTTTCTCTGGGCTTGTGAAATGTGTGCTGTTAACTCTAAATACAGCTGTGGAGATCAGCTTTGTGAAACTACTGGGAAAACCTCTGTGTGACCAAGTTGTTTTTCTCTTGTTTTACAGGTTTCAGAATCTGCTGTGGTCTCGAAAAGCATTTGTGGATAGCGTGAAGGTGTATAATCACAGCTACATCTACATGCCAGCCTTCTCAATGAAGACGGGGACGGGACCCTCCCTACGCGTCTATTACACCCTGAAGGACTTTGGTGCCAAGCAGGCGGTCCTTTTTGCCAACCCTAATTTCCTGCGGGACATTGGCAAGTTCTGGAAGAGCAAAGGTATCCATGCCAAACGGCTTTCCACAGGACTTTTCCTAGTCAGTGCCGCCCTTGGTCTGTGTGAAGAAGTAACAATTTATGGCTTCTGGCCATTCTCTGTGGACCTGCATGGGAAGTTCATTAGCCATCACTACTATGACAATGTCCTGCCTGATTCTGGATTCCATGCCATGCCGGAGGAATTTCTACAGCTCTGGTTTCTCCATAAAAGTGGTGTACTGAGAATGCAGCTAGAACCGTGTGAGGACCCTTTAATCCAGTCTTCTGCCTGAGGATTACAGGGGTCTGTTTGGGAGATCCAATAGTTTTTAATTTCAACTCTCTACAACAGAGTGTTCTGTTTTTTCTTTTTAAAGGGAAAATAATTGTGCATCTGCATGGACCATAAAAATGTTACTTGAAGGCCAAATGGAATACGTCCTTAATGTATAGTGTTTTATGGATCTGGGGTGGGGGGAAGAGGACCTCTCCACCTAGTCCATTCAGCAGCATTGGTCAGAAGCAGCACAGCTGAACTTTCTGGGGGATGTTTTTAAATGACCGCTGTAAAAAGGGCATTAAGGCTCAGAGAGACACAGGGCCACCCACAAGCTTTTAGTGGCAGTGCCAAATATGACTGTCTGTTCAAAAATCCATTTCATTCCAGATTGGCACCTCATACAACTTTCCTTTTTCCTTTTTTTATCCTTTCCCTCTGTGTGTGTGTATCTGTATGTAGGAGAGCATGTGTGTTGTTGACTTTGTTTGATTCTTTCATTTCCTATTCCCCCGCTCCTTTCTTCCCCCCACCCCAGTGGAAGAAAAAGGAAAGGCTTAAAAGACTCAGGAGCCAAGTACCATCAGCTCCTCTGAAGACTCTTGGGAGAGTGAAGGGTGCTAAGAATCTGGTTAGAAGAATGTCTTAGAAATGCTCTGCTACTGAGTATGGATGGACCTACCTATTGTGGTTTTTATAAGGGTAGTTTAGGTCATTGCACTTATAGTTATGATAATGCTATATTGTGGGCAAGTGCTGGTTAAGGCAAATTGGTCTGAAAATGAAAAGTGTGTTACAAAACCAGTAGTGAAGTGCAGCCTGGTTTCAGTTGACCTGCTGCAAGATTTCAAACATTTCCACAGTGATTTTTGGTAGTAGGGGTAGTTCCTGACCTGTTTTGCTGTCCAGCCTTAGGGATTAATTCTGTATTCATTTGGACTCCAGATGTTCATTGACTGTCAAGGGTATTTGAGGTGCTCAGTAGAATGCAGAATGAGGTTCTTCATTTTCTTATATGCAGAAAAACTGCAGAAATGAATGTGTCGTTTTAAATGAGCTGAAGCTTTGAAAACCCTTTCTCTTTTTGTGACTAGATCTTCTGCTTGGATTGTAACGTTAGCCTTAAAGACTTGTACTTTTCTCGCAAGACTGTCTCTGGTTAAAGGTAGTCTGAGAAATAAAACAGCCTTTGGGAGCACTGAAAAGCTGCATAGCCAGCAATTAAAAAGGAAAAAGACAGGCCCTTACATAAGGCAGCCTCTCCTCACAGCAGGTGAATTATGTCAGTGTGCGTATTGCACGCACGCTGCTCCAGCTAGCACAGTGCCTGAAGGACTGTTTTATTCTGGGTTATTACTTGGGCAGCAGATGGTCCTATCACCATATAAGTGAGAAACCTTTTTGTTTGTTTGCTTTGGTTTAGCACTGTAGCACGAGAATCCCGGCTCTGGCCACAGTGCAATTTCAGCTGCAAGATGTTATCACCATTAACTTTAAAAACCCAGATCAGTGTTCTCTTTCTTATCCTTCCATCATCAGTAGCTGAAATTCTAGTCAAAGTATTGAAACAACAAAACTGTCGTCAGGTTTCCACAACTTCCTGTGCTGTTTTAGCTCCAAAATGCTAGTATTTTGGGCTGTGTGTCCTATCATATGTTGACAACTCTTTGTAGACTACCAGCTGCAAGTTATATAGATATAATTAAAAAAGGCAAAAAAAAAGGCAAAATTCGTGGCTCTTCTTTGAATAATTCAGCTATCTATGTAGGACACTGGGGGAAAAAATATAATGTTTTGCTTTTTAAACCTATTTTTCATAATAAAAATCTTCTTACTAAATATGGATATTCCAAGCATGAAATGGGAACTGTTCCATAGGCTTATAGGGCTAAGCTGTAACATGAAGATTTGGACGAAATAGCGGTCTAGATATTGTTCACATAAAACCCAAATGTGCTTCTATAACCTGTTTATCTTTGTTATTTAAAAATACAGTCAACATGCTGATGAAATGTTACTTGTTAATTTGTTCCCTTTGTTATGTTTGTTTTATCTATTTTGTGAGTCATAGATGAGGAAGGATTTGAAGGTAAACTATTTTCTGTGCTGCTTGCCATGGTAGAATTTTACTGAGCTGCCTTTCTTAGAGAAGAGGAGGTGCCTGTATGGTTTTTATCTTGTGCATCAAGTTTTGTACTTTTTAGCGCTTTAGAAGTTATATTATCTGTGAGAACAACAATTGAAATATGATGTGCTAAAATATGACTTCAGCAGGATGCCAGCATTTCCTTGGGGTGGGAGGGAATGAGGAGAGTAAGGGGGAACTGCCTCTTTGCTGGTCTTTTTTTTGTACTTTTACCAATACTTGGCCTTTTTTTGACATGTCTTGGGAAAAAAACTGGATTAGAAGAACAAGAGAAAAACATATATTTTTGTAGGAAAACTCTGTGCAGTGTTTCATAGCATCTGGTTTATTCATTTTCAGCTGGTGCCCTGGGTATTTGAAGATGTATTCCCCACCTCTGTAAGACTGAGGCAGACTGAATCTGCAGCCTGAGGTCTTTGTCCCTTCTGATATCTGCAGTCCTGATGTCTGCAAGGAGATAGCTTCCAAAACAATTAGGGAGATAGGAGAGACCCAGGATATGTGATGTGTGACTAATGTTGGAGAAATTAGTAATTCTGGTTCAGTTCGCATTTATGTGTAGTGAATATAACTGCATCTTACAAAGACAGCCACATTTAATGGGGAAGTAAAAGCTTCAAGGATAAATAATTGTCTAGAGCTTCCAGAAAGCTGTCAGCCAAGGAAAAAATAGAAACAAAAATAAAGGCCTCTTTTGAGATCTGGTTTAGCTGGTTGACCTGTCAGTCAATGCAAACAGTGGCCAGCGATTAGCCTTTTGCCCAGCCAGTAGAAAGGAATATAGGAGAGCAATGTAAGTGCTTTGTGGCAAGAGCAGTCACAAACAAAAAACTGGCAAAACAGCTGGGAACATGAGAGTGGCAGCTGCCTGACAGAAGTGTTGGAGTAAATATGCTCTGTCTGTGCTGATGCTCAGCATGTGGCTTGCCTTGTCTAAATCTAGAGGGAGGATAGGTATCCATGTGAAGGATCATTGATGTGAAATAATGCATTGCATGCAAGGGTCTAAAGTTGTATACTTCTTCAGGAGCGAAGTCACACCAAGGAATAGGATCTTACTTCTGCTTAAGAACAGGCACATGCAAATCCAGGAGGCTAAACCTTTACTGTTAATCATGAGAAATCAGCATCTTGCAGTCATGACAAACTTTGGTAGGAATGATTATATCTATCCAACATCTACCTACTGATTGATTTCAGTCCATTAATTGCAGTGACCTTTGTCAAATTTCATTGCTTGTGTTGTTGTATTTTCCTTAAAGTGAATTGAAACCATAATATTTATTTTGTTAGTGAAATTCTCTACTCTAGTGTCTATTTCCAGTGCCAGCCCCTGAATTTGTCTGATAGTATGGCTATAGCTGCACAACTGGTTGCCAGTTTGAAAGCTATGGTAATTAATCTTCAATAAAAACTAGTTGAAACTGGCCAAATTACTTCTTAATGTTTCTAGTTATTAGTTTTGTCACAGAGATGGCGAGGTACAGAAGTTACATAGCACTGGAATCATTGCCCTGCATAGGAAGAAAGATATGCCTCATGTTTGTTAGTAGAAGAAGAGCTGTGCATGGAAGATATTTGATACTAAAATTGCTCCAGATATCTTATTTTTGGGGGTGCATATACTTTTAACTAAATCAAGACCAACTTTTGAACTTTCACCAAAACTATGTAAAACTTCTTCCTGTTGATTATGAAGTCTTTGGAGTGCCTTCTAAAGCAGACAAGCAAAGCAGAAGACACCAAACTAGAATCATAGAGGAGTGTGCATGCTTGTGAGAATAAAAGCATTTATAATTTTGGCACAGACCTTGCTATAAGTCTAAGGAATCTCATTCACGAATGTTGTATTAAAAATTGTTGTTGAAATGAAGATACCAAGCTTGGAGTTGAACCAGCTACAGAAGTCCGAAGTTACAAGGCTGTTACAGTTTAATCTGTGTAGAGTATAACAATATTGGCAATGTTGTCAACATGACTATTTTCAGTTGTTATCTTAATCAAAAAGGTGTCATAACATACACTGTTAAGTTTGCACCTCTATGGGAGCTGAAACTAAGGAGAGCATTTTCTTTTGTAAAGTGAATATCCGAACTATGGTAGTTAATGTCTTTGGGGGATACTCTTTGGGCTGTGGCTTCTCTGATGGGACCTCTTTGATGTCATGTAGTTCCATCAGATTTTCATCTGGAATCATCTAGACTTACATTTGTGTCTCAAGATACTGTCCTAAAGGATCTCTGTTTTATACTTCCTGATGACCATCCACCTTGTGATTAGAAGCATGATTTAAAAAATTATTGTGATAAGGTAGCTAATATACTCTGTCATTCTGAACCATCTTTTCTTTTTAAGTTTTGATAAATCCAGCAGGAGTTAGCTTCAAATCAATAATATGACTTCAGTTGGGTGTTGGTAATTACATCACTGGAGAAGAGAAAGAGGATGGAAGAAGCTGCGTTTTTCAAAGCAGTTGTTGCAAAATTACTTCTGTTTCCTTGAATTTCCAGATTTTATCACTTGGAATCTATCAGATGTTTGACTTTTTGGTAGTTTTTGAGCAGAACAAGTAATAAAAGACTTTCATGCCTTTTTGTCTAAATATTAGCAAACTCGCTCTCAAAAGTGTAACACAAACACCAAACAGGAGGCTTAAAAATGAATCTCACTCTGTCTTTTCAGCTGGAAGAAAAAGAAAGAAGTGCTGTTAATTGAAAATGGTTGTGTGGGCTTTCTCTACAATCAGGGGAGACAGGCACCTCCAGATGGTGACTGGTGCTTTCACTGAAGATGGGCTGCATTCAGAGGCCTCCTCGGAACTCTGAAAATGCTCCATCTGTGTCTGTAAGGTTAAGCTGTGCAGAGCAGAATAAAAGCTTAAGCTTTTTCCCTGGTGGTGTATAGTTTGTGAGCATACAGCTGTGCCTTTGTGAGGCACCCACCGATGCTGCCCTAACCAGTGTTAAGGCTTTGCATGGGGTGGGGGATGCTGCTCCTTGGTTGCAGAACAGGTCCTAGATAATTGCCCGTGGCAAGGTTGGCTTTTCCTGCTTCACAGTCAAGAGTGCTGGGCCTCTTGATGGCAGTTCATCCCTCTGGAGATTCGCTTGCTGCTTGCCCCGGAACACTTTAGATCCTTGGCAATTCTCAGAAGAGCTTATTAAACCTGCATTTTAAATCATCTGAGTAGTCCCTGCTGCTATTGAGTTGATCAGCTTTCTTCTGAGCTGAGTGTTTATCCTGTTTGGGTCTCTCTAAAGCAAATGAGTATTTGGCACTCAGACTACCTGGAATTTACTCTGTTATTTGGGTTCTTTACTTTCCCTGTTAAATCTTTGGTTTTTGTTTTGTTTTAGACCGCATTTAACTACTGTGAATGAGTCCAACGTGCATTTAAGAACACAACATCACAAGTATTTTTTCTCTGGGTTTACGCATAAGCTGGTATTCAATAAAACACTGAAGTACCTTTCTAATAGTTCCTGTTGATTTCTAATTGTGTATTCAATTAATTGTTTTACTCAGATGGAGCCCATAGCAAAGATGAGTTGCATCATTTTCTGTTTATTGGAAGCGAGCAATTACAGATACATAACATATATTAAGTTAAATTCTTACCAAGAAGTTAAGGAATCTTCGTATTCTGCAAGAAGCTTTTTTGTTGTATGATTACTGTGGTAACAAAGGAAACATTGTCCCTGAAAACAGATGCACAGCGGAAAAAAGATTTTGATTAGAACAGCATAATCTGGAATACTGAGATCTATATGCAAGTGTCTGCTTGGATGTCTTCACACCAGTGTGCTGGAGAGTGCCATCATAGCAACTTTTACTTCTCTGCATGTAATAATTTTTGTAGGAAATACTTGAATGCTTTTTTATAATCCCTGTTGATTATATGAATGAACATTTCTTCAGGAGCACAGGTTTTCCTTTTGGGTACCCATAGCTTTTGGTATGCAGAACAGAGCTGACAGAAGATGACTGGTTTTCAGAACACTGTTTTGGAGTAATGTGGCAGGGCTTCTGCAAACATGCAAGTTGATTGCTGCCTCCTGAGCTGTAGAGTTTCAGTAGATGATACAGAGTGTGCTGCACTGCCAATAAAAAGAAGTTATTTTAGCTGCAGCTCTGCCTGTTTGAAGTCTCCCATATGCTGGCATTATTAGTTGTGCGAGGGCTCCTCAAGAGTGGACTTTGATGCTGAATATCATGTATTAAAGAATTTTAAAGGAGAGGACTTTGAATGTACTTAAAACTGAAATGACTGGAAATAAGTCCTTTAGTGTATCAGTTGGTCATGCTGTATGCCTGTTATAAAACAGACCTGTCCATAGCTGACGGCCGTTTTATCCGAGTATGAAGCTTGTCTATACGAGGAGGTCACTGAAAGGTAAATGCCTCATGCTGCACAGGGCAAGGACTTCCAAAAAACACTGTGGTTTTATTTATATCAATAATGAAATCCCCATTGAGCCAATAATGGGTTAGGTCAGCAATTAATGCTCTTGAAACTCTTGCCCCATAAGCATTTCCAAGAATTGTTTTATGCATAGGCAGAAACAATAGGGTTTTTTTCTTTTGTTTGTGCTTGTTACCTTGTACTGAAAATGGAATGAACTGTCAATCAGAACTCTTATGTACTCTTTTTAGAGGTCTCTGTAGACTATCTAAATAATAGATAGGCACACAGTTATATAAACAAAATAGCTAATACCACAGAGTTCATAGCTCAAACATTGATTAGTATCTTGTAGAATTACTTTAAAATCATTTAATGAAAAGCAATTGCACACATTTTACGTGTGTAAAAAGATTCCATTTTGTATTCAAGTCCATACATCTGCAATGCTTCCAGTTTTAGACTGCTCCGTGTGGTGTCTTTAGATAAAAAGATGAAATGTTATACTCCAAATGTGGTCAAAAAAGGAAAGAAAGACAGACTTTGGACAGAGGTTCGTATCTTTTGAAGTCTTACTGTTTATGTATTGCCATTTAGTGGTGGCTTCTAAAAAACTAGACAAAGATCAGAAAGGAGAAAAATATGCAAGATGACAGTCTTTGTCATAAACATAAAGTGGTGCAAGCATGCATTTAGATGCTTGGCTGAATTGGGACCTAAAGTTAGTAACAGATGTTAGGTCTTTATTCTTTTGCTTCTCCTTCCCTCGGTTCTTGTACTGGGGTGAAACCTGCTGTGTTTGCAAGCTTGAAATCTCCTCTGCACTACAGTGAACTTCCCTGTGGGCTCTAAACCTAAAACCATAACAGAGAGAATAAACCACATCAGGTTCGGTGCAAGCAAGCTTGTAGGCAGTATTTCACATCTTGCTAGTACTAATGACTATATTAACTCGGAACTAAAATTCAGGTTTCTTGTTTCAGCACTTACCCCAGAATGTTTGAAGTGTTTCTTCCTGTGGTGATTCCTCTGACACCTGAATGGAGACCAAATTTAGCCCAGATATTTTGAAAGTTTGTTAATTTGTGCTTGGGAAGTGAAGTGAAAAAAAGTCCCAAACCATTTATAAAATGTAAAGTTTTATCTGTTTTTTCACAGTGAAAGCAATGAATGAACAAACCTGTTTATCTGACTGAATTTATGCTTCTCTGTTAAAATCCACCGGCATTGTTAGTAAGCACCATAAGGACATTGCCTTCAGATAACACACAGATTGTAGGAAAGTGAAAAGCCATGTATTCATTAAGTTTTCTTCTCTCTGCCCTGCCCTTCAATTTATAAGCCAAACTCTTTGCTCTTTTACCATACTGACTCCCATCAAATCAATAGAATTGCCTAGATTCTAACAAGCTGTCCTCAAACCTGAGGGAATTTATCCAATGAATATTTTGAATGAAGATATTTTAAAACAATGGCAAATTTTTCTATGTGTTCTGTAATCTACTGATTATTTTTTCCCTGCAAGTGTAGATCATGAGTGTTTATGCTATTCGTTGTTTCTGTAAGGCAGATATCTTACTGCATTTCAAACATCTGCTGTGCTAGGATGTCACAGTCTGAAATCAAATAATGATCTAAGTCATGGCCTTGTCTTAGCAAGTTGCATAGAAGTGATCCATGTGCTGCTCTATCTGTCAAGTATATTGTATGAGCCAAGTGAAAATGAAAAAGGGATTTTTCTCTGGTGTGCAGCCTCACAATTGACTGGCTGTATTTGGGAATTAGATATTTTAAGTAATTTATTGTCCATGATGGATGTAATGTCTGCTAGTATTTCCATTCATTGTGAAATAATTTTGTTAGACTTTATTGATGTAATAATATGATCTTTCCCCCTACCATTTGTCTGCATTTTTTTCTCTTCTGATAGTGTTCGCAAGGAAGAAATCTTTCCTTATTATATGTTTTTCTTTCCTTTTTGATGACAATTTATATCTAAGGCTCGATTCTATTCTCAGATTCTGGTTGTCTTCAAAATGTTGGCCTTTTTTTTCATGTGTTGTGCACAGTATCTTCTTTTCATAACACTGTGTATGATGATCAACAATGAAGTCAATGCAGACAGATTATCTTCCTCTTAACCATCAAAAGTCCAAAAAGTCTTCTGGCTTTCATAAAACCCAGCCTGGCTCTAAGTGTCCTTGGGGTTTAGCCTAAATTGCACACAGTACAACCTTGGCTCTGCAATATCTTAGTGCACTCACAGTAAATCTAGTTGTCATTTTGGTTTTGGTATGTGTATTTTTTCAATTGGCCTTGCTATTTTTCATCTTTTCTTTTGTTTGCATGCCATGAAAATATCTGAGATTCTCCTCCAATACCTAAATTATCACTATATGTAATATACAGAAATTGCACTAAGGAAGGTTTCTGTATCACTAAAGAGTTTACTAGTAGTCTACATTTTAAATTAAGGGGGATTTAGTCCTTTTATGGAGGGTGAACTCCTTGGGTGAGAAAGCAAGGCATTAAAAAACACTGCTTGTATACTGCTGAATACCTGTGCTGAGGGTGGAGGACAAACCCTGTCTTCTGAACCTCTTGGGGCTTTGGGGGATGCTACAGGTTGCTGCGGAGTCTCTCCCTTGTGCTGAGCAGTGGGGTTAGGCTGGTGTAGGGGTTCTGGGTCCTGGGGCTGCTGGATGCTCTCAATAGAGCCAGGCAAGAGGAGAGCTAGGAAGCAGTGAAAGGTCATATGAGCCCTGGAATGAAATGTACAGCATGGTGCTAGCCTTTGCTTGGTGGGGGCTCAGCAGGAGCCACTGCTCTCTGCTTCCTGCTGTGTGTTCCCTCCTTGGGATGTCACAGGGTGCCTAGATCCTGCTGGAAAGAACAGCTTTGAGTCTGAGAAGCAGTCTCCCAGCTGGAAACTCATGAAGCATGGATATGTCATTCGCTGCCTTGCCTTTCACTTTCCTCATCAGCAGAGCTAGGTGCTGGGAGCTCCCCTTGGATGAGTGGCTCTGCAGTGCAGTCTCCTAGTGCTGCAGTGGAGATGAGACATCTGCTGAGGGATGAGCCAGCAGTTGTCTATACACTCTTGAAATCAGAAGAATCTTCAAGTGCGACAGCTATAACAATCAAAGAGCTGATTGTGGCTCTTTTTCCTTTGCTGTGGGAGGGAGAACAGTGCAAAGTGTTTTCATGCCATATTTTAGTCACTTATGGGTCAAGAGCAAGAAGGCTGAATGTGCAAACATTTCACTGTAAATTCTGATTTTTCACCCTGAGCATAGGATAGAAATGTCTCCTATTTTGATTTACAAAATTAGATTTATTGTTTTTTTTAGGATGTACTTAAGGACAATTATGAGTATGTTAAGTTAGCAATTGAAATCTTGTACAGCCACTTTCATCTTCTCCAGGTCTAACAATTCAAGGTGACACATCAATCCTGCCTTTGTGGTGCAAGTCCTTTAGGGACTTCTAACACTTTCTATTTCTTATGCATTCTGAGCACCTTGCTTTAACCTGTGTCTATGCTGGGTCCATCTAGCTATTTCTGAAAGCTTAAGAGAAAAGCAAACAAGCAAAGATACGAAGGAAATTAAGGGTGCCTCGCTGTAATGTTTTTATAGAGTGGTACGTTGCTTTGATAATGAAATGTGAAGTGCAGCATGTGGATGATGATGAGTATAAAAGACTGCATGTGTTTTTATTTGAATGTCATGTCCATGAGCTGGATTATTAGTATGAGCTCTGTAGTGTAAAAATACTGAAAAGAGAACTGAAATGGGAAGAAGATATTTCTAGTCGTTTTTGTAGTGAACCACATCCTTTCATCTCTTTCCCTTTTCATGACCATACTCAGATTCTGGTAAAGGAAGCTTTGCTGTCAGGATGGTAATAAACAAACTGCTCTCTTCCTAAAGTTAAATAGGCTTCTTTCCACCATTGTAAGGGTAAATCTATCTGAATTTCCAGCAAATCAGACTTCTTCTCAGGTGTGGCCTCATAGGGCTGCACTGGATGGAAATATAAGGAGTTTTGGGTTTGACTGGAATAGAAATAGGCCAAAGGTTTTGCAGAATTATTGATTTTGCATTTACCCGACTGAGGTATTCGTGAGAAGTCAGTGATTTCAGGAGGGACATTTCCTCCCTTATCCCCAAGTTACAATGATCCTGAAATACCTGCCCAGCCACAGGGGACCAGGGAACCCACAGCTGGCTCTTCACTGGAAAGAAGACACCATCTCCCTGGTGTTTTGCTTTTTGAAGGCAAGAAGCCTGGGAAGCATTGCTTGAAGGATCATGAGTGGCTTCTGCTCGCTTCCACCTATAGCAGGTCCCTGGTCTCACCTTCTCTGTCATACCATCTCACATCTCAGATCTCCTGCTTTGTAGCTGACCCTATCTGCAATGCTGGCTATGAGAAAGACCAAGCCTTTCTCCTCAAGTGATGCTTGAATCAATGGTGAAATATTCCATACACATGTTTGGAAGAAGCTCAGTGTGTCTAAAACAAGCTGACTTGGGATCAGTTTGTGGTTTATAGTAATGCTGGTATACAGTAGCCCAAGCAGGGCAGATACAAGGTGTCTTCTGTCTCTATAGGGACTGAACATAATTGCCATTTTTGCTCTCTCACACAGTATTTCCAAAGGGGTAATGTGATGTGGGATCATGTCAGTGTTTGCTGGTGAATTTTGCCTTTGCGTAATTCTAGTACTTTAATTTGCATTCCTTCTTATCTTGCCCAGTTTCTTGAAAAATGTGATGGTAATGTGGTAGTTCAATGTCTTGAGATGGTTTTAAAGTAGATAAGCAAACCATTATGCCTCTGAGGTTGCATAATTCCATGGATTTGTCTTACCTTCTGTGATAGGCATGTTCTATTTATTGTATCATTTATGATGTGTGTATGCTGTACAGGCTGGATGTTGTGTCAAAATGATGTGAGCACTTGGGTAAACATCTTGAATCACCATCGTTTTGGCACGCTCAGGGGCAAAGGTACTTGCGTGGATTGTGTTAAACATCAAAAGTGTGTTGTTGTTTGGAGTCTTGTGATTAGGGCTTTTATCTAATTCTCCCCAATGTAGCAAATGTTTGCTGTCAGCTGACACTGTTACAAGGACTAAGGGTTTGTCTTTCTTTGCCTGGCAATAATGTGTTTTCTATTATGTCAATAGAATTCATTTTCAAGTAGTGTGCAGTGCTCCTTTGAAGAATGTCTCTTTTCCAGGTGGTTTCATGGTGACTGTACCCCCAAATATCTAGATGTCTCAATAGCAAAAATTGCTTTGTTACTGAATGTATTATTTATTAATGGTATCTTGTTGTCTTTTTCTAGTTGCAATTTACAAAATATGCCACAAGCATCTCATGTGATTTTTATAAGGGAACTCTTATTTATAATATTCGTGCAAATGGACAGAAACAAATCGCAATTTTATAATAGCCCATGCCTTTTTTCATAGCTGCAGGGTCTCAATGAGCATGATCAGAAGGGACAGGCTCATTGTCTTGTTTAATTTTAATAGAATTTTTCAAAGGTCCTATTATGTTATTTATAATTTGGATTTACTTAAATAAATATCTCCATTTTAAGAAATGAAAATAGCATTTGTGGGGCTTCTTTTTCTTCTCTCTCCCCCATTCTCTGAGTATGTCTAAGCAATCAAGGTAATTTCCTCTTTATGTTGACTTGTGTAGTCTATTGTCATGTCAAGATTTACATCCGTTGTCCTCATCTGATATTTCTGGTTATTCTGCTTACTCAATTCCTTCTCTTTATAGCGTAGTCAGTGAGACAAATTCATCTACAGTGTTAGTCTGAGAATTAACCTTGGGCTGAACATAGGCATTTTTGCCTTCCCAAAGCAACCAAGAAATTTTGCACATAGAAATCCCAAGGAAACATAGGCATTTTATCATAGAGGTTCCAATTCTCATGCAAATCAGTGTAACTGAATCCCACTAGCTTGGACTGGATGTTCCAGTGCTCAGTCTAATACCCACATAAGTGGCCTTGAGTACATATTCTAAAGCGAATGATGGTTCTAGTATATGAATATCTGATTGACCTAGCTTAGATGTCTTTAGTTTTTCAAGCTAGAGTTTCAAGGGCAGATTTTCTGATCACAAACCTCTTCAAGATATCTGGAATTTGATACCGAGTTCCTTTTGACATTATAAAAACATGCTCTCTTGCTTTAAGCCTCCCCAGACCATGCCCCTTTAAAACCAATGGATGATATAGGATGAAGTGGTCCTGGCCATTCCAGAGACAGTTGGAGCAGGGTTCCTTAGCCTAATAGATACAAAAAAGCAAGCATCTCTGTCCATCTTAATTTTATTGTATTTATGGCAAAAACGATCATTGCTCAGGGAAGAAGGGAAGACACAAGCTCCCTTTCCTTTAGCCACAATTGTTCTTCTTAAAAACCTGGCAACTAAACATGAGAAGACCATTTAACTTCCAGTTTAGCCAGGTGTGGGCAGATATAAATTGCTGAAGCCAACTGAAGATAGTCTCAGTGATTATGTTTATGCTAGAAATCCTCAGATGATGTCTTAACTTTCATTGGTTTCTCTAGCATGCTTATTTCCTTTCCCTGAATGCATTTTCCTAGCCAGTGAGTAAATTAGAGTTCCTTGTTCTTCTCATTTAATATTTCTTATAAGATACCATCTCCACCTGGGTCATCCAGTAAATTCCCTCCTGTTGCAAGGAGGGACAAATGCCCAATTGGACAAAATGAGAACTCCCTGCCTCCAAGGGCTTCTGCTAGGTTAGCTGTCAATGGGTGGAAGCTTCTGTGCAGGGTCTCTGTTATGTGCTTGCTTGTATAGTGCACATTGTCAATACTGCCATGGATGGTGAGAAATCTAGGTCAGAACTCCAAGTCCTTAAGGCTACATTTTCCTTTCAGCTGGTGAAGTGCTACTTGAAAGCTGTCTTGCACCTTCTGTTAGGTTTTTCTCTCCAGAAGGGAATTGTACTTTAGCTATGCAACTGACCTCAGGTATTTATTTTAGCCCTGTGCTTCTTCTTCCTAGCCCTTTAACCTTGAGAAGTTAATATTCATTCCTTGTATAAAAATGTTCTGTGGAATAGCAAAATGTCAACAGTATCAGTGCCTCAGACTGTCCATTTGGCTTTGACAGGGAATATTTGAATGTCATAGGGAAAGTCATTGCTGGGACAAGAGAAACTTACCCAATGCAGGAAATTCTCTAGGTATCTCACTTTAAAACCTCTTCTACCCAGACTGCCAGCTCACTGTCACATACATACCCAGCTCAGACAGCTCAGTGAGGGTATTATTTAAGCACTTCAGCTTCTGAGTGTCTTTTTCCTTTTATGTACTTCTCCAGTTCACCTCTTCATGGTATTTTAGCAGAAGTGTTACCCATCTTCTACTGCTGGATCTGGATGCCTGGTAGAAAATACACCTCTAAATGAAAAGGCTGTCAGTGAAAACTGCAGTGTAAGTATTGTGGCATCAATGAGCATGGTTTAAAGGAGAAGTTCCTACTTGGTGCAGTTGTGCCTAACTCTGTTCAAAAGATTTATGAAGTTGTTGCATCAGACTTTTGCATGGGGATGTAGCAGTTGGTTGTGGCCTGTTTGCTTGGGTATGTTCAGCAACAAAGACATTTTTAGCTGTCATCAGGTAGCAGATGATGTACAGCATGTGTTGTCTTCCTAGTGATCATGTAAGTGGTTTATGTGTAACACGAGTAACAACTTGGAGCTTTTCAAGAGAAGACACATAGGATTCAATCGGAAAGGTGTTCGCTTGTGATTTCTGCTAAAGATTGCCTGCTTACCTCCTCAGACTGATTAACCATGATATGTCAAATTGCTGCTACCTGTCAAGAAGGACTAATTCTTCTCAGTCTCACAGATGTTAAGGTAAAATATTTTTCATATATTTTAAAAAGTGCTAGCAGAGGTAATTTGAGTCTTGAAAGAAGTGAGCTCCCTGCCTATGGAAGTTCATCCAGTTGAATGCCAGTCACAGGTAACCATGACTTTTTGCTTTGCTATAGCTGGTTAGAGGGTATTTTAAGTGTATCACAGGCATGAGATGATGCAATATAACCATCTTGATTAGACTGATACTTCTTGTATTGCCCATCCAGTCTGGTAATTAACTTCCCATCATGTAGTACAGATTTTTCTTCATCTATCGAACTAAAGACCCTGAATTTTCTCTCCTGCAAACTAAGACTCCTTAGCCTACTCGGTTATTGTTTTTAATGAAAGCCATCCAGTAACTGTGATTATACCTGTTGCTCTTCCCTGCAATTTTCCTGGTCCTATTTCTTTCTTTTTTGAGATAGTTTAGAATCCTATGGCTATTAAATTAAGAAGCTTCTTTTCTCTATTTTCAGTGGTTGTCAAATCAGACCTTACTCATGTCCAGCTTTTAGCCTCTTGCCTGACAACCTCAAGATATGCAAGTCTGGTGGGGTTAGCAACTGAAACTTAGAATTGTAACATTTTTGTCTTTGTGTCCCTGTTGACCCAATTTGATCCAGTTCTCAGAAAGATTACTGTAGTATTTTTAATATTTTGATCTGTCAGTTCATCTACTTTGTACTCTTCCTTTATTATGTACCCATAAATGAGTGAAAACCTAGGGTTTTCTTAATCACTACCAGCAATGTAGACAACTTGCAAAATGGTTAAATAATAGTCAAGGACATGTATATACTGCCAAAGAAAAACTCAGTACTGCAACAAGAATTCCAGAAAAATTTCAGGCAGGATATATACATTTGGATTTCCTGAAACTTTGTATTCACTATTTAGAGTTAAAACTGGTGACAGATACAGATGTACTTGTTGAAATTAATCTATACCCATATTATTATACAAAAATATTTCAGAAGACATAGAGTACTTTCACAAGAAAGGGAGATTTCCTTTACTGTGTTATACAGGCTTACTACAAGAAAAACATTGTAGATGAAGAGGAATAGCTATTCAGGATCCCTGCTTTAGAAGTTATCTGTCATGATACTAAAAATAAAATACAATTGTGTATGCCAAACCATCGTCAGACTGTGTGTGGTGTTTAAATTTCAAAAGAGATATTTTACAATAAATGACTTCAAAATCAAGTGACTGTAACATTAACAGTAGGGAGATGAGTCTGAAAATATGCATGGGACAGACAGCGCAAACTTCAAAATAGTTCTATCACATTCTCTTTTGCAATCCTGTGCCATAACTGACCATTTTCATCTTGGGTTTATGTGTTCTTCAGAGTCCCTTTTAGAATCTAGATATCTAAACATTGTTTCAAGTTATTAAAATCAAGATTTTATTTGAAGGTTTGCTCAGTTTGAACGTGTACTATCAGCAAAAGCAAATTAAGAAATCTGATAACTCATCTATGATAGATCAAGTGCTTTGTCTTTCAGTGTTAACCACTTGCTTTCCTCACACTCCCCATCTCCAAATCTACCATTCGTTATCATTGTGAACACTTGCTGGCTACTGATGAATGCTCAATGAGGAAACCCACCTTTGGCAACATCCCAGACATGTCTGAGGACTGGGAAAGAGTCACAGAAACATGACAACAAAAGGAAATCATGAGTGACAGCAGTATGGCCTTAGGTTCATTGAGTGACATGGCACTTTTGGCTTACATTGCATGTGGCCTGTCAACTGTGGTTTGGCTTTTGGAATTATTAGCTGTCTAGATGAATACTTGTTAGATATATCATCCATCAACAACATTCATGGCTGACAGAAGAAGACAAGAGCAAAGTTTTTCATGTGGGACAGACTCCTTTAGACTAGGGCACAGACACTCGATCAAGCATACAGGCAGGCTGTGGGATCTCCAGCCTTGGAGACCTCCACCCAGAATGAGACTGGACAAGGCCCAAGCAGCCTGTGTGAATCTTGTAGCTCGCTCTGAGCTCCAGACATCCTTGCCAACCTGACTTATGCTGAGTAGTAGGGACGTCAATAGTACTGCTGTGTGACAAAGTGAATCCCAGAGGGTCAATCCTAAAACTTGTCTGGATGTAGGAAGCTACCACATGATAGTAAGGTATGTATGTTCTTTTACCCCTGTGACATAGGACTGCCAAGAGAAAGGCTTGGATTTCCTTTCCTGTGAAATGCAGAAGCCTAGAGCAAGTACATTGTACTAGTGTAATTAGAAAAGGGAGGAGAATGTCTTTCTGAACCTTTTTTCCTTTCCAGATAGACTTGTGTAAGAGCAATTCTTTTGATACCATTGGCCAACCTACTTGGAAACAAATGACATGATGAGTCTGCTGCTATTTCTTCAGTGGGGCCATTCAACAGCCTAAGGGACCTCACTGTTTTCTTTTGCAAGTCCAAATTGTCTTTTGCTCAAGCCTGACATGTAAGACAACCAGATGGTGTACAGGTTTGTACCTCCTCTGTGGGCAGCAGATGGTGCAGGCTGTTGGGACAGTGCCAGGGTGGGTGGGAGCAGGGGCTCGGATCATCACCCCTCAGGTTTCATAGGGTTTGGGCCCCAGTGGGAGACGGCTGGTTTCCCCTTTACTTTCCAGATCCCTTCGTGCTCCCATCTGCTCTGGCCAACCCCTCTCAAGCCTTTTATCTTTCCCAATCTTTTGCGTATGCCACATTTCACCTTCTTTTCCTCCATTTCATCTGCTGCCTCTTGCACCTTCCCAATTCTTTCTAGTCTCCAATCTCCTACCTCCTTTCTGGGTCCTGCTGTTTGTGTTGCTCCCTGCCTGCTCCCCCTGCTCTGGCCGCAGGCTTCATGTCCTCTCAGCTCCCCACTTGTTTCCACTCGGATCCTTCAGTCATTGCTAAAACTGCCACTCTGAATCCAAGATAATTGACAGACTGAGGCAGATGCTGCAGGGAAAATGCCACAGAGGTAGCCTGGAGGAAGCAAATACCTTTTCATCAGTGTATACTTTGATGGTGTGAACTCTAGGAAGCTCAGGGCAACTGCACTGAATGAACAAGAAGTATAAATAACTATTTATTCAGTGTATAAAGAACAGATTCCTGTTTGGAAAAAAACTAAAGAAGTGTCTAACTTAAAGTGTAGGGAAAGTGGAAGCTGCTGGGAGCTGAATGTTGCATGGACAAACTGAATTCTTCTGTTTTCTAATTATGAAGTGCTTAGCCTCATCCTTTACTGTGCTTTGAATGTAGTTACTTTGAATATCATTTTCTGTATATTTCTGCAGGTGTTTATGTTGCTAATTTCAAATATCTGTTGGTGATGGAGAAAGAATAACTAAAAAGATGGAGTAAACTTTAGTGTGATGTAGTCCACTGACTATATCTAGACAACCTTTCATAGGTACTTCAAGTACCCACAACCTTTCATAGGTACTTCAAGTACCCACCTCTAAGCAGGCCCTGAATCTGATCTAAACATTAATATCAAAGTTTAGGAGCATTTTGTTAGGGTGTGCTCTGCTCTCACACAGTCTGTTCTAAAGTCTTCAGATATAAATATAAGAAAGAGAGCAAACTTTGCAGGCATCCACAAGCATATGGGGATGCTAAGGAAGTGAAAGCAAGTAAGACAAATTTTGACTCTCATGCTGCACTGTGAATTCTCCCAGGTTTGGAGGAGCCTTATTCTCTTGTGACCCCAAGATTGCCTAATTGGAGTCAGTGAGGAGTAACAGGAACCTCCTGGGTGTGGTGAATGTCCTAAACTAGATCAGACAACCTGTGCCCTTGAAGTGCTTATTCCTTGCTTTATTATCAGGAGACCTCTTTGAGCTTCATAATGTCGATATTGAATTCCTACCTCTAGTGCTGAAGAGGTCCCTTTCTTTCCCTGTTTCCTACATGTAAAATCCTTCACCTTCCCTTAGGTTTAGCTTGATAGTGTTACAACTTCTTCCAGAGTGTTTAGATGAAACCACAATACAAATAATATTGCATAAAAATGCAAACATAATTATGATATAACATAATGGGTGATCTTGTCCCTGTGATTTTCCTCCATTCACATTTTGCTGCTTCTTAAAAGTTTATCCATTTCAAGTACAGAAATAATTTTTGCATTGTATAGTGCAGCAGAACCAACATTTAGAGTGCTCCCATTGCACACAGAGTACTGCATTATTTTCTAACACTTGATTCATATTCATATGATTGAAAATGAGTGCTCATCCAATGAAAAGCAGCACTGGAATTACCAAAATTGCAGAAATTGAGTAAGACATCTTGGGAGGCAATCGGCTCTCTTCTCCCTCCACATAAAACCTAACCACCGAAAGAAACCAAACCCATATGTTGTATGTTTCAGAATATATTGCTCTCAATTTTATCCTGTAAGAATGGTTGGCACTACACATCTTGAGTTTAGAAACACCATTTAGTTAAAGTTTTTCACAGGCACTTGACATTTAAGTGCTTCTTAATAGCACATAACTGGGACCAGCAGCACTCCAGATGATTTTTGCTACCCTGCTATATGTCTCTCAATCAGTAGAAATGAAATATGTTGAAGTATTAAGGGCCATGAAGTGTCACCACTAGCTGTTATGATGCAGCCTATAATGTAAAGTTAGCAGATAGCCAACCCTGGGTTGAACTGACTAATTCGTCGGGTTGTGTTACTGATCACACTCATTATAGCAGAGTACTTGAAGCTATCAAGCTCTAGGACGGCAAGTCACATAAGGGTGCTATCTCCATTTGTCTTGTTGGCATGCTGTACTTCATAGGGGGTCTGGAGATTTCTGATGGAGCTCCCTGACCATCCATGGGTGTTGCTGTGAGACCAAAGGAGAGCATATGTGTGTGAGTTATTCACATGTACTAAGGTTCATTTGGTTGAGGGTCACACCTCAGCTTCATGTTCTTGATTTGGGTTTTGGTGTCTTTCTAAGATAGTATCTTTTCTAACATAATTCTGTCACTGTTCTAGGGACTTCCCCACTGTTGATAACAACCTCTATCGCTTTTCCCAATTTGAATCATGTACCACTGTGAATCACTTTGGGATAGCGAAGCTCCCCAATGGCATGTTAGGATCTTTGTGACTGAAGACAAATTGATGTCTAAAACTATCTTCTTTGTCTATTCTTCCTATTAGTGCTGCTTTTCAAGCATGCTAGGCCTAGCATATTGAGAACTATTGTTCTGAGCTTTTGATGGATGTACCAGACAGATTTTGGTCCTTGCCTTTTGAAAACAGCCCTGTGGCACTGGGTGTGTGGAGGATGACATTGCATCCTGTGTATGTCAAAGGAATTGGCAAGTTCATATTCCCCTGCTTCACAACAGGAAACCCACGCTTTGTTTCCTGAGATAGGGTATTCTTAAGAAACTGATAGATGTCTTCCTATTTTCCTGCAAGCGGTGAATACAAAGAGGACAAAATCATGAGAAATTGGACAGACTTTGTTTTCTTAATGTCATCTTACTTATTTTAAAAGGTCCTGAGGTCCTGCCTCTCCAAACACAGCCAACAGTTCCTTCCTCAGAACACTCTCCATGTGTTGTTCCAGGCAGCTTTGTGTTTAAGCTGTTCTTTTTCTTCAATCCTCTCAGCACTGCAAGGATGGGGAGAGAGAACAGCTTCTGCTGGAAGCCTGGTGTTCTCAAATCTTGGCATCTGATCTCCATCCCTTGTCTTCTGCACAAAGATTCAGGTGTCTTCTTTTCCTGCATGGATAAACCAGACATTTAGACATAGAACTACCAATCCTTGATGGCTTTGTAGAGCTCTTCTACATTTGTATGCCTCATTGCAAAACCTCCAAAATAATTTCAAATTAGTACCTCCATATACATCATACAAGAAATGGGCATAAAAGAGAACAGTAATACAATTTCTGATTTAGCACTGTCCTATGCATTGCTGTCCTACACTGTGCATTGCTCTATACACTGTCCTACACTGTGCATTGCTCCACTTCATCCTAGCCCTCTGTAACTTTGAATATTGGTAGCTCAGAATAAGTCAGGTATATAAATCATGTACACTTGTATACTGTGCAGTGGGGAGAGAGAAAGAGGAATACAGAATACCAGTACTGTTTAAAGGGTGCTTTAGTAGATTATGCTAATGTCACACTTCCAACAAGTACTGGTATCCATCCATAATCCAGATGGATATTATCTACTGTGTAAGCCTGTTATGAAACTTAATATTTCTAAAATCATGTGCAATTCTGAGTTCACAGATCCCCTGGGCTTAATTCTGTAAACCCTTCTGGCACCAGGCATGGATCAGAACATTTGTATTTAGAAAGCAGAAACAAGCATTACTTAACCTTTTCCACAAATGCCTGGCACAGGCTGGCTATCTCCAGTATCTACTGAGAGCAACACAGACCCATTGAACAGGGTGGGAAAGCTGATCTAAAATACTGTATGCAAAGTGGCAGAAGGAAGCCTTGTAAATAAAAATTACTATTTGGTATCACAAGTGACGTCTGTGAATTGGTGCATGTCCTCTAGGGCTTCCTTAAGGACATCATCGCTGGCACAGCTGCATTTTTCCCTAATGCCCAGCTGCTCTAGGAACCACAACAAAGTGGTTTATAGTAGAGTAAGTACTACTTACTCTACTGTAAGTACAGTAGTAAGTACAGTACAGTAGGTTTACAGTGCGGAGTAGTTTACAGATCCCATTAGTGTGCCCCTCTGTGCTGGAATTCAAGGCACAGCAGCAACCTAATACAGAGAGGATATTAAAATTTCCTTTATGAGAGGGAGGTTTTCTTCTCTGGACTTAGTAGGGAAGAGGGAAGAGTGCCATAAACTGTGCAGAGAAAAGCAAGGGTATAGCCCAGCCCTGAGCTTTGCTTACCACATAGTTGTGCAAATGCTTTGCCATAGACCCAGGAGGTCAAGGACATGGTGGGACCCATGCAGTTATCCAGGCTGTGATAGGATCGGGCTATGCAGAACATGGCACAAGTGTTGTAGTATGAAGCCTGGAAGTATCAATGCAAATTGCTTTAATAGCAGGTGGTATGCACAAGAATTACAGTACTGCCTTCATCAAGCCTGAGATCTTTCTTTGCTGTTCCTCTCATTTCAAGGCCAGAGCACTTAGCATTTCAAGTCAATACTAATATACACAAGAATAGTTTAGAAAGCAACCTTGGGTAAGACCCAGCAGTCTTAATGTATGTTTTTATGTCCAGTGCTGTTGAACCCGTAATAGTTTTATAATATTGTTAGCCTTCAAAAGATTGATCTTTGGTTTTGTGTCTGATATTGGATGCTGCTATTGACTCTCACTGATGCTACTTCTATTGCTCCAGTAAAGAGACTGCGGGTCCATAAGGGCTGGAAAGGGGCAAGAAAAAATAGAATCCCACAGGAAATGAGACTTCCTTGGCCACAGGAGTGCCTTGTAAGTACATATAAGAATCATGTATGACATAACATACTTGGAAAGCCTCAGTGGGCAGTGATACAGGCTGGGCATATGAAAAGAAATAGAGGGATCTCTTCCTTTTCTCTTGTGTGTGACAAGAAAAGCCTCATAATTTTGATCACCATCCAGCTAAGTGAGCTGAAAAGCCCTTTGGTAAAAGGTCCTCATCTGATCATACTGTAGACTCCAAGAAGTAGAAATAATTCATAGACACTGGAACCAGCAAGGTAGTATCTGGAGCCTAATGAAGATGAAGTTTATGGAGGATGTTAAATAAACAATCATCTCCAGCAAAAAAATGGTGTAGGAATAGACTTGATTGGCAGGCAAAGTTTGGGGAGTTATCTGCAATGCAAAGAGTTAAATCAGAGAGTATATAAAAGGAATTCTGCAAGTCCAGTAACTAAAGCTGTATCTGTTGTCTCAACTAGCTGATTTTCTGGACAAAAATGCTCTTTGCTTGGTTCAGGTTCAAACTAGATAATAATTTTTCTTTCAGCTGTTGACATAATGAGTAACCAGCAACTGATGACAATTGTTTGGGCAGTTTCCTATCACTGGCCCTCTACACATAGCAGGAGCCTTGTGTTGACACTGCATCAGCAAGGCTCTGGCAGTATGGAACAAAGTCAGGCAAGATCTTTAAGTCTTTGTTTCTTTCCTATGTGTGGGTGTGCCCATGCATTTAGCCTTACTAATGGACTCATACAGGAGCAACTACATTCTGCCTGCCTCACTTCTCTGCTGAAGTGACTGGATTTTCAAGCCTCTCACATGTCTCTTATCTCCAGGATGACTTTTGTGTACATTCCCAGAAGCATCTCTACCTTGAAAATGCTGAGTTTTAGTCAAATTAAAGATAAAAGTTTCAGCAAACAAAGCTTCTGGAGAAAAAGGTGGAAATGTTCCTCGTATGGAAGAATAGGTAGATTTCTTTTTGCAGCTTGCATAGACATAAGGGCATTTACTATTTCATAATGTGCCAGAGCAATGTTTTTTCTTTTCCTTCTGCTTCTCATTAAGAGATACAATTGCTGAAGTCTGTCTCAAGACATAGTGCAATTAGGAGGAATGTGTTCATATTTTAATCCATTTCCAGTAGTTCGTAAGATTTTGTAATGAAACAGTATGAACCAGACTTTTTTGACTTCAGATTGACTGTGAACCGTAGAAATCTGATGTGTAAAGGGAAAAGTTCACTCCTGTATTATAGAAACTTATGGACAGATGGTTTGGATTTAGAGAGAAAAGTAGCAGGATTTCTGGAAAAATTACACAGGATTAATAAAAATGTAAGCTGAGTTCAAACTCAGTTCACCAGAAATCTGAAGGCAAAAGAACTAAAAACTCCACTTCAGTTTGATTTGAAAATCTGAATGTAAATACCTAATCTTAACTTTTTGTTATGACAACGAAAGATTAAGGTCTGAATTTTCCAAAGGATCCAGCTTAGCTAAACTCTGGAAAGTTCCCAAATTCAGGCTGGGGCATTGTTGGGACCTGGTTTTCAGCAGTCATCTGCTTTACTCTTTCTAAGAACAGTGTTGCTCTTGGACAGGCTCTTTCACTTGAATTTACAAAAATGGATCCTTCCAAAACCACTAAAAATACAGCTGGTTGGGAGGCGGATTTATTGTTTTGTTTTCCTAAAAGACGTAAATGTCCCTTACGGAGCTCTCCTATCATTCTGCAAGAGCTAGGTATATATTAGCAAAAGCAGGGGTCTAGGAGGATAAATCCCATGTAACTGATTAATGTAACCATTATCCACAGCTACTGACACTGGCTGACATCTGGAAGCCGGGGGGTAATTTGTACAGCACTTAGAGGGCCAAGCAAAAGCTTTTTGTCTAAACACATGCAAGACTACTTGGTGGCTGAATAATGACTTGATTGTAGGAGTAAATGCCAGAGTGAGGGCATTCATTTCAGCAGGGAGAGATGGGTCTAAATATAGTGTAACAGAGTGGCTCCTGGTGTTTTGGTTTGTCCTCAGTGGATCCCCATGCTGGAGAAATGAGGATGAGTTATGATCTGCTACTTGTCATTGCTGAGACTTTGTGGCTGCATCTCTGCTAGTAAACACTGTGGTGCCAGGGCTGGCTCCCAGGCACAGGGACACATTCATACTAGTAAGTAGACTGTCAGCATGATCCCACGCCTTTGCCAGCCAGAGGCATCCCAAATGTTTGCCAGGCACAGCTCAGGAGTTAGGACAATCCAGGGACCATTCCCAAAAACACTGTATGCCAGTCTCTTGTTTTGGGCAGGAGTTTATCAATTATGGATATAGGCAAGACTGGCACAGTGCTCAAGGAAATCACTGGGCATAATTTATTGGTATAGTTGTAGTTTCTAGGTCTATCTGTTGAAAGAAGGTTTTGGAATTGGATAATACCTTTAGTTTCTGCTTTGCACATGTGAAGAAAATTGTTGCCAGTAGTTATGGTAGGAAAATTGAACCAAAAGCATCTGCAAAGCTCTCATACTCTTCTGGATCTGGATTTGGGAATGGAGTCATTTACAAAATGAGGTGAAGTAGTTTGGGGTCTGTGTGGGAGGAAAGAGCAGTAGATTGGTTGGGTTTTCTTTTTATTTTTAGTTCCCAAGCCTGGCTTTTGACATTCCCATGATATGATGTGGAGCACCACAGTATCAGCCATGGATGCTGACTCAGTATTTGCACAGGTCTGAAATCCAGGCTTCAAAGCAGTGTTCTTATGGCTCATGGACTTTCTATTTATGGCCCTAAGGCACAGTAAAAATAGCTCTGGGAGTTTGAGAGCAGATTAGGTTGTGCAGTCTGTGTCTAAATAGCTGATTAATTGAATTAAAACCCTGTTATTTCTATGGTATATATTGGCAGTTATCTCAAAACCAGTATTAGAGCTGACAAAATGCAGAAAGGTGCCTTCCTTAGTCCTGGGTGAGCTGAAGTAAGCACAGCCCTTTTGCCTGCCCTTGCGCATGAGCCTGTTGATAGCACTAGGGGAGTTAGGTTAGTGACAAGGTGGTGAGATCCACCAGTGCGGAGTGGAATTGCTCCTGCATTTCTCCCTCAGACAGATGTTGGGATGAGATGAGGCACGAAGGACAGCACCCTGTTTGCCTAGTTTGGACTGGGTCAGTACAGACCATATCCATGTCCCCCTGCATTGCCTATGTCAGTGTACAAGAGATTTTAGCAGCTTTTAAATCTCCTGCTCCACTCTGCCAATAGAGTTCCAGGGCAGAGCACAGGACACAAAGCTATTTGCAAAAATGCACACTGGTCACTGACTCCAGTGTGTAAACAAGTCATTAAAAAAGCAACTGTCACAAGAGAGAAACTCTGCAGCAATTAAAATGACCTCTGCAGAGCAATTAGATATGCGATGGTTGCATAGACATTTGTCTAATGCTAATCCTAATGCTGCTCCTGATATATGAGGGTAATCTTTGGCAGTGTGTTGTTATGAGTACAACTGGTAGTCTGTTATGATGTAATGGGGATATTGTGGGTTTCCTAGCACAGTCGTGCTGTTCACACAGTAGCAGCCAGGAAGCCATTCCTATAATCCATGTATTTGCAGACATAGAAATTATAGTTAGAGAGGTTCTGAGAAAGGATATGGTTAAAAGTCTAAGACTAAAACACCATTCTATCTGGAGCAGATATATACTAGACTATAGGGAGGAAGAGCGTTAGTGACATTTATGAAGTAAGAACAATGAACAAGCATGCTGTCTTGATTTGGAGTAAGATGTGGTTTTGACTAATTAGTGGCATTATTCTTTTAATGACAAACAGAAGGGTAAATTATAAAAAAATATATAATGTTTATATAAATTATATTTCTATTTTATATTTAATATATAATATTTATCATATTTACATTATTTATAAAATATATATGTATCTCAGAAGGGTAATCCTTCGGGAAATAATTCCAAGGTATCCTAGCTGGGACAAAGCAATAATACAGGGATCCACCCTTAGTGTTTTCCCACTCCCCCCCTCTCTGGCTAGCTGGAACTCCAGATCAGGCTCAAACTTTTGGTCAGTATCTGCAGCTTCCAGCTGGCTCAAAGTGAGAGATCCATTTGTGACAGAGGTTGTTTCCTCGTGACTGGCTTGGTGAGGTTGAGCTGCTGGAAACAACACTAAATTTTCAGTGCCTTTGAAATACTTCCTGCAAAGCAAAGTGTGTAGCAGAAAGTTCTGTTCTCATGAGTTGGAGCTCAGGGGAAAATTAGTGGAAGTGAATTTCTTTTTGCTTGATTTTAACTAACTTTGAAGGATGGAGGAGCTGAAAAACTCCCTGACTTGTCTTCTCATGCTCCTGTGGAGCTAAAATGATTTACCTTGATCTTTGTTTTAGTCTGACACTGCAGTTTATTTCTTATGTAGCTCCTGTCTCTTTCATTTTTGGTTTGCTATTTTCTGCCTCTTTCTTTTTTTTTTCAGTCCACTTCAGGCATGTTTTATATTTTGAAATGATTTTTCCTCTCTCTTCTGTATGAAACAAAAAAGCCCTGGAGCACTGGTCCAAAGGCAGCAGAAAAGCCCAGGCTGTACACTGTGCTGACAGCCTGACTATCTTGGCAGGACCACAGCCAGTCCTTGGCTCTGATGCCAAGAGTGCAAACTTGTGCTGTTGGCAGCCTCTCCTGTGATGTTTAGCAGGGTGGACAGCTGCTTGCTGGGAACCATGCTGGAACCCCCAGTTCAGTTCATAGCAGCTCTCCAGAAACCCCATCTGGTAGCACTAACTTTTGGTTAGAACCATCTTGCAGGTTGCCACTGCAGTCAGTCTCAACATCCACGTGCAGCTGGAGCTGTGAGGGTACATAGGCACACACATGCTCAGGAATCCACTAATGTATGAGCACAATCCAGGTTTGCTCTAAAACCAGTAGATCTTATGCTTTCTGACACCAGCAGGTTGCCTTCTGCAATGTTTCCACCAAGTCTCATTTGCAGATTCATGGGTATTTCTGAAACTACACCTGTTCCCATGCATCTGGTACAACTGTTGCTCACTTCACTTTTAGAATGCTTTCTTTTTACTATTGATGATTTTTGTTCCATTTTCCCATATTTAATTACTTTTCCAGTTTTATTCTACTTGCCTATGGAATTTTCTTTGTCATTCATATTTATGCTTTATGTATCCTAATCTACATTAAGCCTGTTCTTAACATCCATTTGCAGCATGTCATGACTATTCAGCTGTGAGCAGTACTGGAATGATCTATTCTGTGACCAGAACTGCAATTTGCCTTCTTCCAGTTCCTAAATTAGCTGCCAGCTCTAGTAATGTCAAACGTTTCTTAGCACAAACATAAAATATCTCCACCTCTACTCACCTCTGGGTTATCCGCAGCTTGATTCTGCTCACTTCACTGCGATGCTCCCAAGGAAACACTGCCCTCCGACGTTGTGGATTGGATGTGTTTTGCTGGTCTGAATCCAAACCCAGCAGTTGTGCTCAGCCAGGTCATTTGCTTTCCAGCTGTTTAGAGCACAGACATTGACTTGGTGAAAACTGGATGTTGTTCAAAGCTGGAGAGCCTTGCTGTGACTGTCATCATGTGCCAGCCATCCGTACCCTTGCCAGAGCCCTGTTCCTACACAATGTGGTGATCTTCACCAGTGGGAACACAGCTTTCTGGGGAGCATTTGCCAACACCAGCATCTTCTGCCAGCAAGCAGCACCTTATGTGGGACTGTGGCAGAAGCCAAAAGAGGTGAGTTGGAGCAAGCTGCCTCTGCTCTGAAAGAGTCCTTATTGTAGTCATGTGAGTGGCAGGGCTTCATTCTTTAAAAGGGCAGCTAAGCCTTTGTGTTTTCTTTCTTGATTATGTTGAGCTGGCAGAAGTGGAGAAAACAATAGCAAAAGAGTTATTTAGGTGTAACCTCAGTACAGCCTAGTGAAATCAAAGCTACCTCATGTCCAAATTGCTTTCAGTTACTGAAGGCTATTGCAAGGTTATTCTGCTGAGACTGAAACCTTACCTCTCTCGTGGGAGCAGTGGAAGAGAATCCACACGGAGATAGCTTTCTGCAGCATTTATTCTATTCTCCCCTCTAAAAGGTGGTTCTGAAATGTGAAAGTGGCTATAGAGCAGCTTTATTAAGGAAGTGGTAGTTAGGGATCCTGGGGCTGTTTTGTTGGCTTTCTGTAAGCCTGAAGATGTTCAGAGCCAACATTGTGCTGCACATGTATGGTAAGCATAGCAAAGTGGGCAAAGAGGAGTCGTTCTTACTGAGGGTGGAGGCATAGTGATAGTCTAGATCCTACCCAAATCCCAGCACAGTTAACTGCTCCCCCTCCATCCCAGTCCTGGACCCAGAGGCATTTGGTTTGGTCAAGGCAAGGTGATGGTGCCAGCCACAATGTTGACCATGATTTGCAGCAAGCTGGGCTGGACTAGGTAAAACTGAACATCCACACAGGTGTGGAGGGCAGCCTGAACCCCACCACCCCAACTTCTGCTGCTTGCTGTGGCTGCCTGTGCACAAGCCTTTGCCAGTGGAGGCAGCTACCTGAACTTCCCCTAAAGTGCTCCCTGAGCTCTTCTCCTCTGTGGGAGAAAGTGCTGCTTCCAGAAAGCATGGTGGCTGGGTGGGACTCCATCTATACTGTATTTTGGGGGCTGCAGAGTACTTTGAGGCAGTAGAAACAATTTAGAAATGAAAGCCATTACTGTTTTCAAGGCATTGCTGGTAGCACGAGAGAAGCACCTGGTTCTCAGTTTCTGACAAACAGTGATATATATTGCAGGCTCAGTCCCATGCTATCACATGTTCTGTTCTGTAGCCAAGAGACAACTTTCAACAGCATAAATTTTACAGCTCCCTGGAGTCTTGCCTTTCACATCTTGTCTTTTTTTTTCCCCTTCCCTCTCATTGCTCTTTTTTTTATGTCCCAAGACACAAAATAAGATAAATAAGAGTTTTCGATGGTTTCCTTTCCAGAGTAAACTGACACATACATTTAACCAAGTATACCAGGATAGTCTCCCACGTTGGTTCTTAGATCTCTTATAGTTAATTGTGTATTGTTTAGAAAGAGGTCTGAAGTAAAGTAACGTAGTCCCCTGACTCTCATCCTGAAATACAGATGTTAGCATAGAGGATTTTCACCAGTAGACCTAGACCACCTCTACTACTCCCTCTTTTGCTGGGGCATATGGTGTATGGATTCCCTTTTTGCTACTTACAGCTATTCACAACAAAATAGTTACTGTAGCCATGTGAAATGTCTTTTCCAAGCCTCAGAATCTGTTCTGGAGGGAGGTGAGATGTCCTCCTTTTCCAGCATTGGGGCTGAAAACCTTGCTGTCAGCCTGCATGCTCCTGTGTTGCTATACCAGATGTCCCTTTGTGGACAACGAGAGCCAGCCAGTCCCAGCCTTCCTGCCTCCTTCTGCACTTCCCTGCACAGAGAAGATCTTTTATTTGGTAAAGTATTAAATTGTTCTGACTCAGAAATCTGCAAAGAAATTGGACAGTCAGCAGGTAACTTTATAGCTCTTGCGTTTCTTTGCTGTAAATAGCAGAAGAAGTAGATTTCTGTCCTCTCAATATGATAGAAGTTGAGGTTGTAAATCCTGCCTGTATGTGTTATCAGGTAATACCAAAACATAGAGTTAAATAATATATTGCAATTAGATCAGAAATCTGGTAGGCAAAGGCCTGTGTACAAAACGTATATTAGCTAAGGAAACTTCCAGAAATGACTTGGGAGTGATGTTTACTCAAAACATCCCAAACCAACCCAGAGTTCTAGATGCTCTGTCTCCAGAACTGTGAATCAACTAGAGTACCAAACAAACCCATTTTTGTGAATCAACTGGCAATTTAAGAATGGAAACACCTTACTCCCCCTATAATAGAGAAATAAGTATCTTAAGAGTTCTTGAAAAGGGTTGACTGATTTTACTATATTGAGCCAACTGCTTTTAGAGGTCATCTTCTCCACACATGAAAGCAATGTGATTCTGGTTCTGTGTTCGTTTGACATATCATCTGTATCGTTTTCCTTTTGTGCCTGCTAATAGAGAAGTACCAAAAGTGCTGACCTGAGAGCTGACAATATCTGACATGATCAACACCATGGCAGGTCCACACAGCCCTTTGAGGGTGGGAAGGCAGCTGAAGGAATAAAAGCACATCAGGAGGATCACAAGAAGCCTTTGTGTACAAGGTGAATGTGGTGGCTACATCAGCCTTTGGCACAATCCTTGTTGAACACTTACCTATGTTAGGGAAGATCAAGAGAGTCACGACCCATGCATCCTAACCCATGTCCCACCTTGGGGGTGAATTCAGGTGTATTTTGTGGTGTATTTAGGCAGCTTGCAAGGGGAGGGCTGTGCTCACCCCCGGCTTGTTGTGCCCATTTCATCATCTGCACACCACACCCCATGAAAGGCTGGATGTGAACTAGTGTCACGCAGGTGATGGAAGAGTAGCTTCGTACAGGTGCTTGTATCTCCTGCCGTGGCCATTTCTTAACTAGGAAGTGTCCTCTTTTGTCCTGGGCAGCTCTAAATACAGTGTGGGCAACTACAACACCATTGTAGTTAGCCATGCTACCTCACTAAGAGTTTTCCCAAGGAGAAGACTGAATTTTTCTGATTAAATTCCACAAATCTTATTATGAAGACTCTTATTAATGTGATACTAAAGAGACAATTACCCAGAGGAGGTGAATTATGTGTTTGGTTTGCCTGAGCCGTTGTAAGAACCAAGGTCAGTCCTAATGTTTAGTCCTGAATCTTTATTGATTCAGGATCAGTTTACATGGCACCTTCATCAGTGGGTAACAGGCTGTGAAACGTCGTTATGGAGTGTGCTCTTCTGCTTTCCTATGCAATATTGCTACCTTGTAAAGTGGATGCAGGGAAGCCTCGGGAAGTAATTTCACTAACTAATTACTCTAGGGTCACAAAAATGGCCTTCATACTTGTTCTTGCGAAACTGTGATTATAAGAGGAGAAATGTCTTTAGTGGTGTCATCTGAGATAGAGGTTGTGTGTGTGCGTTGTGAGCAGCGCTTCCAGCTGTGCTGATGACACAGCAACTCTGCTAGAGGAAGATGATCAATTAAAACTGTCACTGACAGCCCAGGCTCTCTGTAGCAGACTTTCCAGAGCTGGTCAGAGCTCTTGCTCCCTCAGTGGCACAGTTTATACCCCACTTGAATTCTTTATTTGCTGCCTATCTAAGGGATAACTGAGTTTAAGGCTTCTTCAGCACTAACACCTGCATGTTAAGCCTCTTGATGTTTTCAGCACCCCACACTGGATGGTTCCCTGCCTCTCCAGGACTCCCATCCAAGGTACTGGGAATATCTGAGACCTCTACCGAGAAAACTCTTATAATGAACACAAAATGGTCCTGCTTTTGCTTAAACATGGTCTGTAATAGTCTTCAGTACATGGAGCTTTTCCCCCACCTCCCTGGAGCCACCTAGAATATGATGTGAGTTACATTTACTCTAACAGCACATAGTTCTTGCTATCTGCTGGGAGTGTCAGCCAAACAGACATTGCTCTCCACTCTCAGAAATGGTGTGTACCCACCTTGCAAAATCCCTTTGCATCTGTCTGCGCAGAAGTGATCCAATGAGGGATGGTTACAGAGGGAAACTTTCATAAGCTGGAAGGGAACCAAAGCATGCAACTGGTATATGTGATCGCACAGAAGTATTGATAAGTGGGGGTTTTTAAGATGGTGAATCAGTGAAAGCCACAGTAAGTTTTGGAAATAGTTCCAGTGACAACATAAGTTCACTGATAACTGATTTCAGCTCATTTCTACTCTAAAGTCATTGGATTTCATGGTAAGCTCACTGGATCTTCTTGCGCCTGCGTGCTAGATTGAAGAAAGCCATATTTGCACTTATTTGCCTCCACAGAAATACCTGCAGACCTATGATCATCATGTCCCTGATGCCTCACTAAAACCTAAATGCAAGCTCCCCAAGACTGGCTGCAGAACATGTTGTAATACTTCAACAGCTCCCAGATTGCTTTCCTCAGCCTTCTACTTCTTCCAAAGCTTTCTTCAAATGTGAGCAAAAAAGCAGCTTGTAGTATTCAAAAATCATTTGTACTAAATGTAGATTTAATAGAGAATGAATCATCATTGTCTGGATTTTATCCTAACAGAAGGTGACATCTTAATTACATCAATTCATGAAGAAGTTTCTATTTCCTTCCTTCTTCGTATGGCTTATTACATTTTTTAATACAATGATAGTCTAATATTGTTGTAGATTTCATATGACATATCAACTAAAATAGGTATGTTTAGAGCGCAGCACTGTTCCACACACTAAGCCTAGACTTCAAAGCCTGATTAAGATACTAAGTGAAAAGGTAGACAGTTACTCTGAGCAGGTTTCTTTTTCAGTTTAAAGTTAGCTATGGTTTGTGCTGTGTAGCCACAGCATACACATTGATATAGACAAATATAGGTTGGAAAGCAGCCTGCACTATGCACTCTTCTGTGTATGGGACATTCTGTCCAAGAATGTATATATTCACAGAGTCATGATATACTTATGTAGACTCAGCCATGAAGCAAAAAGACACATTTTGATTTGACTTATGTGGTGGGCATTTGGTTATTACTTTTGGCTAACCAAGTCCTCTTGAATGCTCTCTCCTTTCCATGCAGTGTGAACCTTCATGTAAAACACACCATTCATGGAACAATTAGTCAACTGTGCAAGACTGACCATGGGGATGGATAATCAAGAATAGAAAACCTTTTCAACTGTCACACAGTTGACGGCAATTGTCTAAATTGGTAAATGACAATTCTTTTGGTAATTCATATTAGTTTGGCCTAGAGCAATGCAGATGGTTTGCTGCTGTGAAAAGGAGACACTTGGAGATGGGAACAATGGGCACAAATTAATTATTATTTCAAGTGAAAAACATACTTGGGAACCATATCAAACATTTAACTAACACCATCCAACAAAGCACAAAATCCCTTATGTTGATGTTATTCTTACTGCATATGCCCAATATAATATTGTTGCCATGTTTTCTTCATCCTGTTATTATCTTTCTACCTTCTCCCAGATAATAGCTTTTAATTGTTTTATGTTCTGATTAGCTGGTCATTTAACAGACCTGCAAAAGAAGGAAAGCTAATCAGATGCTGAAACCAGCTTCCACCCTGAACCACAATAACATGCTTTGATATCCCCCCCCACCCCAGATGACAGCAGGCAGTATGATGATAAGGCTTCCAACTTCCTTTTCTTGTTAATCATGGTTGAAAGCATGGGATCTAATCTTTGTGGCAGAAATTCTAACTGGAGAAGGTAATTTTCCAAATTAGAAAGCTCTTTATGAAAGCTCTCCTTTACTGAGAGTATAGCACCACCATTGATATGAATTTACAAGTCAGGGGAACACATACAGGACTGAATTCTTGGTTCAGATGATTATAGCTCTGCAGCAATTCTGCTGGTTCAGGAGACAAACTCCTGAAAACAAAGCCAATCTGTCTTTGTTTTCATGGACAAGCTTAGATAAGTTCATAAAGAATTAACCAGGCAGTCAGTGGGAAATTAAAGTTGACCTTCAGAAGTCTTTAAATCTCTGATAGCTGAATATTTTGGGACAGTAAAATGTACATATGCATACTTCTGACTGAATGTATTAATTTTCCTGCAGTTTTAAAAGAAAATTACAGAGGCTGTCCTGCTTTCCATTACTTAGACATGCCCTGAAACTCAGTTAAAAACCTTAACCTGAAATGACTTGTACTGAGCACTGCTTATTTTCCTGACTCATTTTTATTCATGAGTTTTCTGGTATATTCCTTGGAGATGGCTGTGATAATAAAGAGAAAAAGAAATCAGTTCAAAAATAAGGCTTGAGAGGATGATGTAGTGTCAAAGTACCATAATAGAGTGATGGTGCTGGCTTCTTTTACTGAATTTTTTGTGCTACTTCCCTGTTTTTTCCTCTTTTCTCTGCATGGTGATTTTTTTCCTCACCTCCTTAGTGCTTCACTGCAGAAAAGCCTTCTGAGAAGTTCACTCCCACCCCCTTCCAAAGACACATTTGATGCTCTTTGGTATCGCTGTTTGTGACTTTTTTTATGGCCCTGAAAGACAATTATAGCAGAACTGTGCTTCTCTCTCTGTTTCTATGATTCTAATATTATATAACAGGTGGTGACTTCTTTCTGTTAGAAACTGGAAGGAATCCACTGTGATAGAAATATAGGAATGCCATGTTAGGTTTCCCCTCATCTTCTATTCCTATCTGTACGGCACTCATTTAGACTCTTCCTGGCAAGCTTTTCTGGTGGAACAGCTCCATATTGTCCTTGTATCCCCACATTGCTTTCTTTTGGCAATGTTGTTATTTGCTTGGCACAGCTGAGGCTGAACTGTGGTATGACCTGTGTGATAAACTTGTTTGCAACAAGACAGTTTGTACATTTAAAGTATAGCTTGGGCATCCTGCTTGATCCTGGTGCCCAAGGTGCAAAAGAGAAGAAACAGGCAAGAACGACTCATGATGAAGTACAGATGAAATAACCGTGGGTGGGATCCCTGTGCTGCTAATGCATCCTTGGTATAAAGCCAGAGCTGAACTGTGATGTTGAATTAGTGAGTAAAAATAAACCCCTAGATACTGCACTACCCTCATGATCAGTGTGCTCCTTTACAAGAACCATCTTTTTCTAAAATAGAAGTAATGATTCAACTACTCTAACATGAAAATATGAGTTCTCTACTAAACCAAGGGGAGAGAAAGATATCTAATTATTATGCATATAAATCTTGCTTTCAACAGCACTGATTTGGAAGCTCAATTGTAAGCCCAAATGGCTGTAAGCAGCAGGTCTAACTGAGTGATAGTACAAACTACTTAAAAGAAAAAACTACAGAGCAGATGAGTCATACTTCCCAGGGTATGAAAGTCATTTTAATGTTATAGTAAAATTATTGTTTTATCATTACTTTAAATTATTTTTCTTTCACTAAAAAAACGAGTCTTCCATGCTGTTTTATGCAAGTTATTAAGCAAGAGCTATTGGATTCTACAGAAGTGTGAGGAATTTATTATGTTTTTCAACTTTTGTAAGACTTAGAGGTAATATTATGACTATGGCAGGTAATTTAAAAATCTGATCAAGTTATAAGTAATTTCATAGCTCAAAAAGAATAGTTTCTGTAGGTCTCAACATCTGAGCCACTAAATGTGCCTGTGGTACATATGGAACTTGCTACAGGAGTGAGGTTCGTATGGATGTCACAAAGCACAGTCTTTCATATCCATGGAGGACCAAAATGTTGCCTTTATTTTGTATTCAAAAGTACTTGACGCATGGTTAAAAAACACTGTGTTGTACAGGAACAGAAGATTTCAATTACGGTACAAACAAGAGGGTTTGATGTAGGCAAATAAACTACAATCAGTGCAAATTAGCAGCTTTTATGATTTTAAAGATATGGTAATAGAGTGATTGAACTGATACATGGCAAACACTAACCCTTAAACCATGTTTCTGAAAGGGGAGCAGAGAAACCAACATATGTTTCACTGTGGGTTGCTGATATTTAAGCAGATGGGTCTCTTGTGCCTTCACAGGTCCAAGATATCTATCAGTTAAAGAACATCCCATTACCATTTTGAGGTATCAGTAGCTGATGATGCATGACTACATACATAACTCAATTTTAAAAGTTAGGACAGTGAGAATTAAACCGAAAAATGGAAATAAAGAATGAAAACCAAGTTTCCTCTAGTTTAGAATTGTGCCTACAAAAGGAAAGCATTCAGCATTACCTTGTCTCTTACAGCTTAACAGTTCAGAGGATTGGGCCCATAGTATGAATTCTGGTCCCATTTAAATGAATGTTGAAATCAATACTGAAATTGTATCCTTTTAGAATGATTAATAAGAAAACTAGCAAAGTGTATCAACAAGGATCTTCCTCTTCATGTCAAAATGTAGAAGGCAGAGGATCTTAAAGCCCAGAGACAAGTAGTAAATAGAGTCTCTTCTAAATGCATGGGAAGAAGATAATCTTGTAGCTGTATTACAAAGTGATCTATAATTTGTATTGGTTCAATTATAGGAAGCTTTGTGCTAATCCTATTACTTCTTGTTCATGAACTATTCATCTAAGGTCTGTGAAGAATCATATTAAAAAAGGAGTGCAGCTCCTTTGAGCACTGGCATTTTCTGGACAGCTTGTTATATAGCATTTGAAGACCGCAGGAAAGACAACATAATTGAATATCCAAGGGGCATGTTTTTTGACACACTGCTGCTGGAACTGTCTCAGCAGATGACAATTGTAACAATAAGCAGAAGAAGAATTTCATTTAGATATGACAGATATTGTCAGAAGTAGAGCAAACTAAGCTGGAGGAAGCATAAAGGCACATGGAATAAGCTGGAACAGCAAATGCATATGCAGGTATTTAGGAAGTAAGTTTATTTTCCATCAAATGGACAGATAATATAAACAGGAATTCCGTATGGCTGACTTACTTACACACACTTCACCACACACTCCAATGCAGCCCCAATATCAAGCCTCTGGTTGCTGAATTTGCCTTTTTCTCGCATGAGAAAAAAAAAGCTGTAATTTGCAAATGACAGTAAAAATATATTTTGACTTTACAATATTTTTCACCTAAGCTGATCTCCTGAGTAACATTGGGCAAAATTTTGCCTAGTGGTTGAGCTAAATAATATATGGTTAGCAACTTTTGCCTTCCAGCGAGGCATTCAGATCTGTCTGGAAATTATTTGTTTTAATGATTTTGCCACTTTCTCCAGTTATTTCTTTCTAATGGTAGCAACCTTTATTGAAAATGTTTGTGACATTTTTCCCTCTTTCTAATTTGAAGTTTTCTGGCTTTTGTTTCCAGCTATCAGTTTTTACTATGCCTTCTCTAAGCAGAATTATTAAGACTAAAAAATGCAGTATGATAATGTCAAAGATGAAAGCAATATCTAGAAATTCCCCTCCTTTTCCAATACTCAGTTCTAAACAAATTCACTGGTTGCTTCAAGGTTTAATTTCATTATGTATGGATGTAATACCAAAAAAGAAGGTCCAGCTGTTTCCATAGTGTTAACCAGACACTTGCTCACCAGAAATGCGATGTATGAAAGTCTATAGGCAGGTCTGAAACTGGATCTTAAGTTCTTTAAAAAAAAAGATAAAATTAATAAATTCCATCAATTACATTACCTCTGAAAGAGCAGTGATTTTGTGGAAGAGGGGAGAGCCAGAAGAATATGGTTCCCATTTCCCATTAGATAAGATTGGGTTCATATATATAAAATCAATGGAGAATCACAATTAAAAGAAAATGAATTCCATGCTGGGAAAATCCCCCTTTCTTCCATCTATATCATCCCTCTGATGAAAATTTCTTTTAACAGCTGAATGGCAAATGAGTGCTTCAAGATGGAGAAAACTGATTTGTCCTATACAGATTTTGGGTTAGATCCAAAACCAGGTTTAATCATTGCACTGAACTTGTGCTGGTCCCATTTACCCTCACATTATATACCTAATGCTACCCTCACATGCATATTAATCAGCTCTGAAGCACTTGGGTACCTTAGTTTGCATTGCTAAGAAGTAAAGGCATGTCTCCATTTTTATTGTCATTACACACATTCATCATACAGTGCTTCACCTCTTTCCAAATCCACAGAGAGCTCAACTATGCTCCTAGCCAAAGCTCCTTTCCAAGAAGATGAGGAGCAACCCCAGGGAAAGCACTACCGCATATGCTTATAGCAGAGATCTTGGCTCTGCTAATACAGGGGAGATTAACTATTCCCAAAGGCTATACCAGCAATAACTCCCTGCTTGATGTTGCTTTCAAGTCTTACTCACCCACATTTCCATCATTTTTCCAGGAATTGCAGGTATAACACCAGTAAAAGAAGCAAAACTCCAAAACACCTTCCTCAGACTGCCTGCAGTCCCATCTTACTGATTTCTGTACTCCAGGTAGTAAAGCTTTCTCTTCAGTTACCATACTTGGCCCTAAGTCCTAATGATTGGCTTTTATCCTGCTGGCTTTTTAGTGTGTATCCTTAATACTGATTGATAAGGATGTGTATGAAGCTTGCTGAGGGTCAGGAGTACTAACAGCTGGATGGAGGAAGATGGCAATGCCAGCAGCAGCTGGGAGGCAGAAGGACATCAGAAGAGGGATGTGATGTCTAGGGACTGACAAAGCTAGGAGGAGGTTTGACTCTCCCTCCCCTTGAAAAGTTGCAGTAATCCTATTATCACCTTGAAGAAGGGCTTCCAGCTTTTCTGGGGTAGCAGTCTCCAGGGAAGATGGATGTAGTGAACAGGCTACTCATTTAATTAGAGCAGCACAGCTGTTTGGCATCACCTTGAAGTATGCATCACAATAATACATTTTAATGACCTTCCATCAGGCACTTCACTAATGAAGATGAGCAAGGAAGGAGTACAAGGTAGGAAACAAACCATCACAAATGCACTAACATGGCTGAGAATGATGGTGGCATAAGTTCACTGATTATTGCTAGATGCCTCGCCAATTCTGTGCTTATTTGAACCCAGCACAAAAAGAACAGCTTATACAGGTATATCTTAATCCCCAAGATAATGCCAGAAGCAGTTATCAGTGTAAGCAGTAGGTTTCCTCCACACATGCTTCTGGCCAAACCAGGCTGTTCTGTTTGTGTGTGTTGCTGATACAGTGTCGTGTTTAGTTCATGGGTTGGTTGTTCATTCACTGGTTTCATTTTGGGTGTGGTGATGGATACACAAGTGTTATAAATCATCTTCTTTGTGCTTGAGAGCAAGAACTGAAGTCCAAATCTTGGGGTTTTTTAAAGAAAGATGGCTAATATTAGGAAAGGAACTGAAGTGACTATTTGTTCCTTTCTCCTGTGCCAAGGTCTGATGAAGTCTGACCTGAACTATATAAAACAAAAGAATAATCAGTTCATTTTGCTTCAGAAAGTCTGGTGTCTCCACAGTCAACTCTGCTAAATCTATTCTGGTGGCTTACTGTTTTCATGATTAGGAAGTTATTTATTAAAATCACGATCCTAAATCTCCTTTATGGTAATGCAACCTCCTTGCTTTTTAACCCTGTCAAGTTCTGCACTTGGAGAACCAATCATTCTCGTCTGCTGCAGTTACTTTGTGTATCTGAACACTGCCATTGCAGCTCCCTTCAACTGTTTCTTTGACCAAAAAGTCCAATTTTCTGCCTAGAACAATGCTGCATTTTCAGGTAAATTTGCTGGCAGGGATCAAACCCTGTGAGACTGTAATGACTGGGATGTACCTTCCCCTCTTTTATCCTCACTGAGTTTCAATTACCTCCTCTCCAGCTGGAAAAGTTTGTCAGCACAAAAGTAATGCAAATGTTGAGCAAGTATTTTGTAGTGTATAACAGGGTTTAACAAAAATTAACCTAAAAACCTACAGAGCTGGACAGAGAATTCACTCCTCGATGCCTGTTATATTCCACCACCTCCAGAATTCTCTAGGACATGTTAACATTTTTCTATATGTGATAAGACAATTTCTGTATTGCCTCTCAGCAAGACTGAAGCTCTTCCTTTTAGCTAGGGTTTTGAGAATATCACACTCCATCTCTATGCTTCTGATTCTTGGCTGTGAAAGGTGCTATTGGTATTACTCAGTTTTGTGGGGATGTAGGCAAGTCAGATAGGGCAGACCATCGTATGTTGTGGCACAAAGGGATTCTAAAGACCTGATCCTACATCTCTAGCCTCAGTAAAAGCAAAATGCCAGTAATACCATGTGCAAATGGGTTTGGACTTGGGCAAGGCTGGGTTTAATGTTCTTACATTTTACCAAATGACCCCTTGTCTGCAAAGTCAAAACTATTAAAGAATAAAGAATAAAGAAGTAAACAGTGGAGGGAAGAGCTGTGAAAAATGGAACCCAATGCAGTGGCATTCCCACAGCTATGAGTCATTCCGTTTTACATTATATGAATTTTGATGGTGACCAAATACCCATAGATCTGTGGGCTTGTGTTGTTAACATCATTAGTTTGCAAAACTCGCCATGAAATCTTGATGTCCTCTCAGACTTGGTATTTGCCTGTTCTACATGCCTTGGAAGAAACTAGACACTGTAGGAAAATCCCCCAGTGATCTAATGCTAAACCAAGAGGTTTGTGTGTGTGTGTTTGCACTCACTAACTCTTTCCCATCAGTTCCTGGTCCGTTCTGCTGATGCTGCTGACACTGGGCTGCAGACTACTCCCCTTGGAAAGATGAGGATGCTGTAGGAGTCTGAAGGCAAGTGAGGTATCTGGATTCTGAAACTGCCATCAATGTTCCTAGCAGTATCCTCTTTCTGGGAGGCGCACAGTGAAGCTAATGACAGTAAAATCTCTGTTACTTCTGTGAAGAATCACAGGAATAACTACTGCAATTAGAATCCATACTTTTTTATGTAAGAAGGCCTCAGTTTACTTATAAATAAGGTTCTATTTTGCCAGTGTATTGCAGGGCAGTAGAATCTAAGCAGAGTTGCAGTAAATTCTCTCTAATATATGAGCATTTATTTAGCTTTAAGTACCTTCATGGTTCCTGGTTTCATAATCTCCCTTAGCTCCTCATTTTAACGGTTATAAACTTTTGTTTCTTGTTTAACCTTATTTTTCTCAATTGCAGTTTAAGCTCATTACTGCTTGCTTTGTCTTCAGTGCTAATGAGAATGTTTTTTATCCCGGTTGTCTTTAAAGCATCTTTTTGTCCATTAGTAGAACGTTAATGTCTCCTCTCAGTCTTCCCCTCTGCCAATGAAAATCATCAGTCTTTGATATTGCTGGGCCTTTTCCAGGTACTTTATTTCTCTACTTGAAATCTTTTAATTTGCCCTTCTTTAAGCAAAGCACCCAGGTTATAAGTGCAGTACTCCTGACTGAAAGCCAGTCAGTACTGCAGAGAAATCTCCTCCCTTGGTTTATAAGCACTACTGCAGGCTGCAAAGCAAAGCTCTTGTATCACATGTGACAGTGATAACCTGCCTGTAGTTATCCATTGGGATAATGAGAACCTACTGTGGTACAGTTTGCCATCTGCTGACCAGAAAGTATTTAATATATGACTCGTTTAGATCACAAATATTGTTTTCTTGTTTCACTGATTTAAGATTTCTGAGGTTGAAAGAACAGAGATTTTCTAGAGCTGGAGGATGTAAATCAGGCTGTCTTCAATCCCTTGAATAAGGGGGAGCTGGTGTTCCAGAGTGGGCTTAGGAACCCAACCTCAGCATTCCAGCATGGTAAACAGAGGACCTTCTGCCACAGACTGGCTGCAGGAGGTTCCTGGGTTCCTGGTGTGGGGCTTTTTGAGGAGCAGGCAGGTAGGCACAGGAGGTAAGCAGTGTTCAAAGCCTAGTTGGGAGGAGCCTTGGGTGACATAGTTTAGGGTGAGGCATCCCTGCCCATGGCAGGGGGTTAGAGCTAGATGATATTATGGTCCTTTTCAACCCTATTATATGATTATATGGTTACTGCATCTTTTAAGATATGAGAGACCATTGCTAGAGCAGCATGGAGCTAGGAGAACTTTGCTTTGAGGAAGAGCAGGGCAGGATGAGAACATGGTGGGTTTGAAATTCACACTGTGGGCCATGTTTCCATCTGGCATCACTCAGCTTTTATCTTCGGATATTTACACAAGCTGAGGTTTTTGGACAATGTATATGCCTGTTCATGCAAATACATATATTTGGTGCACATTAGATATCATAATCCTGCTGCTTAAGAGGTCCTTCTTACAGTATCTTCATTTCAATAGAATTTGTCATCTTGTCAGATTACTGTTTTATAGCAGCTGGTACTAAAAAGTGGCATTATGATAAATTATTAAGAGTTTCCATGGTGCTGTACCCACTTTATAACTTCGCCCAGCCCCAGACTCTTGGCTTCTTATCTCTTCATATAATTTTCCACTCATCATGTTTGTCCTTTGGGAAAGGGCTGCTATTAGAACCAGGAAAATAGTAGCGCAAGTTATTTATTTTCCATTCTTGGTAATGACTCACTTTTACTTAATGAATTGGAAAAAGTACCTGAAATTAATGGAGCGAGGTGTTGTCTAACTGTAAAGCAGACAGTGCTGTTACCAGCCCTGCGATTCCTCTTCAGGTAAAGCTCAGAGTTTCACTGACTTTGGGCATGTTTTGCTTCATACTCTGTTTCCCATCTGGAAAATAATGCCATTAATCCTATTGCTTGTGGGATTGGAAGAGAGTTTAAAAGGCAAAGAGAGCAATTGGGCATTTAGCATGTATTGCAAACTAACAGGTGCCTAATTCACATTTGTCCTTTAAAGAAACCCTCTCTTAATTACTATCATAGTACTTGGTAATCCTGGGATAAAGCTTCTGTTTATTAAAGGATAAACGAGAATTACAAATCCGAGCTCTATGGGCTTCTGGGCAGCCAAATGTGTATAGTTTTCAACTAGGACACTTTAGGTCTGCTTCTATTTGCAGCTCTGCTAATAACCTACCACAGGGCACTAAGCAAGCCCATTCCCTTCCTACTGGCATCTGGTAATGGGCTTCTGATGAAGTAACATCTGATATCAAGATTGTGATATTGATCTTTTTAAGTTCTATAGATAATTGCTATTTAAAGTTTAGCAGGCATTATGATTATTTGTTTTCCTCAGCACAGTGGAATTACACTCTATTTGCAGTTATTTTATCTTTTGCCTTTACTAAAGCTTACTGTGTCTATTCAGGTCTTCTAAAATGAGATTCCAGTTTATTACTCATTTTAGCAACAGCTAAATAGAGGCAGAAAAACTGTACTTTAATAAGTATTGGCCCTTTTTATACAATTGCACCTACCTGTTCTACTTAGAATATGTGATTAGTTTGGGAATATGGTTGCAACTGTGACGTGCAGAGACACACAAATTAAGATTCATAGGAAAAGAGATTTCCTCTTGGCACAGACTGTACCATATAAATCTGGGAAGCAATGCTGCCAACAGAGTGGCTGCCTGAGCAAGAAGCAGTGTGCTCTGAAGCCCAAGTTCCCTCATATGACTTTGGTAATGTATTTTTTCCCTAGCTGTATGTATCTTCTCAAGAGCAGATACCAGTAGGCAAGGATCAGTCTCATGAAAATGTGAAAAGGAAAAGAAGAAACTGCTCTGGAAAGTTTAGCTGAAACAAATGATATTCACGCAGTGTGTCTTTTCCTAGTAACAGTCCTGTGAAGCTGGTTCAAAGTACATGAGCAAGGTTGCGTGTGGAAACTAATGGTGTACCTGAAGCCAGATAATAAAATGTGGGGTTTGGTTGTTTGTTTGTTTCTGTTGTGTGTGGGTTTTTGATTGGTTGTTTTTTGGGTTTATTTGGTTGTTGTTTTGGTTCCTCCGCCTCCTTCACCCCCCCTCCCCATTTTTTTCTTGTCTCTGCTGGATGGACAGGAACAACAACAAAGTACACTTGAAGTGGTTAAGAAAGATGAATATGGCCATAACTTGGATACAGGTCGCAACAAACCCCCTTCCAGATCAGAAAAAGAAGGGGTAGAGATCCATCTACAAATCTGAAGACAGAAAACACCTATACCAGAACATAATACCAGGTTTTGAAGTTTCTCTTTGACCAGTGATATTGACTTCATTTGTGTGCTCTTTGTGCTATATGTTACAGCCTCTCAAAAGGCCATGGACTCATGCCCTGGAAGTGAGACTACTCTGCCTTCCACGCTTTCTCTTTTAAAACTTGAATCTCAATCCACTCACACACACATTCATCTTGTACTTATTCTGCCTTGTTCTTCTGACTGTTTTCTAAGATCTTAAAAAGTGTCAGGCTAAAAGAACAGGGTGTGTTTGGCATTGTATGATTTTGTACTAATGGTGATGTTACTTGATGAGAGAAAACACTGCAGAAATTATTCATTGACATTTAGCAGTGTCTAATAAATGGGAGTTAAAGACTATTGTGTGAAACACCACTTGTATGCAGTATGATAATTGCGAGTCTGATCTTTCTTAAAGAAAGTCAATGAAAAAGCTAGATATTATTAACTTAACTTAAACCCAATACTATTTTTATTTACTTATGTGGCTTCTTCTAGATAGCTTTTCATGCAGCATGCCTGGGAAGTACATTCAGAAAGCACTCCAGCTCTGCAGAAGCTGCTTTTCTGTTCCCCAGTGGTGCTGATTTTAACAGAAGACACAGATAAATATGGTCCATGGCATGCAGAAATAGTGGCAAAAACCGAATAACATCCACCCAAGGGGGACAGATTTTGGGCAGTTTCACTTGAGGACACGTCTTGCTTAGACTTCAAGGGTATCGAAATTTGAGGTCTGGTCCATCTCCTGTGAATACCCATACTCTGCATTCTGCATGGGGAAAGGTTTTTATCAGCAAAATGTCTTTTGTGTGTCAAGGTTATTGCAGTACCTGGAAGAAAAGTGATCATATCATATCTTCAGTCCCACCTGCTTGTGTGTTATGGAAGTGTCTGAGTGGCAGACATCTCAACTCCACTGTATTTTCAGAGGTCATATGTCTTCTTAGCAGACAAACAAGATATAAAAGCACTGACTCTGCAATACTTCTCTTCAGAACTCACCCTTGAAAAGGAAATCATCCAAGGCATTTCAACAGCATGGTAGTGTTCACTTTCTAAGTTTAATGCTGTAGAGCAACTGAGGGTCATTTTGGGCAATGTTAGGATCATAGAGAAGTTTGCAATGAAAATGAATATGGGGTGCACAGTTGTCTGCTGTATATTAGGACCACTGTAAGTTAGTGTAGTAGTCAGCAATATTTTCCAGTAGGATCTCAATAAGTTTTGAAGAAGTACTCAATGCCCTTCCTCCCCATATATTTTAACATGCTTCCTTTCCACAGACTGCTGTTTTGGTTTGGGGTTTTTTGTTGGTTTTCTTTGGGTTTTTATTTTTTTACCTCTCAGAATTTTAAATATATGACATTTTCTGTTTCCATTTTTCTCTGACTTAAGTGACATTGACAACTGTGTATTCAGGAAGGAATGATCCCCTTGACTTAAAGAGGTCCGTATCGGTATAACCTGAAAGGGGAAAAATGGGATAAAAATCATAGAGTTTATGTGCCAGCAAAAATAGATCTGGAAGAGTTGTGAAGGTCTCTTTCATATTTCTGGTGGGGAAGAGTGAGGATGTGACCCCTGGTTTTGGGCCTATGGCAGCTGACCCTGGGCTCCGCTCCCTACCCAAGACAGGCTCAGCCCATCTTCTTCGTCCTCTGAGCTGCAAGGCAGCAGCATCCCCCATACAGGCCACTGAGAGGCTGAGAAGGAGGGCTGGCATGTAGCTTTGGGTCCCAGCATGGCATTGATGTGTCACCTGTGCAGCTCACAGGATATCTGGGACCTGGGAAGCCCAGGCAGAGTTCCACATACAGATGTAGATCTGGAGTCTCAAGGAGGGAGCTACAAAAGGCAGCTGCAGGCAAGAGAGCAGCCAGAAGCCAAAACTTAACCCTGGCTGAATGGAGTGTAGCAACTTGCTAGATTTCTATTTCTGTATTTGCTTTCAAAAAGTCCTGATCTGGATTTGGAACTGGGTTTTAAACATCTGTTTTAGTAATACAAAACTTTTGAGGTGACTGTGTGCTACTCACAGATTTATGTATTTATTTAATGAAAATACCAAAATATTTGATGTTTTGCACTGGAAACAAAAAGTTGTTTATTTCTCTGCTACTGAGATTTCTTAATTATTTAAGACATAAAATACTCATTATCTGGCTTCCAGCTCACTGTTTTTTCCAATCACATTGCACCATTGAAATGGTTACATAATATTAATAGATACTTTATATAACATTTCTGAAATAATGAATAATGCTCATATTTTATAGCTGCCATCAGAGATTTCTGTAGCTCTAATAAATAATGATAATGGTGACCTGGAAAAATATATTCTTCATCAAAGTTTCTAATCCCTGGCTGCTTTAAAAAAATTGACTTAGCACAGATTGTGTGTTTGATGTACACATTGAGTAACTTATCACATGTAAAAAATTGTCCATCATCTGTATTTCTACTGCTACTTATAGATTTTATTGCTTTTTGAGATGAGCCATCTAAGTACTGATTTCATAGAGAGCTAACTGGAATGTGTCATAAAGCCCAAGAATTTCTTTTATAGATGATAAATGTACTGATATTTGTAACTGATGATGTGTGAATGTAAGCTTAAGAGTTGGCACCAAACTCATATAACTTGCAGTTAGTTTTTCCATTGTAGTAATTTACTTAGACCAAGTGAAAAAGGTATTGCAAACATCACTTGAAAGCAGGCTAAATAGAAGAGTATCTGGATGTTGGCTGTCAGATTCTTGATTATCATTTCCAGAGGAGGGCCACGAGGATGATCAGGGACTGGAGCACCTCCTGTATGAAGACAGGCTGAGAAAGTTGGGGCTGTTCAGCCTGGAGAAGAAAAGGCTGCGTGGAGACCTCATAGCAGCCTTCCAGTGTCTGAAGGGGGGCTGTAGGCATGTTGGGGATGTACTCTTCATTAGGGACTGTAGTGATAGGACAAGGGGTAACGGGTTGAAACTTAAACAGGGCAAGTTTAGAGTGGATATAAGGAAGAAATCCTTTACTGTAAGGGTGCTGAGGCACTGGAATGGGTTGCCCAGGGAAGCCATGAATGCTCCATCCCTGGCAGTGTTCAAGGCCAGGTTGGACAGAGCCTTGGGTGACATGGTTTAGTGTGAGGTGTCCCTGCCCATGGCAGGGGGGTTAGAGCTAGATGATCTTAAGGTCCTTTCCAACCCTAACTATTCTATGATTCTATGATCATTTTATCATTGTCTATGAGGATTCTTAAACTATCCATTTCTGTTGTCACTCTTCAATATCTGAGTCACTTTTCAGCCAGCTCTGGTTAGGATAAATCTGTGCCATTGTTTGTTATTTATTTATTTTCAGTAATTTGAGATTTGCAATTTTTTGTCTGATTGGCTCTTAACTCTGAGACAAAGCAGTATTTCTGAATGAATGTCTAGACTTCTGTTGCAGCTGCTGCTGTACGGAATAGCTGATCTTCCTGCATGAGCAATGCAAAGCTGCTTGTTGATCACATCAGTATTGATTAATTGTTGCCAGAACCCTCTTTCTGGTGATATTATTCTTAGCATGAAATTCTATTAGCTACACAGCAGCTATTTGTACATATTGCCATTTTTATGGCATAGTAAGTATGCCAGCTTTAAGAAAATCTAAATGGTCCCCATTATATCAAGACTGAGATTATTCTTTATCATTTGAGTCACAGTTCTGTACTGCTGAATGGATGGACACTCCATAGTGCTCTGGGCTCTGTGACAGTGCAGAGATCTGCATGTGTTAGTTACACGTGTTGGTGCTGCTGATGGACAGCTGGCATTTGGTAGTGGGTGTTAGTATGTTTTCTCATGTTTCTTGCTGCTCCATTAGAGATGAAGAGTTTTCAGTATTATTAAGCAGGGATACCTCATCAGGGAACTTCCTATTGGCAATAATTTTCTCATAATATAATCAATGTTATATAGTTTTTGAGATCAAGTTTGAGTTTGTCAATTAGCTGGATGGTGTCAGCATAGTCCAGGCAGGTGTGTCGGTGGAAAGATGTGCACCTTTTCACCTCTGCATGGGAAGCATCACTTTCTCCTATGGAAAGCCAACAGGTTTAGGGATACTTGTTTCTTCTGGGAGCCAGGCACCATGCTACTTTGATGTCTGATTTGGCAAGAAGGTATTGTCTCATGGCAAGGTAGTAGGGCATCAGGTCTCGGTAAGTTTGATATAAACAAGGTGTGAGAAGGTGGTAGTTGCAAGCCAGACAACAAAGAGTTTAAGAGCTGAACAATGAAGGTGGGGGCAGTTGTATGATAATGGGATTTACATGTTTTACATCCCTAACCACTGCTGATGTGACAGCTTGCCCCAATGGATTCCCTTGTTGCAGCATAGTTAAGTATTTGTCTGTTTATTTTGCTCAAACTCTGTATTTTCTTAAACAAGCTGATGCCAAGTTGTACATCTCCTTGAAAAATGCATTTTACTTAACATTTGTTTTTTCTCTGTGTAATTGAGTAAGCTATATAATTTACTTGTAAGGTATTCTTAATTTACTTTATAACCACTTCTTTGTCAGGTGCTATCAGAGCCAGCTGCTACATTCTTATTTTTTATCTGTGTTGACTTAATCCTTTCTTCAGGGAAGAAATTACTGTATGTAATGATAGACAATTACTGTGACATGCCCCTTTACATGCATATCTCAAATGCTTTCTGTATCTTCATATCACATATTTGGCTTAAGCTTATTATCCTGAATTTCCTTGCCTTGTGTCTGTTCCCTGCTTTGTATTACTTGGCTGTCCGAGTGTCCTTATGCAACTGCTTTTCTTTCTTGCCTGTGGATGAATGTATTCCCTTCATTCATGTGCTCTCTTGTGTTTGTTGCCTTTATTGCTCTTACTCTCATCTTCAAATTTTCAAGTCAACCATTAACTGACTTATCTGAGTGAATGCTTGAATGATGTAAGGTTGAAGCTAATATTCATCTGAATGCCATTACAGTTTTGACATAAGTTAATTACTCTTATCTGCTCTATTCACATTCTTGCATCTTCAAAAGGCTTTGGCTATTTATACAGTGACACCCATTGCTTATTCAGAAAGAGTTTTTCCAGTTTCTAAGACTAATACCTAATTTTAAACCAGTGTATATTGAAAACTATGACTTGCTGACATGCAGTTTTCTCTGCAAGAAGACTTGCTGACCTGAATGATCCATCAGCCTGCTGCCTCTGTTCATATCTGGGTAAAATTCTAAAGCTGAGTTAGGAGCCCAGTTCCCATTCAGTTTTGTTTGGACAGGGAGGACGGATGTTAAGAGTACTTTTGAGAATTAGCTATTTCTCAAGGGTTTGCAAATGAAAGGGTTTGAAAAATAAAGCTCTTGCTGCCTTGCAGGTTTGTTACTATCACACTTGGAAGAAGCTGAGGTTGAAAGCTTCTCTGGCTCCTTCTGGTCCTCCCTTCTTTTTTGGTTCCTATTTCCCAGTGTGGCTACCTCATATTTGGACTACTGTTTGGCCAGCTTCCTTGACCATGAAAATACCATCCTTTGAAATTGATTTTCCGAGTCACGTGGATGAAGGGCTTCTATATTACCCTTTGTCTCCCAAACCTGAATTCCAATACCCTTCAGCCTTGATGACAATGCTCTAGGACAAATAGTAGTAATTGATATGATATAGAATTTTTTGGGAGCATTCTTGCTGACAGTTGTTCATCCTGTGTTTCATTGAGAGAGGCAGTATACAGACTACAGACAAGGCAATGAGCTGGCACTGGGGAACTTTCCTCTTCACTGGCCTATGGTACAACCTTGTCCTCTTTGTTTCTTCTCTTTCCCTTTGTCTGTTTGTTTAGACAATAAACCTTTTTCAGTTTTCTGTTGAAGGTTATTTATGCTTTAATTTTACAGTGCCTACATCAATTATAATCACAAATGGAGCCCCCAGGTGTAGCTGTAATACAAACCTTTAAGAAGAGTAATCTGGTTACAGCTGATTTGGATGTCTATGGCTTCTGAAGGAGAGGATAATCCCCTGAAGTAAGTAGACAAGCACTACATATAATGCTTCCAATTCCGTGAGTTTTTAATATGTTTTTATTTCTTCTCCCACCCATTCCCCCCACTAAGAATAAGAGAACCTATTTGGGACCCTAAAGAGGCAAAATTTTCTGTTCATCCCTTCTATTTCAGTCTATTCAACTCAATATTCCAGAAAGATGAGATCTGAGGTGGATATTTTCAAAAGCAGGCCTCCTGAATTCCTGTTACAGTCAACAGCAGATCAGAGCTGAGCTTTAATTGTTTTGAATTGCCCCCAGAGAGGATCTTGTTAAGATGGTGAAAGCCAGGAGACTTTGTCTCCCTAAGATAGAGGTAGATTTGGGACATAAATTCTTCAGGTTAAAGAACTCTGTTTTCTTCAAAGCCTGTAAAGATTTTGTTGTTGTCACTTTTATTAATGGGCAATCCCTAACCTGGAAACATGATTAAAGAAACAAGTTAAAGTTGAAATTAGTGTTATGCTCTTTCAGCTGCTGATCTAAAACAAGTCAGTTCATCCTTTCTACATAACCTTGCTGTGCACATTTGATCAGGGTGGTGGCCTTTGCTTGCACTGACTTTACTATTATGTAGGAAAGGATGTTTTAACTGCCTCTTTCACCTGCATTTATCTAACCCCTCTGGAGAGACTGATACAGCACTCTAAAGATAATAGAAAACCTCCTGATTCCTTCACTGGGCTTTTGCTAATGCTCTCTTTAAATGATATCAAGAGTGAGGGTTTTCATAAACCTTCAATGCCTCTTGCTTCAGTGTCAGCTGTGTAATACCCTGCTGAGTGTTGTGCAGTTCTCTGCAAGCCTTTTTGTTTCTGCACTTACCCTGTTTTGTCTTCAGGAAACATTTGTTACATGCAGCACAAGCTGAATAAAGTCATCAATACTGCATGCAGGAAAGCCCTTGCCAATGGCCTGGAATATAAGGCAGAGGAGTTTGGGCAAATGGCAGCAGGTTTCCTTGGCAGAGCTTATCCTGAACTGCCAGTCCTGCTCTGATGAAAGGGGAAATTGTTACGCTGTCACATCTTATATCTCATATATAATACCCTTGGCTGGGTGGTGTGCCCCCACAGAGGAGGTTGCAAGAAGGTAGGCAGAAGCAGCAGCAGCCGTTTTCAATATGTATCATCTCCAACTTACCAGTAGGCTCCATTTATCTTGCTTTCTTATTATCCAGGTCTGTCTAATCCTCAGTGAACCTTGAGCTCAAATGAATCAGCAGTACAGCCAGATCCCAAAGGAAGAACAGTTATAGTAGTAAATAGTATTATAATTGAGATAAACATAAATTGGAGGCAGTGTCTTGGATGAGTTTTAACAGTAGTGGCTCTTTCTCTACCAGTGTTTCACAACAGCTTCAATTTTTTCTTGCCCTTCTCCATTTGTGTGTTTCCATTTGAGATTATAAAATGGGAAAAAAAACCCTGCCCATATGTTTTAGGATTATGTCCGATGGTAAAACTCAGTTTAATTAAAACTCAGAAGAGCAGATCTGAAGGCTCTGTTAATATTCTCTGCATAGAGGAAGGGCACAAGCCTAGAATTTTGTATCTTAAAATGTGAACACTGAGAATAAGGAAGCATGGAGAACTGAGATTTTGCTTTGCTTATGGAGCCTAAATACAGCTGCTCCCTCCCTGACCTCCACCCTTGTCAGAAGACTGCATGAATGTCCTTCAAAGTTTGATTTTTTAATGCTTTTTAATGCTGCTGCTGTGAACAAAAAACGTTAATCTGTAGCCCCTTAGTGTGTTCTCCCCTGCATGTTGTAAAGTTGATAGTTTCAGTTGGGTCTGTGTGTAGTTCCTTTCTCTTTTCTACCATTCCCTGGTAGATCTTTGAGTCCTCATCTGTTAGTTTGTGGTGCAAGGGCTTGCAGTGTTCTGTCTTGTAGTCTTTTGTAGGCTAGTTTGTGATCTTAATATACAAAGTGATGAAATGTTTGTCATCTTATGCACTTATTTTCTCTAAAGAGCTTGAATAATTTTGTTTCAACAAACTTGTTTAGTATGTCAATCTGTGCTGTACAACACGTATTGCAATACTTCTCCCTCAAGAGATGGTACATAGGAAGATGCCTTTTAAATGAAGTCTAAAATCAGAGGTCAGAGAGGGCAAAGAGGTGTTAGAGCTATCCAGTCTGATTTTCTCTGACAGTGCGAAATCATTCCCTAAAAAAACCCACAACCAACTGTGTATGAACGAGGGTGTGTTTATGTATTTACATTTGAATATAAAATGTATGCATTTCCTCTTTCTATGGAGAATATTTTGTTCCACTCTTTTTAAAATGAACACTAGCAAGAGATTGGTCCACAAAAGGGAATCTACTGTTATTTATGTTGCTAATGACTGTCAATGTTAACAGTAAAATAGAAGGAATACATTAAAATTCAGCAGCACCTGCTGTTTCCTTAGAAATACTGCAGCGCATTTTTGGTAAATGTTTCTTCATTACCCTAATTTTTCTGCTACCAAACTCATCATTCAGGATATTACAATATAAGGAAAAGAGAAATACGTATTTTCTTTTAATGGCCATCAAGTTCTTATTTTTTTTATTATTGGGCTTACATCCCTCTCTAATGAGCTCTGCCTCTCCAGGGAGCAGCAAACCAATCACAGAGGATCTTGGTCCCATCTGTGCAGTAACAATTAGAAGCATTTAACTCTGTGTGCAGAGGGATGAAATTACATTATTCATGAAGTGATCCTTTGCAGCTGCCTGGCATTACCTCAGCTTGTCTCATGGATTTGTCATTCACTCGTTTCCAGTAAGTGGCAGCTATCAGCAGCTCCATGGCTTCCCCCAGTTGCCCTACAGTCAAGGAAACACCAGATTTAAAAATCACTTGTGATTCATAAGTTGGTAGTTTCATTCGCTCACAGTCAAAATGTCCATTGACACCACTGAGGACAAGTAAGACTGCTATGGCCAGCTTGCCATGCTGGTTTAAATTCTGGCTTGGGTGTTGTATAGCTTGGAGGAAAAAGATATTGATTCTTTAATCTGTTAATATGAAAAAGGCCATTTTCAAATGACATGAAAATAAAGTCCTTCTCCTCACCTTTGTCTATTCATTGCCCAAGGAAAACTATGGCAAAAATCTGAGTTATTTGCATCTGAGTCAAACAATCTCCCAGTCAATCCCATATGCTAAAGCACAAGGTTTGGCTTACATTCCAATGCAAAGACATAAGTGAAAATAGGTAGTTCTCTTAGAGCTTTCTGTGGGTTGCCAAAATACAGGATCAAGCTGATGATACCATCATCTGATGGTAATAATGACATGGAGCTTTGGCTCCATGTACTTACTATGTGAATAGCCCTGGCAACTTGTTTTGCTCCATTTAGTTTTACTCCTTCCTTCCTCTTCTGTGGAGAAAGCAGAGCAATAGAGGGACTGTCCCTAGTTCATATTTGTGATACAAGTTGCCCCTTACCCCTGCTGAGGTGCAGGGTACCAGGAATGGAGAGTTGCTATTTGTCAGATAAATTACGACTCTAAACTGCTCACTCAGCTCTCACTCCATTTCCAGATTAGTTAATCTCTGAAAAGGGCTACCCTATCAGCATAACATTCACATCCCATTTGTATGGGAGCAAGCCAGGTTTATCCTCAGCAGGAGGACATGTGTATGCTGCTATATATTACATTGTCTCCCTGTTCTGCAGATATAAAAATGAGCGATTGCTTCTGCCAGTGTAACACATTTCTTTATTGCTGGTGGCTGGAAAAAAAGAATAAGCCTGTATTGTGTTGTATGTTTGAGAAGAGTAATTGGATGGGTGTTAGCTCTAGCTTTCAGCCACATTTGCACTAACTCCACATTGATAACAGTTTACCTATCTTTGACCTTGAAGAAGCTGGAGATCATAAAACAAAAAGAGAAAACATTCAATTAGAGATAATAGGAAAATAAATTCTATGGTGCAGAGTCCATTTATGGCCTTGGTAACTCCTCAAAACACAACAATTCTACTTATCTATTTTCTTAAAGAATTCCAGGTATCAAGCATGAAACCATTAAGATACTAGTTAAGGTCCTCTCTGAAATCATGTAAGCCCTACCCTAAATTGTTTATTCAATTGAAACTCATCCAGGCAATAAAGGTAGACTGATTTCTTCCCATGCAGACATCTAAACTGTTACTGTGCAATGTTTCCTGAGAAATGACCCAATACAGGGATCACTAATTATTAGGCTTTCAGCCTGCTACAAAGTTCAGCTTTGTCTCTCTGTACCCTCTTGTTTCAGGTATTCATTAAGAATGAATTGTGCTGACAAGGGCATACTCATTATAGTGAGGCAAATTTTCTTCACGAGGAAATGCCATTCATTCTACAGAAACAGAAAGAAAATCCTGTCCAATGACTGAATGACTGATCTGGAAAAGTTAAAAAGAAGGGAACTGATCATGTGGGTAATAGAGATTCCAAAGAAATAAGACAAGAAATTCCCCATATGATTAATGCATAACAAAATATATGAATCAGAAGAAATAATACTGATAGACTGATAGACATGTATGAATGTTGCAGTGAAACACTTCTGATTGTTTCCGCCTTCTGTCGTTTCTGTAGCTGCCAGGCTCCTTCAGTATGAGACCTAAGTACTCACTGAGTTCAAGCTAATTCGGGTAGGAGATCTCTAGCACTCATTTCTCTCTTAGTCGCACAATGAAATAAGTATATAAAGAAAAGCTGTGTTGAGCTTAGGGAAAAAAACGAAAGAAAATAGAATCTTGCTAGTCCAATTCTGCGAGTCATTTAGAAACAGCTCTCAGAAAGAGCTACTTCAAACTACAGCAGATATTCCCTTTTCCCCCTCTGCTCTCCAGTGCATTTCGTAAGGCTCCAGATCAGGCATCAGTATTGAAGCATTAGGGGGAGCTGGAGAAGACAGTGGTGATTTAACTGCTAACAGAATGACCCAACTTCCCCTTGCAACCACCACCACACCACTTCTGCTGTTTCATCATACAGAGTGCAAGCATTCCTCTGAGATTTATCATCCTGCTAATTAAGCAGCAGCTGCAACCCACCATGTAATTTAATCTGCTAGTGGAATGCGCACGGTTTGGAGAACTGCAAATTCCCTGGTCATCGGGTTTATCAGGTTATGAATTTTCTCCCTCCGATGTTAAGAGCAATACGCACATAAAACATACCCATCGAAACAGTGCACATTTATCTTAACATTCTGGTGAACCTTTATTGTGTGTGTGATTCATTTTGCTCAAGGCAAATAACTAACTATCGTACAGGGCTGAAATACCAGCTGCCACATAAACACAGATCATGTAGTTATGAACAATTTTGCTGATATTGATAGGTTTGCAGGTTTAGTTATTTGTAAGTTTTGCTACATTCCAGGTAACATGGCTACAGGTAAGATTTGGACCAGCTAGTAAGCTAGTAAGCTGTCTTCTCCTGCTGGATACTTATCCATTATAAGGTTTATTAAATGTTTGGTATATTTTTCATCCCTTTGTATATTAAGCTAAATTCATTCCTACTTCTTAGTGATAGACATCCAAGAAATATACTTGGCACTATATGTCTTGGAGTTCAGGTATAATGTATCTCCAGTAAATACACTGAATAGCATATATACCTGAAGTAAAGCTCCTTTTAGTCAGTCAGAGAATAAGAAATGACTTGTGTAGGTCACTCTTCAGCTGTTCTAAAATAGGTCAGCTGAATTGTGCTTTGGCAATGCCTATGATTTTCCACTGTCTATAAAAAGAGTCTAGCTCAGGCGTAGGTGTCTAGAACTGACAAATTCTGCTCACAACATATGTTTTAAAACAGTATAGGTCACTGTGAACTGGAGCAACTTGCAAAGGGAAGGGACAGGTTGTTTTATACTATTTGCCATCTTGAAATCAAGATCAGGTACTTTTTTTAAAGATATGGTCTTGTTCAAACTGAGCTTGGGATAGCAATTATTAGGTAGGATGCCTTGGCTTGTGACATACGATTGTGACCATTACACTCCTATCTGGCCAAAAATAATCAGTGGCCATAAAGGATGATGCACATGAGGAGTAACAAAGAATCCTGACAAGTATTTATGCTGTAGCACTAGGTTTCTTGTATGTCAAAACATATCCTGAAAGGTTTTAGTGCCCTTGGCTTTGATATTAAGAGGTGGCATGAATAACCAGCTCTTAGCACACTGCAGATCATATCTGGGTATGACACAAAACAAATTCAGCCACCTGAAAGCTGATTGAAAGATGAGGAGTCAAAACCTAATCTTTAGTGCCTAGTAGGGATGAACTGAAGTCAGCAATGACATAATGCATCAAGAGGAAGAGGCTTACCAAGCCTCTGCCACTTAAAGGTAAATTGTTATTTAGACTATCACAGCTCATTTTCTTACTGACTGATGAGTACAGTCTCTTAAAACTGGACTTTCTTTTGCCACCCATTTCTTGCTGGGAAATAGTAACAAGGAAACTTCCCCATCACCCCCATAAGGAAGATTTGTCTTGGGAAAAATATGGTACTCTCTTCACCTTAAGACTGTGACGATCCATGTTTCTAATGAATAGAATTATAGAATGGTTAAGGTTGAGCTGTTGGGGAAAAGGCTATTAAAGTAATTACAAAGAATTTAATTGCCAATTTTGTTAAATAATTTCACTGTTGATTATAAAGCTATGGAAGGTTTTATGGATGCCTGGATGTCCATGTGCAATATGCTAATTAGAACTGTGCCAATTTGTCAATATCTACATTGAAAATACTCAGCTTTACTTCAGTGTCCTCATGCACATGCAGAAGTCAGTACAATCAAAACCAAATTGGTTTTCAGCATTTTCTGTGAAAACTAATCAGAAATAAAGATTTATACTTTGTATGTAGGAAAACAAGAAAAAAAGACCGTTAAGTTTAAAAAATTGTTTTATCTTTACTAGGCACAAAGTATTACCTGCATGCATTTTAGTCAGATAACATGGAAATAAGCCAGTAAAGAAATGCCAATAAAAATCCTAACCAACTGGTGAACTTGTTGTCTTGCTAGAAAAGAAATTAAAATATACTGCTTATATTTTTTTCTGTTGAGCTTCTTTTTACAGTTTGCAGTCAATTTATATGACTTTATGTAATACCCTAGAATACAGAGGTAAAAATTTACTGATAGAGTGTTCATTTCGCTTTGGGGAAGCTGAAAACCCTTCCTGATCAACAGCAATTCACTGTTTCAACTAAGTGTAAATGTCACACCTGAAATAGGCTGGAAAACCCTGTGAGGAGCTCAAGTTCATAAGTTGCTACCTTCTACAAATGCACTTTTCTTTCATTTTTCATTTTCTTTCATTTTAAATGGTTCTTCAGTCTTTCAGACAGAGGTCATTGGAACTAACAATCCAGTCCCAAAGTATTAATGGGTGTACTCTGGTGTCTGAATACTCAGTCAACACAGCTGTGTGTTAGCATTTAACGCTGGTGTTAATTCTCCTACAAGGGCTGAGGGCTTGCATGTCAGTAATCAAAATGATTGCTTGTTCTGGTTTGGATGCTGCTCCTCATCTGATATGATGCCTAGGGTGTGTGGGCAAGGAACTGGGATTCCTTCAAGCACATTCAGAGAAACTCCCTTAGAATGGTGCATGTATGGTTAAAGCATGTATGCATGTACAGTGCTGGTGTCAGTGAAATGAAGGTAGTAGGACGAGAAGGGAGTATGAAGACGGCCTAGGAACAAAACAGTAAACTTCAATTTCTTTGTACCCATCCAAAGGGTGTCAATCTACTGTGTAATTAACAAGTCTTCAGAATTCACCAGGATCCACTTATCTTTTTTCTTCCCTTCCTTCTCCCTCCACTTCCCTTCTCGAGATCTCATTTTCTTTTTCAGACATCAGAGCTTATATATTTGGAAGAAATCTGACAAGACTAAAGGAATATGTCATTGGTGTAAAGCACAAGGAATTAGACTTTTAGCTGCCTCCTCTTTTAGGCCTGCCAGAGGGGAGTCCTACCTGCAACAAAGCATAGGAAGATGGAGCCTTTGATACACATTCAGAAATGTTGCCTTATGCTATTGCCACCAAGAGGCTGAGGCAGAGAAGAGCATCCGTGAGTAGCTTAGTAGATCAAAGCTAGGGCTTAAAAGAGAGCTTGTTTGAGGGGTTATCCATACCCTATGCTTTTCCACATGATATACAGCATGGCATGGGAAAGAAACATGAGATTGGTGCAAAGAGAATTTCAAGTGTCACAATTATATACTGAATGCAGCTATTTTATCAAGTGAGAAAACAAAACTGAAATGTCAACATATACAGGTGCAGGTCTTACCCAGCACCAGTTTCCACTCTGGTCCTTTCATATGTGTCAAGAGGAAGGCAGGATTAGTAAAAGTGTTTAGCAGATCCCTCTCGGTGTTGCTCTGTAATAGCAAGACACACGTTGCAGTATGACAAGGCATATTATTGGAGGTTAGTGAGCCGCTGTGCCTCAGGCTATGGACCTTCAGTTTTGAACTATTAAAGGGTTATAGTGGGCAATGTTCTGGCCATCCACCCTCCAGTGTTGCTCAGAATCTTTTTTAAATGCCATAAAAAATAAATGCCTTCTCTTTAATCCCTGTGGTTACAATGAAAAGCAGAAGTATTATTCATAATGACAAAAAACTAGATTTTTTGTACAGAAATGTGGTGAGAATTGTCACAGCAATAAACTTTTAACTGAACCTTTTTCTCAGTTGCTTATCTCCCACCATTGTGTAAACGTATTTGATAGTCCCAATTTCACATGGGTTTTCTTTGTGGCATCATAAATACAGACAGTCTCTGAGAGAGATTTAAAAGTTAATAGGTTCCATATGTCCAAACTGCAGCCTGGCTCCAGTATACCTGTTATTAGGCACATACATCCCTTCAGTTTCACATCCAGGCTGCTCAAACGGTGCGGTGCCAACACAGAGTGGGTGGCAGATTGGGACTGGGGATCACAGCACAGCATAATGGATCACCCTTTCCTTCAGAGTCTGAGAAAATGCACAGATGCAACCTGGGGTGCCAAATAGGCCATGTGTTGCAAATACCATGCTTTCATTTAAAAGGTTTTGAGTCTGGCATCCTGACTCCATGTTAGCATGCATAAGATTTGCTAGCAAGGAATGCTGGAGCAGCTCAGAAAAGTTTGGGGACATCTTTTCCATCTGTCCATCTATGCAAAATCTCATAGGGCCTTTTTCAATGGGCACTTGTTGCTACTGTCCACCAGTATACATCGTGTTGTAAAAATTGCACTTGCACTCAGGCACAGCATTTAGACAATGTGGATTCCCCCTATGGATCAATCTGAAAGTTGAAAGTGGATGTCTAATTTATAGCAGAGAAAGGAATTTTGTAATGGCTTTTCAGGCTATAAAGCTAACAGGGTGAAAGCTCTGTTTCAGTCACTTCTGAGGTAGTCTCAGACTTTATGGCCTCTGTGTCTTCCTATCAGAAATTGTTTTGAACCTGCTGCTACTCTGTTGAATTTGTGAGGAGAACAATAAGGTTGAAGTTTTTCCAGACCTCAGTTAGACAGATCAATAGTATATATTTGGTGCTCTTTTGTAGGATTATTTTTTCCAGCTTGTGGACTGCTTTATTAGTGTGATGGATGCAGTGTGAGCCTCACAGATGAGGGAGCGTAAGATAGCTGCCAACCCTCTCTTCTGAAGCATTTGTGCAATTTGGAAGCTGCTGTGATGATTGATGTACACACCATGCAATGGAACAGCATCTTCCTTGTTACTGGCTAGCAAGACCACTGCTATTTGTTAGTGTCTAGAGTTGTTACCATTTAATGTCTTTATTTTCTGAAGTTACCAAAAGGTACTGTTTATGGCATTCGACTTATATCAAGCTTTATCTAAGAAACATTCTATGCAGGAAAAAACATGTTAGCAAGCTTTAGACCATTTTGTGAAAGCATAGCATCAACTGATTGCTTAAGGTAGGGGCTTGAAACATTGCTAAAGGAATGGAATGTTGCAAATAGGTAGTACTTGAATGTCAAATTCCAGTAGGTTCCTTTGCAATTCCAACTTCAGTAATTTGGCAAGAGGTAATGGGCTTCTGATTACTGTAATACAGAGTCTTAGTGGTAGATGTATCAGTGGGAAGGCCCCAGTGCAAGACAGAAGCAAGCATCCCTTTAACTGCATACCAGTAGCCATTTTCACCTCATTAAGCGTGTGTGCAAGAACTTTCCCAATAGAAATGCTTTATTTAATGGGGTTTTGTTTTAGGACTTCTTGGCAAGTCTACAAAATATGAGTATTTTTTAACTTATGGAGGTGTCATAAGGTTTGTTTAATGAATCATAGAATGGTTTGGGTTGGAAGAGACCTTAAAGATCATCTAGTTCCAACCCCTTGACACCCCCTAAAGGCAAGGACACCTTCCACCGGACCAGGTTGCTCAAAGCCCCATCCAACCTGGCCTTGAAAAGACCTATTTTATTAGGAAAAAGAAATATGCAGAAAAATTCTAGTTTTAGAGGGATTTTTTTTTGTATAATCAAAGCATACTGTGTAAATTGCACACTTTCTGTATATCCCATTATTTTTATAAATTGCTCTACCCAAAAGGCCTCTGCCAGAGTTAAACTGCCAGTCTCACTGTTGCAGGACTCCAGACTCACTGTTGCAGGACTCCAGTCTCACTGTTGCAGGACTCTGGGAGACCAAAAGTCTAAAGAAGTTCAGAACTAAGCCAGACAATCTCATAGAAGAAATCTCTGCAGTCAGCTGTTAAACAATCATAGCATGATCCTAATATGGCCAACTGCCAGAATTTGGGAATAGTAGTAGACTGAACCCTTCTTTAAATGCCTGCCTTGTTAAAAAGGGGCTAGTGGGCTGTCAAGACACTTTACTGGGCCTAGCACAGGAGATGAGGTATTCTTATTCTATAATAAAGCAGAAACAGAAGCAGAATGAGTAAATAATCGAGGTATAGGCATCTGAAGCTCAGGACAACCAGGACCATTACTCTGTCCTCTTTTGCTCCCTCACACTCCAGGTCTCCTGTGTGACTTCTGCTTAGGATTTGTGGACAGATGTTCTGGGGTGTCCTGGATTCAGCTATAGCAGCCATTTTTCTCCTTAGTATCTGGTGCAGTGCTGTGTTTTTGACTTTACCAAACTGCGGGTGCCTAAACTCCTCCGATGCTGTGGGTGTCAAATGTACTTCTGCACTATGTCTCTATCTGTAAGGTGAGCACTTTCTTGCTTTGCCAGTTTATGAGGATAAATGTGTTTTTAACACTCCAGAAACACAGAGACATTACTGTAATAGCAGAAAGATAAATACTTTATAAGAGGGAGCTGTGTAAAATCTGTGAAGTGAATCGTCAGATGATGTTAGCAGCCTACTCCACTGGAATTGAACTGATGATCTGGGACCTTTATCTTCATGTTTTCAATTACCCTCTAAGCATCAAGTTGCTGTGTCTCACTACACCCTGCACATTGTACCACTGTCAAAAAGCTATCTTGTGTTCTGTGCAAGAAGGAAAAAGGCAAATGCAGTTCTTTGGCTAGATTCACATACTCTGGGTATGTCACTGCATATTACCAGGAGGGAGGATAATTGGATGGGGTAAATATGAATTTTAATCATCAAGTCAGAGAATAGGAAAATCAATGTACAGAATTCATATGCCTCAGCACTAGCCAGATATTTGTGTGGGAGCTGAAACTTGGCCTGCCTCCTCCTGTTTTAAGTAAAATGTGGGGGTTATATGCTTGTTGGTGTTATACTCAGATATAACAATATCAAACCAGATCAGCATGGTTATAAGCCAAAAATCTGGTACCTTATTCTTCCAACACAGAAGCGAGTATTCAAACAGTGACAAGATCTTAAATTCATACATTTACATTCCTAATAGTATTACTCATAAGAAAAGCAAGAAGTAACACAAGCCTAATTTGCCTTTCCTTCAGAGCAGATGCTCCTTCAGATTTATGTGCTGAATTATTCATATCACAGCGAGCTGAGCCCTATCATTCTTTGTTTTAGAAGATTTCCATAGTGGACAACATACTGCATATATAAAATTACATCTCTTCATAACAGCTGAATATCTGGTCTGGAGCCTCCTGGGATTTCTGCAACTGCTCTATCTTTATAGCAGGGCTGCAAATTAATTTCTTCTCAGTCAGTTTGAAATTCAGTATTAAATTCATATTGGTTATAAACCCTCTTTAGATGTTAAGGGATCTGTACATTTTTATGAGCTATTTTGAGATCCAATGTTAAGTTAATGGTGGCTCTAAATCTTTAGATGTGAAGTATTCTGGCTTGTGATTTAGGATTCCTCACTGATGCATGGAATAAAAATGTCTGAGAGACATTCAGGGCACCCTATAAGCAGGTAACATGTAAACTAAGGATGCACTTTCATAAATTCAGACATTGAAAACTATAACCTCACACCAATGAGTTTCTAGATTTTGTTTTTAATTGTGTCATCTATAGTTTGAGTACTCTTTGTTGTGCAATTATTGTATGTTTTATTTGTGTAGCTTAAAAAGTCATTATTAACCATTTATATAGCACCATAAATTTGCCATTACAGAGAAAACCATATTCACTGTACATATGTTTGTAATGTAGAGTTCTGGGCCATTTTGGATAACTCTGAATATATCCACATCTAAATATACGGTCATCAAGGATTGTACGTTCTTACTGCTGAGATGCTGCAGTCTCCTCTGTGTGATCAAGTATCAAAATTTACCTCTGAATTGAGTGTAATAAGAACTTTGACATTCTTAATGTGCTCATTCTTAAACATATGCTGAAGGAAGCACAGATTTGCCACTTCAATGGTGTCAGATGAGTATTTATCAGCTTTACAAATAATTATTTGTATTTTGGCAAGAACTGGCATTAACGTAAACACACAACAAATAAATAGGGTTCAGGGTCTCTCAGCCACCCATGTTTTGTCAGTGTGAGGCTGTTCTACCTGCATTACTGAGTAAGGTGAATGCTGAGATAAGGCAGTCTCTGAAAGGGGGCATGGATGCTAGAAATACTATATGCATTACAGGAAAGTTATCTTTAGCATGTTTAAGAATTATGGCAAATGGGCTTGAAATTAGTATTTTCTTACCCGAATGCTCCAGTATTTTGAAATTATACCTGCTAAAGGTCCTACAGTGGCCAAATTGTTATATAATTTCCTTACATAAAATTGTCACACAGTGAAAGTCAGTTGTAGAAGGGATGTCCTAGGATCAGATTAAAGCGTTTAAATGCCTCACACAGATATTGTACTACTTACTGCAACATCCAGTTGATACAAATCAGTAACTAGAATTTTGTGGACAGGAATTCTCCACTCCAGAAGCACTGGAAATCTTCCACTTCAATTTCACTACCTTACTTGAAATCACAGTAACGCAAAATTGAGTTTGCTTGTCCTGAAAATGTCTCTGTCTTTTCTTCTGTCTACGTCTCTGTTTTCTGTTTCTCTTTCAGCAGCATGGCTGAGTAATTTCAAAGTGCAAGACCCATTTTGGATGTGAGAGGTTGATTTTTCAAACCCTACAAATCCTACTTGTCAGCAAGCTCGACAGGCTCAAACATACCCTGGCAAAGTATAATGGCCAGAATTCATGGTGGGGAGGCAGGACCAGTCCTGTGCTATATGGCAACATAGCATTTCTGTTGTTAGCGTTATCAACACACATCCTTCAACTTAATTCACTCTGCTTTTAAATCATTGTGGTGGTTTTGCTTAATATAATTTTTTCCTATTGGACAGTCCTTTGCCAAATCACCAGTGTCTTAATGGGCTTCTATTAGGCACACAGCTTCTGCAACTTTCCAGTGGGAACAGCTCTTTATAATTTATGGATGTGCTTTCTGAAATAATAACTCAAAATTACATTCTGTTTTATTTAATCTTTATTTAATTGGCATCTCAGAGGCTTTACAGGAGCCTGGCTGCAGATTTTCCACTTGCTATTGGATTATACCTCTTTTTTTTGCTATTAACTACTGCATGCAGAGAAAAGCACATTCTTTGACAACAGTCCCTGTATGAAGTTTCTTAATTAAATTGTGCTCTGCATGGTGTAAAAACTGCAAGGTTTTGGAGACATGAGGTGTACGGATAATGCGGCATTTTACATGCTTCGCATTTCAGCAGGATTCCACAGCACTTTCTTTGCCTCCAACAAAAAATATTGCTAAAGGAAATGACCTGAAAATGGCATACAGTTTGTCTTCTGCTAGGTTTTAACTGCTTATCTTTCTTAAAGGTTGTTAAATAGGCCTCTTACCACTGATGTTAGGGTATATACAACATTTATTCATGCATACAAATTAGATTTAGGATATAGACAAATTCCAAGCTCATACATACAAATATCCATTCATGTATGACTCCAGCTGCTCAATTAAAGTAGTAAAAGACCCTTAACTTTTCAAATGGAAAAGAAAGGAAAAAAATATCAAAATAAGTCCCTTATCAGACACACTTTGTGCGAAAATACTGAATCCCCACAACACAACTAACACCTTTTCCTCTCAACTCCTTCCTGTCCTTATTGGGTTTATGGCAGATACACCAGCTGACGGGAGACCCTGGGCATTTGCAGGGTTGCTAAAGGCCTGCTGATGCTGAACACTTGGAGGAGGCTTGGTACAGGCAGGTACAGGTGGGTATGCTCTGATTTTGTGATCTGTCTGCTGAGGTGCTGCAGTAATTTGATCAGTCATCATCTGGACAATGACATTTTCTACATTAATCAAGAGCTCACAGCTCCCTTCCTGTGGGGTGTTCCTTTATACTGGACCACTCTGGATGCAGAGCATGGGGAGAAACAAGGTTCCCTTTTTCCAGTAAAGCTCAGTTTGTGTTTTTATGAGGCTTTTGCAACACTTTTTTCTCCTTTGGCCAAGCCTGCTTGTTCTCCTAGTCAGAAGACTCCACTTCATATGAGTGCCTTTTTACCAGACCATCTTGAAGCAAAAGAGAAATCATATCTTGCTAAGTGCAGTACAGCTTGCCTTAAGGACCAATATTGAGAATAAATAAATAAATAAGGAAATAATGGAAAAGTGAGAGCAATGGAAATAATCTGTGAGAGAAGACAATACTCTGACTAATGCTGATGGTTTTGAAACCCATTTACTTAGCTTTATTTAAACGATTCTCAGTGTTACCTGGATAAAAGTGCAGGCTTTCATCCATGCCTGCATGCCCTTTGGTGTTTATTACTAATATTGATCCTTTTTTCACTGCAGCTGCAGGTCACAGACTCACTGGCGGAGTGCCCCACAAGTCACACTGCAGGGGAAGCATCTGCCTAAGGTATGCTACATATACAGTTAAATGTGCTAGGGATAAGCAGAGCACCCATAAGCATCCATAGCCTGCATGCCAGCAGGGTATCTCCTCTTGTGTCCCCTTCTGTGAAGAAATGCCTCTATCTTAATGCATCAAGATCAGCTCTTTAAAACCTGCAGCAATGGAATAGGCCACTCACACCAAGATGACTGGTTTCCTTCCTGGCCAGAAGTACATACCTGCTTGCTGGAATGACTGCCTGGACATGAAATGCATATGAGTGGGAAAGAGCTTCCCAGAATAGATGCTCCTCCTTTCTTTCTCCATCAGGAAGGGCTGTGTTCTGAAAGGCTACACACTTTTTTCTTATAGAGATCAGTTAGACAGCAGGAATTGAAATGAAGAGTGACTCCTTTAGAGGTTTCTAGGGTATGCTGTGCTGGAGTGGGGAAGCGTTAGCTGTCCTTTCCCTTTCTCCCATACAAGTGATGCTGCTGTAAGCCTCGCAGGCAGGCATGTGGGGATGGCACCTCCTTCAGGAACTTTGGTGGAGGGGAAATGATCCCTGCTAAGACACAGCAGACCTGTAGCCATGTACTCAATGAGCCTTCCCACCAGTTCTGTACTGAGAGGAAGTTTGACTCCTAGGCTTGCACGGGCTGCAAAGAGAGTATCAACATGACTCAACATCACAGTACACAGTTCTCAGCAGAGCACAGACAGCAACTAAGTCTTGCTTCTCAGGAACTGCCTGTGAATTCAGCCTGGCAAGGAACCCCTGACTGCAATCCTTGCAAAGGAAGGGCTCTGCTTATTCCTAGCACATTTACTGTATGTGTAGCATCCATTATGCAGTTGGTTCCCCTGCATTGTGACTTATGGGGCACTCTGCAGGAGGTGTCCAAGTGAGTTTGTGATCTGCAGCTGCAGTGAAAAAAAGATCTATGTTAGTAACACCAAAGAAAGTAATATTAATAGACAGGCCATGGTGCCTTACTAGGCGTTGTAACATGTGCAGTCTGTGTGGGTTTCCTAAACAGAACTGGAAAGCAGGGCATAAGATTCTTACCCTAGCTTTGAGTTAAGAAGTTTGCTCATGTCTGTCCTGCCAGTCCACCTATCCCTGGACTTCTTGAGGTCACTCTATAGGAGTGAAATCAGACAGTGCCAGGTGTATGCTTTTACAGATACGAGCCATTATGATATGACATTATGATAGGACTAAACAAATGTTATATGAAGATGAAAATCACTAAGAAATACAAATAACTGTAAGCTGGAGAAATCTCTTACTTTTTGTTGCCTACTCTGGTGATTTGCAGGCATTTACTCCTCTGTCCGTCCTGCATACTAGATATAACACAAATACCCACTTTTTATCTCCATGGAGAAGATTTCATGCCAGTATAGCACATCTGGGTGCAACTTGAAATGCTCACATAGCCTCAAGGGAACCTGAAACAAACCTCAGACAGCTACTATTTGCAATAGGCTCTGTATAAACCAGAAACAAATTATCTCTATTTTATTTTCCCCTGAAGTGGATACATTCCCCAGCCTTCAATATTCAGGTCTCTAATCAATCACTAAAACAGTCTGGCATGGATATTCCATAGAGAAAAATAAATCTGCAACACTTACAGACAAGTTCTTTAGGCTGCACATCTGTCTCCAGTTTGTCTATTGAGAAAGCCTTATCCCTACATGTGAAGAAACCTCCCACACACCTTGTAATTGCTTACTTTTGAATGAAAGCTCTCCATTAACAAACACAGAAATCCAGATATGCCCTATAACTGCTTCCCTGTAGTAAACTCTTCAAAAAAGGCCATTAAAACCTTGATAAATTCAAGTAATCTGCAAGAACAGCTCCCATTATTTCTGCAACAGTTTTCTCTGCAATGTATAAGGGTTGTGTGGGAGGCAGCTCCTGCAGGGAGGTAAAGAAAATGCCTGTAATCTCAGGAACTTGCTGGAAAAATCCAGTCAATGCTTTCAGCACCAGATTTAATTGGTCATTTTCAATTATTGCAAAGAATAAGACAGAAGTACAACCTTTGTAACCAAAAAGAGGAAATAGCAGGTTTTCTAATTCCCAAGCCTCTTGATATGAATGTCTTGCTCTTTAGACTCTGTCTTCATTTGCAGTATCTATGTATTGTTGTAACTTTGTTCTTCTTGGACAGTTTCCAAGCACAGCTCTTCCCAAAACCCAAAGAACTGGCCTGTATTCTTTACTTGCATAAATCTGTGTTACTCCATATAACTGTTAATATGCAAAGACTGGATCTGGTCCTGACCCAACTGGTTTTTTATTGGTTTGGGGGTTCTTTTTGTCTAAATCAATCAGTGTATGAGACAAGTATGGGAGTGCTTCAGTTTTCAAGCTACCATTACACTTATAAAGTGGGTATCCATATCCATAGTGCACATTTGGTCCTGTTTTGGATATGGGAATAGACTGCCTTCTTACTCACTGTTTTCCTTCAGTATTTAGAAGTTAATTCCGCTGATCTGCGTGGATCTGGATGCTGTGCACAGAAAGGCTGATTCACCTCATATAAGGACCTGACCAAGTGAACTAGGTTTGTACAAAAGGAAGGAGACCTATCTTTCCATCAGGCAAAGAAAGGGAAATATCCACTGATCAAGAACATTAAAGAGCCACCAATCGTGCTTGAGACTTAACCTGACAATTGATGCTCATCCAAGCACCTATCCACATACACTTCAATTTAGATTTCAGATTAATTTTAGAGCCACTAGTTCATTAATACACTAGTTAATTAATTTTGCTGTTAGCTATTTTTATTTCTCAGCAGAATAATCAGATATCTCTTCCCTACTAAATCAAACCTGCCTACAGTATATCAGAATGAAAAAGACCATCTATTTAATTTCCCAGGCATTAAATAATTAAAGATTCTTTGAAGGGGAGAACAGTGTGTTACTGCCACTGGTGAACAGATATGACAGAGATGTGCTTTCTTTAGGGAAATTACAGAGGATGAAATATCTCTTACCCATGTATGCCATGGTTTATCTCTCTGCTTTGCATTTATTACTAATGAACACTACTAATTAACTGTGCTAAAATACCTCTCAGGGGACTGCTACATTCTGAAGTGTGATATTGTCAAGTGGATCATTTCAGGGTACTTGGATCTGCTGCCTTTCAGTACCCTGCAGAAAGCCCATGTGAAAGCACTGTGCTGGAAAGGAGTGTGAAGGGCAATGTGGGAACATCCTCCAGACAGGGACTGTGTTGGAGCAACATTACTGTTCTGATACGCTGACAAAGAGCAAAGCCACCCCCAGAATTATAGCCATGTCATACTAGCCTTACCATGAGGATTGAAGGACCTCACATCCCCTTTTATTAGGATCAACTTCTCTATTCACATGTTTCCCAGGTGAGGATTGCAGGGACATGAAGTTCAGTTAAACTGTGGGGAAAAAATAGAAGATTCTACAAAATACAGCAAATAATATTAGAGCTCTGTTGTGCTGTGCAGTGAAATCTGTGTAGCTACCTGGAATACAATCAAGTGTCCTGATGTTTGCCCTCAGGATGCAAGAGAGATGCGGTGAGATTTGTCAGGAAAGAGAAGTTACCATATGGGAAGTTATGACACACCATCCTTTGAGATGGAGATAAAAGGTTGAAGCCAGGACATATTTTATAACTAAAGTCACCATGATAAAGGGCACGTGAAGCTGATCTGAAGGCTTTTCCCTGATGAAGCTGTTTTTCTTCCTTGTAGAGTGGTCATCAAGCTCTCCTCCAGTATCTTTTAACCTCCAACTGTCAGGCCCTGAAGAAAGGGTCTTCCCTAAGGTCGGTTACAGAAAATACTCTATCTACTCATCTGGGTGAGCTGGGCAGAGGGAGGATACCTGACAAAGGATCTTGTCCTGCTAGAACCATAAGAAGCTGCTGGGCAGAGCCATTGATGGGAACGTGCCCTTACACACATCGTTGGGTGACCATCACTTTACCAGTGCTCCTCCCAGGCAGGTAAGTGAATCCTACATATAATCAAGTAGAAAAAGAGAAAAATGCCTCTGCTTCTTTTACTCCATGCTGTGATGGCTCCTTAGGACTTGCCTGGCCTCCTTTCCTGTGGAAAAGAGCTGAGCACCACAGATTTAACATACTTCTTATCACAATGCTTTTTGGGATGGAGAGTCAGGTTTTCCCCCAGTAAACAGACTGTCTTCTGATGTAAAGGTAACAAAAAAGGTGGGAAAAGGCTCTGATTAGGTGCCTGTTAACCAGGTGAGTGGTTACGCACACAAACTTGCTTTATAAATAAACCAGGAATGTAGTCCAAAATAATTAAGGAAGTCCCTTGCAAGCAGAGTTTAATACTGAAACCACATACCCAACCAGATTATGTGGCTAAACCTCAAACAAACCAGAGAGCTTTCCTCCTTTGTGCAACAGGAGCAAGTTTACCAGGGGGTCAAGGGTACATTAGTGAAGCACTTATGACACTTCAGGCCATCTGGAAGTCTCAAAAATGGGCAAAGAAATTCTACCATGGAGTGAGACCAAAAAGGCTTTGGCAACCCCTGTTTTTAAATGTTCCTTTTAAAGGCTGCAGAGAACATGGTCTGTAGAAGAAACTAAGTGTTTGTGGCGTTTGATACTGAGGTAATGCCACGTGTTATGCTAATTCCTTTGATTCAGTCACATAACACAAATGAAAGCAAGTATTATAGTTGCCTGGCATAGTGCTAGAAAAGCAAGACAGCAGCTAGTGCAAGCTAATGAAAACAAGTGCAGCTTCATATGGTCTAGAGGCTGATGAGCTGAGTTTTAACCACACCAGCCAAATTGTAATGATTGCATATGCAGGTGTCCAGCAAACCTGAAAAGTCATAGCAGAGACTCCTATCTGTTCATTGCTAGCTCATCTGTAAGGGTAGAATTCCATGTAATGCATGGGCATGTGCATCTATACATTTGTGACAGGGTTTTTATATTAAAAAAACTGTATTTAAGTTTCTGCAAATATCTTTTCAAATTTCTTTTTAAGTTTCTTCAAATTCTGTATTTAAGAGAATGCTTCACAAAGACAATACGGATCACTCTCATATCTGAAGCTTATTCCCATTTGTCTTCACCTGCAAGACAACAGACTTGGCCATTAAAATGAGCTAAAGTCAGAACTGATTTCTTATTATCTATGAATATTAGTTAATTTACAATGAAACTGAGCATAAATTCCAAATTGTAACAGCCAGGACTATATATGAAAATCCAGTGTAAAGGCTCATTTTTCCTAGTTCTTGTATTCTGATTTTAGATGTTTCAGCCAGTCAGGAAAGGGAAAAAGCGCCAAATGAGAGGAGGCAATTTGCCACCCAAATAATGATCAGTGAATAGCTGAATAAAAGTTTTCTCCTTGTTAAAAATAATGTTAGGTTGATTAACTGGCATAGAATTGTATGTAATGGATGCTTTTCCAAACATCAAGTTGGCTACTGAAAATATTCAACCAGCCTGATAATGAGGAAGCATGAAAATCTCAGTGATGCTGCCCCTTGTTTTTACTGACCATGACCCCACTTTCTTTAGCCATTTTGAACATTTGCCTCTCTGTTCAGTATAGCACATAAAGTGCTGTTATGTACATTTAGACTGATAGCATGTGTCTGAAACAGAAAAGGCAGAAAAATTGAAGGTCCAATTATTTACTGGTGATGAGAAGCTGGATACTTGAGGTGTTTTCTTTCCACATCTGTCAAAATAGTCCTGCCCAGTCATAATCAGATCTTATTTCTGCTTCCTTTCCTCTCTCCACATATTCAAAGTGAGGATGCTGCTGCTTACAGGGTAGCTAGGTAAAGATTATGAGCTTGCCCAAGGAGGCCAACAAGGTATCTCTCCCTGATCAGTGGTTGGAAGCAGGAGACATATCTTCCACAGGGAAAGGCACAAAACATCTTTTTGGGGGCTACCTATTTTTGGCAGCATTTAAATCAATTGGTGCCACCTTTTGTTCCCTGGTTATCTAAATGCCAGTGCTCTGGGCCAGCTCTCCAGCGGTGCCTGGCTGTGTATAGGAGGGACTGCTGTGTGCAGAGGGAGACTTGGAGCTCAAAGAACAGGAGATACTGGTGAAAAATAGCCAAGGATGTAAAATCTGATTCCAAACAAGAAGGTAATAGGAATCACTGTGCTAATGCCAAGTGCCTATTTTTCATGCTGCTACCCTTCTGGTCTGCATCTGGCCTTTAAGCCCAATTAATGTCTGGTTTTTCTTTGAAGAAAATTACTTTCAGAAACATTCAGCATCAGCACAATTGCCATTCAGGGTAGTTAAGCAGGCAGGATGTAAGGAGCGGTAGACATCGTTGTTTGTGTGTATGTGTGTGCATTTCTGTCAGATTGAGTAACTAGTGTAGAGATAAAAAACCTGTTTCGCCGTATGAAAGCTGGTGAACAAACCATCCTATCTCCTGTTACAGCTGTACCTGCAATTGCACAGCTCATAGGAATCCTCTTTATTAAGAATTTGTAGTAGCCTATGGATTGCATGGCAGCGTATGCTTTCCACTCAAACTGAGTAGTGTACTTGCAATTTATAAGCAAGTAATAAATGTAACACTGCTTGGTAAAAATACCAAACAGAAAGGTCAATATGGTCCTCTTGGTACCAGCAAGCCTGGCACACCAAGGGATAGACAGGAGATGTTCTTAGAATTTGTTATATAGAATTATCCCTGGTGGTGTTCAAGGCCAGGTTGGACAAAGCCTTGGGTGCCATGGTTTAGTGTGAGGTGTCCCTGCCCATGGCAGGGGGGTTGGAACTAGATGATCTTCAGGTCCTTTCCAACCCTAACTATTCTATGATTCTATGTTCCAAGAAAGATAAAAGGCTGGGGAAAACTGGCTTTTTAGTTGTGGTGATGTTCAGTAAATTTGTTGGTCTTTTTTTGTTATAAATTCCCTAGTTTGGTAGTTCACCTCTGATTAATGGGTTCTAAATCTCCTTAATCAATACTTATGAGAATTTGGCCAGCACAGCCAACAGGCTTTTATTCCTATTAGCTGCAAGAAACAGATACTGTTCCCAACCCTTATACACCTACACATGCAACACCTGTGCAGTGAGTGCCAGTCCCAGTATATCACTGGGGATCTCAGTCTCCACCAATTTGAAAGGGCAGCCTCCCTCCACACACAAGGTGACATGTTTTACTATGTACAGTGGCAAGGCTGGGCATGGAGGATCTTTAGTGCTCAGAAGGACACCTTCCAGCAGTGCCCTGTGCCTGTACACTACAGTTTTCTGTCTGAGAAGTCAAATGTGGTTTTAAAGGTAGGGTTGGAGCATACCTCAATATTAAATTTGGGCATATCTGTAATGAGTTCAGGCTGCCATGATATTATAGCCTTGGTCATGCATGAGTGAAGACTGATCTCTGTATTTGTATTAATAAATTATCCTCCTTGTCATCACAGTTATTAATCTTCTCTGTAATTCCTTGATAACCTTACAGACATTTTGTTTTCATCTAAGGGAACAGTCTATAATATCACCATTTTAATCTGCTGCATATATTTTAATCCATTAGCTGATGCCTGACAACAGAGCAGAAGAAAAAATTATTGGATCATCACAATTAGTGGGGAAAACATCTCAGTGACATTCATATGAATTATTCAGTTTACTTCATAATCCACTAAGTTACAATCCTTTTATTATACTACAAAGCCAATGTATTAGAGACCTAAAAAGTATGAGTTATGTCTGAAATGTGAAGCTTTATGATTATCATTGCTTTCCATCAACATTTTTTTAAACCCAGCCGACTTTTTAAGATATCATAGTACTTAATCTTTCCCCATCTTTCCCTCAGGAGAGTTACTTAAGTAGTGGGTCTTTCTACACTATAAAACAGATTTGCCAAAAGCAGGGCAAGCATTGACTTTCCAGGTCAAACTGCAGCCTTCCTTGCATATACATTTTCCATTCTTATCTGAGGATAGACAGGCTCATATATCATTGCATAGCAGGGAAGGGTTATTTATTCAATTGTCTGTAGGCTTGCCAGTATCAGAATAACCCAACACTACATTTACATTGCTATCACGGTGATAACACTGTGTAATATAGTGGATATGGAATACAATTTGACAGTGTTTTTGTGTGCTTATGTGGCATACTAATGGCAAAATCTGTTGCTGAGGGATTTGATTTTTTTTGATATATAAAAGATTAATTTGGGGAGGCTTGTATGTATAAACACTAGGCTAAACTACAGCACTGTTGTATTCAATCCTCGACAGCAGGATCTGCATAAGGTTCTTATTCATTACATTTCTTACTGGCAGGAAAGTAAATTAAAATGTGATACATAGTTAACATTTATTTTTAGCCATCATGTGGCTTAGCAGGTCTTCATCAACCATCTGAGCTCTCATAACTAGCAATGTATACACTTTTAGTCTAATTTAAAAAGTAAATGTGTTTGTTCAAGAGGGTGTTCATTCTTGTGTCCGTATAAATGTCTGAGATTAACCGTTTTGTTATCCTGTTTTTAATGAAGGAATGTTTGTTTCGCTGCCCACCATACCTTAAGCATGTTCCTTCTGTTTTCAAGTAAACAGACTCAGTTTCGTTTTCTAAAACATCACAAGTCTTTATTTACTCCATTTGAAAAAGAGGAAAACAAAAATCATAGAAACATAGAATAGAATCATAGAATAGTTAGGGTTGGAAAGGACCTTAAGATCATCCAGTTCCAACCCCCCTGCCATGGGCAGGGACACCTCACACTAAACCATATCACCCAAGGCTTCATCCAACCTGGCCTTGAACACTGCCAGGGATGGAGCATTCACTACCTCCCTGGGCAACCTGTTCCAGTGCCTCACCACCTTCTATGAGAAGGCCACCAGATTGGTCAGGCAGGATTTCCCCCTAGTGAAGCCATGCTGGCTGTCACCAAGCACCTTGTTTTTCATGTGCTTTAGCATGCCTTCCAGGAGAATCTGCTCCCAGACTTTGCCAGGCACAGAGGTGAGACTGACTGGTCTGTAATTCCCTGGGTCATCCATTTCCCCCTTTTTGAAAATGGGGGTTATATTTCCCTTTTCCCAGTTGTCAGGAACTTCACCTGACTGCCATGATTTAAATCTTCATCCTCTACCAACATGGGAGAAACTCTGTTGTTGGTGGAGGTTAGTTATGGCCCTCCACTGTCGGAAAACAATTAGACACTGCATTTGTCATTGTAACCATCCCACAGGAGCAGATTGCCAGACTACATTGTTCTCACATTGAAACACGCAATAAAAAAGATGATGGTAGATATATAGTCAGATGCTTACAGATGTATATATCTAAGCACAAAAAGCATCATCATACTGCTAATTTAACTACTTTTTAGCTTAATATATATAAAAAGGTCTTTCTTAGTTTAGGATTTCATAACATCATTATTTTTTTGTTGCTGTCTTCCAAATTTTTCTCTCTTGTGCTTTTCTCTGTTTTTACCATTCCTCCCCTGCACTGTCCATGCCACTTACAAAGAAGGAGCCTGCACAAAGCCCAGCCTGAGGTGGGAGTAGCCCATAAGAGCACGACTCCTTCAGAAGCTAAAGTATCCTATCTATGCCCTTCCATTCACAAACCTAAATCCAGTCACTCCTGCAAATAAACATGTCATCCCTCTTGTAAATATATATAACTAAAACCAGTCATCAGGGTGAGGAAATGAATACCAGGCAAGCAGCTACTGTGGCAGACAGATTTCAGGTGGCAGAAGCCAAGTATTCAAGGAAATTGCTCTTATAATTAAAAACTATTAAGAAATAACTGCTCACTGACTCACAGTTCCTAGACCCCCCTGAGCACACCTCTAAAATGATTCCCTGTGCAACAAATCCTGTCCAGATGCTGTGGTACATTTTCACTTAGAGTGGTTGAACACTGTTTCCTAGAGCTCTGTACCCTGTGGTTTCCTCACAGAAAATTACTCTTTCTGCAGTCCATCAAGCAGCTAAAGTGGTTCGTAACAGCCCACATCGATGGCAGCTATTAAAACATTACTCATTTCTTTTCCCCTTCAATACTTCATACAGTAAATGGCACAGCTATTGACTTCATGCAGGCAGCTGTTTTAGGGAAATGGAGATGCTTCAAGATGTTTCCTTTGTGGTGGATTTTTCCTGACCATAGGATGTTAGTCACAGATTGCTGAAGTACAGTACTCTGATATAAAAGCTACAAACTTCAGATGACAAAATAAGCACCCTCAATGCAAGTAAATGACTAAATGACATACCACAAGTGTATTTCACAGCGAGTTTCAGTTTCAATTTGTGTAAATGTTTGACTCCTGAGTTTCAAATGTATCCCTGCAGGTACAGTCCCTGTTAAGGGTTTTGTCTGAGCTGGCCAGAAACTGAAAGAGCCTGGCAAAAAGCAGGTGATAAGGAAGACTGAGGCACTTGGCAGCTTATGTGTTGCCCAGGGAGGTTGTGAATGCTCCATCCCTAGCAGTGTTCAAGGCCAGGTTGGATGAAGCCTTGGGTGATATGGTTTAGTGTGAGGTGTCCCTGCCCATGGCAGGGGGGTTGGAACTGGATGATCTTGAGGTCCTTTCCAATCCTAACTATTATATGATTCTATGATTCTATGTTGGGAATATCCTTAGATTTACAGGAGGTAAAGGAGATCAAAGAGAACAGTCAGGTAAAGGTTCAGGTTCTCCATAGCCTATTGTGATTTTAGGACCAAAACATCCAATATGCAGTCTTGAAGAAAGCAAGGAAATATCTGTCTTGAGGCTTTTGCAATGCAAGCATGCCCATGTTTTCTCAGCAACTGGCTCTTGGTTTATCCGGTTTATTTCCAGTTTTCACAGTACTTGCAGCTGCTAAGGATTATTGCAGATGCTGTAACAAATTGATAAACATTGTGGATGAAGCCCCCCAGTGGGAAAGTTCAGGTTGCTTGTCTTATTTATAGAAGATGTATCTGTTGCCTATAGCAGCTGCATCCTTACACGCTAATTGGATTCAGATTTTGATTGTACTGAGTTTCCTTAATTGTTAGTCAGATGGGGTAATCATAAATGCAGAAATATGGACGATCATATGGATATGCAGAATGTGTTTACATTTTCTTAGATTCATGGACCTTATGCAGAATAAAAAGGGGCACTGTGATTTAAAGGCCATTTCAACACATGAGATCTTTCCTTCTGAACACTCACTGACTGAAGCAATAAAAAGCTAAAGCTATGCCAGATTTTGATTATTCAGTAGGCATTGTTTTAGAATAAGAAGTCCTCTTGTTGGGATTTTGGCTTCTTGAGCAAGAGTAGCCATGCACAGAAACCCGGTTTTGAACCTGGAGATGGTGCGATGCTCTTCTTTTGACATTTTTCCCTTGCAGAAGATTGTAGCTTTCAAGCACTTGGATCAAGCTGCACTTCAGAATATAAACAGGTCTTCATCTCAAAACAAGTCAGTCACCCTCCTGCCAGCTTCCTAATTTCCTGTGGTAGCAAATGCCTTCCCATACAGGGTTCTTCCTGGCTGGTTTTCAATTAGTCTTCTCCAGGTACCCAAATGTTTGTGCAATGAAGAGAAAGAGTCCTTCAGTCCATACTGAAGAAAACCACCCCATGAATAGAACAGCCAAGGTTTAGTCTGCTGAACAAAAATAAGGAGAAGGCAGCCTCTGACCAAAGTCAGACATGGAAAGTACTCTGTTTGCTGGAAAAAGGCAAAGCACTGCAATCTTCTCACCCACCAAAGGGACAGAGCAAAATATCTGATTAACAGTGAACTGCAGTGTTGCAGGAAGATTTACTACAGGAAGGCAAGAAGAAGTGGAATGGACTGAACTGAAACCACAGGGGAAAATGGACTGAACTGAAACCGCAAGGGAATGCTGATTTCCTGTGTGTTATTAGCAAAGTGGGAAGTAAAGCCTCCCTCGTAACCTTAAATCTTGGGTTGTGGGTTGTTTTTTTCCTGAAGAAAATGTGATGATTTTAGAACTCTAATCTGTATTTGTTGTTTGGGTTTGAGTTTCTGTACTCTTCTGAAACATTAAATTTATTCACAGGGGTAACTTTTTGTTCTTCAGAAAGAAAAAAACCCCAAAACTATCATTTACTTTCTTTTCATCTCCCATGCTATGGCTATTTCTTGTCATCTTTCCAGATACACTCATATTCACCTCCTTTTTCTGCAAAACAAAGGGGAAAACATAGCCATGGCTTGGCCTTCACAGGGGAAAAATACAGTATACATGCCCAAGCTCACATGGCAGGCTTCAATGGTGCCTTTCATGTTTTCTATTGCAATTCATAATTCTTCATACCTGAAGCAGGGCCACACACTTAGTGAAATTAGGAAACAAACATACAGAGAAACAACTATGGGAGTCCCACAGGGATGCATTAGATTAACTTTTAGCTTGTTCTGTCCCTCATTCAACTAGATGCTTCTGCAGTCCACCCTTATGCAGGACTGTCTTTTGCCTTTGCTCTATTTATACGTCGCGTACAACACAAAATGTAAAGGGCCTTCTTAACAGGAGCGATTGATCAGAAATGTGTTGTCTTCCCTATCTGAGCTGTGATGTGGCTGATTCCTGCAGAATGATCAAGGTCCCATCTGCTGGTAGCAGTAAGCTGACCTTGCTTCTTCAGGGAAACTGCTTACAGAGATTTCTAAACACAGAGAATTAGCAACTTTCTTGTCTAACCTTGTCTGGAACTGTTGCAGCATCTAAAACCAGACACTAGCGTTTCCCATCATTTCAGATTGATGTTGATTCCTCTTCTGTCCCTTTCTCAAAGCTCTGGGAACCTACCTCTTCCACTAATGCAGTAGAGCAGAAGGCAGAGGGCTGGCATCCTGGTTGGGGGCATATAGTCAGGTACATGCTTCTCACATCATGTACCTGATACAGGGAATGGGGGTAAAAAAACAACATTTAAGGTTTTTTTATCCCCTAAGCTAGCTGTCCCTCTTGCATGGCATAAACTGCAGACTTCCCCTCTGTATTTCTACCTATAGATGGAAACTTATCTCCTAGGCAAAAGAACCATGTTGTGCTTCAGCAAATCTCAGTTAAATGTATCTTTCTGAAAGCCATCACATCATGATTTAAGGGTTGAGTGAGGATGAACAACTTGAGCCTGTGGCTTTGTTCAGGTAAACTTCCATAGATGTAGTGTTGAAGATAGGCCTGAGCCTTAGAAAACTTAGATCCAGAAGTAAAGTACAATGTTCATTAAAATCAGCTTTGATTTGACTGGGGCTTCTCTGTTTTAATGCTGATCCGTCTTACCTGTCTTCAGAATGTGATAAATTGCACCAAGATTTGCTTGCCACCAGCTTTGAACCTAATAGTTAAGATTGCTTGAACCACTGAATAATTTACTTGATGAATTTCATGCTGGTTTTGAAAGACTTATCTTTGAAAGTTGTTTTTCGCTTCCATATAGCTCTACTAGATAAGTGCTAGAGGAGTTACTGACAAATTTCTTGTAAGTAAAAGCAATTACTGTTAGCAAACAGCCTTCAAAGAAACATATGTTTATCCATTTTAGTCCTGCCTGTGTTGTACACCTAAAATTGTAATGTATTTCACTGGAGAAGAACCTACACTGTTAAATCAGTCAGTGCACTGGAACAGGATGGTGCCAGCCAAGAAAATGTGTTGTGTAAAAAGTGGACACCTCCAGCTCTTCTGAAGACAATTGGCTTGGCTGTTTGAAACATATGTATTAAATGAAAAGCCAGTGTGAATAGTTTAAGAATGATTCCTCCTTCTATGGAATCATCCATTTGAATCTTACATTAATGGTTTTAAAACCTACCTTAACAAAGGAGGTATCTCAGAAAATGATTGCATGCTTCCCTCTAACTGCATGAAAAGTTATGCGTCCGTGGAGAGAAACTTAGTGTCTCAATCTCCACTGAATCAGGTCAGTGTTTCCAACCTCCTAGCAAGACAGATGGTTTCCACAGCAGAGGATTATTTTGGGTGGTGGTGAAGAATAGAACTGTAAGCATCTAAAGTTTTCATCAACACTGAAAAGGTTTTCCACCCAGGAACAGCAGTATGGTAAAGTTGGAAAACAGTCTATTTTGTTCCCATCAATGTGTCATCTCCCACATGTCCTGTTACTTCATTTATTTCAGTTCTAGAATAAAAGCAAGTAGTGGGATTTCCAAGGGAATCATTATTGGTTTTTTATCCTACATGTCTACCTCATAGTGTGTGGAGATTATATTTTCTCTTATCCTTTCATGTCTCTTCCGATTACTCCTCTCAGAAATTGCTGCAGTTCTCCCTTCTTCTTTGCCAATCCACAATTACTTATCTACTTAGAGACAGCATGACTGACTCAACAGATAGTGCCATCCCTCCTGGCATTATATGCAGAACATGTGCAACAAGTCTAATATCACCAGAATTACAAATCTGTGTATATATTATCATTGTCAGGTGAGGAATCAGAGACTATAGAAACTCTTTTGGACAAGACATGTGCCCTGCTTTACTAAACATGTGCAGCAAATGGAGTGAGGAATGCAAAAGTCTACTGAAAGGATGGTCAGGCATGTGCAGGACAGACATGCTTGGGAAATACTGACTGAAACTTCTATGCCAAGAACTAGAGGCACATTGGTGCCTAAAATGGGACTTCTTCACCTAAATCTACATCTACTCCACTTTAGAGTCTTACCACAAATCCTGTACCAATGTCATGGCAAACAATGGAACAGAATTCAGGTTTTCTAGAGCCTAGGCCAGGTAATTTGCCCATATTTTTTACTGACATCATTTTCTTCCCGGACGCTTTAAGTTCAGTTTTGTTCACACAGTGACAGGGATCCTTTGCTTCATGCTTTCATTTCAAGATTAAGACCATTCATTTACGCCTATACATTAATTTAATCCAGAACTGACTGATGTTTAATCTGCAAATTGAATGCAGCATTTCCTCATATCCTAATGACTTCCTCACTTCTGGAAAGGAATATTGGTTTTTTTAAGGATCTGTACAAATTAACACAGATAGTGTTCCTAATTGCTTCAGCAGCCAACAACAACACGGCAATATCGTGTTGTGTCAAGAAACAAGGGAGCAATTCCTGAGAAAATCTTTTTCCCAATTCAATTAGGTGCTTGGCTAATTTTATTCCCCTATGTCTCCTCTCATTTCTCTTGGCTGAACAGGTAGTACCAAGCTTGTTACAAGACTTCAGCTTCTCAGGAGAAGTACTGTGAAGATATGGACACAGGCAGTGTTTGTTTTCACCTAGAGAAAGTGATGGTCTCAGCATTATTTTCCTAATATGTGGATTGCTTTCCTATCTGGGATCCTTCATCCTCTCTTGTTAAATGTAGCACCTTTCATGAGGCTACATGGGATAGCAAACATTGCCAACTGTAGGATTTGGGAACTTAATGCTGCTCCCATGAAGGCCTTAAATGTGGCTTCCATGGCAGCTGGTCCTGCTTGTGTGAAAGCATTGCTTTTGGGTTATCTTTAATCTGAGACAGTAGCTAACTTCTGACAGAACATGGCTATATTGTGGTAGAATCACATTTACATAGCTCTTGCATCCAGATTAACCAGACAAGACAATGTAAGCTATGAATTGGTGCTAAGCTGGTGCTCAAGTGCTGGTATACCTTATCTTGACTTGGGAAAGTGCAAGACTAAGACACGGATATGGATAATAAGTTTTTCCCAGATTTTTCAGGCCAATATATTCCCAATAAGCTAATTAAAAGTTTCAGTGAACAACCATGTAAGAAATCTCCTGAAAGCTAAAGTTATGTTCTTTTAGCCCTGGAACACAGACATTATAATATGACTGTGTGACCAATGACAATCCTGCAGGCATCCTGAATGTCTCATTTTAAAGTAAATTCACAACAGAAACAAGATTTAATTTCATACCCATCCAGACACATTATTCCAATATGGAATTGGATATGCAGACACTGTACCAAAAGAAGGCCACAAAATTAACTGGTATAACTATCCTTTACTGTTCATTCTTTTCTCATGCATTGCAAACTTTGAAGTGAAGTAGGACTGAAGCACAAGCTCCTCTTATCATTCCCTAACCACAAGACTATCCTTATTTTTTCCTATATTGTAAAAATAATTTCATTATATTACTTATTCCTACCCATAGAAGAGAAAGGAAAATTCTTCAGGGATTTTAGGCTAGTCTAAAAGAAGATTCATTCTAAAAGAAGATTCATTAGGCTACTACTATCTATATCCCTAGCACCCACATGTATATCCTATATAATCTCCTATATCGTTGTCAAAACCCAAACCTGACTCTGCTTAACTTTAAAGAACAGACAGAATGGTCGTGGATAAAACACACTGTATGCATGCCAACAGCAAATACTGGCTGCAAGTAAGGTATGACATGCTGAAACTCTGAGATCAAGAGCAACAACTTTGAGAACCAATAAATCAGCATTGTGATGAGTGACTATTAATCCGAAACAATAAATGCCTATCACAAATATGATTAGGCACACCCTAGACATATTTGTCGTTATCTCAAACCTGTTTGTTGGGTGCCACAAAGAACTGTCATGGTTTAAGCCCAGCTGATAACTCAGAACCATGCAGCTGCTGGTTCACTCCACTCCCCCCTTTCTCTCCCTGCTCCCAGACACACAGTTAAAACATGTGCTTAATGTACACCAGGCATTGCTTCCTGGTACACAGACAGAACTCCTGCATTGTCAGCAGATACTACTCAGCAAAAAGCAAGGACAGCAAGTCAGACTCTTTTCAACAACTTCACAAATAAGAAGAGTTAGATTATATCTATTAATCAGTTTTATTCAAAGATGATGGGGTGAGCGCTGTTTGTGCTCTTTCTTTGCCAAACTGGTCATTTCAAAGAAAAATAGAAAGCATTTGTTAGTTATAAATGCTCATTAGCAGTCAGCTGGAACTACATATGCTTAATGAGTGACCTGCCATCACGAAAGACCTCTTTGGACCAGGACCTTGCACCAGTGTCTGTTTACAGAGCAATCTGTTGTGTGCAGCATTTATATAACCAGAGATACTCTTGTGGCATGATGTATTGTTCAAGCTCCATAACACAAGGACTTCATGTTACAGTATTTATCAAAGACGACTCAGAAATTCTTTTTCCCCTTAGTGAGTGGCTAACTGATTTATGTCAAATAAATATATCCCTTTTAGGACATTGAAGCAAATTGCAAGATAACGTAGGACAGGATTATCTTTTTTTCTTCCCAGTTCCCTTCCTTTCCCTTCCCTTCGCCCTTTCCTTCCCTTTGCTTCCTTTCCCTTTCCTTCCCTTCCCCTCCCTTCCTTCTCTCCACTTGCATATTTTGTTAGAGTTTTATTCTGTGTCTTACCAGATCAATACTATATCTACTTAAATTACACAGTCCTCTATAAGAAAGAAAAAAGGAAGTGAGCAGGACTGCAGAGCTTTCAGTTATCAAAATAAGCTTCCACCTTCCAAATTAGCTTCCCAAATTCAGCTTTATCAGACTACGAAAAGACCCAACATGTTGCTATTAACCACTTCTTTGAAGAGAATAATACCCTATCCTTCTGTAATGGCTTTTGACTCTGGATTGCACAGGAGGTTTGTACCAATATCCCTGCTTCATCTCTGCTGTGCAAACAGAGGGATAGCTGTGACCACTCAGCAATTGCTGATTCGAGAGCTGAGCATTAGTCCAATACACAAGTCCAATACAAAATGCCAAAACACTGTCTATATGAAATTTGCTATCATTTTTCTTGGGGATCATACAGAGGAGAATTTGAATGAATTCTTTAAATGCTCAGTGGATTTTCTGTTAAAATCTTTGTCTCTCCAAGCAGCATTTCTTTCTTTGCAGGAGACAGACATGAAATAGAAATCTCTTTAACTTCTCTGACAGTCACTGGATGCCTCACAGCACAAACAATGAGGTTCACTGTTGATGTAGAAATCTGCTGTGTGGGCAGCCAGGGAATGTTTCTAAGAGGTAAAATAGATATCCCAGAAAATCAATAAGCTTTAGTGTAGGGAGTAGCCATTGCAAGACAATGTGTTTGCAAAAGCTCAGCCTCCACAATTTCTCCTGGTGGGCTCAAGGGGGAGAGGATTGATTGTCATTCACACCTGACCTTATTAGCTGAGCTCCTGCTTTCTAAAAGGCACTTCTCAGGTAGCTTGGGAAACAATGATGCTGTGAAGAGTGTTGGGCGATCAGCAGCCTGTTATATGCACATTTATGTCTTCTGATTCAAGACAGAATAACTCAACTGTCCTAACCCCTATTTGGCTCATTTGTTAATTATATCAATCAATGGCATTAGTCCAATGCAAGTTAGTTGAAAAGGAAGCTTTGTACAATTACAGGGCTGAAATTAGACATTCAGGTAAAAATAAACAAGATAACAGACACATTTTCTTCTAATGATAATTTAATCTGATGCTAAAACTCATGGTATGTCACTAATCCATTACACAGCTGTCTGTCACAGTTACTCTGGTGCATGGCTAGACATCTCTTGGTGCCTGTGCTGCTATACTGTGAGCCAGATGATAAATCTGAAAGCCTATACATGTTGGAGAGAATATATATATATGTTGGGGAATATATATATGTTGGAGGGAATATATATATATATATGTTGGGGAAAATGTACTGTGATATAAGTGCAGTGTTGAGGCACCTAAGAAATTGGCTGGTCTTGCAGACATGGAGCCAGCACACTGTTCTGTGCTGAAGATGGTTCCTGGGGGTGAGCAGTGCATATGCCATGAATCGCTGTCAGTGAAAAGGAGATTTATCCTCTTTCTGGAGGGCAGAGATAGCTCTGCCCTGGATGGAGGGATGCTACTGCTCAGTAATAAAAGCTTTAGGGAACTGGATCCATTCTCAGGTCAGTGCAGACCTGCTAAGTATATATCAAGGATAGCAACAGGCTTTTGATCAAAATAATGAAATAACTGTTAGGTTTGCCAAACTGTTGAACCAAACAGCAGCAAAATGGTTTTTACAAGGAGAAATTTATTATCAATACCCCTCAAAATGAGGCAATCTGTAGCTTACTTCTGTTTGCTAGGACCCCTTCCCCTCTTTCAAATAGCAGATGGAGCACAAACCAGGGTATGTTAGTACTACTGCTCAAACATGGGAATAAAAACATAGTAACTGTAAACAAAGAATTTCAACTCTTTGGTTCAAAACAGACAGTGGGTGTTTTCCTATGAAGCTGAAATGTGTTTTTTCCCTCTGCAATTCACTTCGAAAACTTCAATGCTGCCTCAAATTCAAACACTGAGCTCTGCTCTGCTTTGGGAGGGATGTAGTGTTTATGCCTCTGGGGATTCTGAAGAAAAATTGCTTGAGTGGTCTTTACATTCCTTTGCAGCAACTGGGGCTGATGTGATTGTATCGACATAACAGAAGTTTAAGAAATAAGACCCACCAAAAGTGTACTGATTTTGAAATAACTTCTCCCAACTTTTTTGCATGGGTTAGTATTCCAGTTTTCTACCTTGCTACTAAAAGTCCCTAAACTTCACTCTAAACACCTCTAAGCCTTAGCACAGCTTCAGAGATCACCCTGGAAGCTAGCTCAGGATAAGCTGAGCTTATAAGTAAATTCACAGCCCAGCTGAGTCATCCAAATAGGCAGATGCACTGCAGAGCTCTGTTACAGACGCAGTAAGTTACAGGATTCATTTCAAGGCTCTGTCAGGTCACCAACCCCAGGCTTCTAACTCCCCCAGTCCAGCCCAGAGGTAGGGAGGGTCACATCCCCAGATTGTTTCCTTATCAGATAAATGAACCTCCCCAAAGAAGTGGCTCATCACATCTAGCTGTAAGACAGCATCACAGAAACACAAGGGTTGGAAGAGACCTCAAAAGATCATCTAGTCCAACCCCCCTACCAGTTCATACCACTACATCTATATTACAGCCAAACCTTTGGTTACTAGAGCAAACAGAAGCATTAGAGATACAATTCTCTTCAGCAGGAGGAAGGTAATACTTATACATAGAGTGCTGCAGGGTTCCAGAATGACCATTTCTGCATACCTGATTCTCAAGCACTGATGCTTGCTCAGCTAGTTGTTTCTGTTACAGTCTTCACACACTTTAAAAGATGGTTTTGCTCAAAATAATCAGTTATAGGCATATGTGGCATATATGGCTTTATATGTTTTAATTGTAGGATGTTTTTACATTTATTCACCACGAGGTTCCTGTTCTCCTTCCACAGCCTTTAAGACTTAACATCCGCATAGCACAACTAATGGCTTCATTAACACCATCTAACCATTCATACCTCTTTGTTATTTATTTTGTTAGGCCCTAAAACTTGTCCCTCTCATAGTTGTATTCTTTTAGTGATGAGTAATCAGCCACTCAAAATGTCTATTTATAGCACTGGGGCTGCTGACTTCATCCTGTGCCTGCATTCTCAAAACCTCTCCTATCCTCTTATGAGAGTTCACTCTACACATTCTTATTTTAGGATCATTGATAGTTCTGCCTATATGGTAATGGTCACTTAGGAAATTTATATAATCCTTTGCTAAGTGTTTGTTATTAATACCTGCAGCAGTCCCACTAGAATGTTATCAAAATTGCTTTACAACAACATGCAATTTACAGCCCCTCTTCTAAAGTGGCTGATAAAAATAGAAAGCTCTTACCAACCTGTCACCTGCTGTTCTGCAACTTCTAGCCAGCTTTCTGGTTGCAAAGCTTCTCCTGTGTATGTTCACAGGCTCATTTCTGAGAAGGGAGCTTGCAGAACTGCTGGGTCAGACTTCAGGTTTCTGCACTTCTATTCCTTCACATCAGTTATTTTGGATGGCCTCCTTTTGCTTACGTATTTCTGTACATGTTATCCCACTTCCCATTTTCCACATCACACCTTTTTTCTCTCCGTTCCCCCCCTCCCCTTTTCTTTCCCTTTTGAGCAACCACCCTGATTGCTAAAATAGTCATTTGGTTTGGAGACTGTGGTGTCCTTGCTGCTGACTACATAATGGGGGGTATTTGTTTCCCAAGACTGGCATCTTCAGTGTTCTCTCACACCAGTTATATATTTGTTTGTGCACAAGGTAAAATAAAGGTTGCAATGAGCAGTTGAAGGTAGCAGTGAGATGTGGGCAAGCTGCCAGTGTTTCCTGCTCAGGAATCAATGGGTTTTGATTCCATTTAGTTCACTTTGTAATAAATCTGATAAATAACAAGTATTCCTCCTGTAGGCTCACAGTCAACAAGGTGAGGATTGTTAAAATGTTATTTCCATGCAGTGCTTCTGCTGGAGAGATGCTGCTGGTGGGTGATGTTTTTCATACTTCCAAAAGCTGTATGTAAACTGTAACCTGAACGTATTGTCCTGATGAATAGTAAGCTCCTTACCTGAATATAATGTTTCATTTTATTCTGACAAACCTCAGTGTTAATTTCACTTGCTTCTACAAATAACCTGATCACTATCAAACACTCTTCACCTGAGCAAATCCTCCAGAGCTTTGCTCCATATGACTGTAGTCTTGGTTAGAAATTCATAACTGGCATGGAAATCCATAAATGGCATCCTGAAAGGGGTCCCCACGCTCAGTTAACTTAGGGCGGTTGGTTTCAGTTAGTGTTCGCAAAGCAGGGATGAGCTGTGCAAGTCGTATCATAGATAGGATGGAGTTGTGATGCCCATTTAGCTGCTCTGATGGCACCAGAAGGCATTACCCTCCTCAGAATCTCTCCTGGTGAGAGCTAGGGAGGGAAGAGTCTCTTTTCCAGCCACCTTCAGGATGCCCCAGTGCCGAGATACTGGATTTCTGTAGGAGGACTACATCTCTAATTGCTTTCAGCTCCCTTCAGAAGGCTGAGCAATGCACATTGTCATTGCAGTACTTCTCTCAGGATGTGCCTCAGAAAAAAAGCTATCCCTTTTCAGAGGGAAGAGTTAGGAGTGTATATGTACAGGAGGTCGTCTTTTCATAGCAATTAACCTTTGAGATGACTACTAAACTTACCAGTTTGACAGCTGCACATGGGAGGTTGCTTGACTCAAATGCAAATGACTCAATTTTCCCTGTAGATTTTGCTTGGACAATGGATAGGTAAAGGTGAAGAGAAGGACTTTATTTTCTAGTCATTTGAAGATGACCCTTTTCACATTGACAGATTACAGAATCAATATCCTTTCCCTCAAAGCTACTACTGTGATATAAATTTCCCCAGAAGTGAAATCCCTGACCTAGCTAAATTTTTGCCAGAAAGATAAATGCTTGTATCTTCATAAAACATGTGTCGGTGGTGTTTTATTTACAGTAGTTGGCTTGATAACTACAACAGGAAATGGTCCCTCTATAAGTATGACTTTACTCTTTTTTAAAATGGATAAAAATTCCACTATACTTCAGTTAACAAAGTATGGCTGTGGCCATAGAGTTAAATTGCCTATATTGTCCCTTTCATTCCTCACTATGATATCACCAGCACCATCATGTAAGAAATGTAACATAATGTGCAGCTACCTGAAACAGCTGTATAAACTACTGCATGGCTAATTCCTCCCTGCTGTAATCCCTTTGCTTACAATGACTTACCTCCAGCAGTGATTTTGCATGAATAATAACACATCTGACATTTGTGCCCACAAGTGCTCCATCTACTTAGATTATGTTTCAATTAGATATTTCTAGCAGGCCAACCAGACAGAAGTACATGAAAACAGAGAGAGTAAATTATCCACATTTTTAGATCCAGCTGCTGGGGCTCTCACTAGGGGACTTAGCTGCATGTATTTCACTAATGTTAATGGGAATCACACACTTGTCTCCCCTCATATCACTGACATTGCGCTCTCCTATGGCTAGAGCTGAGCAGATCTCAGCATTTTTCTTTTCATGGCATTCTGCAAGCTGAGTATGTTGCCTGCCACAAACGTTCCTCTTGCCCACCTCTGCTCTCCCTTTTTCTTATGTGTTTCCTAAAACATTTTATGTTCTATGCCATTTAGGTATCACAGCTGCACACAGCAGCTCCAATTGCAATTGGGACCTAGAGTGTTACCTACAACACACGTAATAAAGATACTAACTTCAAAAAGTACCATGTAAGTAGATGAAGCGCTTACATGAGAGGCAAAGATTGGTGGCAAATCTAGATTAGCTGTTTTTAATGTAATCTATCTGATTAAGCTAGGTCTTCCTCATAAGTCATTTCTCAGGCCATTTGCCTTTGCCAAATATTTGTGTTTGTGTGTATCTGTTTACATGTTCTTTCTTCTCCCTGCACACATTCTCTGCCAGTAACATTTAAATCCACTCGTTATTGTAACACCTTTTTTCTTTATTTTCTATACCTTTCCCAAACATCTACATTAACATCATTATGCTTTCTCCAGTTCTATCAGTCAATATCCTGCCCCTCCTCCTAGTCTTCATTATGGTTCAATCCTAAGCATTAATAGGTAGGTAGATACATGTGATACCCCTAAAAGCATTATCTACTGGGGTTAGGAAAGTCTGGTAACCTTTCCTTGCTGAAATTCAGCACCAGCACATTTTGGGGAACTTGAGTTTGTCTCTATGTTCTTCTGGCTGGAGAAACATACTCTCTTTTAGTAGGCATCTCTTTTGCCTGAACAAAAAAGCTACAGTGATGACAACTGGGGACAGCAAACTAAGACTAAGAAACAGGTTTGAGTTAGGATTTAATAATCATGCTGTGCTTTAAAAAGTAATGGAGTGGTTCCAAAGTCCTTAGTTTTGTATTTGTCACATTGGCTTTGCCTTGGGTGTGCTCGAGAAGGTAGTGGGAACATTATGATAGGCAAAGGGTGAAGACTGAAATAGATGGAACTAAGCAGCTGAAAGGGCACTGAAGTCCCTTTCCCTATCCTCAAACTAAATTTTATTTATGGTCGAGAGAGAATACTTTTATAAATTGCACAAAACTTTCCCAATGAAGCTCCTGGCACATGGGGAACAGAGACTGTCACACTGGGATTTTTAATAGGTTCTATTTTTTCCTTTCCTTGGGATACAGTCCCTACTAAAATACAGACCTGTTTAAAGACTGCATCTCTTTCTCTTTTCTCAGTGGAAGATCTTCTGCTAAACTCTGCCAAACAGGCTACTGACAGTCAGTAGAGGTTTGATCTAGAAACATCAGAAAAACCCAAGTAAGAAGCTAAATTCTTAAGCAACAAATCAGACTGGAAACCAACACAAAAATGCACACAGAAAGATTGAATAGCTTAAAGGATTAGTAATGCATTTGTACATCTCCATCACTGGCTCAAACCCAGCACTCAAACCCTTAATAACAAGGGAAGTTCCACCCTCCTGTCAATGCCTAAATACATATATTCTTTTGTCTATGGCTGTTATGGGACTTCGGTTACTGAAAACACCTGGGTACTAATGTCTTTAGAATCCATGCATTTTCTATGTTTCTTCATGAAATCCACTGTGTAAATCCTATCAGTGACTTTTTCTGCTGTTACCTCACTACACCTTACTTCATCTAATTTAACCAAGTTCAACTACCCTGTGACAGTATTGCATGCCCTCTAGTCTGCAGGAAATAGCATCGGTGGGATTGTACAGCCATGCAGAGAATTAAAGACAACATCATACTTCTCTGGGACCAGAGTTAAGCTCAAAGAGCACAAAATGAACAATAGCACCACCAACAGAAAAAACACACCTATCTTCCCCAAGGTTATGCAGAGATTGATTAGATAATAGCCCAAATCCCAAACATCCTAATTTCTCACCAAGTTCAGTGTTTACAAAGCACTGAGTACCATTTGTGCATGAGTACCATCTGTGCTAAGTAGTGTGAGTACATACCTGCCACAGCTGGGGATGTTGTTAAGGTGATCAGACAGAACTGCTAGAGATGTTAATGGAACTGGGTAGAGAATTGAAGACATTATTTCTGCTAGAAAATGCCACCCCATAAAAGCAGTCTGCAGAAACAGGTACTTTCCAATATATATGTTCATAGAATGTAAGAAGGTAGCTGATACATGTAAGGATATGGACCATTTTTTATGGAGCTGAAGAAGGGAGTTCACCATATTCAATGTTCATATGAACATAATGCTTGACCCAGCTGTTGGCAAGTGACTGATTGGAGTTTGCCTTTTTTTGCAGGGAAAAAAATGTAGCTGTTCATTTTTTGTAAGGATATTGTAAAAAAAACCCAAACCAACAACGAAAAGGGTAAGAATTATCTTTTTTTTTTTCACTAAATAGTTTGTTTTCTCTGCAGCTCTTATTATTACCCAGAATTCAGCTGATTGATAGATTCTTTACTGAAAGAAAGGTTAGAAGCTTTGAAAGATTACTGCTAAAAATAGGATCCTTCTCAGTTAATACTTATTAAGCCAAACCATTCAATCCTTCATCACTCTTGTGCATTTCAATAGTAATTCTATAATGGGAGGACTGGAGAAAGGGGTGTGTAATGAAGATTCTTCAGCTGGCTCAGTTGCATGTCTTGGACTGTTTAGTATTCTTTCTAATGGTTTTCAACATAGTATGTGCTATTCTAACTAAGCCCATTTGGGCTGAGCACCCAGGGGACTGGCCTGCCTGAGCCAGCTAATTGTATGGGATTGTCTCCAAATAAAAGAACAGGTCTATATTTACAATGAACCAGGGGAATACATGAGGGTCTTTCTTTTGATTTCAATAGGCTTTGAAAGCTGTATCTGCTTTGGAAATCTACCTAGCACAGTTTCCATGTTCAAAAAGACTCTATTGTATGTCAGAGAAGCAAGAAAACAAAGTCCCCTGAAAACAAACAAACAAGCAAACAAATAAAAACCAAACACAGAAACAAACAGGAATAGCAAAATAACCTTCCAGAGCAAGAAATCTGGATTTCTGAGCCTGATATCACTCTGGTGCCTTTTGCTCTGTTATGCAGAAGTAGTAACTCAGGTATTTGTATTTTCACTTTCCAAGATTTAACTTTTTTAAGCTTTACTTTGTTATTTTGCAAATATACCCATTTACCCAAATATAAAACGTTTTTCTCCTAGCCCCCTGTAAATCCTGACAGGGCAATTATCCAAAGCTTACACTGATATGTGATGTTTCACTTGTAAGGAGACTAATCTAAGCCTGCTAGACTCTGCATCTAGAAGCATTTATAGCTGTCAAATCTAATGAAAGTCAAGTGATTGATCTTCTAGGTAGCAGCTGCAGTGTCCTCCAGAAACTAATTCAATATGAGACCTGTGGCAAATCCATAGAAATAACGTTTAGATGTTCATTTTACTTTCCATTTTTAATTTGGTTTGTTTGACACAGAGGGCCAAGAGAGGATAATGTGGTTGTAGAAGCAGACGTGGGAGGAGAATTTGGCCCAACAGGTTTAATACTATTCAGAAGGAGCTGGAATGAATTGGACATTCAGAGAATCTCATCTATTTTAAGTATTTTGTACTCCCTCCAATCCCATGTTGCAAATATTTTCCCGACAGTGTTTTGGTTGTTTGTCTCATGCCAAAAAGATGCTGCAAACAATCTAGTACGTTGTGGAGTCAGTGCTTCTGTAACTCCAGAAGTATCACTATTAAAAGTATCTTGTTATCCATCTCATCATGCAACTGTCATCAGTTTTGGTTTATTGATATTTCCAATATAGCAAATCATCTCTCAGGTTGCAGATGCATTTAAGGCTTTCCTGTGATTTGGCCTGAACTGCCTCCTGCACATGCACATGCATAGCTGATAAACTATAAATGTTCAGCATAAATCCACAGGACTTAAGTTCTGTATGAGAAACAGGTCCTAAAAGTATCTTGTTCTTTTCAAGCAAAAAATCATCCTGCCTGTGATCCTGTATCACAGTGGATCATCATTTGCATTATCAGTGCATGACAAGAAGACAATTTAAACATAAATTTGAAGTATTCTAAATCCTTGTTCTCTTGAAATTTGCTTGCATATTAATGGCTTGTAAAGCTCTATGGGGTCATTTAAATCATGAGTTTCTCCAGTATAGTCATGCTGTTTTGAAAAAGGAAACAAAGTATTTGTCAAGGTTTCCTATTCTTCTGTGTTTTTATAATGGTTTCCAGATCTCAGACATTTGCTGCATAGTGAACTCTACACATGTGAGGCAGTACCAATATAGTTACCTTTAAAAAGAGTGAAGCTCTCTGTATATGTCTATTAAAATGTTTGCATACCAGTACACTGTCCTGCATATGTGCAGGAAGACATTTAAAGACGGCTTCAAGAAGGCTGTTTTTTGAGTGATTTGTATAGCTCAAAGGGTCAGGTCATGTTATCAAATCTGAACTTCACTTTTTTTCTTTGAACTGAACTGGGGATTATGAGGACTGAAGCTAACCAGAAACAGAGAAGAGAGATACGGATGAGAAGATAAGAAGGTAGAAGAGAAGAGGTATGGCTGAGGTTGATGTGGATATGAGAGTGAGATGAAACATACTGGGGATCTGAAAGGGGGATCCTGAGCTGGTGGGGAGGGTCTCAGGTATGAGAAAATAACAGGCAGCATCTCTCCAAGGTAAAGGCATGGCTGAACCATTCTTTTTCCTCTTCTGATCAGAAATCTCAAGGTCTCCTGGCTAGAAATTGGACAGACTGATCCCCTTTCACTGACCACAGCACATGTGTTGGTATGTACAAAGCCCACTGCCTGCATGTGGGGAATTGGCCTCAGTGTGGGGGAGACCTTCACCTACTCTGAACGTGTTAATATATAAACAGGCAGGGGGCTCAGTCCTGGGGTCTTGGACACCTCTCCAAGACCACCTGCCAAGTTATGATTGTCTTGTTTGTCTTTGGGTCTTGCACCTCTTGTTACCTCCCTCATATGAGAAAGAGTACATCTTTTGCAGAGATGTTGAGTGAAGGGAGAAAGCAATAGTTAGCAGGAGAGATGCAGTCACTATTAAGGGCCTGATTGGATGTCCTCTAATAAGCTGCTGGCTGTGATGTGCCTACACAGCAGAAAGAAGTGTCAGTCAGCAAAGATCAGCTTTTTTAATGTCTTTACTATTTGACTAATAGCTCAATAGCACATAACTGCGAGGGAGTGGTGTAAGAATTGCTGGAAAGGGGAGGAGAAGGAGACATGCTTATTGAAGGGAAATTACTGTAGAACAAGAGAGAAGTGCCAGCTTCCCCCAGCGAGCTACCAGGCTGCCTGCAGATAATGCATGTCATGATCTGGGAGTATTGACTAAGGCTGTATCTATACAGATATATGCAGGTAGAGTTTGGCTTGTCATGGCTGTAACCTGCACCAGCACAGAGCAGATCTGATTCAGAAGCACATTCATGACAAAGCTCAAGTCCCTTTGTGTAGACCCATCCTCCTCTTTCCCTGACAGCAGCCAAGACTTGAGGAAAGAGGCCCTGCAATTCCCCATCCAGTGTGTGACAGGTGGCTTGCTGCTCCTTGTGCTGCACCACACCTAAGACTGACATGCAAAGCTTGTCTACCAATGCTCTATAAGAGAGCTACCAGCATCAGGTTATCATAATAAATGTTGTCAGCTTCACACCAGAGGAAGAAAATAATTTGCTCAACTTCAGAAGACAAAGACGTTTAAGATCTTTAGACTGACAATATTTGGTATTTGTATTATTTTGGTTTTTGTATTACTATCTAAACCCAGGACCTTCACATTCCAGAGCTCAAAACTGAGAGATTAGGTACTGAGTTCAATCCCTAACATTTGCCATCTCTTAATTTATATGTTTATAAAAAAAGGACTGTCTATTACACTATTTGTGGCTGGCCAGTAGAAATATACCTTAACTGTAGAACTGGCCTCTGTTCAGTAAGTGAATAAATAAATAGCATAAATCTAATTTGGTGGTTATTTAGAAATTAATTCAAATCAATCAAAATGTTCTCTAATAATTTAAAACCAAACAGTGGCACAATGCCCAGGATAAAAAGCACACTTCTAGACTTATGTCTCGTAAATTAATAAGTATTAATTCTGCATTAAGGTGCATAACACTGCTGGCTGTATTGTTCTTCTGGTGCACTTCTCTTTCACATTTCATCAAAAGAGCAATAAAAGTAATTGAAAAATAGCTTGAAGATTTTAATATGCCTTCATCAAATGACAGTGATGTACTCCCTGCTTATTGTGCTGCCTGATATTGAGAACATACCTCTGATGCTACATCTTTCACTGTCAGCAGGATACATCACTTTACAAGCTTAAGGAAAAAACATAGACCTATTAACTGTTTAAGATGTTTGCACAAATCATAAATATTCATTGGAAGAACTCTTTTAAGAATAAAAGAAAATCCAAATTACGATTACATATATTTATTTTATATATTCATATATTCATTTCTAAAGTCATATCTCTAACATATGTGTATGAGTTCTGCATACATATTTAAAGAACTCATTCACATAACTATTTCATTTTGTATTCAGCAATCAAGAACTGTTGTGAAGTAACAATCTTGCAGCTGGGAACATTCAATATTTTTACTTCCATCCTCCAAAAAGTCTTTTCCTATCAGTCAGACCTGGTAACGAAAAGTCCAGATTCTGCCACCCAGGCATAAACTTTCTGCTCCCACTAAACTCAGTTATTTCCTGTTTTCGAATATGAAACATATACTGAGCCTAGACTCATAAGTTACTATTAAGTAACTATTCTTCAGGCAAAAAAAGGAAGAAATATTTTTTAATTAAGTATATGGATTTGAGTGAAAATTCTGGATACACTTGGAACATTGAAGAAATACGAGTCTGTATTTTGATATTTGTATTTGCTATCTGCATTTTATTTTGAGGATCATTTTATGAATTTAACTACAATCCAATGCACAGTCTTTCTCTTTCATTAACTTTTCTTCGTATACCTCAGCCAGCTACATTTTCTTCTTTTTGTCTAATCATAACATGATGGTACAAGTATAAGAAATAATGATCTGAAAATGCAGGAAATTGAGGGCAATTTTGTGAAAAGCAGCTAGAATTCTAGCACTAATTGGCTCAATTTTACATTTAACCTGTCATTCTTCAGAAGCTTTTGCTTTTCTACAGAGAAAAATCAAATAGCACATGAAGTTATTACTAAGCTGACAGCATGAGAGAATGTTGAGAAAGTTTGCTCATTAAAGTGCATCTGAAGGAATTATTCACTAAGCCAGTTAATAGAGATGCTGCTATTGTGAATGGAATAGCCCTGATGAAGTGCAGAACTCTGCGAGTCAACAAGTAGAATAAAAAAGAATAGATCATCCCACATTACACCTTAATCACAGACTTTAGTATATCTTATGACAACTGAAAACAGAGAGAAAACCAATGTGAAGTATTAAGCCTAGAGGGCTGGGTGACATTTAAGAGGTCTTAATGTGGGTCCATGGATTTAAAAATTAGTGTGGAATTTGGCCCACCAGTCTTTAAAGATTTTCAGCTTGGTTAATCTGGATCAGATTGATTTTTTAATCGCATAAAACAAGGATAACTATTTGAGCCAAGTTTCGTGGTGTGGTTACATATAATATATAGTTCTTCAATTATATACTACAAGTCAGAAAGATTTTAGAGGCCTTACCCAACATTTTTAGGGCTGCAAATAGCCATTTATTAGTGGTGCTGGGGAAGATATCGCCACTCTGCTTAAGTTAACTTTGGAGATTTTCTGATACTCTCATAAATTGCAGAGTAATGTGGCTGCTAGTAAAAACACCTTGACCTGGCCAGAATATTAGTTGGAATTGGAGCGACTGTTCTTTTATTGCTTATTTAGATGTAAATTTCACATTTAAGATGCAACTCAGAAAGATATGATCTTGCACTGTCTGTTATCCTAGCAATATGTTAACTCCATTTACTATACTGAAGTTTTACATTATCTTGCAGTTCACAGAACACTATATATATCAAGACAACATTCATCAGATGAAAATACCACCTCCTTTGGATTTACACAAATGAGGATTGTGTTTCAACAGTGGCCCTACCACTCAGCTCTGAAATACAGAGCCATGGAACAATCCAGGTAGGAAGGAAACTCAAGAGAACATCGATTTCCACCACTGCTCAGAGCAAACAAAGTCCTTACTTAGACTGGTTTTCTCAGGGCCTTGGACACTAGTCTTGAATCATTTTGAAGATGGAGAAGTCACAGCATCTCTGGCAAACTTATTCCTATGTTTGACCACTTCAAATGGTCAAAATTCAAAGGGTAAAAATGTTTTCTTAATATCTACTGTAATCTCCCTCATCACAGCTTGTGTTTGTTGCCACACCTCCTGTTGCTGTGCACCTATTGAGAAGACTTTGGATCCACCTTCTCTACAAGCACCCACAAAGTAGTTGCAGGCAGCACTGTGGTCTCTTCTTGACCTCCAGGCTGAACAGACCCAGCTCTCCCAGCTTCTCTTTGTACATCACGTGCTCCAGCCCTGGCCAGTTTGGCAGTCCTCTGGTGGACTTATCCCAGTTTGCTGATACCTCCCTTGTACCAGGGGATCCAAAACTGGACACAGGACTCCACATGTAGCCTCAGAAGTGCTCCACAGAGGGAATAATAACTTTGTTTAGCCCGCTGGCTATGCTCTTTCCTGTGCAGCCCAGTATGCATTTCACCATTGCAAGGGTGCAGTTCTAACTCATATCTGAGTAAAGACCGTGGGTCAGACTCCTTAGGTCAGGGAGAGGTAATGCTGAGGTTGGCACTGGTTGATTGTGGATTTACTTCCTCCTAGGAGAAGAGAGATGCTTGCAGAGTTGTAATAGTGGGCTGGCTGGAGGAATAGAAAAAAGGAAGTTGTGTGTGCTCCTGGCCACCAGATTTATGTTGCAACCCCTTAGCTGGCCCTTAGCTGTCATGAGGACATGGGCAAATGAGACATGTCCTGTGTCTCTGCACGCTCTACATGCAGCTTGGGGACCTTGAGGCCTGCATCCCATAGTGGCCAAGGTTGGCTTCCCTCTGGCATTTGTATGAACCTAAGGTTTCCCAGTCAGTTCCCTCAAATGCAAACTGCATTGTCTCTTACAGGTTCATGCAAAACTGCATTGTCTCAGCTGGTTTCCTGAGCTGCTGGATTTGAAGGCAGTGTGTGAGCCAGTAGGATAGCATTTGCCATCAGACTTGTTTGCTCTGATTTTGCTGTGTGCAGTGATGCTCCACAGGGTGTAGATTTCTGAAGGACATACATCTCAAAAGGCTTTTACTCCGGAATTTATCTGTCTCTCTATAGAATAGTTCAGCCTACTATTATATGTGTGATTTCATATATCAGACAATTTTTATGCAGTTATGCTAACAAATCAAAAGGTGGAACCATTTCAAATCACTGCTGAAGTTACTAGAATCACTTTGAGTGCTAGTGTACTAGCAATAATAGGGTGACTCATAAGTTTCTGTCATTAATTCTATCCCAGTAACCTTCCACATTAGATATGACAATAAAGATAAAGAATAAACAAACTAGGCATCCAAAGCCTCTCGTCTCACTCTGGGGACTTAGAAATGTCCCTAGGCAATCCCAACCTGATAGACAAGCACTTGCCAGGGACAGTACTTACCTGGCTGAGCCCTCCTGCATGTACACAGTATTATCTTTTTTATCTCAATGAAGGTAAAAATCCTGTCTGCTTTTCTTTTTTGCTCCCCCATCCCCACCATGTCTTCATTATGTCTGTGTTCATGCCTTGCATCATGTGAAGCTGCAGGGCAGGAAATGAGGCAGCAGAGGTAACCTCAGCCATGGCATTTGCCTGCCAGCTCTCCAAAAGGCACAGCTCATTTGTTGGCAGCAATGGGATTGGTATTGTTAGTTCTACCAGTTGTGGGTCTGGTACATAATAACCTAAAGCAATGATTTGTTGTGAGAGGGATAAAAGAAGGTCAAGGAACAGACATGTCATAAATGCAATAGGACTGTACATGTGGTTGACTTCTTTCACAGTGTACGTAAATGGAGGCATAGCTGCTACAGATAGCAATGCCTATGAAATCAGAGACTTCAGAAATCAGAGCTGTTAAATCACAGAACTTGATTAGTATTGAACTATGGGACAATGAAGGAAGGCTTCTCTGCAAGAGTCCAGGCACTGCAAGAAAGCCTGCCAGGTATGGAACTGCTGTTGGAACTGTAAAGCAATCCAGTGTCCATCCCAATGAAGCAGTTTTGGCTAAGTCACACTACCTGATACCTGGGAGCAGCTTGGAGTGCACAGATGGACAGTTAGTACAGCTCATCTGAGTCTTCATGTGTTTTGGGCAGCCCTATATCCACCCTGCAACTGAGGGGTTTTTAGTACCACATAGAAGCACAGGTTAGGTTACTAAACTGTTGACATCTAGGCACTGAGGTGCCTGATCAGTCTAAACACTCATTCTGTATGTAACATTTTGCTGGCTGTCTCTGTTAAATAGTCATTGTCCATAAACTTATAATAGACACCTAAATTGTAACATTAAAATAAACAGGGATGTCTTTCTACATTATGGGAAAGCAAAAGTTGGATGACATGATCCCTACAAAAAAGACTGTGGAGTTCAGGTCATTGTGGAGGTATGGAAAAGAAGGTATGGAGCTGTGGAAAGAACTGCTAATGGTGGATTTGCTAGCTGAACTTTAGTCTTGCACACTTTGTAACAGCAGCTGTGTTTGATTGTTGAAGGAGATGTACACGGCATTGTCTTTTATCAAGCAGAAAAGAGGATGGTGAGCCTGAAGTGGAGGTGACAGGATAGAGTCAGGAACAGAACGGTCAAATTCCTTCAGTCATTTAAAGCAACAGAAGGAAGTTACTCACCCATATGAGGTTATAGATGGGAGAACGTAAGTCAGACGTGGAGGCAGAAGGAAGCAGCACCAGTGAAGCAGCCCAGGAGTTCAGCATCCAGATACCAAGCTGTATTTTCATCAAACCATAAAGTCAAAACTCTTGTTAGAAAGTATCTGTGAAGCCTGTTGGTTACATGTGCACACACGCCATCAGTACTGATAGCAGAGACAGAGGCAGAGACCAGGACAAGGACAAGAGAAGCTCCTCAGAGCCTGCGGCAGAGATCTAGGCAACAGACAGAGGAACCCATCTGTATTAGCTTGCCATGCCTATGTTCACCTGGTTCAAAAAGTACCAGCTGTAGTCTATATCCTGTTTTGTAATGCTAATAAAGGAGAAAATTAAACTTGGATGGAGGATTTGGCATGGAATTCTTTAAATCCATGCTCTTTTTTTGTATAATGTAGCTATAACATACTTTTTATGCTGTTAGTGTAGTTTTATAAGGACTTTTTCCTGCAAGATGCTGAATACCCTTCTTTTCCTTATGTCACAGCAATTCAGGATAACATACACTTGCAGGGGTGTGCCCTATTCAAGCAGTGTTTCAGGAAGACCAATTTCATCTTGATTTGAACCTGGATTAACATGCATGCTGAAAACAGAATCTAGTATTTAAACAATTGGGATGAGTTAAGAGAATGGGAATTTTCCTTGCTACTGTATTGCTTCTGTTTTACACCTTAGCCATTTCATTTGTGAATGATTAATTAAGCTCCAAGTGATTAGATTAGGCAAATGTGCTGAGTCAAAACATAATAGGAATGCAGGAGGGAATGAAAAAGGCAAAGTAATGGAAAAAACAAAGTAAATATGCAACATGTTTTGCAATAAGATTATTTTTGCTAGGTCAAGGTAATACAGTTTTATTAGCTTATGTTAAATGCATATGGCTGGACTGATGACTGCAAAATTAACCGTAGAAAGCTCTGTATTCAGACTAATACAGATGTTCAGAATAACACAAGATACAGATGTTTTTATGTCTCCAAGCATACTTTATAGACCTGTAGTAACCAAAGTGGTATCTCTTCAAAGAGCACAGATTTTTAAGGATTTACACCTTAAGACAGAAAGTGATGGTTTAGGTCTTCAGACTAGGAGCAAGGGAAAAATGCTGAGCTCCTCACCACTGAGAGATTGCCTAACTCCTAGCTGAGCATCATAGAACCATAGAATCATAGAATAGTTAGGGTTGGAAAGGACCTTAAGATCATCTAACTCCAACCCCCCTGCCATGGGCAGGGACACCTCACACCAAACCGTGTCACCCAAGGCTCTGTCCAACCTGGTCTTGAACACTACCAGGGATGGAGCATTCACAACTTCTCTGGGCAACCCATTTCACTGCCTCAGCACCCTAACAGTAAAGAGCTTCCTCCTTAATACCCAATCTAAATTTCCCATTTAAGTTCTAACCCGTTATCCCTTGTCCTATCACTACAGTCCCTAATGAACAGTCCCTCTCCAGCATCTGTATAGGCCCCCTTCAAATACTGGAAGGCTGCTATGAGGCCTTCACACAGCCTTCTCTTCTCCAGGCTGAACAGCCCCAACTTTCTCAGCCTGTCTTCATATAGGAGGTGCTCCAGTCCCCTGATCATCCTCGTGGCCTCCTCTGGACTTGTTCCAACAGTTCCATGTCCTTTTTATGTTGAGGACACCAGAACTGCACACAATGCTCCAAGTGAGGTCTCACGAGAGCAGAGTAGAGGGGCAGGATCACATCAGTACCCTCAATGACTCACTTGATCACCTCCCAGAAAGATTCCCCAGTCTCCTCTCATCTCTAATGATAGGAAACATACCATATTTTCTATGATTTTCATCCCCAATTGGACCTGTGTAACTGGAACTCATAGTTTACTGATGGAACTGGGCACATTTTGCAGATAATAACTGTTTAAGAGCAACTTTATAGGCAACAAAGTCACAGAGATCTGGTCTTGCTGAATTCTCTTATTTTTGACTGGTAGGCTGGCAATACAGCAAAGAAAAGAAAGGGGAGGGAGAACCAATACTATATCACTGTTTTTTTCTGGAGCTTGAATTAGAAAAAGCCAAGTACAGAGAAGCTGGTAACTGTCCTTACTCCTTGTCATTTTGACTGCTCAGGTGCTCCTTGGAAGGGCTTCTCTAATCATTAACTTCTTACCACAGGTAATAAGAGGTACCTTTGGTAATGGGAGGTACTTAGGTAAACCTAAGTTATTATTTATGATAAAAAAAAAGGTCTTGGACCTTGGTAAACTTCAGGAAATTCCTGAAGGCAATTTGATCTGTTTTAAACCAAGGTTTGTGCTGAAGATACTGAAAGGCCCCAGCTGAATATATTGCAGGAGGTTTTTAATGCAAACAGTGAAGACAGTGGATGTTTGAGGAATATTATGTAAAACTTAGCAAATTAATTTTTGGCCACTGAAAGGAAAATAGAAAATATTCAGGGTTGAAAAAAAAAGGGTTTGATTGAACACTGAGCTATTTATTTCCCTGTGGTGCATTAAGATCACTTTAGAGAGAAGTGGAGCTTTCAAAAACCAATAATATTTTTCCACAGATTCAATTTATTTTTTTTAAATATATTTCTTTTATATTTCTTTTTATATTTTTTTAATATATGTTAAAAAATCTAGTACCCAAACATCACCGAATTCAAGCATCTGGAATTGATTTGTACCTTTGAAAATTCAGTCTGTTGTGTATTGTGTAAAATGAAACAAAAAAGATTTATTCACACAAAATAAGACACTGGTTTTGTATTCATAAAAAGCATTTCAAGATGCAGCTTTATCCTCGGAAGCTAAAACAGCTTCCAGCAAGGTATAACTTATAGAATAATCATATTAAACATATTTTAAGGCAACATATAATGTTCATTCTTGTAATTTACCATAATTAATATATTTTAACTATCACCTCATTACTTTATCTGGAGAGGTAAAAATAACGTACTTTTCCATGATGAGATTTCAGTTATTTATCAAATTACCTCTAATACCTCAGTTGCCTTTATCAGCTACCTGGAAAAATCAATATCTGATAGGACCTTATGGCACATAGCAAAGTACATAAGTGTGAAGTTTCTATTGCTTGGTCTCAGTTTGTCACTTCAGACCATCGGACTGAGAAGTGACTCTTAAATCCTCTTCATTCCCCTGTTATCTGATTCGCAGGAATCCAAGACTTAAGCAAACATGTCCAACCCTAGTGAGGCAGAACTCATTCACATGTTTAAGGGGATCCCCTTTACCACCAGGTCTTCTCCAGAGCTTTTAAAATCCTTGGATACTTTTGATGCCAGAGAAGACGATGTCCTTTTGGTTTCCTATCCCAAGTCTGGTAAGTTCTACTTTTAGATGTTAAATGAAAGAAGTCTCAATTGTGTCTTCTCTGCTTAAACTAGTTGGGAAATGTCTGTGTGCATGAAACAGGAAAGGCTGTTTGGGCATATGAATATATTATTCTGTTTGTAAGTGTTCAAGTACAAAAAAAATAAGTGAAATTTATCTAAACTTGATCTTTTAACTGAAAATAATCTCGGGTGTTTTCATGTTGGAAAGCAAATAAATATTTCTTTCCTGTAAGCAAAATCTGTACTTGAAGGATTTTCCTAAGGACTTTCTATATACAATTATGAGCAAGTCAGGAGTCATATTAAGTTATTTGTATGGATCTTGGCTGTAGATGTATTCATTTCTTATTCCCTCTCTCTCTGCCTCATTGCACACAGAGTACATACCAAAGAGGAAGCTCAAGCAGTACTTTCCAAACATGATATGGAAAAAAAACCCAGATAATTGTACAATAAATAACAAAAATAACATAACCACGTCCTAGTTGACAAGCATTTGTCTAATGAGACTGGTTTGGTACCAACATGAACACTTCTCATAGAGTTACTCTCTTCTTCAGCTACAGCCCTAATTTTTTCAGTATTTATACATTTGGAGTCAATGGGATGATTCAGCTATGTAAAGTTTCTTGAAGCTAGGGGATTAGAAGTATTATTTGTGCACTAGGAAGCTCTTTCAAAATGCATGTTCCACATGTTTTCTCAGTAACAAATATTCTTTCCTTTGTTTTTTCCTTAAAATTACTTTTCTGCAGGCACTCACTGGCTTGCAGGAGTCATAACAAAGCTTTACAATACTCAAGTCACACTAACATCTCCCATCGAATTTGGAGACATTTCCAAACTAGAAGAGCTGAATAAACTCTCGTCAAAGAGAATCATTCCAACTCACTTAGACTACAACATGTTACCTCCAAAGTTTAAGAATAAGAAATGCAAGGTAAGGCAAAAGGACATAAAAGCAGTAAGATATAAGTGTCTATTGGGAATCTATTTTGGAAGAAAATTAAGTGCATCCCACCTGAAACAAGGACAACCTTTATTACAGTTTCCTGAAGTGTTTTGCTGTGAATTTTGGAGACACAGCTGATCAACCTCCAAAGGCACCATGAGCAGAGACCTGGGCTAGGGACTGTGTTCTGCTCCTGCCTCACTGCTCCCATGGGGTGATTTGTATAGCAGGCAACACAAAAACAATAGAACATCAACTCTTTCAATAAGAATTATATTATTAAGGATGGAGGGGAGGTGAGAGGGGTGTTTTCATGGCCCTGTTTCACTGGAGGACTGGCTTAGAATATAGTTATCTTGGGAAATCACAGGCTGTTCTGTGGGTGAAGGTACTCTCCCCCTCCTCTTGAAGCTTTGTGAAGATCTATGGGGCAAACAGAGAACTGAAATGTGGGAAGCAAATTCAGATCACAGTTCTGAGTTCCTCCCATGCTAATGAGGGAGATCTTTAAAAAATAAGCTCTGGGTCTCAGATTTTATATTGGAAGCTCAAAATTTCAGGATTACTCAGATCCAGACTTTTGGGACACAGATAGTTTGAATGAAAGGTCAAAATGTATGTTTTGCAGCAGTCCTGTGAATGTTAATTAGATATTGGTTTCATGTGTTAGTTACCATACTGACTCATGAGGTAAAATGAACACAGGTATTATCATTAATACCTGTATCATCTTCATTTACAGATGATCTACATCATCAGAAATCCAAAAGATACTGCAGTTTCCATGTATCATTACTACAGAGATAACCCAAACCTTCCCACTATAGACAGCTGGACTGCTTTCTTTGACTTGTTCTTAAAAGGAGATGGTAAGGATAAATGTTACATTTTCTCCTTGCAGTTTACATTAGCTTATTATGCACAGGAAGAATCAAGAAATGTGTGCTATGTGAAAACTCCTTATTAAACACCTTCTTCATACATCTTTAGCTGTTGCTTTGTGCAGGGTTTTGTTGTCCACTGACACATCTGCTTAAAAACGCAGACAAGATACTGGTTTTATTTCTTCCCACAAATGCTCTGAAATCCCTGACAATTTGCTGATTCTGATGTGGATTTGCCTGTGTTAAAACATTTTCAACCTTGTCTCGTGAACCACAGTAACAGGCTGCTTCCCATCAAGAGTTCATGTTTAAACTGTGAAAGAGGAGGTGTGCATATACAGCTCCTCTGCCATGCCAAAATGTGGGCAATGGGGCACATGAGGAGGTCACCCCCAGAGTTATGCTTGCAGGTCTAGTTCCTTCTCCAGTCTTGAAGACAGCCTTTATTGCACCTTTGAAGGGAATCTAGATGCTGTCATAAAGCCCAGCTGCACACACTCTGCTTGATGTGCTGTCTTAGCAGAGGGGTCCAAAGACCAAAGACAAGAGTAAGATTTTTATGAGTGGCCATTCTGGCATGGGAACTGACAACAGGACCATATTGCACTTATCCGCTCCCATTTTTAGTGCTTTATGACTTCTTTGAGGACATGTTCCTCCTATACAACCATAGTGAAGATAACAGCAACAATGATAGATTGGCTTGAAAACTTTGAAAGAAAGGTGCCATTGCAGTCATCAACATTAGAGCTCCAGAAGTCAATCTACCTACTGCCCTCTATACACTTTGGCTCAGATCTTGTGTTCGTAGTTCAGGGCAGCCCTAATTCAGTGATGTGCAGTATTTTGGCTTGTTTAGTACCAACTCTCAACATACAATAGTGAAAAACATAAAAGAGGATTATATTAATCTGTAATTTATCTGTAAATTAGTATCCACCTTCTATTTTCTGTGTCCTTACATATGGCATAAAAAGATAACTATGCTGGTTACAACAGAAATTTACATAAGAGGTGACACAGAGATGTTGGTTTTGCTCCTAATAGAAACATATTAAGGTCATTCAGATCCTGTAGTACTCTTGCAAAGTTAATTTCAGTTCAGAACAAGGGTGAGGACAAACAGTGATAACTGTGATGCTGTTCCTGGAGTCTCCAAGGCTGTGTGCTGTACCCCTGAAGAAAAGAGCGCTATTCTACACTATTGTTGACCACATCCTCAGTGTGGTTGACCAGGAGAGCAGGGTTTAATTGCATACTGTGGAGCACATGTGATTTGCAATTAAACAGTACTTTGTGTGCAGGAGAGGTCTACGCATTGGAGTATTCAGCAAAATACTTAATTATAACTCACAGTTTGCAAACAAACTGATGTCCCTTACAATATTGTATTTGTCTAGTGGTAGTTATAAAGCAGAGTCACAGTTCTCGAGAACGTTAGCTGTGATTGCTCTGTCCAGGCCTCTTCCCATCACCCTACAAGAGGCTTTCAACTCAGCTTTCAATGCAGTCCATCTTCTCTTTCAAGCAGAAGGGTCAGAACTTTGTTTTTTAAAAGAAAGCTGAAATTTAGCTGTCCTCCTATGGCTTAGCCAAAAGGAATATTCAGACAAAACAAGTACTGTGAGTCAGCTGTAAAACTGTAAGGTATCTATGCTGTAAAACTGTAAGGTATCTATGCCATTAGCTGAATGATGTATTTGCATAAGTTTTTACATAATTATTCTTTGATGCTTAAAAATAATACAGATTCTCCCCTGCTTGGACAAAACAGCTAACGAAAGTGTGCTCCATTTAGCAGACTCTATCTCATTGCCTAGTGAAGTGATCATATTTCTAGCTGTGACCACAGTCATACAGACATTTGCTGAGATACTCAGACCTGATTAAGCTAATACGTTTTCCCTCATTACTGGCCTTCTCTTAGATTTGGAGCCTGTTCCCACTACAGAATCATATCTCAGAATAGCATCTGCATCTCTAATGTGAAAAAACATTCAAACAAGAATGGTAAGCTTAATTCACTTCACAAAAAGAATGCAATCTGGTTTAGAGGAATACAGGGTATATATTATGAGGGGGTCATTCCCCTATATGTGTGAGATACCATCAGAGTTATTTATGAACAAAATGTATATGAATCTCTTCCACATGGGTTTTCTTTTCAGTTGTCTGTGGATCCTGGTTTGATCATTTCCTAAGTTGGGAAGAACATGAAAATGACGAAAACATCCTGTTTTTATTCTATGAAGACATGAAGAAGGTAAATATGCTCTCTGCTCTTATTTCAGAACTCATTACTTGTAAATTAACATCATTAAAATATCAAAGAGCAAATTATAATGAAAAATGAGGAAGAAGCAAAATGTGAATGTATGTCTTTGGGCATATTTTCTATTTGCACAGAACTTTATATTAGTGAACTAATTCTGACTGCAGAAGTTATATAAATATCAAATCCTATGAGAGCTGCATTTCATAGATGCAGGAGTGGGACATATATTACACTGTTTTCCCCAGGCTACAGAAAGAATATAAAATTCCTTGCTCTTACTCCTATGGAAAGATCAACCAAGGACATCTGTTGAAGGCCACACATTAACCTGCTATACCTGACATTTCAGGTGAAATGTTCATTAAGTAATGTAAGACAACAGAACTGCTCATGGTCAGTAGGACTTGTGCTCCCTGTATACAAGTAGAGGCTCAAGAGGTAGGAAGAAGATTTTGATGAAAGAAGATTATTATGCAGAAACTGCTTTGTTTTTCTTTTAAAAAGACAAATACTAGCAAATGTTAGCTTTCATAGAGTGAATTTTTGGGTCTATAGAAAACACTTTCTGATGTTTCCATTAAAATAGTTTTGCTCCTTTGGGGGGGGGGGGTAAAAGAAGGAGGGAATCCACTAACATATATAAATAAACCAGTTGGATCTGTAGGTATAGCACCTCCAGTTAAACAAACTACTTACACAGAAGCTGAGCTTAAATGATTTTTCTACTCACAATGAAATAATTCTGAGACAGGAGGACACTTTACCTGCACTGGGAGTAAAATTGACAATGTAACTAACTGTGCTTGATATCACATACTTAGCATTTACTCACTTCTGTGAGTATGGGTAAGAGGGGAATCAGGTTTACTGCACTCATCATCTACACAGTCCAATAACACCTTTAACTTTGCTTAAAAGCAAATAAATGTATGATAAACTTGGTAGGTAATAAAAAGAATCACTTTCGTATCAATTAGAACCCTGATAATCAGCTCAGAAATATAAAGGCTTCATTTTTCTTGTATCTCAGGATCTCCCTAAGGTTGTAAAGGACATAAGCTTGTTCTTGGGTTTACACATCAGTGACGATGATATCCAAGACATCTGCAAGAAGTCCTCATTCTCAGAGATGAAAAGCGACACAGAAAAGGAGAACAGCAATCCCAAACACACTGTTTGTGCACTGACATCCAACAGGAAGCTGATTTTCCGAAAAGGTGAGTTCCTTTGGCTGGGCTTAACACAGAAGAAGGAGTGGGAATCCAGGCAGAGGCTGCACTCCACATCTTTCCTGCACTGTAGTGATGTTCTGAATCAGCTGCAGGAAGCAGTGACAGGATCCTTCAATTGGAAACCATCTTAAAAATCACTTTCTAAGTTCTCTGATTGCAAATGCAGCCTTATGATAAGGAAGCATGGGGGAGTCTGAAAAACAGCCTGACTAATATTGCTCCGTGGGAGCTTTTATGTCAAAAAGCATTATTCTGTTGGGTTTTGGATATCTCTGATATCACCTGCAAAGGTCACTTTGTTTTAGACAGAGCTAGACACATTCTTTCCAAAGCAGACTGCTTGTAGCCTTTATCCTCCATATTATCTCTTATCTTATTGAAATGTAGAAAAAAGGATATTGAAAAAGGAATATGCTGACAATGACAACAACAAAAGCAGGGATGACTCAACCACATGATGGCCTCACAGGTAGTCTTCAGACCTCGGCCAAGCTGGAATCTATGGTGAAATCTTGAACAGTGCTTAGCTCAGATGGGACTTTAAAATACCTGCAAGAGCTGTTTTCTTGCTCCTAACTTTTCCTTAGATTTGAATAAGTAGGATCAAACCATCATGTTTAGTTGGGTTTTGATTATTTTTACTTAGTTAATTTTTGAACAATAATTGATAGTTTAAAACCAAGAACTGTTTCAATTAATAAATAGGGAAACGCTTTTTTACATTTCACTAATTCAGAATGTTTTTACCAATGAGCTAAAGCAAATGCCGAAATACAGTCTCTCAGTAAAAAAAAACCAAAACCTTCAGATACACCTTTCTAAGTCAGTGAACTTTGACAGAAGCATGTTGAAAAACATCAACAGTTTCACTTCCAAGTAGTTCCTATGCAAATCCCAGAGGTTTAGCTAGTTGCAGACAGTTTACAGAAGATTTATACATATAGATTATTATTCAGACTCTCTTTTCTTGTCTCTGCTGCCCAGAATGCTATTTAAGTTAGCAGTTTGGGGATTGCAGAATCATAGAGTCATAGAATCCCAGGTTGGAAGGGACCTCAGGGATCATCTGGTCCAACCTTTCTTAGCAAAGTATGACCTAGGCTAGATGTCCCAGCACCTTGTTCAGCTGGATCTTAAAAGTGTCCAACTCTGGAGGAGATTATTCCTATAGCCGACTGTTCTCATGGTGGAAAATAATCTCATTTAGTGTCTAATTAGAATCTCCCCAGGATGCAGGGTCTTTAGAGGATGCATTGTACATGGTGTCTCATGCAAATATGTCAGTTTTAAGAACAATTTCCTGTTTGCTGAAACTGGGAAACAGTTGAAACACTTTACTGAATATGAGTGTGTGTGGTCACCCAGAAGCACCTAACTGCTTCTTATGTATTTGGACATCTCTTCTGTAGAAAGCCTTAGAGGCTAGGAGTGGGTGTGAGGGTGGGATTCATATAACAGGTCATTCTGGGCTCCTTTTTTAGGAGTCTTCTTTAGCCAGTGGAAACATGGTTGCTACTGGGGCACGATTCATTTGATGAGTTTTAGACATTGAGTAGGATGAGATTGGTTTAGAAAGGAAGTAATCATTTCCTCTACTCCCTGTGAAAGAGTCAAAATAGACCTTTAACTGCATACATCTAAGGTGCAGAAGATGCCTCTCTGTTGAGATGACCAAGAGCTCTAATCCAGCTAGGAAACCTGCTGCTCTTCATGTACCACTTAGTTGTTGGCATTAGCTGAGTAGGGGACTGAGGGTTAACAGCCTTTATGGATGATGAACCAGCTGCTTCCTTCAGAGTCCCACCAGACCAATAAAACTATTACTTATGATCATGACCTACCACGGAGACTGTGGTTAATAATACATTAACAATTAGTTCCAACAGCAACATTAACCAAACTGGGCTGCACTTAAATAACTTTCTGCACTATATATTGCTAACCTTATTGTTCTTTTCCTGCTTCTGCTCTCCCAGGCACTGTTGGTGACTGGAAGAACCATTTCACTCCAAAACAGAATCGAAGGTTTGAGGAGGTATTTAATGAGAAGATGAAGCTCAGCAAAATGGCAAAAAATCTCACCTATGAATTGTGACTGCATGTGAAGAACAACACCCAGTTATCAACAAACACAGAGCAATTGGTGGGAAATTCTGAATGGGGGCTCCCTCTCAGTTCATAAGTCTCCCAACAGAAAGGATTATAAACATGAGATTTTGGGGACAGGAAGATTCTGACCCTATGGCAGAGTTTAACTCAGTTTTCACTGGGCAGATGTATATGGTTTTACAGAGTCAGCAATCAGACTCATTTTTCTACAACCAAAACTACCTTATAATTTATTTATTTTTTCTTCTAGAGGGATATGAATGGATGTCTTAGGTATAATTTAGGAATTTTATGTAAGATGTTAGGAAAAAAACCCAAAACCAAATCCGTAAGAATCTGAATATATGAAAAGTCTAAACCCACATAATAAGAAAATTACCAAAGATTTGACCCCAGCCCTGTTCCCTTCATGATCTATCATGATTTGGAAAGTGTCTATTTTATCAGACTGCTATTGATACTGAAGCTGAAACTGCAGCTTTACATTTGATAATCTGAAGTGAAGTTTGTTTATAAAATTCCTTTTAAATGTCTTTTATGTATATATAACATGTATTTCATTGATGTAATATTTCTGGGTTAAGTACTGTATAGTGTTTGTGTTTTAAATGCAACTAATATAAATCCATGTAAACTTCTGCACCATATGCTGAGGAGCTACAAACATGTGGGTTTTTTCCATTTGACTTTGTTCCTGCAAAATGCTTGTTTCCAGTGTTTTGATGAGAAGCATTTTACTTCACAGTCCTTGTGCAACAGAACTCAGCAGTTCCACTGTGGCACACAGACTGCACTCAGAGACAGTTTAATCCAAACATGACTTACTTATTTACCCTGCCCTGATAAGACAGATTTTCCGACAATCAGCTGTCTGTGTTCATATCTGAGGGACTACTCTAGGAACCCAGAAAGGATTCTTCTTCTGGTTTATTCCATGATACGTTTTCTGTCCTCACCTTCGATTTGCTTTGTTGTGGGGCTTTAAAGACTCTTCTCCCCAAACTAGATCTCCCCAGCCATGCAATGCCAAGGCATCATCAGACAGGAAAGACATAGCAAAAGTTGTTTGAAAAGAAACTGGTGCAGACAAGCATGATTACTCTGACTCTTGTGTGCTCTGAAGGTACACATCAGTAGGGCAAGCTCTGTCCTCTCTGTAAAGCTGAGGTATGGCCTTATTTGCAGTGAAACACTAAAGCCTTCTCTAGCCACACATATCACACTTGCCACACAGCCCTCTTATTTCATACCTTGCTTGTGCAAGCTGACCTACTGATTTTGCATCTGCACAAATGATACAGAAGTTATGTGCTGAAGAAAGTGAGAGAAAAGCCTGTTCAACTGCAGTCCGTTGACAATTACCAATTCAACACAATTCAAGCAAGATGCTGCCCAGACCATTGTTTTATGCAAATGCCCATTTGGAAACCTGAAGGTTGTGTGCTATGCAATTCTGACACTAAAATCCCATTCTCTCCCACTAAAATGCCATGGACCACCATTACCTTCCTTTCAGATGTCATTCTAACACTATTAGTAAGTGGCAAGAGATCAGCTAATGACAATGCTTGGACTTTTTACTTAAAGTCTACTTTCCAGCCCTTTCAGTATGGAAAAAAAACGCAAGGGTCTTTGGGCAAACAAAGTTTGCAAGCAAGTTTATTAACTGCATCAAGAAAACCAGCAGTAGTGTATATATTCGCCATATGAAAAATGTGTGAAGGGAAAGGGTGAGGACATTTCATGGGGATCAAGGGTTAACGCATATAGTCCTGAACTGGCTGAAGTGATAGGATTAGAATATAAAGTAGCAAGTGCTTTGCCAGCTGTGGGACCTCTAGCACTGTACTGCAGAGTCAAATGTACTTCAAAATAAAGTTCCTCTCAGTAATACTTCGTAGCCTTACAGCATTTTTGATCTCCAAATACAGCTTTCCTCAAGCTTTACGCAATGCAGCCACACCTGAGGTAGAGCGCAGGAAAGCAAGCAGATGCTGGTAGTACAACTACAGGGTAACAGGTTCACACGAGGCACTGGCACAGCCCAGTGCAGCTGAGGACAACCCTTTGGAACCTTAAGTCACAGGAAAATAGAAAAAACTCAGGGCAGATCAATTGGTGGGTTTGTACACTGGGTCTAAGTAAAGCAGAGATGTTCAGGGGATCAAGACAAGGGTTTACGTGTAACCATCTGTCAGCTGGAAAAGTAAACGTGGAGGAACAGAAGGAATTTCCATGGGGATTGCTTCATGAGTAGCTGATGAAAGACAGTCACAGACCATAGACAAAGAGCCAAGGATGCTCCTGCTGTAAAGACCAGTGGGGCAGAAGAAATCAAGCCTGACAGAAAGGGCTGAGCAGAGTAGTGAAGACAATTGCTGAAAGACCGTGTTCAGAAAGGGGAAAAGAACTGAGTGGCTGTGTCACTCTTCTACCAGTTCCAGCTTCACAGGTGACAACAATCCACCAAGCAGAGAAGCAGCTGCCTTGGAAACAGCTGCAATCCCAAGGCACCAGAGACATGTCCACTCTGGTGTGGGCTTTGCAGCCATTCAGGCTTTCTGCCAGTAGAAGGGTAGCAGAGCTGCCTCTGACAGGAGCAGAAATGTTTGCTCTTCACTGACATCTATTGACTGCAGTGTTTTAACCACAAAGGTCTGCACAAGAATTAGGCATTTATTTTTGCAGGATGCTCAAAACCAGCACGCTAAAGGGAATCAGACACAGGTTTGGGGGAAGCAGGTCTGTGTCTGGGTACCTAGAGACAGTCCTGATGCACAGCCTGTTTATGAACTCTTTCATTTCTGACTGCCTGTGTCCACAAGATTGTTCCCAGGAATGACCATTCTGGACCACTGAGAACCTACCAGCAGCCACAGTAGAGACAGGACAATGGGACACATGATGGCACTTCCACATAACCAAATATAAATGCTTTGGAGCAATAAAATCAGATTTTCCTTTTCTGCCTGCAGGACCTTCCACTAAAACAAAGGATAAAAGTGGTTTGTTGTACTCTGTCATTTGTGACCTTGGTAAACTACTTAGACCTAACCCAACAGCCAGGTAGGTATTACTGTGCTGCAAAAACTGCAGATAGTTGCCTAGCTACTTAAGAGGGAGGAGGAATTAATTAGTCTCCAGCATTGCCTACTGGCTAAATTAAGGATTTACCTACATCATAATAATAATAATTAAAAAGAAAAGGTACAGCACGACTTCATTAGCAGGTGAATGAAATGCAGTAAGAGCTAGCTCGTGTATCTCTGTGCTATCCAAACCCAGACACCAATGACAGTACCTTAACTGAAGCAGCCCAGACATTAGTTCCCCTGTTTCTCCACAGGGGCATCAGTACAGATGCACTGCAAGGCACAGATCCTGTTAGCTTGTTCTCGACATTGCCATGCACTGCCTGCAGCCTTATCCTGAAAACCCCTGGAATCTCTTGGTTTTCGTTATAAACCGAATGCGTGCTTTCTCTAAACAAATAAGAAACTTGAGGAGATTCACTCTTACAAGCTTCAAGGTGCTCAATGACATTTAGTAAAAACCTGGCAGGGTATGAAGCATGCAAGAATAAGAAGTAAAAAGCAGCATGGCTTGCAGACAGCCCACAGGTGTTTTACAGTGAGAGCGCACAAAAGGTATCCACAAATGGCCCAATTCATAAAATTGAATGAATCCAAAGACAGATCATGAAAAACATTCTGAAGAAATCTTTGAGTTCATTAAGTCAGATTAATTGGAGTGCTTTATATTTGTCTAAATCAAATACTTCATCACATTCTTCATTTTTGGGCTTCACCAAATCAATCACAACGCTTGAGAAGGGCATCACTGATCAGAAAGATCAGTGACTGGTGATGCATTCCCTTCCAACTTGAGACTGTGCTGCTGAGGACAAGATGTAACTAGGTAAAAACGGTGGGAGAACAAAAACAGTCACACTCTCATGTGGACTGTACAGGCAATAAAACATTGTACAACTGCTGCCTTAGGTAGAAGTTACACTCCTGAAGAGACTACATCCACATCTAACTTTAAGACAAAAATGGCCATGTTAGCTCAGATATACATCAGTTTACCCCAGAAACTTGTCTGCAAGAGTATGCGAGCAAACAGGACAAACGTGATATTTTCCTTGAATATTCTCCCAACCTCCAATTATGTTCTGTCCAAGAATTTCATGAGCAATTTACCATTATTATCTATGAAAGACAGATGTTGATTCAGCTTATGTTATGCACTTTTACACAGTTCTGTGTGTGTACTTCTGCTTTATTTTCAATGAGCTTTGAGGATTAAAGGATTAATTCCTATTGGCAATAGCAATGCCATGTCCTGCTCCGTGCTGTGTCAGAGCTACACACTGACATTTTAGAATCAGCGGGTTAGAATGTATATTATGAAAAAAGGCTAAAAATGCATTTGGGTATTTCCTGTAAAAGCAAGAGGAGGAAGAAACCAAGGCTCAGAACCGGAGGAATCCTATCAGGTGTGAGACTCATGGAACACATGGCCAAAGGCCGTTTTAAGTGTGCTTACAGACTTTATTAAATGTCTATAAGCCATGTCCAGCTATGGAAATTCCTGAGCTGCATATGTTTTGAGGCCACACAAAAACTGGAAAGCACTGCATAATACAACACAATAAATTCATATTTATCAGGCATATGCTTTTGGTCGTTGCTAGTTTATTCAGCAGTCTTTCCCTGTTAGATATCTAACACAACTCCCTGCAGCCCCCCTTCTTCCAAACTGAAGAATTCTTACCTGATTGTTGCTCACACTGAACCCAAATCCTTTGTCATCCATTTTATCCTCCCACAAACTTTTTGAGTACTACAACCTTTTTAACATGCAAGAAATAAAACACAGCATTCAAGATACATGCAAATCACTGACATACAGTGGAATAATTACTTTTATCCTTTTTGTTCTTTTGCATCTTTTTTGTTCTTAATTCCTAAAAGTCAGTTTGCTTTTTAACTGCTAGCTGTTCTTTACTAACCTAAATTATTTGGTATCATTGCCTCCACATTGTTCACTGCTCATTCCCTATAATGGTTTGTTTTGGTTTTTTTTTATAAGCAACTAAAAAAATCCTTCCATCTGCAAAAAGAAATAATGGCACCCCTTTTAGGGAAGTGGTCTGTAATGCTATAGAGGTGTGGGAGACAGGTATAGAATGGGGCTGCTCACAACTGTTTCTCTTTCCTCCAGTACCTAGCAGTGGGAAAAGCTCTACTAAAACAGAGCCACATACACAAATGCATCTAGGATCAGCAATGGGGACAGACAAACCTATCTGAGAAAAAGAGAGAAACAAACGTACCAACCAAGGATTTTTAAGACGACTGCATTAATGACAAGATTTTTCTAACTAACTTGTCTATGCAACAGGTTTCTCCATAATGGTGGTTTTCTTCCACTGGACATACCTTATTATTGCTCTTATAAACTGACAATTAGGATAATTAATCCTGCTGGGTATAAATCAGACTCATTTGGAGTTATTTCTGGAAACAGGAAATAGTGTTTTAAGAGAATACTAATAGAAAATACAATTTAAAAGAAACAAAGCCCCAGAACAACCATCTTACATAGGCTCTGGAAAAGATTAACTAATGTGTGCTCATGGTTTAAAAGTATTAAGCAGCTTAAATCACCAAGTATTATAAAATCTCTTTAACCTCAAAAGGTTGAGCGATATATAATTCATATTGATTTGAAGTGAACTAAGGTCAGAACACGTTGGATTACCCTACAGGAAACAGCACAGAATTGGAGAGAAGCATATATTGAACAGGACAAAGATCAGATAAAAATAAATTAAGGGATCCAGAAGTAGGTGAAGGGCTAACCAGTGCTCCTTGTGCCAAAGTGTTACCAACACTCATATAAAAACATCTCTGCATTTATTTTTGATTCATGCAGAAATTTTGGGTAGAGACCCAATGTATACACAGCACATTCAGCAAGCAGCTGAAACATTCAAGAGTTATTGATTCAAATAGTAAGCTAAAAACAGTACTACCAACTCATATTTTTATTACAATTACACTTACTCATCTTTGCTTTCTCTAACATAAAGGGAATAGGAATCACAGTCACCTTGTTTAAAGCAATCTACTCACAGTGAACTCTTGTTGAAATTTAAGTCAGCAAGTTACTGATAATGACACAAGGTGAAGTAATGAAAAACTTGGCCAATTCTATGACATTAGCAAACCTGAATTGTTCACTGAGTTGGACTCCTGAAGCTTTACCACATAAGTCTATAAAACTAAATAATCCTTCTCCCTATACCAAAGTCCACAGTTCGGTCTAAAACGTGTCTCTCCTGTTATCAGAGCTCATAGGATTTATCCAGCACAGGACCCTAAAACTTCACTGACAAGAAATACTTAAATGATAAGTTAGAGCTGATTACTAAACTGTTCACTTGTTACTCTTCCTACTGTAGATAGGCAGGAAAGAAACTCAGTTCAAAATATTCCTTTGTAAAAGGAAGTAAACACAAAGTTAATCAGAGGACCATCTGTCAGGTGATATTATAGGGGGAGTGTCTACTTAGCAGAGAAACAAAATAAACTGACAAGCCATTATTATTCAACTCAGTAGTAATTACCTGTGTACCACAGCTAGTTTTTATTTTTTAGCATAACCCAAAGCAGAACTTGATTCACTGATAAATACTAGGGTTGAAAACTGATGCTTATTTTTAGAGTCAGTTCTATGAATTTTTACAGCTACCAGGTTCTTTAAAGCAAGATACAGTAAAAATTGCTTTTTCTATAAATACAAGCATACATATACACCAGCTTTAAATTAACATGCTAAAAAGTCTGTATATATATATATATATATATAGTTTTTATAAACCCACAATCAACAACTATGTTTTGGTTGTTTTCTGATTTTTGTCTTTTGTTTTTAAACAGCATTTACTTTTCCATACAATGCACATTAAATGTTAAGAGCGTTTTTAACTTAGTGATTGCAATAAAGGCCTTCATAGATAGAAACTGAGTTTCTGCAAAGGAACAATCTCAATGTTAGTGTGAAAATTAACCCCAGATTTGACAAAGCATTCGGGTATGTTAATTTAAGCACCTCCCTAAACCCCAATATAAACAGATTCAAAGAGGCACAATTACAAATGCCATTTAATTATGAGCTTGAAATTTAACATACACTTAAGTGCTTTTCTTCACTAATTATTATTAACTGGGTTGCAATAACTGAGCTTTATTTTAAAAATACAGGAAGAAGTTTGATAGCTATTTTTCTCCTGATCTCTCCAGCATGTTAAAACTCTTCCTTATGGAGATGAATCCTGCATAAAAGCAAGCACACAACTACAATGCCATGTTGACATTTGACAAAGGAAATGTAATTCAAATAAGAAAATGATCAGATTTTTTTTTAAAGTCTGAATTACAGATCTTCAAGTCATACAAAATCATTGATCCCTGAAAAATGTCTGGATTATGAACTAAAGACACAGCATTCCTCTAGGACAGGTGTAAAGATTAAGATTAGATTTACGGAACACTACTTTTTGTGGCATTTCTTTAATGGCTTTTAAAATAATCCTGAATATTATAATTATTATCAGCATACAATCACCCATATCAGCACTTACTTGAAGTGAGACCTTAAATTAGAGGGAAACATTTTTGTAACTCATGGCAATGTAAAACTTGAAAGATAAATCAGCCTTTGGGATACAGACTTACTGAGAGGGAGAGAAGAAAGGCAGGACTGACCAACTGTGTTAGTCCTTTTTCATCCATTCCTTATTTCCTCTCCTGCTGTTCTCATTTCCCCATTTTCTCTCCTGCTGAACTCATTTCTTCCATTTGCTTCCTTGACGAGTTCACCTTTTCTAACAACAGGAATATGTGTTCTGCAAACTCCCGGACAGCTCCGCAGCCACCATTGCTTTTACAAATATAACCAGCAGCTTTCTGAGCAACTACACAAGCATCAGCAGGTACCCCACTCATGCCAGCTTTCTTCAGGCATTCCACATCAGACTCTTCATTTCCTATGGAGAAAGGTGACAGATAAGGCAAAATATCGCAGAGGGGAAAAGCTGAGCAAATTCACTATCTTATTGTGTACATATTAAAAAAAATAAAGAAAAAGATAACATTTGTATTTGTGCCACAATTATCATCTGGGCAGCTCAACAGCAGTTTGTACATGTGAGTTCTTGGAAAATCTTAGTGATGTAAATGCTGATCACAATTCACACAATCTTCAGGTAAGAGAATGGTACTTTTAAGAGCAGTAAAATTATTTGAGCAGCTGAATAAACATTTGCAAACTGTACACTTAAGCTGCCACTGAAATACTGTTTTTGACAGAATAATATGGCTTTCAATTCTAATTCTGTTCATTTGTTTCCATTTCAGAATATAATCTATACAATATCCATCCGAAATGAATTACAGCTCAAAATTGTGAGCAGTAGCTGTATGCTTGTGTAATACCAAAAACTTTCCTAAATCTCATTATAAAATAAATATATCTCTTTTCTGTATCTCATGATAAATCTCCTTTGAGTGATCCTGCCCCTCTACTCTGCTCTTGTGAGACCTCACCTGGAGTACTGTGTGCAGTTCTCAACATAAAAAGGACATGGAACTGTTGGAACAAGTCCAGAGGAGGCCACAAGGATGATCAGGGGACTGGAGCACCTCCTGTATGAAGATAGACTGAGAAAGTTGGGGCTGTTCAGCCTGGAGAAAAGAAGGCTGCATGGAGACCTCATAGCAGCCTTTCAGTATTTGAAGGGGGCCTATAAGGATGCTGTGGAGGGACTATTCATTAGGGACTGTAGTGACAGGACAAGGGATAACGCGTTAGAACTTAAACGGGAAATTTAGATTGGGTATTAAGGAGGAAGCTCTTTACTGTTAGAGCGCTGAGGCAGTGGAATGGGTTGCCCAGGGAAGTTGTGAATGCTCCATCCCTGGCAGTGTTCAAGACCATGTTGGACAGAGCCTTCGGTGACACGGTTTGGTGTGAGGTGTCCCTGCCCATGGCAGGGGGGTCGGAACTAGATGATCTTAAGGTCCTTTCCAACCCTAACTATTCTATGATTCTATAAAGACAGCCAATATCTCCTTACCAAATTAGACATTGATTCACCAATGCCTTTACTAATCAGATTGCACCCTAAGAAGCCTAAAAATACACATCTGCTTTTGGTGATTGGGTGCTGTAATTTACATGTCAATCACATTAAGTTCAGCATATTAACAAAGCGCAAAGCGTTTTGAAGCTGAACAGCACTGTGAAGTTTTTATTTGTGTATACTATATAAAGTTTTACTATCAAAAAAAAGGAACTGACCTAAGTAAGAGACTTCTTTCCAGCTCAAACCCATGTCTCTCTGCCATTCCTCTAGGACTTCTAATTTATTTGTTGCACTAACTTTTGCTATACATCCCAGCTGCATGGCTGACAGTGTTTTTGAACAATCTCTGTCGGAGATGAGTCGAACCTATTAAAATAAAGTCAAGTTAGAATAAACTCTATATACAAAGAAATAAAGCAGATAAGATTTTTTATTAACAAACCAGATTTTTTTCTCATAAAAGCTCTCTCAGATATCAGAAAAGCACTGAATAACCAGTTTCTTCAATCAAAACTCAGAGCAGGTGTGATTAGCATTCAAAACCAACACTAGAGTCCTGAAGTGAAACACCATTCTTCAGGCTTCCCTGAGGTTCAAAAATATAAATGTGCATGTCTTTTTAAATGCAACATGTACTGAATAAAATACTAGGTATTACAGTACAGTGGCATGCTGACTATTTATTGCAATAGCATCTAGTTTAGCTACAGTGTGGAATAAGAGAATTACCAAGGAAGATTTCTGTAATACTTGCAGAAGTAGAAGATTACAAAGTATTTTCTATGACTCCTTTACCTAATAACATTATTTCATTTACTGTAGGACTTCAGAACACCAACAGAACAAACAAACTGACACAGCACAGCAGATAAATCTGCTGTTCATTCCAAATTTGACATTTTGGAAACAATGTACAAGGTAAGCTAAACCCAGATTTTTGCAGCAAGAATTTTACAAAATTCAGCCACAACTCCTCCAAGTTTTCTGTTCAAGCTGTGGACAAGCTTAAATTCCCTAATTGCTTTTAAATACTAAGAAATACTTGGACTTTTTTAAGTACAGAATGAACAGAGGTGGTACACAAAGCAGTAGATCAGCAACATATACCAGAAATACATGAACTGTGGCACAAAAACCAGGAGGTTTTTAAGGAAAGACTCCAGGTCACAGCAAGTATGGAAATGGGTCCTAGATGCAACAAAACAATGATTACAAACTTCCTTCCCCTTTTGCCTCACAGAAAATTAAGCTGAGGGAGTTTTGAAAGATCATCTACTCCATTTTACTGCCCCAAAGTAGCAACAGCTGCAAAGTATGTCATGAATGTCTCGTCTAACCTGTTCTGAAAGAATCCTACAACGGAGACTCCAAAAATGTACCTGGAGAAGTCTACTTGGGTTAAAGCTACTTTTGTCTTATCCTTGCCTATCTTTACCTGCAACAGAACTGGGTTAAGGCTCTTTGAAGGTAACCTAAATCTTTCCTTAGTTCTTACCCCCCAAAAATTCTTCTAGCTGTATCAAAGGCAGCAGCAAAGACAGAAAATAGCCAGGAGGCTACATAAATCCAAGCAAAGATTTAGATCAATAGAACTGAATAGTAGTTATAAAAATAGCAAAAGTAGGCATGTTACGATCTGGGTTCTTCCCATTTTTCATTCACACTGAATTCTTACAATTTCGAAGCATGTAAGTTATGGTTAAAACAACCATGAAGATAAAAGTGTTCGGGGTGTGATTTCCCCTCTCTGCAACAATCACGGTGATCTAGGATGAACCAGTTGATCTGTCTGGGTATTTCTTCCTCTCTATAGTAAGAGGTAACAACATATCCCTGCTTAGTAAAGCTGACTTCTAATTAATGAGTGTCTAGACTATACAGAACAATAAGACTAGTGCTAGCAAAACACTATAAAGATTTCTTCACACATTTTTCCAGGACAAAGAGATGCTATAGCTACTGTGAATGAGATTAAGAACTTTGTCAAAACATTTTAATTTTTCAATATGGAATCCAAGAACATTTGTTCCAACCCTGAACCAATGTACTATGCTGCTTGATCACAACTACTTTGAAGAAACTTCAACTTACATGCTGCAGAGTTTTATAATCTTTCGATGTTCAGTTTACACCAGGCATAAAGCCTCACACTTCAGAACACCACATACCTGGATTCCTCTTTTCTTTAATAGGTCGATACCAACAATGTCTCTATAATCGTAGCAGACCATTTCCTTCCGATCTTCTGACACATAAATGCGACCATTTGTCAGGCATCCATCAATACTGCAAACCAATAGCTTCACCTCCTTTAATGGCTCTTTGCCAAAATATCCAAAGCTAGATAAAGAAGTTACTTTTTAGGATGGAAGTTTCTGCACACTCCAAACCCCAAGTATTTAAAATACACACATGATCTTCAGATAATCAACTCTGAAATTCATTGTTTTTCTAATGTCTTTTCTCACCATTGTCCCTCTACAACTATATTTATTTTCCCTCTTCAAAGAAAAAAACAGAATGATCCAAAAGACAGCTCAGTTATGTTGCCTATTTAAAAACCAGGATGAGATTTATTTCCTTAGAATAACCTCTTACGTTCTGTAGCATTTATGTGGGGCAAAACCAAAATGGAGCAAAGGATGAAAAAGGCACAGAAACATACTCCTTTCTCACCAATTATCTCCTTACAGAAGTGCAGAGTAGCTGCAAACAAAAGGCAGCTGACAAGATGTAGTCAGCTCATGCCTTAAATGCAAATACTCTCAGTAACGTGCAGCAGTAAACTTGCTCCAGACCATGGAAGCCTAGGACAACTCAGGTGGGAAGGCCAGAGATGATGCTAACACACTGCTATAGTACAGTGAAGTTTACATTTTTCCCCAGGCTGAGCTTTCAAATAAATAACCAACAAACAAACAAACAAAACCCAAGCCCAACACAAACTCAAACATATAGCAAAGGTAATTTAGATGATTCAAACAGATATAAGAAAAAATGATGCATAGAAAGCGAGTTGTCCAATTATCTTTGATTACCTATATTACATACATTATGAATTCAGATGAGCACACTGAAACTATAAGAGATATCAAAGAAATAAAGGAATAAAAAGTGGTTTTACCTCAATACTCTCTGCTCTGCAATAGGCCAATCAATGTCTATATCAATATCCACACTGTGCTCTGCACGCATTTCATAGTAGGCCATTTTGCCACCCTAAATAGAACAGAACCCTTTAAAATATTCTGCTTGGCTTAATACAAGATTAAGAAACTCATACAATTTAGCACCATGTAATGAAAGCTAAGTATCTGGTTAAACATTGGTCACAACAGCTTGTATATGTGAATCATCATTTTTGCCAGTGACACAGAACCAAGCATGTAAAGGAACTTTTATAGGGAACAGTTAATAGTTGTTTTTATTTTACCACTACAGAAAGTGTGCAAGAAAGCTGCTATGCATTGTAGTCATTACGTCACACCGATTTTACCAGGTCTTTTACTACAGTAAAACAGAAATGCCTTTAGCACTTACCTAGTAAGAGTATGCTTATATTTTGTTTGCTGTCTACACAAACAATGTCAATTGAAAAGATATCCACCACATCCCAGTGTAATTGAAAAGAACCAAAAGCCCTAATCCTCTGAGAGTTAGTGGCCTGATCTGCATTGTACTACTCAGATCAATGCTTGCAAGTCCACACAGCACTAGCTGGTACTGCATGGGTCTGTACAAACTACAGACCTAAAGCTAGCATCTCAGCATTAGTGATGTATCTGGAAAAGAGCGAAGCAAGAACCTGGTATTCTTGACATATCTAGTAAGGTATTCCTGTTAGAAATACAGAAATATTTACACTGAGCTTTTTTGCAGTTCTGCTAATAAATACTGTAAATGACCTGTAAGATGGAGAACTTGTCTTGCATGAGAAAATGAAGAGACTATACTTGTAGACAAATAAACAAATAAAGTGAAAGCTGAAGTAAATGCATTTGTTCTGCATTACTATACTGGGATGTAAACATCACGAAAGTGAAAAAGACTATTTAAGTTACAGTATAAAATGGCCTAAGACTAAACTGGCCAAGAATGCAAGTTTATAAATTAAATGAGAAGCCTATAACACTGCATGAAGTTTTGCACCCTTAGTAACACTAAAATTAATTACAAGATGTGTACTTACATCCTGGTGAACTGATACGAAAGTCAGTAATGTACTGGTTTAGGCTTATAGCTATATACTACTCAATATTATTTGTATAAATCTGATTCCTGTGGAGGATGCTGTTACTGGAACTGTAGCTAGCCCTGGTAAGTTCCAAATAATAACTAAACTGTCCTGAGGTTAAAGTGCTGTTACTTCATACTGACTGCATCAGAAACAAAAGTACATTAATGAATTTAGAACCCTCTACAACAACAGTAAACAGTGTGTTATTCTAAAGAGCATGAAAACCAGAAGCACTAACCTGCAAGTAGCCTTTCTCAATCAACTGCCTCCTGGCAAAATAAAATGAACCATTTTCATACAGCTCCCCAGGCCAATCTTGCCTTCGGTATCGTTTTGCTGGATTCAGGTTCTGGGGTTCTGTCATTTTGTTTTCTGTTAACAAAGAAAAATTACAAAATAAATATTCTGGCATCTCTGTTCAGAGTCAATGAACTGTCTTTAAATAGTTTTCTACTGAAAAATGAAGGACACAATGCAGTCACCAACTTCTTTCATTATGGCCTCTCATTGCTTAGCTTTATAAAGGATCATTGAGTTGCCTCTTTTTCTTGGAGCTGTGGATAACAAACCAGAGGACTGCATTGCGGTTCTAGAAGAGGAAAGAAAAATCTTTCATTCCAGCTTTTTTTAAAAACAACAACAAAGCAAAATAGTAACAACCACAAAAAAAAGCAACAACAAAAAAATCCCTGAGAGGTCATCAGCTCCAAAACTGGCCATCGGCAGAGACACTCTTCTAAAGAGTCAAAACCCCCAATTCAACTACCTATGCCTAAAACCAGGAATGCCCTGAACGAACAAGAGTTGAGGGGACTAGCCTGAAATCTGGAAGAGCATGCAAGAAGAAATTTTACCTGTGAAAACATCTTGGCACTTCCCCAAAATATTTCCTATTTAAGGACGCACATCATGTTAACTTCTCATAACTGGTTTGATCAGTGCCCACAATGAATAAACAAGTGACTTTGAACAAACATCCTGTAAGATCCCATATTGTTATCTATGCCAGTAGTGCATGCAGCAGAAACTGAACCAGGAACCAGATTTCTGTCCTTATGCCACTCAAATTCACACACACAAAGCAGCTAAAATTCACCAGCTCTCATGATCTAGGAATTATAAAAAAGTTAGAGGGCATTCTCAAACACCCAAAACATCCCGAGGCTTTAGTATATACACAAATGTCTTGTCCTTCATAAATACACTAGAGCTATGTGCTCAATGAAGCAAAACATTTCCAGAGAGACATCTTTCTCTTTCAGAATGCACTATTATTAAACCTTTATAAAGAAGGAACAACAGAAAGACACAGGAAAAGATATAAAATTCTTTTAACATAATCAGTATTTTAAAGCCATCTGGACAAAGACTAAAAAATAAATAAAAAGAGTACAATACAAAACTGTATGATGCTTTGTAAGCTCAAAAAACTTTCATCTGAAGCAATTTATATCACAACAGAATAATTCTAATGTCCAAGTAACAAGTTTATTTTTAAAACACAATGTGACAGTACCTGAATCAACTTGTTTTGAAAAAGCGTAAGACATTTCTACTTCACTCACAGCAGCAAAACTAATACAGATAATGTGCAGAACAGTTCTTTGTATAAGGACAAAAGGTAATTCTATAGCTACAAGGTACAATCTTTATTTGCACGTAGAGTTCAGCCTTTAGTCAGCTAGGCAGCTGTAGCTGAGAGGCATATTTTCACTGGGAAAAATAGTCAATTCCTTCTGTATGAGCTAGTTAACATGAGCTCTGTCCTCATGACTCAAAGGCAGTATGCAATTTCACATATGTCAGCAGCCAAATTAGCAGGCTGAAACACACCCTAAGTCTTCAGGCTAAGAGGTTGCCATCCCATCTGCCCTAACACTTCACCTCACATTATTTGTCATTTGTTAGCTACTGCAGAGTAAGAGCAAACACTTTCCTAGTGAAGACAGGAACTCGGGGTCATGTCTACATGCACATGAGCACCTATTAAGCAGTTTACATGTAAAGTTTTTGGGAGTTATTTTGAGCCTAGGCAAGCTAATAACATTTTAATTTTCAATACCTTTGCAATTCTACAAAACAGTTACAGAAAGGCTGAGCAACGATCAGTAATATCAAAATAGCACTACTTAGAAGGAATTTCTAAGCCATTCCACACCTCCCTACTTTTACATTAGGAAGGATATCACTTCCTGATGTAAATATTATTGGCATGAAAATAAATCATTTGAAAAAAAATTATTAAGTGTAACCAGAAACACCTAAATATTACCTCCTTTTTTTACCTCGCTCCATCTGAATTGATGTCGTCTCACAACAGAGAAGACAGAATCAAACCCCTCTTTCTGGATCATATCCGCCACTTTTATAAGATCACTGGGATGTAAACAGGGAGATGTTGCTTGAATATTTCCTACAATATCAACCTCTAAAGAAAAAGAAAGAAATGCTTATGAAACAATATTCTTAATTGGTATGAGTAGATGCCACAAAAAAAAAGAGAATCTTTAGCTTTTATTTACTGAAAGCTTTACTTATTTTTCTAAGTAATAAGTAGCTTTACTTATGTTTCTGAACAATAAGTGCATCTTCGCTCTGCAACTACACCATAAAGGGTCAGCATATTTCATTACTGATTTACCATGATGATGATTAAGAAACTCCCTGATAGCTTCTAGAGAAGTTGAAGAGTCTTGAGAAACTTCAGGGCTTCTTCGATGAACTTGAGCACCAAACTGCTTTGCAACCTTCTCAATTTCATCGTGGTCCGTAGAAACCCATATACTGTTGGCAGACAGTGACAGAAATGAATATAAAGAATAAATCCCAGAACTGTTGACTTGTCCACCATAATCTAAACTGAATGACACTCTATGCACTACACCTTGCAATGAAGGGAACTAGTTCTTTTATTTGCATTAGTAAGACTATAAAGCAACTTTCAACAATAAGGATAAAACATACAGATTCATATTCACCAGACTGTAAAAATCTCAAGCTTGGGCTGCATTTCATAGAATCATAGAATAGTTAGGGTTGGAAAGGACCTTAAGATCATCTAGTTCCAATCCCCCTGCCATGGGCAGTTTAATACTACCTTCCATGTGGGAAACTTAAGCAATATAAAATTCAGAAGTGTTACCAGAAAAATCCAGTGTCAGCACCCCACAAGTTGTTAGGCATACTAACAGATCAATGAATTGTGAATGGGTTGAACGAGGCATTCAAAATCATCTAAGAGTTCAGAAACAAGGCTGACAAGAGCTGCCACACAGATAGAAGATGAACTTATCTGCAAGTGTTTTAAAATGTGTTGATTAGGCTCCATAAGATCCCAGAGAAAGAGCTGTTCAAGTTACAACCACGTATGTTTTGGCACAGAAAACCTTCAGTACTGGTAAAACAAGACTGTGATTGTTCAGGGTTAATAAACATTTACAAAAGGAAGGGCCAAGTCTGAATATTATGTGATGACGAACACTGGCTGAGCACTGTGAGGCCATTACTGCCATCACTGTGACAAAAAAGCATGTGATATAAAACCAAAAAATATGAAAAATAACCCTTCTCTCAGCAACACTGGCATTCTCAATGCACTCTACATAGCAAATGGTGCTTTAGTCAAGTATTTTTCAAGCAAAGACATCATGGGATCATCAGAATAAAAATATGTATGACAGTGACAGCAATGTCAAGTCACACCCAGCTGAACAAATGCAGAAGAGGTATTCTCCATAAACTTCTTCAGGCTGGTTAGCTTAAACACACACTCACCAGTCAACTAACAGAGTTATGTTGTGTAACATGTATCCCATCAACACAGCTGTTTCAAAAGTGACTAGAAAAACCTAATATTCCATCTAATGCACTTGTTATGCATCAAGCGTTAGGCTGCATAACCCTAAGTGGCTTCCTGTTGGGCAAATTCAAGTGCCAGATAGAAAACAAGAAAGTCGCTCAAACCACCATATCCACCATAGGTCTTTAAGCCATATAGATTCACATGCATTAAGTAATTATCAATTATTAAAAATTTCTAGGTCAGAAATGGTTTTGATGACTTCTTTATTAAAAATAAATCAACTCAACTTCCTCAATTTTTGAGATACAGTTAAAAATGACTTTATTCATTGTGAGCACTGATTAAACCAGTTATGAAAAGTTAACATAATGTGTGCCCTTAATACAAAATAGATAATGGTACAGCAGTGAGCCACAGAAGGTTCCTGCTTGCTTCCAGCTCTGAACCTTGCTGGGCTACACTGCTACTTGACTACATCAAGTCCTTGCTTTGATATAATGCAGGTGTGCTTTGGGAACCTGCACCTAGGTATGCTACATATCAAGTGCATCCTAACCACGCACTGGTTTTAATTAAGTTTACCAGTAAGTGGGTAGAAGACTCCCAGTTTTGTTCTCACAGAAAAAAGAAATCTCTAATGACCATATTCTTAGCACTAACAAAATACTGATTCTGTCTAGGTCTAATCATTGCTACCAAAGTTTCCAGCACTGCCACAAACTAAGCTTCTGTTCTGTGTCACATGGCACACATGGTTATTTCCTTCCATTTGACATTTACAAGATTGCCTCTATGTGCTGTGCACAGCTGTGGGCTCCTTGGGGCAAAACTGGAGCAAGCCCAGCGGAGAGCCAGCATGATGATTGGGACCTCAGAGCACATGCATACCAGGAGATGCTGAAAGACCTATCTTGATTCAGACTTGAGAAGGTGAGAAGAAAAGGTGAGGGGGTTACTTTATTGCCATCTTCATGTACCTGGTGAGCAGGTGGAGAGTAAAGAGAGAAACTTCTCCTGGATGAGCACAAAACTAGGACACAGGCACATACTGCAAGAACAGAAGGGCCAATTCAACCGGTTCCATTAAGGGTTGTCCATCAATGGAACCAGCACCCAGAACGGCTGTGGAGTCTCTGTCCTTGGAGATACTCAGGCTCAGCTGCATGTGGTCCCAGGCAATCCTAATGAGCCTGGCTTTGCACAGTGGGCCACTGGAGTCAGCCTGCAATCCAGTGAATCATGTTACCTACAGCCTGGCAGTTGTATTTAATGCTTCCATCTTAAAGAAGTATAACCATAATACAGTCAAAGACTGGTAAGGGTTGGAAAGGACCTTAAAGATCACCTACTTCCAGTCCCCCTGCCATGGGCAGGGACACCTTCCACTAGACCAGGTTGCCCAAAGCCCCGTTCAACACATACTGACAAACATCTTCAATCAGTGGCTCCCAATCACGAATCAGAACAACTTCAATTTCAAAGTACTGCACTGAATGACTAATTCCTTCATTCCTTCGCAGCTCACCCTAACCAGGAAGGAACGGCAGAGTTCCCGTCAGGGTGCCGCCTGCTTGCCTTGCCCTGCCCGATGCCTAATCCATGGGGCCACGTTAGCCGCATCCCTGTGCCTTCAGTGAGGGACTCCTGCTACACAGCCGCCTCATTCAGAGAGCCTGAAGACGTCCCGGGGTGTGACCACCCGCCCCACCACAGGCGCCTCAGAGCCTGTCACAGGGAAGGGAAGGGAAGGGAAGGCTGCCCCAGGAACCCGCTGCGCACAGAGCCTGCTCCCCCCACCACTCAGATCACCTCAGTCCCTCGGTATTAACCGACCAGCAACCCCTACCCACCCCCGACGGGAGTCAGACGGCGCATGCGCACCTGTGGAACACGCCGGCGTCGGCGGCAGCACGCAGCACCCAGCCCACGAGCGGCACCCCCGCCAGCAGCTTGATGTTCTTCAGCGGGATGCCCTTGCTGCCGCCGCGGGCCAGCACCAGTGCGGCCAGGTGGGCCCCCGGTCCACCCCCGTCTGCCGCCGCGCCGCCGTCCATGGCCCGGTACGGCTCCGCGGCCCGCGGTGCACACTGGGAAGTGTAGTCCTACGGCAGGAAGGGCCCTGGCCGCGCATGCGCGCTGGGTGTCACATGGTCAGCGGGGTTGGAAAAGGGCTTTATGGTCACCGAATCCAATTGCTGCCCCCAGGGCTGCCGAGCCCACCACTGAACCATGGCACTGAGGTCCTCATCTAAGTGGGGTTTGAACACCTCCAGGGACGGTGATTCCAGCCTGTTCCAATGCCTGAGCACCCTGTCGGTGAAGAAAGTTTTAATATCCAAGCTGTACCTTACTTGGTGCAGCTTGAGGCCATTACCTCTTGTCCTGTCACGTGTTACTTGGGACAAGAGACTGACACCCACCTCGCTACAACCTTCTTTCAGGTAGTTGTAGAGAGCAGTAAGGTCTCCTATGAGCCTTCCTCTCCAGCCTAAACAACCGCAATTCCCTCAGCCTTTTCTCATAAGACTTATTCTCCAGACCCTTCACCAGCTTTGTTGCCCTTATCTGGACATGGTCCAGCACCTCAACATCTAACAACCAATGTAGATTGGTTTTAGCCTAAATGCACAACCCGGCACTTTGTCTTGTTTAACCTCAAACCACTGGCTACAGCCCATTGATCCAGCCTGTCCAGATCCTTCTGCAGGGCTGTGTCATAGGGCAGGGTTAGTACTAGGGTGAAGGGGTATGGCAGCAAGGGGCACCTTGCTTAGGGGGAGAGAGGCAGCCTCCCCCCTGGTTCTGAAGACAGGGAGCCTATTTGTCACAGAGGGCTGTGCAGAGCCCTGTAACACACAGGAAGCAAAGCCCCATGTCTTAATGGGGTAACACTATCAAGACGGGATGGAGGGTCCGTGTGGCCGGAGAGCTGCACACGCACCAAGCGCCCGGATCCAGTGTGTTTGTCATCATTCACTGGTGTAAATCCTCCCGTTTCAGGGGTGTCTCCCGTGTCGTGCCCTTACAGCCTAACGCATCCCGGCAGAGGGCAGCGTGGTCACACCGGAGCCCGTCGGTATGGAAGGGAAACGTTCCATCACTGCGCCACCTCGTGGAGAGTGTGTTAAAGCATAAGACCATAAATAAATAACAAATAAATAACATCAAATCGCGACGTTAAGTTATGCGAATTTGCATGTAGAAACCGGGTAGATAAAATAAAGTAATACCATAACCAATATAAGGCTGCACAGGAATTTGTATTTTAATGTAATTTGAAAAATGGAAAGTTAAGGCTGTTTAGCATCATAAAGTCACTCCTGGACACTCTGGTGTCAGTTTGTAGTGTAAACATATCACATGCCATTCACTGCAATCCTCTTCAGGTTATTTGAGATGTGTTGCAGAGCAGAAGGACCTCATCTACCACTGACAAAGTTATGTTCAGCCCTAAGCAGGCATTTGAGAAGAATAACTGTTGCATGTTCTGTTGTTTCTTTCTGAAGCAGACATCTGTTCAAAGAATGAGAGACAGCAGACAGAGAGCTTGCTCTTCTGCTGTGCAGATCAAGGCAGATCAACAGCAGACTGAGTGCAATGAAACATATGCCTGGTCAGCTTCAGTGTGAAGTCTGATGATCTTGCTGAGAGCTACCAATTCTGGTGCACAGGCTGGAACCTCCAGGAGAGTCTGTCAGTGCTAACTTTTTAACCTGGCACAACTAGTTTTCTAGATGCTACCTGTCAACCCTTTTAGACATAGGTATAAGAAGAAAGAATATCAGACTTCTGAACAAACACAACAGCTACATGGGGCACTTCTGCTGCAAACAAATGCCCTTTTTTGGTTTTTGAGAAGATAGAAGTCCTTCCGAGGTCAGATTTGTGGACTTTTACGAAAAATAGTATTATTTTGGGCAGTTCTCTGAGAAATTCCTTTAAAGCAGCCAGAGATGACACTTTTATAATGTAAGCATACAAAGCTTTAACAATTGAAGAATAAGAAATCGCATGCTGTATTTCTTAGATAATTGTAACAATATTCAAAATACCTGTTAAGTAGCAGTGGGTTAAAAAATCTGCATGTTGCTCCATCACATTGTGAAAATCGGATGGTTTCTCAACAATAATATTTCAGCTACATAATTCACTTCAGTACTTTCTCATAGTCCAGGAATATCCCAAGCACAGGGCTCAGTCTGGATTCAACTTTCATTTACAGAGAAAAGAAATTACATCAGGAGATCTGGCCTACATCACAGATCTAGATAGGTTCCATAGTTCATCTAGTAAGAATTCCTTTTGAAGGTCTGTGCACAATTAAAACCTGTTTGTTTGCAGTTTTGTTTTGTTGTTTGTTTGGGGTTTTTTTCACTTCAAAAGCAAATCTTTCACTTAGAGGACTGAAATGGTCCTCAAGCAAGTGTCTTAAATACCTTTGTCCTTCATAGACATGAGTCTAACCCAGTCCTAAAGACTATCAGTAATGTTGACTGCATAACCTCTCCAGGCAATCTAGAGATTCATATGAAAGCAAAGCTTTTCCTAATCTTCACTGAATCTTCTTTTCTGTAACATAAGACCATTAATTCTCATCCAAAACAGATCTCAAGAACATATTATTTCCTATCTTTCTGTAGCACATATGTGTGCTTAAAAACGGGCACCATCTCACCTCTTAGACATTTCCATTTCAGGATCATGTCACTAGTTCAGTTTTCTCCTAGTTCAGATCTTACAGATTTCCAACTATCACCATTATTCTTCTTTGGTAATCTTATAATGTAGTACTCAAAATGAAACAGAATATTGCAAGTGGGCGAAGCAGAGAGATGTCTACTTCATATACCTTGAGGGCTGTACTCCCAGTCATACATCTCTCTATGATTTGATTTACGTTTTCTTGCACAATATTGTCATGATTCAGCCAGTGGTTCATTATGGCCTAATATTTGATTCTGCAAGAGCTGTTACATAGTCAGATGCTTCCAACCTCTGCCTTTGCATCTGGCTATATCTGCCCAAGTGCATTATCTTGAATTGATTTCTGCAGCAACCAGATCTATCCCTATCTTAAACTATTTTAATGTAACCACTTTCCTCTAGTTTATTTATATGACAGCTATGTGAGGCCTTGTCAAGAGTTTTACTAAGCTTAAGGTACATGGGATTTACTCTACTTTCCTCTAGCCACAGGCCTGGTTTTGTAGGTTGAAATGATACTTATTTGACTTGTTCTAGGTCAGCTATTATTGACTGCTATTAATTGCTTTGATTTCTTTTATGTGCTTACCAAACTTGTTCATTATTTATTCCAGCAGAGATTTTTTACTAGTATCAAGTGTTTGACTAATGGTTCAAATGCATCCGTATAAAATTTCAGTTCAGATCAAGAACGCACTTCTGAACTGAGTCTCAAAGCACATACAAACTGTTACTGCTTCATACTACTTGCTAAAGCAGACATTGCAAATAGCCCCCAGGCTCTTCCTTTCTCCCCATTTTTAACACAGTGGGTATTTTATGCTTTCTAATCTTGGTAACTGTACCTGGCTCTGAAATTTCTAGCCAGCTGCTTCAATATCCAAGGATGAAACTGAGCTCTGAGCTAGCTTGAGTACATATTACTCACCTAAATACATTCTGACTCGCTTCTTCTGTATTTGTATTGATGTCTTGCTCCTGAAGGGACTGTGTGGGTAACAGTATTCAGTGAGATAAGAACATTTGCTATTCTAATAATAGAGCAGTAGAGAACAAAGCAAAGAATTTAATGCTTTCTGCTTCTTTGGAATATGTATCCCGTTTTATGTAATCATGAAGTGGCCTGCAGGCACAGGTTTTCCAGCATGGAGGAAGGGATTTTCAGCTTTCTCATCACCACATCCTACATCACGTAAACTAGTTATGGTCCTGTGACTGTTGAGCCCTATCATGCCCAATTGTCCCTAAACAAATAGGGCCAAACTGGCTCATTTCAAGGAAATACTGGTATACTAGTAAAATTAGTGGGAATAAATCTATTTTTAAAGTATGTTCCATGCCATATGATTCCATTGGGGATAACAAAATCTGTGAATTTCCTTTCTGGCCACTATTCAGTTGCTATAAAATACTGTATTGTAATTTCAAGAAAGAAGTCCATTCATTCATGTATGCAAAAGCAAATGAACAAAACTGAAGGCATTCAATAGGTCTGTGCTTGAGAGTTACTGTGGTCACTGTTCAAAGGTTATAATCTACTAACAGGGAGCACATCATGGAACTTAAGCTATTAATTTAATGAAGGAAACCTCACTAGTAACAATAGGTGTCATGTGCTCTGCCTATACATGAGAGCTGGAATAAAGGATAACATATCCTTATAAAAAAGGCCAAGGAAGTCTTCAAGGGTCTCAGATTTCTTAAAAGCAGATAGATAGAAATATGATCACTTGGAGCTTACACTTGACTTAGTGTATTACTGCAGAAATTCTGTAGAAATTAAATGGAACAAACTGCAGCAGCATACTGAAATGCAGTGTTTCATTCAGTGCCTGATGGATGGATTGTTGGCAATCTCGTGTACACAGAAGAAATCATAAAGAGCAGAAATACATATATTTCAGAGTAATTTCAAACGAAGTGAAGTCTTTATTATTACTCCCAATACTATAACACTATTTGACAAATGGTGTTGATATTGCCTATCTAGCTGTAAAATAATTACTAAATCTTGTGATAACAACACTGATTTATATTTAATTTTTACCCAAAATAATCCAAACAACTTTGTAAATCAAGTCAGCATTGTGGACATTTAGGCTTGTACTTAATTTTTGATGTGACTATGATTCATCCTACTTAACTCTAGGTGTATGAGACAATAAACTGAGCCTAAATTTGTATAGCCAAAGTATATAGTTCAGGTAGCCTTCAGAAGGTACCTTTAGAGAACAGTTGAAGGCACCTCAGAAAGGGTACATCAGCAGCTGGAAAATTAGTTTTAGCAGTGCTAGCTATCCTACAATACTCTGCTATTTCAGATGTCAGGTTAGTGTGTCCTGATAACGTGGATAAGGTTATGCTTTTAGCCAGATCTGCAAGCAGAAAGAATCTGTTACCTTGGTTGGTTCTTTTTTCTTCTATAGTATGATTTAGTTGTGATCCTCCCTAAAACCTTCTTCAAAAGTTCCCTCCTTCTTAAGGGACTTAGTATAGGAATGATATTTTCTTCCTGTATTTGGTGGCTTTTCACCCTTTTTATTCCAACTTGCATGTGTTGTTACAATATCAGGAAACCTCATGGTTCAGCATTTTGTGATCATTTTTTCTAGCCTACTGTTCTTACATCTTCCCTCCACCAAGTAGCCTATGAGAGGCTAGCTGAATCCCAACACTATGTGATAGTTGTCGCCAGCTGGTAAAGTAAAGGACCAAAATTCCTGCTGGGTTTTCCTTCTTAGGCTGAAACTGAAGAAATGTTGAGGGAAACGGAGCTCTTTGATCAAAATAAGGTGAAACGGAGAGGGGACATGGCAGTAATCATCACACCAGTGAAAGATTGCTGCAAGAAAAACATGAAATATCATGTGAGTGTGTTTAGGACAAGAACTTACAAGCTTGAGTTAAATCACAGGATATTCAGGACAGATATCAGAAATGGTAACTGGGAGGGCGATTACCCCTATGTTGCTTAGGGAGTATGTGACATCTTCCTCATTGGCAGCTGACACTGACATGGTATTCGAATTTGGTTTAGGCAGCATTGGGTGACCTGGACAATCTCTTTGAGTCTCTTCCATCTCCCTTTCTGTTTAATTTCTTAATATTATGATTTGCAAAGAAGACATTCTCAAGAAGAAAACAGAGAACTCAAACTCACTAATACACACAAGTCTGAGAGAACATTGTAACAGGGGTTAAAAGAGGTGAAGGAGAGAGGGGACATGGGAATATAAGTTTAAATTCATCATAAGCAAACCCAGTGCTAGATCTTAGAGAAAGATAACTTTTAATCTATTTTCAAATGTCTATGTAAGTTGATGTTATGCACTAACCTCAAATATTTCACTTGCTGACAGTCCCACATCACAGTTAAAAGCACCTACATCTGCCTCCCTAGCAAGGATCACTTGTGTGCAACATAAATAGCAAAGGACATTATCTGTTATGTGTTCATAATTTCTCTGGAGTTCTTCTTGATTGATAAGAGTAACTTGTTTTTTGACAAATATTTGATAACCTTTAGGAATAAACACTTGTTATAAGGCTCTCCTTTGCTTGGGGTTTTTGTTTCCTTCAGTCTCCACAAATCTTAGTCAAAGTTGCTGGGTTTGCCCATTTTTTCATGTTTGTTTGAAATGCATGTCTGTTTTTTCAAGGCCGATGGGAAAAGAAATACTTTATGTCATATGCTGCAGCCTCGTTGCTATCTTACTGTTCTGAGGATGCAGCATCTTCTGTGTGATGTCTTCTTGTCTTAGAGTGCAGGCCTTTTGGGCTTGACCTAAACACCACATTACTCAATTTTACTGCTGAGAACAATGTTCTGGGAACAGTGTCAAGGGAATGATGTTCTTCATTATCAGTACAGGCTATTCTTTTACCCCTTGTTCTACTGTCTCATCTGGTGCTTTCACACACATGTTTCCATTCATATTGAGTTCATAACTCTTGGTATTTTTTTGTTACAAATCTCTATAACTTTAGCAGCCAGTTTACTCATTTTATCTGTTATCATTAAACAGTTTATCTGTCTGAGTCCATAAACATCCTCAATCTGCTGCTGCCATTTGTCCACTATATATGTCAAAACTATGAAATGCATGCTTACTTTGCACATTAACAAATACTTTCACTTGATTCACAGGAATGTGTATATAGTGCCTCCTTTTTTGCTGACACTGAACATCCCTCACTGCTACTAATGGTTTTGGTTTGCCAAGTACAAGGCTTTGCACATTGCTTCTTAGTAGAAGAGAAACCCACAATCAGAACAGTTTGCTTTAGTTGTACCTAGTCTAAAGCAGTTTATACCTTTCTTTCTCTAAAGCAGTAGATTTAGTTATAGATTCAAACAGCTCATAGTCTGACATGTCTTCTGAAACTTCTCCTGTAATATAGCCCTGTATAACTGCATAAATCAGAATTAGCAATCCATAGCAGTGGCCGCATGCCATTTCAGCAGCTGGTGGTAACAGTGCCATCTAGTGCCATTATTGTAGCAGCGTTAATACTATGTGGTGCAGAAGCAACTAATAATCAACTGAGAAAATCATCAGAGGTGCAGTAGGAACTCTGCTTAAATCATCCTTCTTATACTAACAATTATGTCAAGATGTGTCCATGGAGAACTCTGCAAAATCACCAGCTATTTTTACTGCAGATAGATTTCCAAGACAGTTATCTATGATTATTGCACATGGAATAACTTCTGCAGATGCTGTTATGCTATTACTGCTTGCAGTTTCTAATTACTGTATTTTTTGCTTCTTTTACAGTTATGCTGAATTGGAATTCTTATTCTGCACAGAGCATAACTTACAGGTATCAGGCAAACGGTACTTTCCCTTTAAGTGAAATTAATCCCTTGTGCACGCATGTAGCTCCTCTTCCTTTCAATATAAACACACTCCCTCTGTCTAGGCCTCAAGCTGGATGGGAAACAAGTACAGTAAAGTGTTGTTGTTTGGACCAGTTCCTATTTCCAATCTCATCACTGACTGATGACCCATGGAGTAAGCCCTGTGTCGTGGTTTAAACCAAATCCGCACAGTTCGTTCACTCAGAAAGCTCATGTGCAGCTTGAACATAATTTTGTGGGGTCAGATAAATAGTCCTTTTAATAATTTCTCTGTGAGCATGTGAATCATGGAGACTGTACAAAAGATCAGGCAGAGATCAGGGTCTCCTGATGCTACCTTTGTAATTGTTGATGGGAAATCTACTTCCCACTCCCCATTACTTGCGCAATGTCAGAAAGTCCTTGTTGCTCTCGTGCCCCTGTGTTTAGCAAACTGTCTTCTCAGACCCAGAGGCATTTTGTGTCACATTTCCATAGCGTCACTTGCCTCAATGCAGCTGCTGAGAATGTATTACAGAGCTCAGGTCTGCACGTACAATCTTCCTGTTTCACTACAATGGAACTTTTTGGAAGATGGTTCTCACACTCTAGCTAATCAGTTAGGAAATGGCCATTTTGGACTACCCATACAGGAACATGGGCCACATCTCACTCACCAGTATGTGAAGGGGTCTTACAAGGATACCAGAGAGGGACTCTTCATCAGGGACTGTAGTGATAGAACAAGGGGTAATGGGTTTAAGCTAAAGCAGGGGAAGTTCAAGCTAGATGTAAAGAAGAAGTTCCTTCACAGAAGAAGTTCTATGAGGGTTTTGAGGCACTGGAACAGGTCACCCAAATAAATAGCAAATGCCTCATCCCTGGCAGTGTTCAAGGCCAGGGGGACAGAGCCTTGTGCACCACGGTCTAGTGTGAGGTGTCCCTGCCCATGGCACGGGGGTTGGAAATAGGTGATCTTAATTTCCTTTCCAACCCTAACTATTCTATGATTCTATAATATGCATTTGTAGACACAGTCATAGACATCTGAGATAAATTTTAATTCTTCATTAACGCTACCCAAATATGCTGATCGTGGAGTAAAGAATTATTTTGTTAGTGAAGATATAGAACATTCAAAATATCTATAATATAGAATGAATTTCTATATTTATATTTACAACAAAAACAGCTTAATACATGCAATTTTGGTTGAAGTGCCTCCCAAGGGGAAACAGGTAGCTGAGGTGACCATTAAGGTCAGCACATGTCTAAAGGGGCATTAGGTGATTCATTTACTGTAGACTTTTTCCTTGCTGCATCTTGGAAAAGTGTTGGACACAGAAACCTCTACTTGATGGAAACAGACTTTATCTAGTCATCTTATTGTCTTCCATCTTACGATGTGCTTACCCTTTGCAAGTTTGTTGTCACTTTGCAATAATATCTCTGTAAACAGTTCAGGAGGTTTTGGGAATGTGGGACTAAAACCTAAATCTGTCCTACTATGTCAAATCGTTTTCCAAACCACAGTCCAAGCCTGGTACAGAGCTGGTCTTTTAAATATTCTACCATTCAGTACTACACAGTGCTCTGCTTTCAATTATTTAGGCTACAACTTGCTTTTATTATATGGTATGTGTTGCATACCATGTCTTAAAGCAATTTAGGAGATTGTCAAGTGCACAAACAAGCTTTCCTGGGAAGCCTAAGGCAAATCAGACATCACCCCTGTGCCTTATCTCTAAGGAAAGAACTCCTGGACAACATTAGTAACAATTGACAACACAGCACTTGCAAGGACCTGTCCCTTGGATGGTGCCGATTAGATCTCTTCCCTGTTGGGAGTATTTGAAATGCATTAAATCTCCTTTAGCTGTCATTAACTGTGAAAGCTACCTAAAAATATCTGTTCAACTGATATTTTTCCTAGGCTGGCTTAAGTGTACTTAGGCAGAAAGTGCAGAGATAGCTGCAATGGGATGCCGTTCTGGAGCTAGAGCTTCTCCTGATGCTGACCATGGCCACGCTGACCACAAGCATCCAACTGTTCTGTCAATCATTTTAGTCTTCAGGCTAAATTGCTCATGGAAATATCATTGCAGGGTAATTTTCCTTCTGTCTTTCTTCCCATTTCCCCTAATAAAGTACTCTTAACTCAGGCCATTAACCTTTTGTTTTCATTGATGCATGTCTTATTGCTCAAAGGGGGTGACACTTTTGGTCTGATAGCAAGAAAGGTTGACAGAGAGGAGAAACTTTCCCCTGTATCACTCTTCTTGCTTCCATACATAGGTGGAAGATGCCTGGATACTGGTACTTCTTTTTATTATTAATTATCTATTAATTATTACTTTTATATTACTTTATTTTTTATGTTACTTTTATATTACTTTTATTTATTTATTAATTATTTATTAATTATTACTTTAATTATTAACAGATACAGGCCAGGAACTTAGAGGAAGGTACAGTGCTAGTAAGCAAACTCATCTTCCTTGGGAAACTTCATCAGCTTCTGTCTGTGAAAGACAAAGTTTATAAATCTGAGACTGTTAATGCCTTTGTATTTTATTTATTGAATGAACATCATGTTTTAGCTTCTGAGATTCCAGCAACCTCAATACTTGCTTCATAAGGACTACAGAAGAATATTGTTGTAGATACCTACATGATATGATGGATGTTGTATTGAGCACTTTTATTGGTGAAACCTGATAATGAAACACAATATTTTATAAGGGAACTGTTCTGCCATTGTTAAAACCATTGTAAATTTTCATGCTGAAAGCTGAAATGCATATTTGCAGGAGAGAAAGCTTTCTGAAGAAGAACCTTGTTTACTATTCAAAGTGTGTCCATAAACTGTGGTAAATGTAGTAGGAATATTATGTATTACAAAACAGTATTTCAGTTTGGTTTATTTATCAGAATCCCATTTTACTGGGTTCCCCCATGTATGTGTTAGCACATTAAGTAACTGCATCTTCCCATACATTCCCCATCCTCTTTATCTTGAATTCATATATATCTCTTTCTTCTTAGCTCTGGAGATTTCCTCAGAAAATTGGTTCTCAGGGGTATCAGGAATCTGCATCTCCTCCCACCTTCAGTGGAAATGTACTTTAGCATTGATTGTTAAGAAGTTAAGATTTTCATAATATGGGGCCTAAAGTTACTGTTTTGCATTTTGAAAATGCTAGAACAAGTGTCATAGGAATCTGAAAGATACTTTTTTCTGCCTAAGGCTTTTCACAATGTTATCATAATTTTCACCTCAACAAATATGAGATACTAAAGACTTTCAAGATGTGAGAGAAAAGGTTTTCCAACTTCTTCTCTGTGTTTTTCTACTAAAAAAGATCAGAAAATAATATAAATAGTAGAAAATATAGAAATAAGAGAGAAAAAACTAGAAAAAAGAAAATGAGGCTACATTTTTCATAAGTAAAAAGTCAAAACATTAGAAAAATACTTTGAATTCTTTTTTATGAGTAAGACACAAGCTTCTCAAAGCAAAATTCCAACCAACTCTACTAGTCACAGTTTTCATATCAGCTTATATTGAACCAGCTTAATTAAACACTTGCTACTTGGGCTGAGCAGTAAGGATTAGACAGCATATGAACCTGAGAAACTTCAGAATACAGCTGCTCCACAATGGACCTGCTTGATTTCATCAACCCTGAAAATGACCAGATTCCTTTCTTTTTTCTTTGGATCTCACTGGGTTATTTTAGTCAAAGATTACTCTAGTCAAAGCCAACTTGTCTTACAAGAGGATCTGCTTAATACAGGTAAGAAGGATGTGCAGCTGTATTATTCCTCAAAGTCACAAATGTTCCTGCAGGCATGCCCTGAAGCATCTGTCATTTCTCTTCCCCTCGTTTTTTTCTCACAGTTTCTTCCTCTCTTCTGTGGAACAAAATGAATCAGAATATCATTAGCTGCTTTTTCCAACAACATAATATTGCCATAGCAACAGATATAGTAAGTTTGGGTTTTTTCAGTCTAAATAAAAGAGTGTGCATACACATCAGCTGCTGAGGACATAATACAATATACAAAATGCTTATTGGGCATATTACATTCTGGTTTCATGAACTCATATTTCCATCTAGGATTTTCTGAAGAGGGAAACGGGAGTTTGACCTCTTGAAGATATCATTTAATCTGTTCAGATGTAACATGTCATGACTATATGATTCTCACCAGTAGTGGCTGTTGCCTTATGTTTCAAATCTAAACCAAATTACAGCCAACTGCTTTCAGACATGTATTAGCCAGCAGTTAGTTGCTGCAAGTTGGCTCACAGAGTCTTTTTCACTGTACATAAAAAGCACACTTTAGTTTGAAATACCTGCTGTATGGTGATGCATCTACACACCAGATTTGGATCCGTTGTGCAGATGGAGTTCATTTTTTAATTGCAGATGGAGTGATAAGCAATATGTTACTTTACACGTAACACACACTCATGCACATATACCAGATCTTCCTATCTCTGTGATAGTTGGAAGGGTAAATCAGTTCATCAGAACATCTGAATGCAGGATCACATACCGTCAGTTGACATACCAATTTACAGACTGCAAATCTGAATAGAGTGATTCTGGTCATGTTTGTTCAATGATCTCCAGATTGCCTCAGCATGTCAGCATTTTGTATGCTAAGTTACAAAAGAATCCATTGGTCCACTTGAAATGAGATAGTGCTTCCTCTCAAGCCCGTGACTGCTACAGGGACAAGATGCAAAGCACTGATGAAAACACTGATGAAAGTCTGCTTAATTCCCTTTCACATTTCTCAGTCCATTTGCTTTATTACAGCAAATATGATACAAATGTCTCTTAAGTCATATTAACAAACCTTATATTGTCTGCCAAGAGTCTGCCTTGAAGCATTATACACTTCAAGGTGGTGTTTTACTACTTCTGTTCTACAGGAACTGTTTTTCACCCCAAAGACTGCTTTATTTTCTATTAGCATACATTATTATCTTGTTGCTGTCTTGGAACTGAACCAAGTTGTGTTGTAACAATTTAGCCCACTTTTTCTGTACTTCTATGCACCCTTTGACCACACTATCAGACTGCTGTCACAGGCTCGTGATGAAGTACTTACAGGAGTACTGTAGAAATGTCCTATCGAAGAGCTTCAGAAAGTAGGGGGCACCATTCCTTGTGATATGTTTCTGCAGTGTGTTGATTTCTGGATAATTTCAGTTTTCCTTTGTTTTCATTAATGGACTTTTGTGTCTTCTGCTAAGACATTGTCTTCCACTGTTTTGCCATTGACACGTCCTACTGACTAACTTTTATTCCGGGTTTTAAACCATGTAAGCATGGGATTTAACAAAGTTCTGTGTGCTGTAAGATGGACTTTAGACTTACCTTACTATTTCCTTATTTCCAGAAAGAGTCACGGGTGACAGCAGCAAGAAGATAATAAGATCCAACATCCAAGACATCAGTATTTAGTACCCACTCCATACAGGGAAAGCTAATAATGCAAAGAACAGGGCAATGCATATTAAAGCCTCAATTACTAAACTTATACTGCAGCAGTTAAATTACCCAGATGACATGTAATTTTAACTGAAGGGCAACATAAATTGTGACCACAATGATTATAAATATATTTGGGGTTTGGCTTTTTAATGAAAGCGAATTTTAATAGAAGTTATTTTTTGTTCCCAGAAACCTGAACACTTTGTTAAAAAGCTTTAGCTTTGAGACGTGCAACCTCAGAGACTGGAGTATGAGGATTTAGATAAAAGCAGATGTGGGACTCTTTGCAGTTGAATGTTCTGCTGGAAGCAGAACTGCATTATGTATCTTGCTTGAAAAATGAGACATGGATCTTCTTAGGGATTGAATGAATTTTCTTATGGCAGTGGTTTTCTGAAGAATGCATTATATATGGTGCAAATAAAAACCCAAAACAACTGTATTTTGTATACAGCGTATGTCAGATTTCATGTTTAGTATCTGCAAATGCATTTAATGTTTTCCTATATAAAAGATTTCTTACAGTTCTGATGATTTGCCTTTCCTTGTGCTATACATTTATCCCAGCAGAGGACATAGCAGTGCTCAAGTATGACAGCTTCTGCAATTACAATCAGAGATGGTAAGTGGTGTGGGAGAAGGAATGTGTGTGTTCTACCAGGTCTAGTAAAACTGGTGGGGATGACTTCTATGAGATACTTGTCATGAATATTAGCTTTTTAACATATTCTCTTGCTGTATGCAATAACATAAAGTCGATGCATGCAAAACTACCTCAGGCTAAAAATTTGTTTCCATACCCCAAAAAAGAAGAAAATTAAAAGATATAAGGTAAAAGTTTCACAAATGCTCCAGTGATTTAGGTTCATTGCCAAATGCAGCATGGCATGTGTAGCACCAGAAGTCCACTTCCCTAACTCTATGTGTGAGAGTTACTTTATCCTAATTATATAGACTGTCCTTCTCCATGGGGTGAGATAGTCATATCCAGAGAGCAATGAGTTCCCAGGATATTCTATACCTGGTTTAGGATGAAAACAATTACCATTTGAAAATGTCATTTTTTTCTCCAAATGCCATATAGGGAGTGTAGGCAATGGGCAGAGACATAAGCAATCTGCCATCTAATCCTGGGTGAGGCAAGTTCTGTGTTTAGTATCTAACTCCTCTTTCAGGCATCCACACTGAAACTAGACACCTAAACATATTTTTGTTTCTGACTAATATGTATCTAAAAGCTAAATTTGCAAATGGGACTAAAAATGTAGGTGCCTTGTTCCTAGTTTACTCCTGTTTTGTTTGCAGAGAGGATAAAATGCAACAGGTAGGTTTGCTGGCTTAGAAATAAGTGAAGAACACACAAGAATAGTCTGAATTGTCATCCTAGAGGGTGCAAATTCAATACACCAGAGATAAAACCAAAGAAAACCCTCTCTTCCAGCTCCACACACACAGACATGTATGCAACATCCACAGTATAACTGTAATTTATAATACAGGTGGGTCTATGTGTTTGGTAGAATTTTAATAGTACAAACAGGCTAGTTTATGATGTTTAGGATGAAACTCCTCTACACTTAGAGGATGTGGAAATCTTTGCTCTTGAGAGCCTCGAAAAGCCACCCAATATTAAAAGCATAGCTCTTAGTTTTTGTGTGGTTTTTGAAGCAAAAAAAGAGTGTGATCCAAACCATATGTATTTGATTGACAATGTGACTGATTTTAATTTTTTTAAACAACCTTTACCAAACAGAAGAGAGAAGACTGGAGATCTGAATGGTTATACTGTGTGCAGCATCTAAGCTGCAACTATGCACGCAGATTCTGCCAATATCAAGAGCTACCAAGACAAACTGTAGCATTGCATTGGGTGCCCCTGATTCCACCACTGCGCCACTTAAAAGCAGTTGTCCATCAAAGATCAGAAGGTTTGTAAATCCCTGTTCAAGTCCTGTGGCTTTATACACCTTTTATAGCGATGAACTCTGAGGTCTGGGATTTTCTTGCAGTTCCCCATATAGGGTCCTTCTCTACACTAGGTTGCTCTGTTGAAATTTTGCTGTATATATTTTCCACAACAGTTTTCTCCATAGAAACCAGGAATAATAACTTTCAAAAAAGCTGTGGAAAATATGTCAAATAATGCTAAGCTTCTATTGCTTCCCCCTCTCCAAGCTTAATCACAATAAATATTTAAAAAGAACAGAGGAGTTATTCAAAGACCAGGCTACAGTTTCCATTACATTAAAAAATAAAAATAAAAGAAAATGGAGTCGTTGCCTCTTCATTAACATTTTCTTGGTAGATCCATTTATATCTTTTTTTAGATAAAATGTGCAATGTGCAATTAAAACAAATATGACAAACCTTTACATTTTTTAAACAATAGGGTTATAAACATACATAAGATTAAACTTGAAGCTGTGTCAATCTGATATTTTTATATGATGGAGTGAGTTCCGACACTCTACTGTGGGAATTCTGTCACTGTGACAAATGCAGAAGTAAAATGAAGTCTTGCTAGACCATAAATTACATGATCTACTCCAAACATTTGTCTGTATTGCTATATCAGCATAAAGCCCTGGTATAAATGGTATATGCGGGTTTAAAGTAAGTCATAGAATTTATCCCTGCATGCTTAGCACAATATGCATGAGAGGTTTTCTCCAAAACAGCTGCTTCAGTGTCAATAGGTCAAACAAAATGACCTGCATGCATGAGTGAAATATGGTAATTCCAGCTCTTCACCTAAGAAATGGGAGCGACTTGGAGCCTGCATACAACTACCTGAGTTTTGGCTAGTAAGTGGTAGCTTGTTATGGTCCAGTGAGTTGACTGCTTAGTGTTGGTGTGCCCTAAAGTGCATGGAGATGGAAGTCTATGGACTGGTCTGCAATATGGAAATGGCAGAGCGAGTTGTTGCCAGCTGAAACCAAAACAGCTTGCTATGTGAATAGTGTCCACAGTGCAAATACCCTTCCCTTCCTCTTTAGTTACATAAACCAAGACAATTCAAGTGAAGAGTGCTCAGCTGGGAGCAATGGCAAACTAGCCTGCACCCATAATGGCTCGGGTCATTTTCCTCACATCGGTGAGTCCTCATTATTAAACCTTTTCCCATTCCTGCTATTCCTGAACCACTTAGGTCCTTTTCGATCTGTGCAGCTCACACTCATGGAAGCCCACCACAGCATGGCAATCACTGCTAGCATGGGGCAGATAGCGATGCTGATATGGCAGATATGGCACATAGCGCTCCCCCTGCCTCGGAGCGAGGAACCAAAACTCAGATGTTTCGTTCAGATCCGCTTAGAATTCGCTACATATCCGTCCCTGTCGTGTCGTGTCATGTGTCGTGTCCCCCGTCCCCCTCCGCCTCCCCCCCCCACGCCATCAGGTAAAGCAGCTCCTATCTTGAAGCTGCCCATCTGCCATAGCCACGTCCGCACGCTCCCTCATCCCCGAGGGGACGGACTCCCCGCCCCGCCGCTGTCGCCGCAGCGTCAAGCGGGGGTAGCTCCGGCCTCAGGAGGGGTCGGTGGCAGAGCGCTGGTCTGGCAGGGTCAGCCGTGGGAAAGGCGGTGGCATGTTGTACCTGGGACCCGGCTTGTGGGGTTTAACATGCGCTCACAGGTCCAAATATACCGTGTAACAGTCTGAATTCCGGTTACTGCTTTGTTGTTGCGGGGGTTGGTTGGTTTTGCTGTTGGCTTGGTTTGTTTTTCCTCTGGCAAATTGAAAAACACAGATTAAAAAAAAGATAAATATTTCAGGGCAGAGCAGACACTGAGCTTCTTGTTTTTCTCTTTCTGAAAATGCATTTCGAAACAGTTTAGCTTGTTGTGTAGAAGAATGAAAGCATGTCATGTAGAAACAGCAAAATGAAACATGCTCATTGCTTCCATGCTCAGTTTACCTTCATTTTTGGGGGGGATGGTGGAGGGAGAGGGGTTGTGGGGGTTTTGTTTTTCCACCCTGTTTACATAATTTGGTAAAATGACAGAGCAGAATAACATTGAAGCAAATTTGCCTATTCTGGTAAAGCAAATTGTGACCATAAATGCCACTCACTTCTGTCTGAAAGTATATGTTTTCTCAGGAATACCATGTGATAATGGTGTTTTAGATGATCATTATAAGGATTAACAATTTTATTTTGTATCTTCTCTAATGAAACATACAGCAGAGCTCATAAGCTTTCAATCCACGATCTTTTTTCTAAAGCACTGTACTTAAATACATGGAAGGGAAGTAAGAAAAAAGAGAAAATGAATGCAATAAAAGATTTCAAGTGCTGTGGAGGACTGCTGAGGACTGCCGCAGTGTAATGCTCTGTTGTTCCAAGTCAATGGGAGATAACAAAAGATGCTAATTTTCTCTAGATCTGAGGTTTCTGCTTTCTTATCTCTACAGTCATCAGGTAAGAAACATAAGAGAAGAAAGAACAAGCCAGATTTGCCAGATTTTGGTGAGTCCTGCCAGTGTTTGGCCTCAGCCATCCAACTACATTCTCAGCTCAGAGTTCACTATAATCCCTTTTGTGGCATGAAAACATCTTTGACCTCAATCCATTGGAAACCATTTGCTCTCTAGTGATCTAGTTGCAACCTCGGGATTCTGCAAGCTCTAAGCAAATCCCGTCCCAAGGGCCTCCAGCTCTGGTACCTAAGGACTGAACAGCTCTGCTGGTTTTGCAGCCAGAAAATGTTATCCCATGTAAATAAGGGATATCCTATTGGAAACTATATTCCTGGTATGAGCATCATATTTGTTTTGTATTTTATTGCAATTTAAAAAACAAACATGTTTTGAAGGAAGCAGATCTGTGTGATCAAACAGTGGGATTTGTCTGTGTTTTAAGCAGAAGAGTGTGGAGGGATCTAGGGTAAAGTAAAATATCTGACTATGCTTCTTTTTCTCTTCTGCTCACGATGATGGGAGACATGCAAAATGATGTTGTCAGATTCTAATTATCCACGATTATTTCAGAAGAAATCAAAAGCTGAATCTCTGCAAGCCTGCCAAAAGTTAGACTACCTTGTCTGAATCAATTACTTTGGAATAGCCATGTGCTAATAACCCATGTGCTGCAATGCAGCTTTTTGGAATCTCACTACTCCAGTGAGGAAACAAATGAAAATCAAAGCAAGCAGAAGAAATCACAGGGGACTGTAGCTTCAGGAGGCAAAAAATCAGTGGTTTTTGCTTGCCTGTCTCTTCGCAGTTTCCTGCCCCCTTCAGCGTATGAGAAAGACAAGAAGAGTTTATGCACTTTGGAAACTCGATAGGAGGCAGCAGCTGATCTTCCCATCACCAGCCTAAAAATAATCCACTCCAGGGCTTGGAGCAGCTTCACTAAGTGGAGGAAAATCCTGCCATCGGGATGGTATTGATCACATAGCACAACCGAGTGACAATTTGGGTTGGTATTTTGGTTTTGTATTTACAAAGGTAAGCTACAGAGTTTGATCTAACATTCAGCAACCAAACGGGGCATGCGATGACCCTCCCCCATTATCTCCCACTAACCACCTCCTCCTCCTTCCCTTTATATTTGTGGGACAGGGCTGCGCCTCGTTCTTTCCTGGGATTACAACTCCCATCTCTTTTCCCTTTTCCTTTTCCATAAGCAGGCATTCTCAGCCTTTACTGTCCCCTCCTGCTGTTTTCTTTGCGGCTGTTCACAGGGTTATGTTTCTTTTTATAAGCTGTCCTGTCTTGGCATGTGAAGTCGAAGGTTTTACAGCAGGCAGGGTTGCGCTGATGGTGGAAATTGCATTCTGTTAAGCAGCTTACCAAAAAGAAAAAGCAATGTATTAATGTGGGAGACCACTGCAGATGTTGTGTGAAATGCTTTTCAATGCCACTAGCCTGTTTAGCACCAGTGCTGCTGTGATTTTCTCAGTGTTTGGAGCCTGATTCAAAATCCTACCAAAGTCAATGAGATTCTTTGCATTGACTTCAGTAAAGTTTGGATCGGGCTGCTGGTATGCAGCAGTTATCTACAAGTAATTTGCAGGTAATTCATCACCTTGAGGCCCAAGGTAGCTGAGACAGTGCTTAGTAAGGGAGCTGGATCTATCTACAATAGGTGGTCACAACTTAAATAGGAATAAAAAGGAAAATATTTTGTACAGGGTCATTTTTTATAAAATAGATTTTAAAGGGGCAGCACTTTTTGCCTTTACCTTATCAGAACTCTGAAAAAAATGCATATACTATAGATCACATAGAATGCATTAGGTCCATAGGTTGCATATAGATCACATTAGGTTGCTTTTAGGAAAGTAGGAACAAATAGGTTTATGTCTAGAAAGGAAAAAGATTCAGAGCACTAACCTGAAATCTGTGGCAGAACTCAGAGTGAGGCCTTCCATTGTGCTTATCCAAACCTATAACTTCATCATTTGTCCTTAATTAAAGTTTTCTCTGTGAAATTCAAGAAGACAAACTATTGCTTTTGTATTACTTAATTATTCAGAAGATAAGAATTAACTACTTTTGTACATGTACATATATACATGTATGTGTGCATATATGGACATTATATGTAAGACACTGCCCCGAAAAAATCTGAACTGATACCCAAGAATGCTCTGTAAGCTGATATATTTTAATTAATAAGTGCAGCTATTAATTTCTTTTTAATGTAGGCAGCAGAACTACTGAAATAAATGTTTTTCAAAATGCTCTTATTTCCCCCAAACAAGGTCTACCTGAGGACTTGTATTTATACTCTTTTCTATATAGTCATAAATACCTTGCAAAGGATGCCGAACAGAGTGATAATCCAGGTAAGATGAAATGCTTGAGTATGACAACTTTTATGTCAACTTTAAAAGACCCTAAGGTAATCAGAATGTCTTTAACAGGGATTCTGACAGTTTTGCACTGGATGAGGATGTTCTCATCATTTTAATGGAAATTTAAATTCTCAACTGTTTCCAGTTGTCTTCTTCACTATTGCTTGTGGAAAATATATCTCAGGAACTGGCTTAGTGCCCTGAGAATCCCCATTTATGCTTATTAACATGAGACTTGTAAGTGTTTAGATTCAATGCTACGTCATGTTCATGTTTACAAACTTGTCCTATCTTTTTTTCCCAAAACCTTTTTCTTATTCACAGTATTTATTCCTGACTCTCATTTGTACTGGTTTCATTTAATCTTATTATGACTATATTTGTACACCTTATCCCCCATTCAGAAAGTCTTAACTTGCTAGTGATGGGGATTTTAGCATGAAAATTTGAATGTTCAAAGGACACAAGTTTTTTTAGCTATTTTATTGCAGGGTGAACTGCTGTTCAGATGATTCACATCCTCATTAAAGTAAACCAACGGGGAATCAGATTCCCAAATTATGTAAAGGGAGCTGAAACTTGCCTTCCACTGGCACCATCATGGGCCCATCGTCCTGATTGTTCTCTGCATTCCCCTCTTCTATGGAGTTTTGCTTGTGGCTTTAGCTTATAGTTGACTACTCAGCAAGGACCATTTTCAAAAGCAGAAGGAAAAATAAAGCACCTCTGAAAAATTCTGATCAGTTCTAGAGGTTTTAAGTTAAAGTGGGAAATTTGTCAATAACAGATGACCAAAAAATTTCAAAACAACTTGATACCCTTTCATCTGTTTGAGTTATGCAATTTATTGTTTTAATGTGGCAGTCAGACTGCTCCCATGTTTTGCAGGTATTGCTGCTCACTAGACGAAGCCATCTGCCTGTAAAGAAACCTTCAGCTCCAAAGATTCCAATCTGAACATAAGCTTAGAGAAAAGGTCTTGGCAATCCATATGAAGAGGCCTTTGCTTTCCAGTGACCATCCCTTCCTTTAGGACCCACAGATAAAAATTTGCTAAAAAGCTAGCAGAAATTGCTCTGCTGTTATGCCCTATGGTTCATGGGCCCTTGCGGTAGTTCTGCATGAGCCAACTTTGAATTGAAGTATGGCAGCTACAACAACTCAGCACCAGTGTTAAGCTTGCTGTGAGCAGGGCTTCTTATCTAGGGAGCAGCACCATGGTGATGAAGACCACAAATTCTGAGGCTGAAGTAATATTTGTGTGGCTCTCCACTGGACGGCATAGCCTGCAGTGAAGCAAGCAGCTGCCTATAGCAGCAGTCTGCTGGGGAGGATTAAACCATCTGTCTTTGCTGCTTAATTCACTTATGTACAGTCCCAGGAAGCCCAGCTTTGTGCTGCTGCCACTGTTACCAAGGAAGATGTCTTGGCAGGTGTAGGAGGTCAGCTGCTTCAATAACATGCGGTAACGTCTTTGGGTTGCAGAAATAACTGCTTTTGTTTCTTCAGTCCCTTGACAACAGAAGTCTCTAAAGTTCTCCTTGTGTCGCTCTGCAGCCCAGTTTTGCCCCTTTGATCTTTCCCTGTATACTAACTGGGGTCTAAAAAGTCTGTCTCCTCATTTTTAGTAAGGAGAAGATCACCTTTGGCTACACTGTGGGAAACCTTGAGTCAGCGTTGTATTCTGCCTCACTTAGGGCTGATTCAAAGATCTTCAGCATGGCTGTTCATTACAGTTGCTGTTCATTGCGGTCAGCATTCTGTCTTTGGCAATGATCAACCACTGGTGCTCAGGAAAAATGAAAAAGTTGTCAATGTATTTAATTATGTATTTGCACAATGCTCAGCACTAAGTGAAACAAACAGCACTTCCAACACACAGGCAAGGTACCTGTATTCACCTCTCTGCAGATCTAGATCTGCCTGAAGCCCAGCACTGGCTTACCAGGAGAGTTAAAGACAATGGAAGAATAGTTTAATTATTATTAAAAGAACCAGATTTGGTCAGTGATCAGTCATAAGACTGTTCCACCTTCCAATCCATCTGCAGTTGGAATTACAACAATGAGAACAAGTGAAATCCTTCATGCTTTTTCTAAATTTGTTGTTCTTCCATTTCACATTTTCATTTCATGAAATGAAATCTTACTGGTTTACAGTAGAAGAGGGAATAGTGTCTTTACCCTCTGCCTTGCACTGGTTATCTGCAGTCAAGATCCTCCAGAGTGTCTTAATATCCAGGTTCAGTTTTCTCAGTTAAAGTTTTCAAGACTGGACCTCATTACAAGTCAGTGTAGCTGAGCCCTTTTAAAACCTTACAATTTTTAGAAGTATTTAAGACCCTCTTATCCTTAACTCCCAATACTGAAATACTATTTAAAAATGCAACTTAGTCTCTCAAATTAGTCTGAAGCTTTTGAACATGCTACTTGCACTGTTTGCAGCCCAAAGAATGTGTACGGCTGTAGCTATGCTGAACTTTGCAAGCATGGCATGCGGACACATGAATCTTTGCCATTATATTATCAAATTTTCCTTTGAAGAAGGCTGAAGGTTACACTGTTTGCTTGGATAAAAATTGAATCTGGAAACCTGTCATAGTCCAGCTCCTGTTAACTTTGGTGGAACTGCACAAGCATTGTTTAAAATGGCCCATAATGTCTATCTAGAGAAATCAAGGGCTTGTTCTTCTGCCTTAGGGTCTTTTATTTCTGTTATTTGGAAGTGAACACAGCATGTTAAACCTTGAGGCAATGAAAATGAGGCATTCCTTGATGCAGCAGAAAGTACTGGCTAATTCCAGCTTCAAACTGAATGGGATGTCACTTGCATGGACTGTTAATGCAAAGTATCCTCCTTACATCTCAGTAAAATTTCATCCAGGTTATAGGAAGAATTGTGGAGGATATATTGGATCTGCCTTCTGCACCAAAAATGGATGGGAAGGGGATGATGGAGTGGTTTCTTGATCCCTGTGAGACACACTGGACATAAAATTATATCTTAGGGCTCTAAATGACTGCAGTGTATACTTATACACCACTGTTGAAGATATGGAGAACTATTAGCAGCTTGTCTGTGTAAACAGCAGAAGGTGTCTAGGAAAGTTGGCATACATCAACATATGCAGAACAAGATTCCTTCACATCCAGTCATAGTTCATTTCTAGCACAGTGGTGATGGACAAATGGATGTAAACAAGGAAGGGAGCAAGGATCACTGGACTATTAATGATTCTACGATTTTTATCTCTTCTATTCCCTATCAGTGCCATACTAGATGTGTGTCCTGAAGTGGGTGCTGCTGAAAAGGGAAGTTGTACCTGGTGAGCATTTTATGAGGCTAAATCATAAGCTGCATTGGGTCAACCAATACCATGATACTGACCAGAATGTTTTGATAGAACTGAAACCTGTGGAGGTTTAATGAACGTGGTCACTGGGTGTTCTGAATAATGAAGAAGTGTTCTCTGATTTAGAAACTTGAGAATTTATTGCCAGTTAGCCTATCTCATTTCACTGGCAATGCAATCCTTTTGATTTTCTGGTTTTATTTTGCTTTACAAACCAACCTAGGCTCTTACATTTTTCTCTCTCATTTTAAGAGAAGACCTTAAATTCTACCTCATTTTTGAAATGAATCTGTAACAAAAGTATTGTGGATAGACTGCTTAGTATACCTGCTCTTGGAAACTGTCATTAGTATTATGGGCACTGTCTCTATACATTAATATTAACAATAAGACCAGATTCTTCCCCCAGCCCTGCAAACAAGCAAAGGACAGTGGGTTTAAAGACTATGTTGCTGGACATACTCCATCACGAAACCAGGCACAGCACATATTCTTATACAGACTCAGATGTGATTCTTGAAAGATACATTTTTCTTGAGAGCTTTATAGTTTTAATCCTTTCTCCCAGATTTATTTTTGACTAAAAGCCAAAAGCCACAGTGGAAGGCAGTGATTCAGTGCTCATTTGAACCCAGGATCCTCCTGCCTTTCAGTACCAATCCAACAACTAGACCACAAAAGCATCTTATGCTGTCTCAGAAAAGAGTCCTCTTTGTGGGAAAGGGAGGAAAATTCCCAGCAGAACTCCCTTGGACTTCTGACCTTCGATAAAAATGAGGAAACAACACTTTTGATTTTCAAGAGATTAACATTACTATTATGTTTTCCTTAAAGGGGACATGTCAAGCTTTTACAAATGAAAAACAAACAATCTCTGTGTAGTTGTTTTTAAGTTTCATATTTGTTTTGCTAATAACTCCTCAGTCTATTCAGCAGAACTCAACAGTAGCATGAGGTTTCTTTTTTGTTGCTAGTCATACGCATTTATGAATATATTTTTATTTAAAAATAAAATGATAGAATTATGGTGGTCATACCACTCTGTTCATTCTAGAGAATGGTCCAACGTCTCCATCAAACTGTATTGTACTGAAGACTGAGTGGGTTGCCTGTCAGCTTTTGTACCACAGTAAGTATATGCATGCATTTTGCAGGATGTGGTCCACCATACAAGTCTCAGTTATGGCAAATCTCAGACCATAAATGGTAATATGTTGGGAAAAAGGTCTGCATTTATCACATTCTTTTTGATGAAATTCCTTTACAAATTTCACTGATGTATTTCAGTATGGATTATGCTTTTCAGATCCAGCAAAAACACAATTAAAAGCAAAAAGTGAGTTTAGCAGAAAGTTACTCTTTGAATTCTGTATTCTTTCGAAGATCTATCTTTCTGCTCTAAGGGAGTACTTGAGTGGTTTACGCTTATCTTGTTACGCTGCCTTGTTTAAACAGCAGGGCTCATCGAAATAATCTGAACTATTTGATGAGTGAAGAAGAGCCTTTTTCTCCTCAATCAAGTATCTTTTTTAAAACTCTGTTGATGCATTTTTTGCACGTCTATATTGTTCTGATTCCACAGAACTCATTAATGCCAATATTGTTCCAGAAAGATGCATTCACCAAAGTATATATATACATTGCTTAATCGAAGATATTCTTTCTGTTTTAGTATGTAAAATGTAGGAAAAAAAGCAGGTGAGCAAATGAGTTTACCCAACATACTGTACAGCACTATGTTGCTGTGTGTAAGTCTCGGGCAAAGAAATCTGCGAGGAAACATTTTGGTTGCAGTCTTGTTTCATCTTCTTATAAAGAAGAATGAAAAAATAAATGATGCAGAGGTTGATAAAAGCCAGAAGCTGGACATAACTCCTGCTCATTTGATGGCCCACACTCTGCAGGCATGAACACATGAGCTTATCTCATTGCACAAAGATAATCTCCTAAGAAATCATAGAAGCCAGATAACTGCTTAGATGAGACTAAGCACATGCATAAGGATTTGCAGGATCAAGCACAAATGCTGATTTACTGGCTATGCAATCTTCATTACAATCCACTTTGATTAAGAGTTTGGCAATTGTCTGTAATGACTCAGGTATGTGACCATTTGTCTATGGGACAATGAAGAAATACGAAATATCAGTGAATGCAAAGCTGCCAAATCACAAATATCAAAGGTTCAGAGCTTGCACCGAGAATGTAATGCAACAGCTTGTATAAACAGAGATGTTGCACAGAGAATGTTAGCTCATCAAATAAGCAGTTACACACAGGAGTCAGCTTATGTGTGTTGGAGTTTTCTCATGAGAAATTGAAATACATTTTTTTCCAAACTTTCTTGTTCTTTATATTCTTCTAGAGCATTTGTAACATTGCATTTGTGCGTATAATGAACACTAGAAGACATATAGCATACTGTAAGAAATAGTACTTATAATAATAAAGAATAAATAAAAATAACTACATACAAATAATATAAACACAGCCTTCATTCTAATGTACTTATACTCAACAGAGCTCAAAAGAATTTTCAACATACAACTGAATTATTCTGTATGGGTTGTTCAGTGTGTTCCTTCTGTATCTCTCTGTGCATTTTGTGTTTAGCTAAAGGGGATGCTAGCAGTCTTGGTAGTTAACTATTCTCTCTTTTCTGTAGCAATCTTACCTTCCGGAAGCAATGAGGCTTGCGTTTTGTGGGAATGACAATGCTTCAGCCTATAACATCAGTGCTGGTGTCCTAAGAAATGTCTGCTTTGTGGATGCTCTCAACTTGGTTCCCCATGTCTTCTTGCTATTTATCACCTTCCCAATTTTGTTCATTGGTGAGTTATTCAATGGAGCCGTGCAATCCCACAAACACTTGAGCGTGTATTTATACTCAGTCATGTTTATATGTGCTTGGAGGTCTTTGATGCTTTGTATTTGCTAAATTTAAAAAGAAGAGACAGAATGGCTTGACCCAGAGCACATGATGCCAGCCCGCTTGAAATGTTGGGGATATTAGATGCAAATCTGAAATAAACAGCATGAAAAGATGGCTAAAAACCAGAGAAAACAGATCCAAATGCTTTGGAACTTCCCTCTGGAGAAGTTTTACTCAGATTTGAAATAGGCAACTTGTAACCTTTGCTATTATTAGGTATTAGAAGACTTAGGGCAGTGGGTCTGGATTCCCTTCTAGTTACATGAATTTCAGAGAATATCCAAAACGCGCAACTTGGATCTAACACTAGGAGAAGTGTAGGAAACTTTTAAAATAGAATGAGTTCTTCTTTTACCAATATTTGTAAACAGAAATAGAGCAAAAGAGATAATATTTTTCCTCATCAGTGAAAATAGGAAATGATAAATAAGTCTTGAAGAATTTAGGACAGGGAAGTGGTTCACCCACTTATTCTTGTAAAAATCCCCATCTAAACTAGAACTGTAATTAGACTTTTTCTCTATAGTTGTCTCTTTATCCCACTTATTTGCAGTGGTGAAATAAATACAATGTAATACTTTTTCAGAGCTGTCAAACAGTGGCGTTTTAACTGATCATAAGAGATAAAGAGACTTGAATAACCATCAATAGGCAATATGTATTATTACTGCATGAGAAAAGGCATATCAGTTATTCCATGTTACCTTTCTGGTGTCATGTATATACATACTAATACATTTCTTCCATGAGGAAGATTTTAATTTGGGACTATATTTGAACTAAAGATTTAAGGACTTCCACTATGTAAAAAACCTCTGAAGTGATTGAATAATAGGCCACAGGATCCTGTGGGCTGAGACACACAATACAAGGATAACAAGATCCAATGACTGAAAACTAACCAAATCATTGAGGAGGGGAGTAAGACACAAGTTCTAACAAAAAGAGTTACTAAAGACTGGGGGAAAAAAATGTAGGGATTATGGAGAACTCTCTCCAACACTGCTGGGTCTTTATATCACTGCTGGCTCTTTCTTTGATATGAGATGCAAGTCATCCTTGAATTACAGAGGCTTTCACAGAAGTGTTTGCTGGAAATGCAATGCAAGGTCTGAGAGGAGAGAGAATCTTTTACAACAATCTGTGTTATGCATTGAGTGGTAGAAAGATACTTTAATTTCCTTACAGGTATTAGCCTGTATGTATTCTATGATTCTATCATTCTGTGTATGTAATTCTTCGTTTTCTATTTTGTACCTTAATTACCAGGACAAATAGCTGTTGAACAGAGCATTAAAAGCCAGCTGGAGTCCATGGCATTGACTGACTCCAAAACTGAAAATTGATGATGAACCATATTTGTGCAGATGCAAAGAGGAAATGATAATGAAAAGCAGCTTGGGAGAGACAAAGATAGGAGCAAGGTCAAAGAAAGCCATGTTAGATTAGGAAAATCTCAGGAAACTGGAAAATGCTTGAGATGGATATGGAGAAGAGAGAACATTTTGTTCCTGTGGTATTTTGCATATTAAACAAGGATGAAGTGGTAAAATCCTGACAGTTTCCAAGAATTAATAAATCTGCATTCTAGTTTAGGTGTTTCTGAGTCACCTGATGAGCTTCTAAGCATGATAAGATGCTGCATCCTTGCATATTGAAAGCATATCCTAGATTTTAAACCAAGCTGAGGGAGATTCTTTTTACTTCCCCAAAATGTGCTGTTCTTGGGATTCTCTTTGGGCTTTGGAAGTTCTGTCAGGGAGCTCCAGGAGCTGCCTTACAGTAAGAGGAACATGTACAGCCATATAGGCTGACTGAATTAGGACAGCCCTCTACTAGGGTGTGAAGGAACAAGGGCCAAAGCAACATGCAGGACAAGACTTGCGTCATGATTCCTAGTCAGTCCTCAGCCCCCCCCAGCACTGTAATTCCTCTCAGTTCCTCAGTGCCCTGCTTCTTGCCAGGTTGCTGGCCTCAGACAGGATCTTGCCTCAAAAGGATAGGTGCCATCTGAGGTGATGACATGGAAATAAGATTCAAGATTAATCTGTTGATTGAATCAGCTGAGTGCTCATGCTGTGCCGGGAGCTTTAACGTGCCAAGAATGCACAGGGCAAGAAGGCTGGACAATGCCTGAGGAGCCAAGACTGAGAAATCACCATTCAGCATCCCCTGAGACAGTGCCTGAAACAAAGATAATAAATCTTATTTGTTTGAAGTAAATGTTTTAATTTGAGGCCTCATTGACCATATCAATTGGAATCTTTGCTCATTCTTGTCTGTGGCTAGGAAGGACACTGTGTCGCCATGAATTAAGATCTGTCAGTCCCTGTTGTGAGGCCAAGACTCTTGAGATGTTTAGTTTGGTTTTCTCATCTTTATTCTTGGCCAGGCACTTCTTATCTTCGGTTACAGTTGTGGGAAGGCTGTTGTCCCATTGTTTGTAGAGTTAGATTGAAATTATGGGGGCTACATGACAACTCAGACACTCCTCATCATCTTATTAGTAACAACAACCCCTATAGTCTTGTAGTGTTTTTGCATTGATTGTATACTAGTAAGTATGACCTATGGATTAGAGTGGGGAATTGATAACCAGGTCACTCGATGTGTGATAACTTTCCTCTTTCATTACTGTTATTTCCTAGGCTGGGGAAGCCAAAGCTCCAAAGTCCAGATTCACCACAATACCTGGCTGCACTTCCCTGGGCACAACCTGCGGTGGATCCTGACATTCACCCTCCTGTTTGTACACGTGTGTGAAATAGCAGAGGGAATAGTTTCCGATACGTAAGTGAGGGTGTCTGATGGATAGCCAAAATAATTGCATTCATTAGTGTATAGTGATGATATGTAATGGGCTGGTTAGTAAGGCATAAGGAGTTTTTCCCCAAAAAATGGGTCATCATTTCATGACCTGTCAGGATTTTAATGAGATGAAGGTGATTGTAATGATTGTTCTTAGCACTTTGTTATTCTTCTCTTAAGTTATAATGTCAAGTAAATATTGACAAAATTTGAAACATTCACATGGAAAATATCTTTTTATCTCTAGGAAAATCATATTTTTTCCTCTAAAATGTACTTAAGGAATGTAAAAATATTACATTGAAAAAAGACATCAAAATCATTAATTCATACCTTGCTTATTTTCAGACAAATGAAATCACGCCATCTGCATCTTTTTCTACCGGCTATAATGGGATTTGTGGCTGCCACTGTATCCATAGTCTATTACCATAATATTGAAACATCTAACTTCCCAAAGCTACTGTTGGGTAAGTCTGATTCTGATATTTATGTCCAAAACCTTACAAACAATGTTCCCCTCCAGAATATCTTCAGTGGACTTTTGTAATTGTGAAAAGATCCACCATTATGGATCTCTTCGAAGGGTCTCATCACGTCAGATGGCACCAGGAAAGAGAACAATGACTTGGGTAAAGGAGCTGCTAAGCAAATCTCTTGAATCTGAGTTCCTGACTTTGGCTGAGATCACGAATCACCAGCCTGCAGACTGGTGACAAAGAGGGTCACCATGCCTGCATTCCACTAAGCCATGGAATAAGTCTGTTTGAGAGAGCTAATACTTCTGCAGCACAGGTGTGGTTCTGTATTCATTTGTTTATTTATGCATGTGCACCTTTTTACAGCTCTCTTTCTTTACTGGATAATGGCCTTTGTCACCAAAACCATCAAGCTTGTCAGATACTGCCAGGATGGTGTACCTTTTTCTCAGCTGCGTTTCTGCATCACTGGAATTATGGTCATTCTCTATGGGCTGCTGATGGCTGTGGAGATCAATGTCATTCGAGTTAGGGTATGTGGATTCTTTATCATGATATGAAAAAAATATCTTGGGGATGAAGGTGGGTCTTCAGTCACAATAACTTTGGCTTGTGTCAAGTGTAGGCCCAAGTTTAGCTTAGCTATAAATGTCCGATTAATTCTGTAGAAATCAATGGGCCCAGGCATCTCTTTAATATGTCCTTAATGTGTCCCCTAGACATCATATGTATGTGTGCCTGGGTATACATATACACACAGAGAGTACATACGTATTTGTATAGATACACGTGCATATTTGTGCATGTAAGGGTATATATGTGAATGGAATCTATACAGTATATGCTATGTTAATACAGTTAAACTATGTATGCTGTGAATGTATAACTTAGCATAAGTTCCTACCCATGATAACTTAAAATACAGTTATATGTCAAGAATCCTTTCATGTTGTTTTTGCTGTACTGGTAGGCTATAGAGCTGTGTACACATTCCATATTGCTCAATTTCTTGCCAGTTATGCTGTCAAAATGGAAATGCTTTTATTTACATGCAAATTTATATTTACATTCAAGGTATGATTACCTTTAAATACTGATTTGACACCATAGTTGTATTATACATAACATTTACTTAAAATTACCATCAATAAGATCATTCCTGAACACAGACTGTCTATTTCTTCTTCTCCAGAGGTATGTTTTTTTCATGAACCCTCAGAAAGTAAAGCCACCAGAGGATTTACAGGACTTGGGGGTGAGGTTTCTGCAGCCATTTGTCAACTTGCTCTCAAAAGCGACTTATTGGTGGATGAATACTCTTATTATATCTGCTCACAAGAAACCTGTGGACCTGAAGGCAATCGGAAAGCTTCCAATTGCAATGAGAGCACTGACAAATTATGTCTGTCTTAAAGAAGCATATGAGGAACAAAAGGTAACCAAAGATGTTAATTTCACTGTTTGGCCTTAGAAACTATAGTGTCACTTTGAATTTATACTGCTTCTATGAAATCCTAGTTTTAGGGATCTTTAACTTGGGACTGTTTGTTCTGAAGTGAAACTTAGGTTAGGAAGTTCCAATCCAATGGATATTGTTTAGTTTTAAGTGAATTTACAGCAGGGGAGAGTTGCCAGATTGAGAGCAACTGAAAACTAAAACCATAACAGACTTGCTAGCTTTCATTTTAAAAGTGAAAGCATTGTTTAAATCTTAGCCTCTTATGGCAGCATCTTAAATTAGAAGACATTCTGTCCATAGTTTCAGCTGCAAACACTCATCTTCACTTTTTCCTCCAGAAAGAGAAATAGCCAAAACCACACATCAAGAATAGCCAAAACACCCGTGTCTTAACAGCGTTTTAAGTCACCAGTACAAAACACAGCACCAGACAGGCTGCTATGGAGAAAATTAACTCCATCGCAGCCAGACGCAGTGCAGAATTCATGGTGGGCAAATTCACTGGCTAGGGCAGGAGTTTCCAGTAAAACTTCTGAATTCATTTAGGAAAAATTCTGGTGTTTCATTTGTGCTTCAAGCTGGTGATTCCTGCCAAAGACAGGAAGATTTTGTTCTGCAGAAAGGCAGAAGGATTTGATAGCTGCTTCCCTGATTTTTACATGCATATCAATTCTCAAGCATGAACAGAAAGGACACCAGCATTCAGAGCTCACTTTGGAAAATGCAGCACAGAGGGAAAAAGCATACCCATCCTGTTCCTGCACACACCAGAGAAACATGCTTCCACATAGGATATGGTTCAGAACTGCAATGTGAAGGAAAGCCAGGAGGAGCAGCTCTCTCCTCATAGCAACTGATGAAGCTGCAGGTTCCTTTCTGTGCTCCCTGAAATGAAAACATAATCAGTACAATTATTTCTATTTTAATAGATTTAGGTTGCTTCTCTTTCCTTTTGTAGTCGATGCTTAGAGACCAAGACCCTTCTGCTGTAAGCAGAAAACTGAGTAATTGGAACTGAGCTATTCATAACAAGAAGTGCATCCCTTATGCCAGCTCCTTAAAGAACCATTTGATACCTAAATTCTACTTAAAGAAGTCAAAAGAGTCTTAGGCACCTGCATACCCAAAAAATCTGAGGCTCTGTGCCATTCTTAATGACAGTTATGGTGACTGGGTGCAAGCATTTGTTTGTAGCTCATCTACATTTGCAGACACTGTGTGTGCCTGCACAAATATGTGGTTCAGATCCCAAAATGCAAGTGAAGCGTGCTGCTGCTCATGTGCATGAACACACTTTCAGTGTGTAGTTTCCCTTGGTGTGTGTCATGCACATATGAAGACTTACATAGGTACCCATGCAGTTACATGCACCTACGTTTATAAAGCTGGCTTACATCAGATGTTTTGTTTTCCATTGTTGTTTAAAGTCTTGAGATTACCACAGCCTGTAGCACATTTGTGCCAATGTTCAAAAACAGGCTGTAACCCTAAAGTAAACTGATACTCACAGATAAAGTAAACCAAAGGCCTAAGCCAACCAAAAGAGGCAGGCAGTGAAAGACTCTGCAGTTCACTCCCAACAGAGAAATATGCTGGCTTGTGCATGGTTGGGCCAGAACACAACCACGGAATTAGGAAAATGGTTCAGGTTGAAGCATGGTCCACAATCTGGATGTCACTTGTCTCTGCTGCTGGAGTATGTTTTACACTAATCTTCTGCAGCTGGTAAGCGGAGACCCCCAGAATCCTCTGGATTAAATGGGGTTATCCCTGCTTGTGCCTGGTGAGAGTTGATCTCAGCTGTGCTCCATGGCCCTGCAGAAAGAAAACTTCTGTTCTTTTCCAAACCCTTCTTATCATGCCTTGATGAAAGATGCTCAACATGACCATGAATATTCTGTATTGTAAAATGCCTTTGAGATGACTCACATGGCATTGCCTTGTTATCCCTTCTGCATGCTACAAAAACTGCAATCAGTTGAGGTTCTCTACCAAGTAGTAGCATGAGTTAAATGAGTCAGGTTGAATCACTGTTTTCCAAACTTTAGTCCCAGTCATATATGAGTGTAAGCTAGAGGGTCTGAGATTAACTTTTTATAGCTGGTATACTCTGCTAAAATAGCATATTGACACTTGCATAACCATGATGTCAGTAGGTAACTCCTGAAATCTGTACCCAGCTATTTAGACAGAATTCTTCTGGCTCCTGAAGGTTTGCCCACTGACATGATACCTAAGCTAACACTTGTCAGTGTCAAAACTAAATTCACTATTCTGTTCTAGGTTTTTTACATTTTCAGGCTTTCATCAAGCATGTCTTAGCATTGTGAATACATTCACTGCTCAAAATTCTTTAGTTATAAGTCATTTTTTTTGTCACTTTCTTGTAAAATTTATAGACATTTAAAGCCAGTTATCGGTAATTTAATATTAAGTAATATAAAACAGTACAGTACAATGCTAGATAACTGGTGGTCAACATTCTAATTGACTATTAATATGGTAGTCACTACTGCAAAAGGCTTCCAACTCTTACTGTAAGATATAGATCATTACTGGTTTTGTATGTAGTTTGTGCTTGGAATGTGTGTAACATAGCATATGTTCTTTCAAATTTGAAGATACTATAAAAGTACAGGTAAAACAAGCTCTTTTGGTCAGTATGCTTACTTAAATGTGTTTTCCTGATGAGTTACCTTAACTCCTATCAAGCTGTTAAAGTGCATATAGTTTATTTCAGGATGACAGTAGCCCCTGGCAGTGCAGTCTAGCTCAAAACACATTAGGCAACAAATTCAGAGCCTTTTGTCTGGGAAACTCACATGTGCTGTTTCCTTCATCAGAAGCGGCAGTTTTATTCTTAGCACTTTCTGAAATGTTAGCTCTAATTTGTCCATATGTTGCTTATTTCTCAAGCTTCCTGGCGCTGGATATGACCAGCCTGGCCTAGTCTCTAGAAGCCAGTAAACAGCGATCTGGCCCTCCTCTACACTTGTACATTTCTGGCACCATGCACATATTCTATCTCACTGCTAAAGAGGCATAAAAGGAAAAAGTAAGAGAAAATGAGGCATGAGGCAGCCCAGCAGGGTACAGGCATACTGGCTTTTCTGTGGTTAATTTCTGGGGGGAGGGAGTTGTTATTACCAGGCTATACTTAAAATGCCTTGGTGAACAGTCAAGAGAGCTTGGCTTGGGTTACAACTTGCAGGCATGTGTGCTACTTGAAAAATGACAGATGCTTTTTAAAGTGTCAAAAGCTGCTGCCTGCAGCACAGGGAAGTGCTCTGCAGACCATGGATCTGTTCAGGAAAACTCTTTCTTCTACAGATTAAGAGAATCTCATAAATAGCAGAATTCCTCTGACTAGATAAAGGGTAACTGCTGGTTGGTGTTTTAGGGCAAGAGTTGTGATACTGCATCAATTCACAGAAGTGAAGGCTTTCTAGCCTTGATTTAATCTTACTTCCCACCATAGCCTGCTTCATCTTTTTGAGAACAGTTGAATTCTGTCTTCCTGGAAGGCATGCAAGAGATAGATAGCAAAAAAGTACAGATAAATTAAATTAAACTATATTCTTGTGGTATCTGTGCATGTTTTGTTTTCTTTACTCCGTTTCTCCCCTCGGAAGCCTTTACTGGATCAAGTGGTTTCACAGCTACTGTGAAAGCCAAGATTACCCCTATAAGCAAGGAGTCAGACCTTTTCCTGAGTGCACATGTGACAAGGAGCAGTGGCTAAATGCCAGTTTGATTAATCTGTGTTTGCATTCCTCTGTTCACAGGTTCAGAAAAGTGGTAGGATTTAGAGGTGAGAAACCACAGTTATCTCAGAAACCTGTTGATACATACAACATGTTTGCTAACTCACCTACCCAAAACACCCTTCAGGAACCATTTGGGCATCCAGGCAGGAATAAAATGGAAGTTGCAAGGGAGGTCACTTCTTGGTGCATTGATACCTGTCTCTTTGTTTTCCAGAAAAAGGTAGCAGACCAGCCCAATCGGAGTCCCTCCATATGGTTAGCCATGTATAGTGCTTTTGGACGACCAATTCTTCTCAGCAGCACGTTCCGTTACTTGGCTGACTTGCTGGGTTTTGCTGGGCCATTATGCATTTCTGGCATTGTCCAGGGCTTCCAGAATACAACCAATAATACAAATACAACAGAAAAGGTAACCTGACAACTTGGACTGAAAGACTTTGTTTAGTAGTAGTAGTTCTAGATTCATACATGGTATTTAATTTGCCTGGTTGCATGCTTTTATATGACTATGATATTGTCTGTGATATTGTCATTGTATTGTTCCATTGTTTTTTCAAGCAAATAGAGTAGATTTTTTTGTGAGAGACAGTCAAGTTATGAACCTGAATAGTGGAAGTCTTTGGTATGAATGCAACACAGGTGATGGAGGCTTCCACCCATTGCCCAGCTGACTGCCTCTTAGTGGAGTCATACCTAGGGAGAAGGAACAGCTTTTCTGCTTCTCTTCAAATGTGCCTCTTCATTTCAGGCAGGACACCTGCTGGTGGTGCCTCAGTGATGCATCCAGCAAGTAGGAGCCTGTGAATTCTGCTTAATTTCTGTCCATCTGTCCATTTGTAGTTCATTGGCAGGTTTGAGCTCTCTGGAATTTGTTTTCCACTGGGAAGTTGACAGTAATCACTCCCTGTTTATGACTGGTTATACTGCTGAAATGCATCGGCACATGAGAAGTTGAAAAGCATCCACTTTATTTAGTGGCATTCTTGATACTAGAGATGCACAAAAGATGAGAGCTCACAGCTCATTTCAAGTTTCGCTGAGACTGATCTCTGAGCACTGAGCAAGCATCTGACACAGAACATTTTCTATCCTAGTAGTGGCTAGTGAAAAGACACAGGTAAAATTATTTTACTAGCTGACAGCCGAGAAGACAGGATGAAGACATTTTCCAACATGTGTCTTCTGACACAGAAACAGTCTGTATGCTTTATGCAGTAAGTGCTTTGTATTTGAATGAGCAGATAGGTATGTAATGGAATAACATTTTTCCTTCCAGATAAAGCATTTCACTATCAGCAGTATCCAAATATCTTCCTCTGGCTGCTGACTCCTGACATTCATTTTCTTGACTGATGGTCTGAATTTGGCTTTAGACATACTCAGACATTGCACTGAAAGAGAGTTTAATTGTGCAGCTTATCAAACAAAGCTCTTTATCATCTTTGAACCTCTTTGTATTGGATTTGAGCCACAGAGTTAAAAGGCAAAGTGGGTATTTTGGCTTCAAAAATAGTGAGGTTTTGCATGCAGTGGTTTTAGTTTGGGGAGGAGGACTAGTTTTAATCAACACTATCTAAAGGGAAGATTATAATCACTGGAAAACTTGCAACTACTCCAAGAGCCTGGCTTGGTGACAGTCACTGTTTCCCTTGGATACATTTCAGAATACATTTGCTTTTAATTTATGGATTTTGACAGTCTTTCTCTTGTTTGCTCTTGCTGTTATGTGTTTCTCCTTTAAGTTATGTCTAGTTTCAATTAATATGAATTAATTTAATTTTATGTTTATTCCCCCTTAGTACATGAGAACTCTATATATTGACGTATCTATAAATGTCATTTTATTATTGATATCCCCACTGTGTACGCATGGGGAAGTCAGATGCAGCAGAACATTACAAAAAGAGTTTTCAAGTATGTTTAACTGACCAATCATGCACTTAAGCAACCTCATTTTTAAGGAGTTGGGCTCGTTAAACCTTTTAGTTCTATTATTTCAGTGGCATTTAGGTGTTTTACAGACATTGGACCTTTTGAAAAGACTATTGGGTGCTTATACACACCTTTTGGGTGTCAGCTGCCTATGGCAGAGGGAAGAGTGTGTGGTGAGGAGAGGTTGGGGCCACCACAGTGAGGTGAGCCTGGATGACTTGGAGCACCTCTCTCCTGCCTGCAGGTTTATGGTGGCTGACAGTAATCCAGAGAGATGAGGGTGGGTAATGGCTTGCTTCCCAAACCTTTTGTCTCAGAATCAGGCTGGGTATTTCAGTTGTCAGTAGAACAGGCCTTATCCTTCGTTCCTTTTTTCTTTCTAAAGAATTTGTCTATATCCTGCTTCCAGCTGGATCGGAAATACCAAAGGAGCAGCCTTCCTTGCAGTGTTTTAGTTCCTTTTCTGCCTGAAACAGAGCAGAACAGTGAACATAAATATAAAAGAATTAAAACAAATAAAGTTTTTTGTTTGGTTGGGGGGGGGGTTGCCCATGTTGAGACATTTAAACCTTATTTTTTGGGGGGAGTACTGGCATATATATTCTTACTTTATTCAGAATTCCAGACTATAATTCTGGAAGGAATTGTTTCCACAATATGCAAGTGCAATGTAAGTAATTAATCACATATAATAATAAATACTGTCTTGAAGCTTTTTTGTGGTGCAGGTGGAATGAGGTTTATTTTCTACTTAGTAGCACTTCTATTCTACAGATCATCCACAAATCATCAGAATTTGATGGAGAAACGAAAGATAAGGCAGACATGGTGATCTCATTATCCCTTTCCTGCTATAAAAATTCATTTTAGAACTGCTAAAAGTAAAGTTCCAAGTCTTTTAACATGCACAGAGTATGTAATTTTATTCAAATGATTTTGATACATAGGACAGTGAGAAATCTGACTTCTGTAGTTTTCCCATAATATCATCAATATTTTGTATTCTGTTGCAATAACTGAATTTCCAGTGTCTCAAGGATATACAATCCCTTCTATACCACTGTCCTGAGTTCAGCTATAGCAGTCATTTTTCTCCTTCTTAGTACCTGGTGCAGTGCTGTGTGTTTTGACTTTCAGCCTGAGAATTTTTTCCTGTCTTTTCAGGTGAAGGATCCATCAAATTCATATCTTTCCTCAGAGGAATTCCTCAGGAATGTTTATGTTTTAGCAGTTCTTCTCTTCCTGGCCCTTATCTTGCAGAGGACATTCCTGCAGGCATCCTATTATGTGACTACAGAAACTGGCATCAACCTGCGAGGTGCTTTACTGGTGAGCAAATATGTTCCTATGACCTGAGAAGTTCAGTAATAATAGCTCCAGCTTTGTACTTTTGTTTGTCTTGTTCTTCATCTGAAGACTTTGTTAACAGTTGTTTAAGAGAAGATATGCACTGCATTTTTGTACAGAAAACTATATGTATTTTTATACAAAAACTATGTATTTTTATACAAAAACAAGTAGTATCACTGGCATAGCCAAACTGATGCCAGCAATTGCTTTCGCTAAAAATTAAGCCGATCATACTTACATGTTGAAGTTTAATACTCTGTGCATATAAGAACATAGCAGATGACAATAGGTATATAAAGATAGTTGTTTTGGCTCTGCATTTTCTTTGATCATTTGCTTATGAGGTTACTTCTGCTGACTGTGGACAGAGTACCTTGGCTGAGCTATGTTTTATGGGAACATGGTCCATGTATCGTGAGTGATGATCCTGAGTATTTATGTCCTTTTGCACTGAGCCCTGTGAGGTGGGACAGGAGCAATTCATCTGCAAAACTGTCTCCAAAGCCAGCACCCATTAACCTTCTGTGAAGGTCACGTTTATGAACCAGACCCAGCAGCTCCAGCTCAACATGTGTGTGGGTTGTAGCAGGTACTTCCACAGACCAAACTCCACAGACAGCAGTAGCACTGTGTGCAAAATAGAAGCTGGAACTCATGCTTTGCCAGATGTAACTAACCATAGGAATATCATCTCAGTGTGGAAGCTTCCTTTTAGTTTTGTGCTCACTTTGATAGATGTAGCTGTTTCCAACATTTTCTGCCTTCTCCCAGGGTAGATTATACAAACTTTCCTTGTGCTTTTGTGGTTCCCTCTTACCCAAATGGGGAGTCTTATGACCATATGCAGCTGATGTAATTCATCATAGTCTGTAGGCATTTCTCATTAATTCAACTGGATCTCCATTGCTCTTGGACAAAACAGAGCCAGAAAAATTAGTTTTAAAGACTTCCTTGAAGCTTCAGTGTTTGATATTTTGGTTATAGCTGCAAACTGGGCTCACAATATTGATCTTGAAAATTCTGGTAGGTAGAAGTCCTGTTTAATTTTCAACCCTGTTAGGTTGTTAGGTTCCCTCCTGTAAAGGAGGGAAGCCCAGAGGAATACATACCTACCCTGATCAGAATTTCATAACATGAGTTTAACTGTCCTATTGGAAACAAGGGTCTCTTTGACAGACCATGTCACAGAAAAGCAGGCTCACCAGATGTTTGTTAAAAAAGATCTTTGCCCTGCCTCCTAAATTTTGACGTTTTGTTGTCATTTCTTTCTATTTTAGGTCTGCGTTAAGCAACAAACCTTTTAAGAGGAATTGGAGTTTTTAAAAGTCAGTTTTCTCTCTTGTGCTTTCTCTCACTCTGTCTCATCTCTCTCTCTGTCTCAGGTGAGAGACTGGGAGAAGGGCTTTCTTAGCTAAAGACTGATACCGCAGTTCGAAATGTCCTGCTGCTACTGTTGGTTTATAATTACATCATTTTCATATCTCCCATTTTATTCCTTCCCTGCAGGCAATGATATATAATAAGATCCTGAGGCTTTCTACATCCAACTTGTCCATGGGAGAGATGACGCTGGGACAAATCAATAACTTGGTTGCCATAGAAACAAATCAATTAATGTGGTTCTTGTTCCTGTGCCCCAATCTCTGGGCAATGCCTGTTCAGGTAGAGCATCAAAGTAAGGGCCTGATTTCAGAGATCCTCCAGCTCTGTTGAAAAGAGTATATATCTGTGAGACTACTACAAAAACCAGAGGGGAACCTGGACTTCACACTCATTTGTGAGGAAAACTAACAAGCAGAAATGTGGCCCAACATCTTCTCCAAGGGCTGGGAATATCTCTATGAGGGTCTGTGAAGAGAAAGGATCTTTGTGAGCAGGATTTCCATGTCATAGATGTGGTCTGTGACTTTAAGAATAATGGCCTGTCGTCCTTTCTTGGCTCATATTTCTTCCACTTCTGACAAAAGTCATTGCTATTACTTCTGCCACATGGCAGCAACACAGGCATCTGCCCAGCACTAAATACTGCATTTGCAGTGCCCACTTGTAGCCGAGTTTTGTTATAGGAGTGAAAAGCAATTGAATCCTGCTCAGAGACTGACAGCAGCACTGACAATGCATTACACAAAATGCACAGAGGAGCTCTCATCTAAACAAGCTTACTTACTGTAAAGGTCTGGTTCTTAAGCAAACTGGGAAAGATCTGTAGGCAGATCTGTGGGAAGGAAAGGTAAAGATTATTAGCCTGAAAGGAACCTTCAGAAGTTCTAAATGATGTAGTGACCTAAGCCATGCTGACTTTCCACAAAGCTTGGGCTCCTGTAGCACCTTCAGAGTTTTCATTTTGGGATGGGATTGGCATGGTCTTTAGTTATGGGTAATCCTGCTGACATTATACTTAAAAAGGGATAGAACCCACTCTTCTAGTAGATTTGTTTTGCTGAAATTCCTGAAACTGTATCAGTAATTTATTATAATGGCAATATTACTAATGTTACTAATGGATCAGGTAGGGTTTAGATAATCATAAAGCAATTTCTGGAGAAAAAGACTAAAAAGATTACATGGTAGTGGAAATTAAAAATAATACAGAGTTTCATTTTAAGTCACTGTTTTGCACCCAGGTTTATCTGGAACTGTTGCTGTTAATACTTTGAATATTATTCAGTGAGCGGGTGGTTTGGTTGCTGTGGCTAGTGAAAAATTGCACGTAGCCTACATTCACCACTCATTTGTCTCTTCAGTGAAATCTCTGCCTCAGCTACTGTAGAAAAGTAATGGCCTTCCTCACCACTACTATAAAACACTGGCTTGAGGAAGCTTCTAATGATTCACCCATGAATTTGCACCTTTCGGGTGCACTTAGTGAATGGACATCTGTGGCTATACAGGGCTTCTGCTCTTTAGCTCTTAATCATAGCAATTGCCTTACACCTCTGCTCCAACAATAAAATTGGAAGGTGAAATACATGGCATGTATATATATAGGTATGTATATATATAATATTATGTACATATATATATATACACATATATATCTTTCTTTGAAAATAAATTGTGTACCAAGAGGAAAAATTCATTGCAGGATCAGTCCCCCAGTAAAGGCTTCAGTTTACACAAGTACAAATTGCTACTTGTAACCTTGTATTATTCTGCCAAGAAAACGGCATCTAGATATGCTAATTTACATTACAGAAACCTGAAAAGCTAATAATGATTTTGAAATGTTGAACTCTACTGATCCTTATTTCTGATACTGTATAATAATAAGGCAGATTTAAAGGCAGAACTGACTTAAAAGATAATACGAATAAAATAAGGAATAGGGAACTAGTTCTCTATGCCCTGTTAACACTGAGGACATCTCTGTACCACAAAGTGGAGCTTTTAATAAAAATGCTTGCTTAGTATAGCTTCTATCAACTTAGAAACCAGAATCACAGTAATTTCATCAGAGCCATTCCCCAGTAAGCCTCTGTGGGAAGTGTTCCTAAGCTCTTTGCAGGGCTAAGCTAGCATCTTGGTATTTTCCTATAGAGCTACATGGCATTGATGACCAAGTTCAGGAGCACCTTGCACATCTGCTTTGTGCTTTAGTGCCTGTCTTAGACGTCCCTCTGTCTCCAGTTGCAAGAGGACCAATACAACAGAATGTAACTGTGATTCACGACAGTCCTAAGACCTTTGAATATTTCCAGAGTGATATAAGGAGCTCTCATGTACATAAGACTTGAGGCCAGTGATTCTGTAAAATGCCTTGGGGAAAGCACCATCATTTCAGTGCCCTTTTAGTTCTGTGGAAACCTTATCTGGTATTAGAACTACTAGGCAGTAACATAGACTATGCAGTTAATGTCAAAAATAAAGGCTTCTGGGTTAATTTCCCACACTTTCCAAATATGACCTTCTGAAGTATGGGTTTCAGCTGATTCCTTGGAACCATCTAACTGTTTATTACAATAACAAATATTTTTTCTTGCTATCATTCTGGCATACTGAAATCCATATTTTTTTCCCATGTTGCTTTTTTCTTCACAGATAATAATGGGTGTGATTCTACTCTATAATTTACTCGGAGTGAGTGCCTTGGTGGGTGCTGCTGTCATTGTACTGCTAGCTCCAATACAGTACTTCATAGCTACAAAGTTGGCTGAGGCTCAGAAGAGCACCCTTGTAAGTAAATTATTTCAGTGACATTTGTCATCCAGAAATGACAGGGAACAGGGAAACGGGAGTTTTGGGTTTCGGTCTTGTTGTTAGGGAGCATTCACTGTGGAGGTTTGGGCAAGCCATCTCTTAATTCCATCATCTCTCTGTTTTTCTGTGGGTATCTCTTCCTTCCAAACATTTGTCAGACAAGAATGTGGGGAAAAAAAGCATTTACGGAGAGTGTTTTTCACCCAGCTAGCACAGCTTCATCTCAATTCAATTCAATGGAAGGGTGTTATTCCTACATTCAGATGTGGTATTTCATATGATGTTAGCAAACAGTACATATGACTGATAAATTATAGGAGAACATTACTAGGGAATGTGTACAACCACCTCTAAAATGGCTAGAGACTTTATGCTCTCACCCCTAGCTTTGGTGTTCTCTAAAAATCAGCTGATACTGCTGGATTAATATCTATTGCACATTCTTGAGTGCTGTAAGTTTATGTTGTTGTCTAATTTAGTTCACCCATTAGAAGTGTTTTCTGGTACTTTGTCTAATCTTTAACTTTATTCTCACAACCCTTGAACTTTTTTAATCAACCTTTGACGTTTGAGTTGTCAAATATTTAAAGGTCCTTTTTATCTTAATATTCAGTAAGCAAATTATACATACGTGGCCTCAAGCTGTGCCAGGGGAGGTTTAGATTGGATATTAGAAAAAATTTCTTCCATCAAAAGGGTTGTCAAACATTGGAACAGGTTGCCGTAGTTAAAAGACATGTAGATGTGTCAGTGACATGGTTTAGTGGTGCACTTGGCAATGCTAGGTTAGTGGTTGGGCTGAATGAACTTCAAAGTCTTTTCCAACCTAAATGATTCTATGAGTCTGTGTTTCTAGACATGGATCTAATCTTCAGCACACTTAGGTCCTGTTGAGTCGTGCCAATTTATACCAACAAAGGATCTATCTTTGCATAATATCAGAAATATTCTGAATCTTTCTTCTTACTCTTTTCTATGTTCCTCTGACTCATAACAGCTTTTGCATTATGATTTTACCAAAATTTAGGATTACTGTTTTATGATTCTCTTATCATAGAATCATGAATTGTAGAATGGTTTAGGTTGGAAGGGACCTTAAAGATCATCCAGTTCCGACCCCACTGCTATGGGGAGGGATGCCTTCCACTAGACCATGTTCCTCAAAGCCCCGTCCAGCTTGGCCTTGACCATTGCCAGGGTTGGGGCAGCCACAGCTTCTCTGGGCAACCTGTGCCAGTGCCTCAGCACCCTCACATTAAGAATTTTTTCCTAATGCCTAATCTATATTTCCCCTCTGTCAGTTTAAAGCCATTCCCACTTGTCCTGTCACTACATGCCCTTGTAAAAAGTCCCTCTCCAATAGACATCTCACTTATTTTCATTACCTGTTTTATGAATCCCAGAATGGATCTTGTATTACACACATGTAGTCTTCTGTCTATTGTTGCAGACACCATTGACTTAATAATCCACCTCCCTGAGTTTTATCCTCTATTTGAAGGATTCAGATGATTTGTTTTATATTTCTTTTCAGAACAGGGTCACTTAGTTTCCCTTCATGCTTGTAAGCATTTTAGTATCTCCAAAGAACATGGAATTTTATATTGTTTTACTCAGTATGGCAACTGAAAGACTATACAAAATCACAGACAAATGAACTTATAGATCTTTAATGAATTTTACAACAGAAGGGAAAAAAGCATTTCATTAAAACTACAAACCAATGTCTTCTCCTTGTTTTCTTTTGAAATTAAGGACTATTCTACTGAGAGATTAAAGAAAACCAATGAGATATTGAAAGGTATTAAGTTATTAAAGCTGTATGCCTGGGAGCACATATTTTGTACTAGCGTGGAAGAAACGAGAATGAAGGAACTCACCAGTCTCAAAACCTTCGCACTTCACACATCTCTGTCCAGTAAGTAACTGTTTTTAGTGCTCAGAAATGGATCCAGTTCTTCATGTCAACATTCCTTCTGACTTCAACTAAGGCAAGATACAGCTGTGCCTATGACACTATTTTGTGTGTGTGTAATGTGATTAAAATAAAAAGTCATGACTAATATATGACAAAGAAACTTCAAAATACAGAGCATGTCTTGTGGTTGTTCTGTAGCCAGTTTTCTGTCACCTTCAATATGACATTACAGCTATGAGTTGCTTTATAGTAAGGAGACTCCAGATAATACTAGCAGCTCTGATTAGAGCAAAGATTAATCAGTGTCTGAATTAGATTGTACTTTCTGAAATGTAGAAAAGCTGAGAGGGTAATCTTTTTGTTGTGTTGCATAATAATTGTGCACACATAAAACTTCTTATCCCAGTTCACTAAAGTATGCAAATGAGATAATTCCTTTGTTTATTTGCTTGTGTGCTTGAGGTTTCTGTCATGGAAGGAAACTTCTTCCTGCAGAGCAATTTTCCTTTGGGAGTTTCAGTTATTTGAATTGGAAATAATTAGATTTTTCTAGTACCATACAACTAATTGTACAACTGTTTTCTCTTATTCCATATAATCTGATCCTTCTTTTATTTCTCATTCACAGTATTTATGAATGCGGCCATACCAATAGCAGCTGTTCTTGCAGTAAGATATGGGGTTTTCCACTTTTCCTTACAAAAAGGGGCATGTTTAAACCTCAGCCTAATGAACTAGAAGAACTATGGTATGCTGGTTAGCAAGGAGTCTTCATAGACCAAATTCTGAGGGCATTACTCAGAATATGCTCACAGCATATACTAGAATTGAGTGAAATATGACCATAGTTCTGCATCTGTGAAAAAACCTGTAAGATTTATTAGATTCTGAATGATTTTTATGGGTTGTTTCATCTAAACCCTGAAGTCAATTACAAACCTTTGCAAAGAATTTTTTTCATTCTTAAATGTGTAAACCTCTTGAAATCACTAAGTTTTTAAAATCTCACTTTAATAGAAGACACCTTTATCTTCAGTTTACTGGGATTCCCAATAAATTGATACATAATTATTGGCCTTAGTTGAGTATAATATTTTGCTTGCTGTCCTTGTCCATCTTTTTCAAGAGTCCTTATCCTGACATGTTATTTTCCTGATGTGACAGACCTTTGTGACTTACGCGTATACCAATGAGAAGCCACTGCAGCCCGCCCAGGCCTTTGCATCACTCTCATTGTTTCACATCCTGGTCACACCACTGTTCCTGCTCTCCACAGTGGTTCGCTTTGCTGTTAAGGCTATCATAAGGTAAGGGGCCCTTCTAGTTTCTGCAGCTCTTGTGCACCTATGTTGAGTAATACAACAGGGAAGGTGCTAGAGACAGAGGTTGTTTCTACCTGCAAGACTGGCCTTGCTGCTTCAAGGAAGAGCAACTGGCTTAACTCTTATCTACCTCCACAAAGGATGCATTGGGCTTTAAGGGAGAGTTTGGTATTGTCCTGAGCTCATATTTACCATATTCTCATATTCTGGCACTAGCATGGACTTTTTTAGGAAACAGAGTGGGTGGAAGAACATTGGACAATGGAGGATGAATTAATCAAAAGAAACTGAACCACATGGGACTTCTCTTACAGGGGAAATTCCTTTCCCCTGAATGACAGTAAAGAGATGCAGGAGAGGAAACATGGCAAAGCAGATATTTGGGAGTTTCATCTGTGAGGGTTAGAGATCTGCATGACAGGACAGTGAAAAAATAGGCACAAAGTGGAAAAGATCTAAAAAAGCCTGAAATGGAACTCATGAAACGTGTTGCTTCATCAGAAACGTATATGTTCCTGGCATTCATTTGTGCAAACAGCCCAACAAAACAACTTCCTGTGTGCTGGGCCATAGAGCAGTTAATGTCAAGGGAGCTGGTTGGTAGTAAGTGGTTATGGGGCAGTTATGTAGACGCACATACGGCCAGGATGCCCCACAAGGCACAAGCTGACACCTGACTAGCAGTAGTGTGTCAGATGCCAAGGACCAGCAGGATGTAAAGACAAAACTAATCTTCCCACCCAGAAACAGTTCTTTTTTGCCAAGACTGGGGGACATTGGCAAGGTATTGCATTGCAGCTGCCACTGCATGGTTTTGGTGGGTAACAATAATAACAAATAGCAGCCATGGGAACATCAGTCTCCACAGCTGTCATTTGCCAGCATCACACTCACTTTAAAGAAATATATATAATTAAATATGGTTTATTTATATCAAAGCAGAAAATTATTTCTGATTACTGGAAAATCACATAAATCCTTCATAAATCATCCCAGCCTCTACATGTCTGCAGTATGTTTAGCATGGTCCTAACATCAAAATGGTGTGTACCTTTTCCTTAACACTGCTGGCCACCCCTAAGACCATATTTGCCAAAACAAACATTACCCTTTGGCAAATTTATTTCCTAACATCTTTCTCCTATGAACATCATGTTCCCCAGGTGAAGAATGAAGAATGCATGCTTGGCCACCCCATGGCTGTGTCATCAATCAAATACATGTATATGAATTATGCACTCATTTGTGTTATTATTAGGTGCTTATACTTTGGTCAGAATCTCAATTTTATGTTAAAGAGTAGTTTTAACACCATGAAAGCTTCTCAGGTCATTCAGATGCGAAGTAATGGTTGATGTCTTCATAGGGATGATCAGAACAAGGTCTCTCATCTTCTAGAAGAATAAATTCTTGCTTGGCACACTTATTTAAGACTGAAATTCTGGTATGGGAGTTAGACATAAAAATTTCCCTTTCCACAGGGGAAAGATGGTCAAATCTTTCTGAGATAAAGAATGAATTGAACCTGTGCACTGTATTTCCCAATGGACAGTTTTAAGAAGTATGCAAAAGAGCTTTTGCTGCATTTCTCCAAGGCTGGCCATGACTATTCTGAGCTGTGCAAAAGTTATGCTCAGGATGCACCTAGTGCATTGTCATTTTCAGAGGATGTAGGTGGGTGAATGACTCAGTTATGAATCATGACTGTGTGTAGGCATAAGAAAGGCACAGAGAGATAAGTCTGCCAAGGTGGAAACCATATCCACTCTGTGCCACTCACATGACTAGCTCTCCTCTTCATTCCCAGCTATCAGTATGATGTTTAATTATTTTCATGTGTCCTTCCTCCACAGAAATAAATTGTCACTTACCATCAGGGTGGCAGAGAGTCCAATCCTATGAACTTCCTTTGGAACATTTCTGATACATCCTTCTGCCTGAACAGCACAAAAATGAAAATATACTCATGGAAACCTGAGTTTATTTAACTCACTGTCCTGTTTTCTTTCAAGTGTACAGAAGCTGAATGAGTTTCTCCTGAGTGATGAGATTGGAGATGACAGCTGGAGAGGTGGGGACAGCTCTGTAGCTTATGAATCCTGTAAGAAGCACACAGGACTTGTAAGTTTTGGTTTATGACACTGAATTTCAAAGTAGAGAGGCCATATAGCCCCATACAAGGCCACTGGCCAAGCTGGTAGGGCTTGTGAGTTTTGGCTTTCAGTCTGACTCTAATATAGTCTGACTCTAATATAGTCTGACTCTAATATAAACCAGTTTTGCCTCCTATGTCAGGATCTCTTTCTATGACATGAAGGGTCCCCCAAACACATGTAAGCATTGCTGAAGTGCCAGTAGTTATAAAACCCCCATAACACACCAACACATTTACACATGGTTCAAATTCACCCTTCTCAGTTTATATAAAAGACCCATGTGCATTTCCTGTGATCATAAACTGACAAGGTTTATACCATATATTGCCAGTGCAACCCATCATATGTTGAGCATCTTTAGGTAGGACCAGTTCCTACTCTGGGAAAGTCAGAATCTGAGGTGGGAAAAACAACATCAAACTTTGTGAAATAGGAATTCATTCCAAAAATTCTTTTTCTGGAGTGCTAAACATACAGTGAATTTGAGTAAATTCTGAAGGGGGAAATAACCCAAGAGAGATGATTTGGGAAAAACTGCAGCTTTTTTTCATTTTTACACTTTTCTAAAATTAGATATTTCACCTGTTTTGGTCTGATTACCTACATTGAAATGTGACTGAAACTTATAGATAGCAACAGAAAGAAAGGATTGGCACAAAATAGGTTATATTTTGGAGTGAATTGAATTAGTTTACAAACCTGAAAGAACATTTTTCTGGGTCAACAATTATAATGAAGGAAACAAAAATTAAACTGTTTCAGCATTTGTTTTATTACTCTTGTCCACCTCTCAGCCATACAGAGAGAGACAAAGTCTAGATGATGAGGAGAGGGAAAACTAAAGGTAATATTAGTAAAGATTAAATCAATCACTGTATACAGCCCAGCTATAAGGAATCACTAAGATTACACCAATTTAGCTCAATACAGTGGCACTCATGAATACCACAGGTAGCTCTGAACAAGCTAGTGCCATAATCACTATTATACACTAGTGAGGTACTCTGCACAAGCTAATTTGATATGCTTCTTGCTCCTGTAGCTATTCTGCTTGCGATAACCAAACTGGTAACTCTGCATGTCAGTACAATTTTACTGACAGTTTTGTTTGGAGATACCTCAGGCAGGGCAGACTTACCTAGCGGATTGAGGACGATGAGAAAGATGAAGTTTGGGATGGTTATGCATGGGAAACCAAAAATCAGATATTTCCTGTGCTTCAGTAAAGGTGTTTAAAACATTACCCTACATCAGTCACAGTAGTATGTCTTTTATTATCACAGATGTTGAAAAGTACTGGTTTCTTCTTCTCACCTAGAATGGTGGTAAGAGAGGGAATGGATTGTTTGTTTTATTGGTTTCCAATGCTATACTCTCTTGAATTCCAACTTTTCTTTCTTCATTTCACTATGTAGCACACCAAGGCCATCAACAGGAGGCAGCCCTTAAGGTATCAGCTTGAAAGCTATGAGCAGCCAGCAAGGAAGCAAACACGTCCTGTGGAGATAGACGATATTGCAATCAAGGTGGTAACACTGAAAATATTGTCTCATTCTTTACAAGGAGTAGGTCCCTCTGCACAGTACCAGATAGTGCCCAACAGATGGTTGAACAGATGGTGCTGTTCTTCCAAAGGCAAATTGCCCATTGTATGAACAAGCCCCTAAATAAATTAGCAGTTTGGCAGAACATTAAGTGAGAAGGATTAGCTGCTGACAAGGTCTTTATAGAGATTACCTGTCTTCTCAGGAAACAAAGAGGCATCATCAGAGGAACAAAAGGAACAAAGTCTAGACAATCTGAAACACAGAAATTAATACACATCTTGTTTTACTTTCCTTCCATGCACTACTCTTTCACTCTTAGAATCAAGACAAAACTTTTGAGTCATCTTTTGACAATGATTATTGAGGTGTCATTTATGATGACAGTATTTAAAGTCATGTTGGCCAGCTCTTCCCCATATATGTGCTCTGTGCAAACAGTGTTTCATGGCCCTGTGAGGAAGTTTGCACAAAAAAAGGAGGGTCCACTAGGGAACGTTTTACTTATGTCCAGCCTAAACCTTATGAATATTCTATTTGTACTTTGGGAATACACTCACAAGTGGCTATATATCACAATATGCAGAGTGATTCATTCCCTGATAAGCTATGCTATTTGTATTATCACCTGTGAAGTCTGATGGTCATTATTCTACACCTGACAGAATAAAAGTATTTGGTAAAAAAAAGTTCAGCTCAAGATCATCCCTTTATTGCATTTCATACAGTATATATAATTGTGTACATAACATTCACAAATGTTTCTGGGCTTTGCAGTCTTTACTAACCTCACTTTGGGTTTGATTTTGTTTATAAGCCTACCTCACCACATCTCTTAAGCACAGATTTACTTTAGTAACATATTTTGAATCCAAACTAAATGTACTTTTTTTCATTTTCCTCATATGTTTGTGTAACTGACATATGGTAACTGTTTTGTAGGTGACCAATGGATACTTTTCATGGGGAAGCGGTTTAGCTACGTTGTCCAACATAAATATTAGAATCCCAACAGGTAGGATAATGCATACCTCAATCGTGAAATATGTAATATTAAATTGTTACTAATCCCATTCCTTGACGTTGTGAAAAACACAAAAGCATGCATTACGATTTTTATAAGAAAAAAATAAGGTTAAAAATGTATACAAGATCATGAACTGTATTAGTCATATATCTATGACCCATAATATATACAATATTGACCCATAATAGAATACCTAAAGTCTAATAAGTAAGAAAAAAATTACATTTTTATATACCTATATAGTTTTAATAGTTTTTATAATAGCAGGAACAAAGTCAAGAGTAAGAATAAATATCAAAAAGATGGTTATAAAAATATTCGTTATTATTTTTAGTAGACTAAAATAAAAAAGAAGTAGGGAGAGCTCCAGACTCATTCAAACCAAGGGTCCATCTAACTCAGTATTTTATTTCTAGCAGTGGCTACCAGTGCATGCACAGGGACACAGAACTCATATATTATACTTCTCCTGCCATTCTTCAACATTACAGTCTGGTGTGGGAGGGAAGGAGTAGTACAGCGAAACAGAAGAGAGCAATGGGTCTTCTTTCAGTTTTGGTCACTTTTATTAGACTGGACCAAATTTACATGCAACCCCAGACTGGATAAACACTCCCCACATTGTATCATTTGACCCTAAATAACTTCCATACAGTAACAGGGTCCTAGACGTGTGATAAAGCATGTCAAAATAGTAGTCTCATGCCTTTGGAGATTAGTGTGTACTTTTACTGTCCATTAGTATATATTTCCATAGATGAATACATGCAATATTGCCCATTTATGTAGTGGATGTTAACAAATTTAACCAACTAGTTCAAATGCTCTAGAACTGGATCTGTTTGGGCCTTGTCGACTTGAGGTTTTTTACTTCCTTGAAAATGCGTTTGTTATTATCATAGGTCAGATGACAATGATTGTGGGTCAGGTTGGCTGTGGAAAGTCGTCACTTCTACTTGCTATACTGGGAGAGATGCAGACACTGGAAGGAAAAGTTCACTGGAGCAGGTATGTTTCATATAGCTATTAATTCCTGTATTCATTTAAGAAGGAGGTAGTTGGGATTTTCTGTGAGAAAGGTGAACTTGATGTCTCAGAACTGCATGTTGAATGATTGTTATCACCCAGATCTTCACTGGAATAAGTCACCTGTGAACTTACAGAGGATTTTCTTTGCTTTTTTGCCACAGTTCAGAGCAGGCAGAACAAAATGGCTCAGGAAGAGAAAGAGGCTAGTCTGACAATTAATATCTAATATATTAGACCTAGCAAATGACCTGAATAGAAAGGATATTCCTGCTATCAAATAGGCTTCAATACTCACTATAATTGAAGTCAGCATTGTTATGGTGCTACTGTTTGCACCAGTGAAAACATGACAGGATGGAACTTCTTCAGTCAAGTAGTATGCATAGGGCACCAGCATACCCGAAAGGTTGTATTCCTACTCAGTGATGCTGCTGCTGGAAAAGAAAAGGTGATATAACAACAAACACGTGAGCAATGCTTTTCCACTTCCCTGGTATCTGCCTAAGCCTCGCTTATGGAAGTCAGCATTACTCTTCACAGTAACGTGTTCAGAAAGCAGCCGGAGAATGCCAAATACCTAAAGAGTAAAGGATGTGAAGAAGCTGTTGCTGAAGAGGGACAGCCAGCGAGGTCAGGCCGTGGGATCCACATGGATCAGTGAATGAGAACCTCCTGCAGAAACTAAGGGGGCAGCAACTACACTTCCAGCCTAGGCAGGGCAGAGGCACTGGAAGGGATGTGCTGTAACCTCAAGGCATGTTCTTTGATTTTAAACATCAATTCTGTTTCCTTTAAACTACCAAGCCAAACTCAATTAGCTTTTCAAGGAGAAAGGGTTAATTTTGTCACAAAGACCAATACTTAGTTGCCCCATCCCTTGACTAGTGACCTGGTCTGTCATCTTTTTCTTACAGCAATGTTGCAAGCTGGTTTTTTTTGCTTTTCCTGTGCTAGTATGCATGGCATTTTTGTTCTCTAGCTGTATTTCACTGACTGCTATTCCAAACATATGATCTCACTGGAGTAGCAGGTACAGTTGGAGCCAAGGCAAGACTAACTTTAATTATATGTGAGGTTAAGCTTTGAAGGAAAATGAGTATGTGTCTCATCATAGTTATTTGTTTGGGATATATAATGACGATTTTGACATCACAATCCAGCTTTTTTTTCTGAGTAGTTAAAATACAAGGAATGAGTAGAGTGTACCTTAAAATTATTCTCACAATTGTTTTCAGATATATTTGAAAAATACATTTTTCCTATAGAAAGATATGGAATTTTTTTAATGTTAGAGAAAATGAGAAAATCGTAGAAAGATACTAATGGAAGTTTATGAAATACTGTATGTTTCACATTGTTTGGGAGAGATTAAGATCATATTGTCAGTTGATTAACAGTCTGTGCATAACCAAGCAACTCAACTTTTAGCAAGCATCTCAGGCCCTACTGAGTGACTTTTTTCATTGCAAACTACAATTTGATACTGTGATATAGATGATGCAAACACAGTTATGTTCTACTGATAATTTCAGACTGCCTGACAGACAGATGAATACAGAAGGATACTTCAGGTATTTAACCAAGTGGATCCTGTATTTTACAAAACCATAATAAAGGTCCTATTTACACTCTTAAATCCCTTTCCATGTGACTCCACATGCATGACTAACGCAGCTACTGATCCAGGGGCGAAATGCAGGCTAAGTGAATTCCCCAGCAAATTCAGGTATAATAACACAGTAATAGTAATGATGGAAACATTATAACACAATATAACAGCCCGTTATATTGTGGTAATCCTGTAATACATCATTGTGAAAGCCCATCATGGGGCTTGAATACCCTGTTGTTGTTGTGATTGACTGCAGTGAGAGCTGTATGTCCTGCTGCTAAGTTTGTCACTGGTTTGGGATCTTAGGGAAAGATCTTAATGTAATATTCGGTAAGAGATCTTGGCCAGGGTAAATCTTACAGCCAAATCTCAGTTCTTCACCACTAATGTAAAATATGCCTCAGACATATTACAGACCTTAGAGAAGGAGCTGGCTTTTTTTTTTCCCAGTGCACAATCAGCTAGAGAATCTTAAACAATGAAGCATAAGCTGTCAGGATGCAGTGGTTCAGCTGATGTTGTTTCAGATCTCAGTTAGGTCTGTACAGGAACAGATGTGGGGAATATGCAGAGACTTCTATTACCCTCATGCACACGAAGCTGAACAGTCAGAATAAGTCTCCAGATGCCAAGCAGGGAAGAGTAGCTAAGTGGAAGCCCTTCACCTGGTATACATTTTCTGCACATTGAACTGGTTTCTGTGCAAACAGGTTGTTGTGCTGGATAGTATTTGTGTAGATGTTTGGTCCTTGTCTTGCCTCAAATTCTTTGACTATATTAGCAGAAGAGATGGTTTGTTCTGCTTTTACAGTGATATCCTAGAGATTTTCTACCCCTTTATTCTCCTTCCTCTGCATTTTGTAGGCCAGTGGAATCCAGGACTGGTTAGAGATGATTTAGTCTATTTTTAAAAGTCCAGAGCTTAAAGTGAAAAGTGATCCAAACTTTTTGACTTTTCTTTAAAACCTTAGTTTAAATTTATATCTATATTATTTTATCTTATATATTCAAAATCTTATAAAAATGATGAATTCATCGAATTAGTTTGGTCTTTCCTACTGTTTCAGACTTGAACTTATCATGCCAAATTTTAGGGAATATGTATATTTTATAGTACAGATAAAAAAACAGTATAAATAGCCACATTTCAATAAATAAGGCAATTAAAGCAAAGATTACTAATCCCAAAGGGCAAATAAAATGCTCTTTTTAAAAAACTCAGGAGCTTCCATTTCAGCCCACTCCCATGCTCTGCAATTGTATCACTCTTTCAGAGTGAGTAGAGTGATGAAGTATAAGACCAAATACTTAATGTTGTTATTTGTGAGGGCCCCAGTTCAGTAAAAATCTTACATGTGTTTATTCATGAGATTATTACTAAATGTGGGTTCTCACAGAAATCTCATAATCTGGGAGAATGAAAATGTATTTTTCAAGCTAAGCATGGAACAAAAGAAGAAACCAAGAAAGAAGTGTTTAAGAAACTGAGATCCTAAACACTCATTCAGATAATCTATTTGATTATAATGACAAGCATATTAGATCTGGTTTGGAATTGCAAAAAGTCTTACAAGGCTATGTCCAGTTTTTGTTAAACTCAATTTATAGTTCTTATGAGATAACCAGCGGGGCCTATTCACCTCTGATGTAGTATTTTCTCTGTTGATTGGTGCATGAAGAAAACACACTGACTGTGTCCTTTAGGAAGCATGAATTATCAAAGTTCTTAGAGAGCTGATGTGCAGCAAAGAAAGGAACATGTTTCAGTTCTGGCATTTTGGGAACATGCATAATACATAAGCCTGGCATTACAAGGGCTCTGCTATTAGAATTTTTATGCCCTTTGCCAGACTTGGATCCTCTGCTTGTAAGTGCAGCTGCAGTTACTTGTATCCCAGCAGGCAAGCAGACATTTCTCTCTCAGTAGTAAAATATTTCATCTGGACGATTCATAGAGGAGGATTTGTTTGTTTCCTTTTTTTGTTCTTAAGTCAGTCAAATAATACATTAGTATCAGTTTTCTAGTCCCTTCTAATGCCTGTTTCCATTTACCTGCCATAAATGTACTCTTTTAGGTTCTGCACTTTGCAGTGATGTGTTGCTATGCCTGGACATGAGCCCCATTGCTGGCCCAGAACTGCTTTGACTGCCATTTCATGTCCTCAGCACTATTATTAAGTCAATTAACAGAGGGAGCTGCAAAGTCATCTGTGTTATTACTGCTATTGCATGCTCTTCAAAACATATTTCATGGATATGATCCTTAAGATGTGGGAGGTTGACAAGGAAATCCTATGTGTTGTAGTGCCATGCGTGGCTTGATGCAGCCTTAGTGCTATAAACAGGTTCAAAATCTGTTCTGGTTCAAAGGTGTATCTGCAAAGCTTACCTTTGCTCCAGGGAAAGTTTGACAGTAGTCACCAACTTTTGCAGGTCTGTGTGAAGAAGCTAACTTATTTGCTTGTTAACCTTTTATATGTCCAGGCAGTATTAGTAATTCATTTTTAATAGGTTTTGCAATGCACTTTTCATTTTTAATACATTTCATAACATAACTTGCCTGTTTAGCCACTATGCACTATAGATATGAAACTGTTGTATTTAGAGAAGATCTAGGCTTTTACTTAATAGCAACAACAACAAAAAGATAAAATAAACTGATGTTGAGTCCTTAAAATATGTACTTAACTCCAGTTTCCCTGTATGTAAAACTAGCACAAAATGTTGTTCTCTGTAGTTTCTGCTTACTAAATGTCATTTACCATAACTTACAGTGTAAATGAAACTGAATCTTCTTTTGAAGCACCCAGAAGGTATTATTTCTATTTTTAGTGTATTGTAATACGTTCATTCATTTCTTCAGAATTTCCACAAACCTTTGTCTTTGTAGCCTTCAGCCATCTCTATGTTTTCTTATTGTGTTGATGATCATTAACCATATGATTAACCAACAGATTGTGTTAAACCTAGTGGAACCCAATCCTCTCCAGCCATTTGATCACTACCTCAGTCTTGCCTGAAAGATGTTCAGTGCTCTCAGCTCCCATTTGACATTGCTGGGAGTTTAGTGTGCTCCATATCTTGCATGCCAGGACTTCAGATGTAAGACATCATTGCATGTACTCTCCCATGTGATTGCATGTTTTCTGATCAGCACTGGGTTTCATGTTGCTTGTAACCCAGTTTGACAGTTGTGGAATGGAGCAAGAACGGGAGCTGGTTGTGCTCCAGCTGAAGTCAAGTGGTGACTCCCCTTTAGAGAAAGGGCCTCACAAGTTGAAAAGAAGGACAAACTAAACTAAAAACATGTAATAAATGGTACAGAAGTAGTGGCACACATAGCTGTAGTTGGGAGCCCACACCATGATTTGCTACCTGATAACCCTGAGGGCAGATTTCATACTAGTGCATACTGAACTGCTAAAACCCCTAAAATTCTGGGGATACTACTGGCTGTTTCTAACTAGCTATTTCTCATACTCTAGCACCCTCTCTCTCAGCAATTCCTAGATGCTTACACACAAAGCTGTATCAAATGGTTGCTTGGAAGAAATCCTGTCAAAGAGGCTGAGAAGGAAGATGGGTGTTCAGATCCACAAGCTGGTACCAGTTCACATCACCTTCCTCACATGTCTTGGGCATGTTAGGAAAATGTCTGAAATTACATGACCTTTTTTGCTGCTGTACATAGGCAAAACCACCAAAAGTAAAGACTCTTCATATCACTATTGTACACATCATTAGGTATTTAAACATGTTTAAAGTATATCTAAAAGATACTTGGGAGACCATAGTGATTCCTTCCTAACCTGTATTGAACTGCCCTCTTTTCCAACATTATATTAACCCACTGAAGATCTATAGACTTAAAGGAAAGAAGCATTCACTAAGAAAAAAGTATTTTGTGTGTATGGCCATGTAAAAGAATCTAAAAGTTCAGAAAGCAGCAAGTCAAGTGTACCAATGCCATCAGAACAGTGTCTTTTCATTACCTGTTATGATGTTAGAGAAAAACACACCCAAATATCTATTCTTGTGAGAATTTAATTATTTTTATTTTTTATAGTTTGCCTTTGGGTTGAAATCTCAGTTCCTAAATTGAGATAGGTACCAGCCATGTATAGAATAACATCCAACTGAGAGTGTAGATTTTGCCATCAGGTGAGAGTGGGTGCTGTTCTAACGAAAGAATCTAACTTAAAATACTTCCCTTCACTTCTGTAACAGTTGCTTGGCCTGTGTGTTTCCCTGTATTTCTATGAATGTACATTCATAAAAGCAATTTTAAACCTATTTTCAGACATTTCTTAATAGGGATGCTTTGCTGTTTACTAATGCTCTTTTTGTGTCTGCAGCAGAAACAGATACTCAGTGGCTTATGCAGCTCAGAAGCCATGGCTGCTGAATGCAACTGTGGAGGAAAACATCATCTTTGGGAGCCCATTTAACAAGCAGAGGTAAGTATCAACTCCCTTGCAAAAACACCTGGCAACTTCTGAAGGGTTTTTTGGCTTCTTCTTCTGGAAGAAGTTTGTAGGTTCCAAATGCACAGTAACACTGAGGTAGATTTAGCTAACCTGACTTTACCCATCTCAAGGGAAGGTTTCTGTTTTAAATCAGTCTTTCAAGTCTCCCCTTCCAAACAGAGTGCATGTCTAAGATGTTTGTGAGGAATCACACAACAGCAGTGGCTCTCCATGGAATACAGCGGAAGCCCTGTGTGTATTTTTCAAGCAGCTAAAGTTAGGTGAGATGAATCCCATCTTTGAAGACTACTGACATGTTTTTGTTTTATTTAATGGAGCCTGAGGTTGCCAGAGGAATCTGGAAATAGGGATTCTAGGCATGTTTCCACTGAGTTTATGTGCTAATCCTGCTGTGATCAAGTTACTGGAGTAGCCACTTTACAAAAACACTGTGTGTATGAAGATAGGGTGCCTCAAGGAAATAACCTTAGTTCTTCCTTTAGAAATACAGGAGAAAGGAGTGTAAAAGCTGAGGTGCATGGCTTATGTTGTTCCTATCCAGCACTTGCTTCTTGTGTCCTTCAAAAAGGTCAGCTGACAAATGCAGTGGAAAAAGTGACTTGGCTTGAGGAAAAACAAATTGCTGATGTTTTCAAAGGCAACACTCTGTTTAAAGTTATTAAAATGAATCTCATTTGTTTCAGAGTTTGCTTTGTTAACGTGTGTGACTCCATGCCTACCTGGTAAAAGTTAGCAAATATCTTAAAATCCAGATAAGTATCTAAAATTTCAGGGACCAGATTCTTCAACTACCGCATCCATCAGCCTAACTTCAAGCATACCAAAGTGGCCAGGCTGAATTACACCACTCAAATAATCTCATTTCAGCAGATCATCTGCAATACCCCACAGACCTAGGAATCTAACAACAAATTTCAAGGTTTTGCAAGTGGCTTCCTGGTTTTGGCAAGATCATGAGGATGTATTTGTTCTGTCATATCACACAGAAGTAAATGAAGGGGCATATAAAGGGGAAAAAATAATAGCACATTGAAAAATGGCTTCAAATACTCTGGAGTCCAGCAAAACAGCTCCATGATAAGGAGGAATGTACTCAATAGCTTATGTAATTGATTCTTTAAAAAGCAGGCTTCCCAATAAAGATACCTAATAAATGTCAAGTTTTAGATGCTTCATTTACAATGCTTCATGATTAGTCATTGAATAATCATTTTGTCCCATTAATTTCTTCAATTACCCAACCATCAAAGCCATAATAACTTGGCAGTAAATTCAAGCTTTGAGGCTTTTATGTTAGCAAAGTAAGTGGCTGATTAATCAGTTGCAATGCTCATGTTGTTTTTACAGGTACAAAGCTGTTACAGATGCTTGCTCTCTGCAGCCTGACATTGACTTGTTACCATTTGGTGATCAGACAGAAATTGGAGAAAGGGTAAATAATATGAATGCGGTTTTGTCTGCTTAGCCTAAGTATTAAGAAGGTGCTCTCTGATGCCACTCAGATCAAATCTGTATCAGGCTTCCAGCCTAGCAGAGAACTGTAATTCACCAGGGGTTACTGAAAGAAGTTGAAAACATTTTCCTTCTTCAGATGTTTCTCAAATGGTATTTTTTGATCAGTCTCCTATATTCTGCCTGCAGAATTTGATGCTAGTATTGGTTGCATCTTTCAGTCTAAGCAGCCTTCTGTGCTTAAAGAAGCTCTTCATAATTTACACTTACCCATAATTAGTTGCTGAGTAATGATTTTTTCTGATATTATATGAGGATTATGTTTGTTTATCAACAGCATTAACGTTTTAATGAAGCTTTTTATTTTTATTCATCTCTACACAGTTGTAAAAAAATCATATTTCCAAAGTCCTATCATGATGTTTATTCAAAGATGAGTATTTCTGATCTATTATATTCATTAGGGGATTAATTTAAGTGGTGGACAACGACAGAGAATCTGTGTAGCCCGAGCACTCTATCAGAACACCAACATTGTCTTCTTGGTAAGTTTTTTTTCCACATGGAGCATGGGAAGTTAGTAATAAAACTCTCATTCCTTATATTTAGCTTTAGAAAAATGTATGTTAGATTAGAAAACTACAGGGACTTGTACTGAACTCCAACTCCAAATTATAGAGTTAGCTAATAAACATCCACCAGAGGCAGCGTCAGCACATACTAGGAGGCTGGTGAAGGTGGGATTTCCTACAGAGATTAACACTGGAAGAGTAGAACAGATTGTCTGACTTCTGCTCACTCTTAGTGGTGACCTGCTATCAACATAGTCCCACTGAAATCAGCAGGGCTTCTGATAAGAAAAAGCACCATAATGCAACTACTTATGAGCAATGAGCAGATTGAGGGTTCAGCACTTTCATGCAGAGTGCTGTGAATTTGGACAAACTTTTCCTTCTCTATTACTTATTTCAGGACATGTCAGGAATTTCAGGAGGTTATTGCTCATGAAGGGGCTGTTTGAGCCTCTTCAAAATCAACCAAGGACTTCTGCTCTTAGAGAAGAAGTGTTTCCATATTAATATCCTTATCTGTCTTTTTGGTAGCCACACTCACTCAAAGACTGCACATCTGCAGTTTACTTTGGAGGAAATTAGAACAGTTCCTAACTCTGCTTTAATTTTACTGTGTCAGTTTCCCATCAAAATTAGGCCTAAGTTTGGCTCTGGATCCTGGCATTCTCAAATTTGTATGAGCAATTTCAGTTCTAGTGTTCCTGAGCAGGATGACTCCATACTGTCAGTGTGGCCCTAGCACTGAACACACCTAGATGTCAAAAATTAAGTGAGTCCATTGCTATGAACTGAAGAGCAATGGATTATAGCTTACTTTCATAGTGCAGCTCTCTGACTAGGTCTTAGTCAGAGTGATGAAATGTTAGTAATAGCAAATGCTTTCTATTAAAAAGAAAAACTCTTGAAAGAAGTAAAACCAATTTTTGTATCCCATTTTAATATATATTTTATTTTTATTTAATTACAGGATGACCCATTCTCTGCACTGGATATTCACCTAAGTGACCATTTAATGCAGGAAGGGATTCTGAAGTTTCTGCAAGAAGACAAGAGGACTCTTGTTCTGGTGACACATAAGTTACAATATCTGCCACATGCAGACTGGGTAAGAGAAGTTATGCCATGATGCAGATTTGCTAACGAGGAACGTCCACTTGAAGTTAGCACCATAACACTTAATGAGATCACTTAGTTTCTCTGTAATAGAGTCTCTCCTTAAATCCATATGTCATGTGGCTAACTGCCACTTTATATAATGCAGGTTTTATAATCGAAGGAGCAATTTTATTGTTATATTATTTGTGTAGGTTTTTTTGATTGAAAGCCACCAGAGAATTATGACTTGATTGAGAATATGACTATTACTTATTATGTCTTGTGCATGCTTTTTACAAGTACAAGTAAGCATGGCTTATAGAAATCTAATTTTCTCAGCTGTGTCTACAAACTGAAGAAGTTATTAATAAAATACTGAACAAAATTAACACAGAAATTTCCATAATGGTAATTTCACCAATACTGAGACATGTGCTGTAGGATCCAGGTCAGTGATTACGGTATCTATGTTGCTGAGTAGAGCTATTGACTGCTTTCCTCCCTAGATCATAGCAATGAAGGATGGCATGGTGCTTAGAGAAGGGACACTAAAGGATATCCAAAACAAGGATATTGAGCTATATGAACACTGGAAAACCTTAATGAATCGCCAAGATCAAGAATTGGAAAAGGTAAAAAGGAGCATTTTGGGGCAGGATGATATTTCTAAAAAGAAATAAATTTCAGTTAATTTCTGAAAAAAACTCAAGCAATGTCAGAAAGCAAGTTTTAAACTAGACATTAGGAAGAAAACCCACATAAACTCTGAGGAACTTTAAGGACTGCAATAGATTGTCTGGGAAGTATGTGATATATCTGTCATGGATGGGAAGTATAATTACATTAATCAAACATGCTTTTGTACTATGGTACACAACTGATCCTTTGCTGGGGCAAAGGACGGAGTAAGAGTCTTCTTAAAGTGTCTCTTAGCCTTTTATTCTGTTATTGCCATGAGCATTTGCCTAAAAATTATTTTTGAAGTTTTTAACTTCAGAAGAGTGGGAAGGAAAGAATGGAAGAAAGAGGGAAGTGAACAAAACAAGTTTTTCTGAAAGATACATCTTAAAATACTGTGCTTTCACATGCTATGAACTAAAAGATCCAAATAAAGTCTCCGAGGTTACTGTTGGTGCTACCACAGTGGCAGGAAGCTAAGCTCTCAATGAAGAAATTTCTTTATTACAGGATATGGAAGCTGATCAGACTACTCTTGAGAGAAAAACCCTTAGAAGGGCCATGTACCCCAGAGAATCCAAATCACAACTGGAAGATGAAGATGAAGGTACGTTTTATCATTTCACCTGGAAGGTCCAATACTTCTACTTGTTACAATATGACTTGTTTAAGGGATTCTCTGTATGTTTGTCAAAAATTGTGCAGCAATTAGAGTGTACCAAAAGAAGCTAATTTCTTGCTAACTAGTACTGACTAGAGATATTGAGGAGCAAGATGATAGAAGTAAAACAACAGGAAGAATTGTAACACCTCTGAAGTGGGGCAGGAAGCAGAAGAGTTGGATATTAGCAGCTGGCAATGAGACCCATCAAGAACATCCCTGGGATGTTAGACCAGGCCTAAAGGGAGTTGTCATCCCTGGCAAGCAGAAAGCTTGTGCTAGGGAAGAGAACAGACCTTCACCTTAACTCAGCAGGAGTCCTAATTGCAGGGATTATCATGGTGATGTTGACTGGAGTGATCTCAGAATGGCCACTGGCTATTAACAGTGCTTCCTTGTGATTCACCTGCAACATTCACAATGGATTACCATCTGAAGTCATAGGTCTTTTGATCCCAGATTGCTCCATTTTGAATCACTGTACAATAGACAGAGCTGGAGCCAGAGCCCTTAAAATGGAAATATTATGTTGGCTTCATGCTTCTTTGGCAGAGCTGAGCAGAGCACCTCTTACTATGTGCAGTCATCAGTACACTTTCTCAGTTTAATTCCTGAGGAGTTTAGGTTGAGGTTATTCCCAAACCCCTCATTTCGGTCTGTGGAAAAAAACTGACAAAAACCTGTATCTTCACTGTGGGGTATGATAGAAAACACAGGGGAAAAAGGCATGTTCATATAGTCCACAGAAGGCATGGAAAAAGCAGACATAACATCACGTTTTTTCATAGTCAAAACTTTAGTACTCTTGAATAAAGGGAAAATTCAACTCTCATGCAACAGATGATGGAGACTCTGGATAGAAAGGTTTGGATAGCTTTGTAGAATCTTCCATGCTACCCAATGTGCTCTGCTGACTGTATAATAAAAGCAGCTGAACAAATTGTAAAAGGCCTGGTGTCTATTATAAGTAGTCAGTATTGAAGACCTGATTTACAAAAATATTAACAAAACTATGGAGAGTTGTGCAAAGAGCACAAGTCTTACGAAAATATTCCTGGAGTGTTTGTTTTAAATGACAAATTGAATTTTGCCATTAAAACTAAAATTCAAAACAAAAGGAGTTAACTAAATCCAGTAGAACCAAGTATAATTCTTAATATTGAATCTGCACTAACTTGATCAAATGTCTGACTCACAGAGGAAGAAGAGGAAGAAGATGAAGATGATAATATGTCAACTGTCCTGAGGCTCAGGACAAAGATGCCATGGAAAACCTGCTGGAGATATCTAACCTCTGGAGGATTTTTCTTGCTCTTTCTGATGATTTTCTCAAAGTTGTTGAAACACTCAGTTATAGTGGCCATAGATTACTGGCTTGCTACTTGGACATCCAGGGACAATGCAAATGAAGTCAGGAATGCTGACAATAATAAGAGCACAAATAAGGTAGGCCATATCTTGATGCTTGACAGGGCAAAAATAGAAGAAAGATACATGTTCAAAAGTGATCATTTGCTGTTCATCTAAAAGCCAGCTAGACTGAACAGATACCTATACTGAGATTGATTATTATATAGGATGGATGAATTGTTCATGCTAAAAAATAAGACAATTCAGATTTTATGAATCTTTTCAAACATGCAAAACTGAAACAGAAGCCGGTGTTTGATGTAAGAAAAATGATTGACTTTTTGAAGAAATGAATCTCATAGTAAACTTTTCCATCTGTATTTCTTAACACCTAAGTCAATGACCCCATTTTCCTAAGTACTGGCTCTCCAGTAATGTCCTGTCAGGGTAAAAAAATAAGTCTTCAGATGTACTGCTTAAATACAATCTGTTTATAACTGTAAATTTAAGTCATATACAAATATCTCACTGGAATCCACTTAGTGTACTTTTAGAAGACTTAAATGTGTTGTGACCCTGGTAGATTAGTTTGGGATCTTCTCTGGGAATTTTTGTGGTGCTTGAATACAATAAAGTAGAACTTTCTAACATCTCTCAAATGCTTTAAATCTTGAGAGGTTCTACTTTGGTTGTCTAAGCTTCTTGACTATCAGTTTGTATACTTTTGTATTTGTCCGGTTAGTCAATCTTCACAGTTCTAAGTACTATCACTTTAAGGTCTTGAAAGTTACTCACTAGTAGGTTGAGGGTTCTTAGTACTGCCAGATCTTCTAATTATGTGAACTTAATGAATTGCAGTTCCATCATAGTTCGTTTATTTATGAAAGATTCTATTAACAAAATTATGTCATATAAGAGATGTGACATACTAGCTACTTGGTGCCACATACCTTGGGAACCTCCTACTGGAAAAGAGAAATGTGTGTTTATATCTAGGATTGATTTATTTGTCATTTTATTAGACTTATCATGTAGCTGTCTTCAGCATCCTCTCTGGAGCGGGAATTGTCCTTTGTCTCATCACATCTCTGACTGTGGAGTGGATGGGCCTCACAGCAGCCAAGAACCTACACCATAATCTCCTTAACAAGATCATCCTTGGGCCAATTAGGTACAACAAAAATAATGCTCCTCCTGAAAAGTTACAGTCAAAGTTATAGTCAAAACCTATTGTTTTTGTAAATGGGAGGTTAGCCTTATGAAAAGTTCTTGCATTTGCCCTGTTTTCTTCAAGCCCTAAAAAATGGAAATGACTAGTACAATAATCAGGAGAAAAAACCCATGTAAGAACATGTGAAATTCAACTTGAGTTCTGGTGCCCAGTACTATGCAGGAAGGTTCAGTAGCAGCCAGGGAAAGGTTGTGATCTTTAGAGGGGATCTTCAGTCTTGAGGGAGCATGGATGAAGGAGCAGGATGAAAGAGCAGGAGGAAAGATGGTAAGTTTTTGGAAGCAGAGACTTAGTTTTCGGGGAGAATGACGAAGCATTTAGAAAGTCAGGGTGCAGACATTATGATCTGTTACGTTATTTATCACTTGGGTTTAGAAAAGTGCTGGACATAGCTCTGTGTTCTGTCTGACTGGGCTCTTTATCCACAACTGGAATTCCTTTTAAGGTAACTTTTGTTTCTAATTTGTTCAACAGATTCTTTGATATGACTCCATTGGGGCTAATTCTAAATCGCTTCTCTGCTGATACAAATATCATTGATCAGGTAGACATATCAATACATTCTGTTTTATTACATCTTGGCTTTGTAGATTTTCATTTAGCTACTGAATAAAATGATTTAATAAAATGTTCACTGGAGAAGGGCGTAGCAAAAAGAGGCTGTGGGAATGATAATAGAAAACTTAAAATAGCACACACATTAGTAATAAAGGCGGGTAACCATTAGAATAGGCATGGTAGGAGATGGTGGCTCTTAATTTCCTCACATGCAGTCTGATTGCTTATGTTGGAAGATACGGATTAGAAAAACACTAGATTTTTGGCTCAAAACAGTATAGAATATAATAACTAACTATATGGGATTATACTTGACAAGTAAATGTTGCATCCTGGCTGTAGCAAATGTGAATTTACAGCATTCAGGGAGAAAAAGGGATGCTTTCACTATGGCTCTGAATTAAAATGTCTGGATAAGCAATAATCCTGAATGTAAGGGTGATGGGAACATGGAAGGAAAATTAAGAGGCTCTGAGAAAGAACATTCTGTTCCTCTAAATATTTGGGATATCAAGAATAATTTTTTTCTTTCCAGTTAAATGAGGTGCAAATGTCTCCTATTTCCTTGTGATCTTTGAATCACTGGCCTTTAAAAAAAACCACTACTGACCTTTTAACCCCTGCTTATTTGAATAGTAAACTCACAGAAATATAAAGACTCCTGACATAAGGAGAGTATCAGTGAGCACAAGGTGGTATCATTCCACTTTCCCTATGGTCCTCTATATGAAAGGCATATAGGGGTATTACCAGTGTTTCTGTGTTATGTGTGTTTTTCATTTCACTCTAGCACATTCCACCTACACTGGAGTCTCTTACCCGGTCCACCTTACTGTGCCTGTCAGCCATCGGAATGATCTCCTATGCCACTCCATGGTTTCTTGTTGCTCTCGTGCCGCTTGGGATAGCATTTTATTTCATCCAGAAATACTTCAGAGTTGCTTCCAAGTATGTATTAAAAAGCTGACCTGAAAATTTCTTCTATAAAAAAAATGTACATAAGAATTGTGATGTATTGCAAAGCTATAGGAATTAGTATAAGAAGAAAATAGCCATAGCATTCCACTTTTGATCCTGAGATGATTGTGAGACATACAATGGAGGATGTTTCCAGCTAACATGTCTACAAATAGGGTAGTTGGGAAGTAACACTAGTTTGTATCACTTTTGTACACCATTGACTGTAGAGTCAGATGAGCATGAAGTTTGTTAATCAACTGAGCCAGCTCACATCTAGTCGAAGCTCCTCTCTGATCTTTTGAGGGTTAGTAGAGAATGGAAAATAACTTCCTGGATAACAGAAAACTTTGTTCTTTCCCTCCTGGGTTTACAAAGTAAAGCTGTATGTGGCAGTACACCATGTCTCAGGGCAGCTGAAGAATCAGCAGACCTAATTTTGGGGTTTAAATCCATTGTAGTCTTATGAGTGACACCCTGTCTTGCCTCACATAGCAGTGCACACAGTTTAAACTTCTTAAAATACACAAAAGGAGGCAAAATCTGATGTATTAGACCTCAGGGAAATTCTACTATTTCTTTATTTAATATATGAGAGTAAATTCTCCATCTGTCTCCAAACTCAGTTTTCCCACATGCTGTACTAGTAGTCATACCATGCAAGCTAGCAAAAGGTTGATCAGCTGTAAATCAGCACACACACACATACACCCATTGGCTCTGCAAGTGCATCACTACGGAAATCTATCAGCAAATGCCTTATTTTCCCCTTTTTTTAAATCTGTTTAAATTGACCTCTCTTAAATCATTTGTGAGGCATTCGAGGCTGATTTGTGCTCTTTCAATCCATAACAGAAATTAATCCCTCCAATTCATTTCTAGAGAAAATAGTCTTGGGAAATGTAGGATGAAGGAATAGCTTCACCAGTATTTATAACTTGGTTGCATGCAGTACTTTGTAGGCATATAAGCTTCCCTAATTTTTAGAAATGCAAATATTTACCTATTTCTTGCAGCACTTTGACTCTTTGTTGTATATTCAATTCTACCTCTCAAAACCTTCTGTGTATTTTCCATCATAAATTTGAAAGAGGACATACTTATCAAAACATAAGCAGCAAATTCAGTTCTGTATACTGTAACATTCAGCATCATGGAGCAGTTATTTCTCCTGGCCTAGCTAAAACAGTGTGCATAGTAAGAGTTTGATAAAGAGTTTAAATATCTAAAGATCTGGCTTCTCTTCTGTTTATACAACTGGCTGCTATGCCAATGGCAGAGTGTTAGAGAAAGATGTATTTGTCTCTGTGGTTGGAAAACATTCCTGTTTCAGAAGACTGGAAATTTAGACTTAAATATCCTTGTCCCATGCATGTCTTGAAAACACCATGGCTGAATAATTGAGGGAATTTCTCATTCATATTATTTCTCTGTCGTTGCTGTCTCTATTTAACCAATGTGGTAATGTTAACACTACTGTTGTATTTTGCATTCAGCATTTTGTGCTATTTACAGATATTCAAAGTAAGGCAAGTTTTATATGGAAAGGCATCCTTTTTGTTAGGCCAGCAGGCAGAGTTGCAGTAAAATAGATGAATTTACAGCTATACAAACTGTATTTTATACCTGATCTAAGAGCCACAAATAACATGCTATAAAGATTAAAATCAGCTGTTCTAAGTTTAAGTAATTATATTAATAAATTAGAATGTTTGAGAAGGTAATTAAGATCTGGCTAAAATGGACAGCAGGTTCTTATCCAGGAGAGACATGATAATGTCATTATCACTGTGGGACAAAGAGGAGCCTAGGTGTGACCAAAGGCTAAGTTGTGGAGGAGCTGGGAGATGATTCAAAGGCTCCTGTGGCAAAAGGGAAATGTGATATTCCCATGTCAGTGTCTTTCTATACTACAGAAACACTGTTTTCTGTGATCCTGAAAAGAATATGTGCAATACATAAAATATCTGTTCTTGTCTGCTATGCAATACATTTTCTACAGAGATGTTCACATTGTAATGGCTTTTCTTTCATACTCCCAGGGACCTCCAGGAACTTGATGACAGCACCCAGCTACCTTTACTCTGTCACTTCTCTGAGACAGCTGAAGGCCTTACCACCATTAGAGCATTCAGGTGAGAAAAATGAATGATGAGGGAGGCTTGGGTTTTGGTCTGGTGCATGAAGCTTGCTTGGGGCATGTCTGAGGTCAGATTGTTGGATTTGGTAAACAGACATCTCAATAAAAGACATCTCAAAAAAGAGATGTTGTTTTCCTATTGCTTTGCCATGTCTCTACATACTTGTGCATATTTTCAGTAGCACTGATTTATCTGTATGGCTTTTACACTGAATTAAAGATGATGACCTTTTTAGGATACTATAATTAAACTTGTAATGTGTCTAGTTTAACCATGCCTTACTTGGACACTGGGGAGCTTTCCTCTGCTGGGCAAGCATAGGCACCACTTCTTCAGACCCTTCAGATCCCACAAGCTGTGCTATCCAAGTACCCATGAATAAGTTCAGTATTTAACCCACTCCTCAGTCAGGCTAACATCACTGTAGCACTCTCCACCTGAAAGTCAGTATGCAGCATTGACAGACTTTCCAAGAAAGCTACAGGAGAACAGAACTTGATATTAGTATTGCAAAGCCCAACTTGTCAATCAAAACTGGAAAATAAATTCCACAAGATTCAGAGAATTTTCCCAAGTTTCCATGCATATATTTTTTCTCTGCTTCCTACAAAAAAGTATAGGCCAAATTCTCCTAGTGTATTCACTACATTATAGCTAACATGACTCTGTCAAAGCGACAGCTTGATGTTACTCCCCAGTAAGTGTAACTTGTGTTCATTCTGTACAATGTAGTATTTGGAGCCAGTGCAGATCTGCTATTTACAAAGCTATGTGATCAATTTAACACTGTTTCATCCCTTCAAGCTAGCTTTACTCCCTAAGGTATTAGTACAGAGTGCTGATTTAAGGGCTGTGGCAGGATAAGGAAAAATGTTGCTATGTTGAAGAGATGTGAGCTGATGGTCAACAAGAAATGTTTTAACAAGCTTTATCAACCAGAATGATGTATTGAAGCAGTAATTCATAATTCAGGCCTGATGCTGATGTATGCTGAGTGCTTCCTGAGAGGTTCAGAGTGGATTTCATTGCATTATCTCCTGAAAAACATGGAGGAGCTTAGCACTTCTTGGGAGTAGTTTAACCTTATCTTATGAAAAGACAATGTGGGCTTGGATAACAGAGGGCAAGAGGCAGCCCTAGGGAAGGCCTAAACATCATAACCATCACTTGAATATTCCAGTATCTCTGGTGCTAATAAAATCCACTTCTTTTCCCTGCCTGTCCTCCACTGTCAACCAAACCTGAAGTCTCTGCTGTTTTTTGTCAGCAGACTCATATTTACTAACACCCCTGGTAGTCATCCTCTGCAGTTTTAGTTCAGTATGTTCCAGGATAGAGTAGTCCCTCACACAACTAACCACAGAATAGTACCACTGGATCAGAAAGCAATTTCAGTGACCTTTGCTGTTTGTCATCTGACGGGATAAAAGCCTAAAACTGCCTAGAAGATGAGCTGGATGTGGATGAAAAGATACAGATTGAGCATGTCAGATTTTCCATTAGGAAAACATGAGTTTTGCTGCCAGAAAAGCAGACAAGCAGAGTAATCCTTGCGTCTTTGTTCCTCCCAGCGTCACTCCTGTTAGCAGTTGTTGTTTTAGGGAGGTCGCTTGCCATGTTTACATGGAAATAGAATATCAGTGGGAAAAGCAAATAAAATCAAAGTAAAAAGCAGTTTCTGGCAGAACAGGTGTTACAGGCGGTTCACAGCAGGGCCTGAGACTTTAAAATGCCATGATAAAACAGATGATAAGCTGCTAAATGAAGTTCAGCTAGTTTATCTATGGTTCTATTCAGGTGTTGGCATTTCAGAGACAGTAGAATATGAAACAAAAAGTGGTTTCCATCTGCCTGCAGGTCATACTTGAAGTACTGCAAGGTGCCATGAATACACTTACAGCAATACAGATTTTCCCTGCCTATCCCAAAGTGTACCTCAGCTCTTAGCACTGTGACATCCTTACACTGCTTTTTAAATGTGAGAGACATTACATGGGGGAGAAAGAAACAAGGGACAGTGTGGAGGTACCAGCATTCATCTTTGTCATTCAGGAATGATCTGTAGCTGTCCCTCATTGTAGTTTCCAAGTTGTTCGGGCAGTGTGTGGCTGGTGAGAAAACAGCTGAGCTCTGTAGCTGAAAGGCACTGATCTGCAGTCTGCATTAGTTGAGACCTTAGAGATGGCACTGGTGTTGAACACTCCTGCAGGTAACTGGCTTGTGAGGATACAGTGAGGGACTATGACAGCACTCACCAGGGAGAGGACTGGAGGGCAGCAGCACCGCAGTCCGCAGCTATGGAAGTGGATATGCTCTGGGGGGTAAAGCCTGTCCTTAGCACGTTGGCACTGCTGTCTCTTTAAAGGGACAGGCTCTGATCCAAATCTTGTCGCACAGATCCCTGGCTGCTGTACGTGTTGCTCTGCCTGGTTAAGGAAAGCCCTGGCAGCAGGTACAGCTCCTTAGGGAAGAGTTTGTAACCCAAAGTCTGGAAAAAGCAGAAGGGAGAGAAAGTTTTGCTTTGGTAGGAGGGGAGGGAGAGAAGAGTTTAATGCTTAATCCTTGTGTGTAATGTGTCGTAATGCAACAACTTTGCTCTTGGCAGGCACGAAGCCAGATTTAAACAACGTATGCTGGAACTAACGGACACAAACAACATTGCCTACTTATTTCTATCAGCTGCCAACAGATGGCTGGAGGTCAGGACGGTACGTTCACTTTCGTCCCAGCCCTGGTTTTGAAACCTTGGAAGCAAACAAAGACTTTGCCTGATGCAGAGAAGATGATAATGAGAATTAATCTCACGATGGAATTATACACACTGTTCCTTAAAATAGATCAGGATGGTTTATGTTAAACCTATAAAGGTTTTTCGGCTGGCTTGGCCAGGAGTAAGAAAATACAAGTCTCCCTCATCTTTGCTGTTGTGATGTCTAGTGCCTGAAGAGAGTGCAAGAACAAACATTTATGTAACTTTAGATGAAGTTTGCTCTACTACTGTGCAGCATCTGCAGACCTGTCGCAGCAGGAACTACTTTTAAAGCAGAGCATGGCTATTTAGTAGTTCTGTGCCATCATTCTGCCAGGTCTGTTCTAGGCACCACTGAGTTTCCAGGTCCTGAAGTATCTCTCCATTAACAGGTTTAATCCCACAGCTGTAATTTAAACCCCTTTGCAGTGCCCTTACTGCAGCTATGAGACCATACTCTGTGGTTTTACTGTTCAGTATCATAAAAGATGGCAGAACTAGACTCCAGCTGAAAACTAACGTAGGGCAAAACACAGCCACTGCCAGTGGGACAGGATCCAGGGTTTTACAGGGGCTCTCCAGGGACGGCACACATGGAACTTTTCTGATCTGCAAGCCAAGAAGACGCAAGCAAAGCCACTGTGATTTATTTACCTGACACTGAAAGACCAGTGAATAAACAGAGCAGTGACCTGATTCTGCTAGACACAAGTAGTAATAGGCATGATTAATCCTCCCATCAAAGCCTGTATCCTCACCTTCATGTCCTGATACGCTGGTGGAGCAACAAAGCTGTGCTCCATTTCTTATGGTGGCAAAGCCTTCCCTTGTGCATGAAGCTTTCAGATTCCTACAGCATTCAAGATGAAGCTGAACTTGCTTCCAAATCAAGGCAGATAAATAACAGAGCAACAGTCAATCCTGGAATAAGCTGTGATGATGCATGTTAATGTCTCACAGTCTGAGGCTTGCTTACATGAGGAATGAATTTGGTCAAAGCTTTATCATTGCTTCATCACAGCATTAGAAATAATGAGGGCTTGCCAAGGAATAGCTCATTTAGCCCTGCCTAGTGTCACAGTGGTACTAAGATCACTCAAACGTTTTCAGGATTTAATAGCAAGAGCGAAGTCCTGTCCCAGTTGCTGATGGAGACTTGAGACCATTGTGCTTCTGCGAGTCTGCCATCTGCTCATCAACACTTTTTACATACAGATGAACTAGGCAGCCCTTGTTTCAAATCCCAGCAGGAAAGATTCCAGGCAGGATATTATCAGACAGGAGGAAAAAAAATGGATGGAAAATGCTAACCCTGTAATCCAAAGTAAATATAATGCAGGGAGCAGTGGGAATACCAGCAGTCTCATGAATCAGGCACCTTGACAACTACATGAGATCACATGTGGCATTCACTTCAAAACTGAGATACACATCAAGAAGATGGGTTCAAGCTCCTGCAAAGCTTGTGAGAAGTCAAATCTTTCTAATACAGCCTACACAGCAATTTCTTTAAAGCAAGTCATCAACATGCAACAGAGCTGAGATCCTTCAGGTATCTACCACAGAATCACTGTGAAACTCCAAGTGCTGTGGCAGGAGCAAGGCTTAGGTAGCCCATTTGCAGCACCACAACTACACAGCTATACTGCTTTAAAAGTCCACACTGCCAATATCCACATGGTGTTTCACTGCAGGCTGTGAGTGTATAGAAGGCTTAGGGATGCCTTCACCATGCACAGTGTCCCCTTGCATGATGTAGACACTGGATGTCAGTCTGCCCACTTGTGCCAATAAAACATGTTGCATGACCTGTATAAACTCTTCCAAAATTCTTTATGGACTGTGTGCAGTCACTGATACTTCTCTTTTTTGGGAAGGCAAACCCATGTTTAAGAAGACCTGAAGAAGAGTGGAGATTGAGGAATTGGTTTAGTGGTAGGAATTAGGGGTGCAGGAATTGTTATGCCATTATTATATTTTACCTTTTTTATGAGTTTATTAGATTTTTTTGGGGTGGCCACAATAAGATACCCTAGCCCGAATGGATTTCTAGCATACACTGGCCTGTTTCACTTGTCTTCAGCAACTTCCTTTAGAGTGTTTCAGGTCGGGCACCTTTTCCAGGAAAAAAAGAGCAAAACAGAATTAAGGACTAGGTATCATTACAGAAATAATCCTCAGTAAAGTTAATCTGCTCTACAACTAATGAATCTTTCTCTCCCCTTCTCTCTCCCTCCAGGATTACCTTGGTGCTTGCATAGTTCTGACTGCCGCTGTCACTTCCATCACTGAAGGACCTCACTCAGGGTTTGTGGGGCTGGGTCTCCTGTATGCTCTAACGGTATGTACCAAGGCAAAGCGTAAGAACCATTAAAACCACATATACGTGGTTATCTCCCAGCTTTGTTAATCTTGAAAGAAAAAGTCTCGCAAATAATGGATTCAGGCCAAAGCTGAGAGAGTTCAGGGCAACTTGGACTTGCTTCAGTTTTTATGAGCCAATTAAAAAAACACAACCATTCCCAGGCCCCGAGTGCTCCCAAGGAGCAGGAAAATTAAAAATGCGTAAGAGGACCTGCTGTGCACCCTGCTTTGCACAACACAGTGTTGGTCCCATCTGTATATAGCAAAACCTGCCTGAAAATACTCATAATCTGGATAATCTTTAACTGAAGACCAAATAATTGCTAAAGAATCAGAAATACCAGTTCTGCCTTCAGAGGGAAACCATTCAGACATCTAATGTTGTCCATGCAACTCCAAATGGATTTGGGGTTTGGCACCTTTGGGGCTGGTAGGCATGGTTCATCATGACAGGCAGCAGAGGTGATGGGGTTAGGAATAATGGGATTTTGGTGGCACACTAGCTGGTTCATTGTGGCACTGTCATTAGTACTGAGCAGCTTGAGCTAAGTCATGGAGAAGGAACAGTGATTTAGGGTATGAGACTATAAGAGAGGCTGAGAGTGCATCATGAACACAGAGTACCATCACCACAGAAAGTAAAAATACCACTAAATTAACCATGAGAGTGGAGACAAAAGCAGGATGAAGGCAGTGGCAGAAAGAATTCTTGAAATCATGGGTGGCATGGCAAAAATCTGGCTGCTCTATGGCACTGGTATGAGGGAGCGATATGGGTAGGGGTCTAACACTGAGTGTGGCTTTGCATGTAAATGATGATGAGCCCATAGTTACAGCATAAGGTTCTCAGCAGCTGCCTTAGGATGGACTTAGATCCCCTTTGTGACGCTGTTGCAGCAGTGTGAGAACCTGACAGCAACTGAGAATTAGTCCTAGTTCTTCAACTTCACTCTGAAAACGTTCCTGGTAATCCTTCTCCATTAGCAGAGATCTGGAAGTGCCAGCATGTCTGCATCATCTTTGCCTTCTCTGTATTTAGTCTGTGCTTGCAAACAGATTGTTAGTGTAAATCAGCTGTGTGCTGAAGTCTGGCACAGCAGAGAACAAATGTTGTTGTCACCAAGTGATTACCTGTCTCTCTTCTGCCCCACAAGAGCATTGATGACATTTTGAATATACTTGGATTATTACCTGTGTGCCCTCACACATGTTTTTGTGTAATTTCTCTTTGGAGCTAAGAGAGGGCAGAGGTTTGGACTTGGATGACAGCAAACTGCACCAACATTGTGTTTAAAATAGGCATCCATAAGCTTATTCTCTCCCCTTACATAAGCTCCTTGTACAACTACAGTGAAGGCCGAAATAATGGGTAGAGCCTTTCAGATTACAGGATCTGTTATCAGATCCGCCAGGTCTATGATTACAGTCTGCTACTCCACAAGCAGCAGTTTTCTTTAGATGAGCACCAAAATACGGACTTAAGAATGTTTAGGAAATTCATTGACAATTTTCAGCCTTAAATAGTCAGTCCTGACTAGAGATCAGCTTGTCTAAGCTACTGGCTATAGTTAGACAACTAATTATCAGCTATTATCTACTACAAGTAATACCTTTACTATTGATCAAATCCTTTCATTACAAATGAGAATAAAAAGCAAGAAGTACTACTGAGCTGATAACACTTTTTTCATCTATTTTTCTGCTAAAAGCCCTTCACATTTTCCACAGAGAGAAATTGATTATTTAAATATGACAGAAACAGAAATGAAATACCTATCATTTTTTCAATCTATTTTCAAATAGTGAACTTTCTTAATCCTTAGTTGCAGTCTTTGAAAGATAAGAAAATGTAATATTTTACACATAGCACTGCTAATTTTGATTTATTTTTTTCTGCTTGTGTGCTTAAATATGCCTGTCAGTACTGATCACTAGGTGCTGAGAACAAGAGATTCCCTTAGTCAGTCACATCTTCAGGCTGTTGGTACAACCTTTCCATAGTTCTTCAAAAAACAAGGATGAGAATACTGAGCACTAAATTACTTTGTCAGGTTGGTTTGTGTTGGAGGATGACTGGATTATTATGTATTTGATGGTGTTGCACTGAGTCTTGAACTGTTGCAACATCAATAAGAGACCCACTGTATTGATTCAGGTCAAGAAACTTCTGCATATTCTTGCATCCAACTTTTATTTGCAAATAGATGAACAGACAGAAAGCTGAGCACTGTCCTTGTTTCCATTTTATGATGCAGATAACCAACTATTTGAACTGGGTGGTGAGGAATCTGGCTGATCTGGAAGTGCAAATGGGTGCAGTAAAAAAAGTACACAGCTTCCTGAACATGGAGTCGGAAAACTACGATGGCTACTTGGGTATTGCTCTCAAATCTTTTGGGGTTTTAATGTGGTAATGTGAAAGTGCGGTATTCTTGGTCATGCAAAATATATACTCCTCTTTGGCCAAAATCTGCTCTTATTTATGTGTAGGAACTCCCACTGATCTGAGTGATAAGGATAGCCAAAAAAAAAGCTCTGAGATATGTAACCCATGCTACTCAACATAAAAAAAACCCTCTACCAAATGCCAGGGAGACACAGCACGGCCCTGCAGGACAATCAGAAAATACCAGGGCACAGTTGTAGATGGGATGAACAAAACATCCATATAGCTGTTTAGAAAACAAAAATATGGATAAAAATTAGAAATGTGCCATCAGTCACATGCTTCAAAATCTCTGATCTTTGCAGCAAATGGGGACTACAGGACAGGACAGATCAGTTGTTGAGGACATCAGACCTCAACAGCTCTTCCTTGATGTGCACGTCGGTGTTCATACTCACACTTTGGTATTTTAGAAGTGCTTGAAGTGCAAGACCAAAAAGGCTTGCAGATGAGCAAACTTCCCTGGAAAGCCAAGCCCCTTAGTCTGGAGAGAAAACCTGCCCGTGTATTTGGAAATCAGGAAGAAATGCTAGCTGTGATAATGTAGTATGGCAGTAACAGCACTCTTCCTTGCACTGCCCTTCCTGTGCCGGTTACTGACCGAGGAGCATGTTAACACTGCACTGACACTACATTCTTCTCCACTCATTTGGCTTCTCCCTGTTTTGTTGCCAAGAGCCACTTTAGCATCTGTTCTCTCTTCATATGTGTTATGATCTGGAAGCTAAGTGCTAATGTGCACGCCAGGCTGATCTCAGCTCACCCTTGGCAGGGAACTGAAACTCAGGAAGGTGCCCAGAGAGAGGCAGAAAGGGGAATGTTGTAAAGAGTGTCCCTCAGATAGATTCATTTTGGTTTGTTCTACTGTAACTATTTCAGATCCCTCTCAAGTCCCCAAAGATTGGCCCCAGGAGGGAGAAATCAAGATTGAAAATTTGTGTGTTCGATATGAAAACAACCTGAAGCCTGTTCTTAAGCACGTTAAGGCATATATCAAACCAGGACAAAAGGTAGGTACAGTGTGAAGCAATTGCCTATCATCCGCATTCTGGAGCAGATCCTTCTTTATTGTTTTTTCCTTTCTAAAGTGGCAGAAAAGCAAGAATAACAACTTGTAGTGACAGCTATATGTATTGATGGTTCTCTCTGAAGTCCCTGGGCATGGGTCAAGAAACCTACACTGATGATACCTTATTCTTGGCTGGGCTCAATTTTCCTTCTGGCAGTTCTACTTCTTTCCAAGCCCATCTCTGTGCATAGGGTGAGCATAGGTGGCCAGATGAGATTAAACAGACATCAGGCTGGAACTGGGCAGAAAATGCAAGAATATCCCACATTTCAGTCTATAGTATCAATGGAGTCCAGGTCAAAATGCTGAAGTTTAAAAGATGTTCCTGGGACAAGCCCATGATGCTGAGAGGCAGAAAAGTGTGCTTGCTATACTACCTTGTCTTTTTTTCCCCCTGGAGTCTGCAACTGGCCACTGGGAAGGATATTTCTCCTCAACAGTAGGGCAATCCAGTCCAGCTTTCCCAAATGGACTGCAAGTCTGATTTATGGCTTCCCTCTATAGATAAGTAACATCCTCCTTTCTCTTGCAGGTTGGGATCTGTGGTCGTACTGGCAGTGGCAAGTCATCCCTGTCTTTGGCCTTCTTCAGAATGGTGGACATATTTGATGGTTAGTTTTCAATGTAGTATGTTTGACTCCTGACCTGCTCCCCCCTTTGAGGGGACATTTTGGCTCTCTGGCTCAGAAGATACTTGATTAGAATGAGGCTTGTTATGTCTCATTCTTCCAAGTACAAAGTGTCCTATTGTGAGTAGTGCTTGGTTCTTCCAGGAAATGTGATGCACACATTATACTTGTATTTTTTGGGAACTTTTTTACTTATGTTCTGACAAAATAATATGCCATTTTGAGATAGGAGAGGAAAACGTGCAACTCTCTCGAGCCTCTACATTTTTCCCTAATGAATAACTGCATTAACTTTTGATAGCTGTTAAAATATTAGCAGAATAGGAACTAGAACTCAACAAGTCCATTCCCTTGATATTTATTTTGTATTTTATTGTGGTTTCCCACAATTGCACCAGAAATTGACTAAAGGGTTTGGAAACATTTTGCTGTGGTTTTGCTCCTGTGGCACTTCACTCTCACAGCTAACCGGCCTGAACTTATATGCTGCAATATGAACCCTCACAAATTATAATACACATGCATGTTACTATTATAGGAATATGGAAACTTACTGGAAAGTTATCTTTTTGTTTCAAAGATTTCCATGTTTTCTGCTAGGAAAACCCCAGTAGGATGTAGGAGGATAAGTAAATCTAATGCAGCTAATATATGCTTTTGCTGTGGTTCTTTGTCTATATGTATCTGTGGTAATAGGTTTCTGATTCATGACCAGGGTTCCTGGATATATAAGTAGCGCAAACAAATAGTAATTATGTTCATAGCCAGCTTGAAGTTTCCTTCTACTTTAATCTTGTTCCTTCAGAATCCTGTTTTTTCCAATGGGAATGCCTAAACCTTTTCTAATTGAGTTATCCTTTGTGCACTTCTCTCTCTCTCTCAGCTAGACCCTTATTTGGCCTCTATGCTGGTCCACTTCTGGGTAGAGTCCTGGCCCTAATAAAAGCCACATACCAAGTTTTGAAGTAACTTTACTAGAACCAAGATTTTATTCATGTTGTCCATTTTGGTTCTTTATGTCTCTGTTATTTCTTTAAATCTGTATGTGCTCCAATTCATTCCCCTACTCTTGCTTCTTTCTTTGTTCTTTAGTGCTTCTCTTTTCTTGCCCTCTGTTCAAACTATGTTTCATGTCTCATCTGTCTTGCTTAGTTGCCCTTCATTACTTTCCTAGCTCATCTCTAATTTACTTTTTCCTGTAAGTCTCCTCATCCACTCTGTTCTTTTCCTCAAGCACCCTGGCTTCTATGACAAATGCACTCCCCTATTCCCAAGGCATGCCATAGTAATTTTTCCCTAGTCAGTGTGGCCAATAGTTCTTGTCTTTTCTTTGAGGATTCAAGGGAACACATTCCTCCTGCTCTTCTCACCCTCTATTTTCAAAGTAGCCAGCCAGTTTCTCTTGTACATTTCCCCTCTCTCCCTGGCTTCAATATCAGCAGTTGCCACACCGTGCACATCATAAATCAGATTTTCAGATGATATCCATAGGCTCATTGACCTGAAGTGGTGACTAGAAAAGGAAAATCCTCTTACTTCAGCAAGTATCCTAGCTGTTGCAGCAACTTCTTGCCATGGAATGAAATACTAAGTTAAAGGGTGATTAATGTGACTGCTTCCAGTAATGTTATGCTAGCAGAACAGTATGTGGCTAATTCACAACCAAATGCTCAGATGAAACTAAGCTGTAGGAACCAGCATGAATAGTATTAAAATGCCTTGGAGTAGGATGTCCTTTTTGTTTAAATATCATTGGCAACTGTTAAAGTCAAGGGGAGCAAAGACAGGCACAGGATGCAGCTACTTATGGAAGTTGCTCTCATTCTCACTTTGTTTGGCTGTAAAGCTCAGATTGATCCATAATAAAATTTCCTTCTGGTGCTATCATTAATCATATAGCATGGAAGCCACCTATTTCCTCTACAGGAGGAGCAGGGAAAGAAAGACAACAAGGCAACAGTGTCACTAATAAGAAGCTGCATTCCCTCTAGCTTGCATTACTACATCCACTCGCTTTCCCTGTGTTTGTATGATAGTGCTGAGAGATCATAGAGACAAGGTGCCTCCTCATTGGAGTCCAGCCCAAACCAGCTGTTTTATCTTTCTGTCTGCTACCTGCAGATCCCATGCTTTGTGCAATTCCCTCACATATCTTCTGCACATTGTTTTAAATAGGGAGGATAGTGATTGATGGAATAGACATCAGCAAATTGCCTCTTCATACTCTCCGTTCCCGACTGTCCATTATTCTCCAGGATCCAATATTGTTCAGTGGCTCCATCCGGTAGGTATATGCCATAGTGGGGGAGAAGCAGCATTGCATAGCATATTTGTGATGGGCACTGTGGAACAGGAAGGGATGGAAAAGGGTAGAAACCTTTCTAGCTGCATCCAGTCATATCCAAGGGAAGTCAAGTGATACACACAATGCCAAAATGTTTCTTTGCAGAAGACCTGAATGAACTGCAATTGCAGTAACAAGACCCCTTTTATGGTTTTCTTTGCAGCTTTAATTTGGATCCAGAATGCAAGTGCACTGATGATAGACTCTGGGAAGCTTTGGAGATTGCCCAGTTGAAGAACATGGTCAAGTCATTGCCAGGAGGCCTTGGTAAGTCTGAACATGCACACATATAAAGAGATGCTTTGCCAGCAGAGCTGTAGCTCTTGTCTAGAACACTGACAGAGTATTTTTCTTATCATTTTAGTTCTGGTTCATGAAGGAAACTCATGTATTTCTTTCATATTAAGTGTGTTTCATATTACTAAGATATTATCCTGCAGACTACCAGATTTGCTATTTGTGCCAACTATTTGCTTAATGGTATATTGCTCCTTTCCCAAGAAGCTGTACTCACTTTTTTTGGTGTCATTCCCTTCCAGTGTACAATCAGGATTATGCTAATTGGCTTTTACTGGAAATCTGCACAATCAGAGCTTTCATTGTACCCACTCAAAATCACTAGCTCCTCTCTGTATGGAAGTACAGCATTTCAGTGGTGTTACATTCAAAGAAATTGACTTTATTACAGATGCAATGGTCACGGAAGGAGGAGAGAACTTCAGTGTAGGGCAAAGGCAGCTCTTCTGTCTGGCCCGAGCCTTTGTCCGCAAAAGCAGTATTCTTATCATGGATGAAGCCACAGCATCTATTGACATGGCCACAGTGAGTATTGCAATTAGCACCATTGATGTATGGATGTATAAGAAGAGGCATCTTTCCTGAATATCAGCCATGAAACCTCTTAGCAGGAAAAAAATTACAGCTTTTTTGCTTTTTTCTTGCATTTGGTTTCATCCATTACTGTCGATGTGTTTTGGGGATTGATGCCTATGGTGAGAGGAAAAGAGACAAAATGTTCTGGAAAATCCCTGCTTTCACAGGTGTGACATTTCCTTAGTGAGAATCTAGTGCACAGATCATAGATAGTATGGAACACGATCCTCTCTCCTATGTGCTTAAAGACACATGAATTTAAAGGATGCATAACTGAATGTTACTGGATGTTTATTGGATGTGTAAAAAGGTGAAGTAACTGAAGTAAACCTTTTTGTTTTTTAGGAAAACATATTGCAGAAGGTCGTAATGACTGCGTTTGCAGACCGCACAGTTGTAACAATAGCAGTAAGTACTGATGCCAGCAAATGCTTTCTTTTCTCATTCTTCAGGCAGTTAATCTCGCATTTCACCATTAAACATCACTAGATAAAATTAAAAGCGTCACAAAATAAAACTAGAACACAAGGTAGGAATGTTTGCAGGAACTAGAACAAGTCAAGACAATCAACCTGAAATCTTGCAGTGAATGCTGTCTTGCTACGAAGTGGGCCAAATCTGAAACATTAACTGTTTCCCTGAAGAAGGAACAGGGAACTTCAGCCTCTACACTGTCTCCAAGAAGATGTGAGCTCATTCTCACTAAAAAACTGAAACAAAACCCATGAGTTAAACCTTGATTGAAAGTTGCATCAAAATCCAGATTTGAAATTTACCTCTGAAAGTCTATGAATATATAGTGCTTACAATGGTGGCACAGCTGTATAAAGGGAGATAAGATTTCAGAATCTTGTTTGGTATGGTTTCTTAAGTTGGGTTATCTTTTCTGTCTTTCGGAATAAAAAGTTGGGTTTGTGATAAAGATTTTAAAAACCTGAATCAATGGGAATTGCTCAAAAAATGATATTTGTTCAATTAAGGGTTTATGACTCATTTTTTGCCTGTTTTCCTGCCATTTCTAGAGCTCAGAAGTTTCATATATGTGCGCAGGTATGCATATACATGCATACACATACAGTGGATACCATTAAGATTAGTTCCACCTTGTGACAGCAGACTTACTCAACAAATGGATGCTTTATACATGAGATAAATACACATTTCAACAGCTGTTCCATTTGCTTTGTCTGGAATCTAGTCCTGTGGTTAGAGAATAGAGCTATGCCTCCTGGACTCTGGTTTCATGTCTGTTTGATAGTGACTAGTTTGTGTCAGGCAAACCACTTAACCTATCTCACTGACAATAGGCTCTAATGTCCTTGGATGTGTAAATGCTGAAGATGCTATCAGGAAGCATAGTCTTCTTCAGTTACATGCCTTGCATGTAAGTTTGCAGCATTGTCTTTCTGACTGGAATCTCACTTGTCGTTTGCTTTGCCTTTCCGAAGTCAGTGTCTCAAGCAAAATAGCACATTAATATTTGTATTTCATCACAGAGTTGGCTTCATTTCCTTCCTCTCTTCATTCATGGCTGATACTTTCTTCATCCATCTGTTTTTCTCTTCTTTTTCCAGCACCGCGTATCTCACATCTTGGATGCCAGTATTGTCCTAGTCCTTTCCGAGGGCTTTCTAGTTGAATGTGACACTGCCTCAAACCTACTCCTCAAAGAGGATGGCCTGTTCACCACTTTGGTGAAGACTCACAAGTAGACTTTCTCAGTCCACACTGTTCACAAGACTTCAGGCTCTTTGGTAGTTATCTTTAACTCTTTAGTTTCCTTTCACTCCTTTCACTCTGCTTCCTTTCTACTGCACAGCTTCAGAGATGACAGTGCAAGAAGGTGTTTATTGTGTGGATCCTAGGTTTGTTTAATTTCAAGACAATTTATGCTAATCATATTTCACTAAAACTTAGACATGAAGCTAACATTGAATCTATCATGACAAAGGAATCCACCCCCTGGACCAATCCCTGACTCACTTTTAGATTTCACCCTGTCTGTACTTGACTGGCTGTGTTCATATGGCACTGAAATCAAAACTCAGATTCATTACATTCCTGTTGCCTATAGAGCTTAACTATTGCCTGTAGCACACTCAAATTTAATCTCAGAGGGAGCTAATTCCTTTACAGATGGAAACAGCCCAGGAGTGACATAAGGTAGATGCACAGACACCAAGGACTGAAGTAGGACACTAAGCCTCCTGACAGTGCAAGCATACGCAGGATATTTATCGCCCATATCTCCTAAAGGGGAGGATGTACTTCAGTTATGCTGTAGGATTTATTTCAACAGCTGTGCTGTCCAGGATGGCAATTAGTGGACCAAAAGTGAAGGCTTGGTGGCAGAGGCTGTAAAGTAAGTGGAGATCTCTTCAGATTAAAGTTGTATAGTACACGGACTGTAAGCAAGGATAGCCTGTCACTAACCTAGTGTGCCTTGGATTAGGCCCATTAATTAACTGCATTGAGACTTATCATAATGACAACTTCTATATGCTTTTCTGTATGGCAGCATCGAGTTCACACCATCCTAACTGCAGACCTGGTCATCGTCATGAAGCGAGGGAACATTCTAGAATATGATACGCCTGAGAACCTGCTTTCTCAAGAAGACGGCATCTTTGCTTCCTTTGTCCGGGCTGACATGTGAAGAATTGCATGAAGCATTGTAATAGCTTATTTTGAAACAGATGAAATGCAAATATTTTTTATTCAATGTAACATCACTTTTATTTCTTAGAGATTTTTTCTTCACACTTCCATCTTCCAGAATAATAAAACCTATTGCAATACATGTATGCCTCAAAGCAATAAAAATGTCACTTCGTTCGAAAGCCATTAAACTACACACACACACACATGCGCACACAGACAGAATTCTTTATTTCCTGGGAATTTGGCATTTCCTTAGACTTTTTTATGACTATTTTCTTTTACAGAGAGCAAAAAATGCACTGCTCTTATGAACTGCATATGTTATGCTGGAACTGGCAATCAAATCGTGCAGTTTGTCAAGGAAACAAGAGATCCCCAGAAGCATTCTGTCCCTAGAGGGGCAAAATGTGAAATATCAAATCCAAACCCATAACACTTGGGGCAATCTGCTGCATTCCAAAGGCATAAACTTTGCTCTTCAAATTGTCGAGGAGGAGCAGTGAAAGAGCTAAAGGGTTTCCATCAGAAATAAGGAAACTCTTCCTGTCCTTCAGTTCAGCTAGCACACGATATTTGTCACAGTACTGTTTTCAGTGCAGCAATGTATTATCCCTACAGTCAGTTCCTAAATCCATATTTGTTCTGCAGACTCTCTTCCATCAAAGATGCAAATCATACTATAACTCTGCATGCTTTGATAGGCCTATAGAAGAATTTTGTACAGTATCTTAAGACTTTGTATTCAAATCAATATGAATTTATAAACTTTGTATTAACCAGGCTTTTAAAAATGTCCCTACAATTTTCTACGTAATATGGCATATAAATAGCCAATCACTAATTGTTTGTATGTTTTTAGTCCTTCACATTATTTTTTATCCTGGGACAATCTTTCTTCTCCTTTACACATTTCTGGCATCTCTCTAAATCAGATCTAGTCCAAAAAGGTATGATTTTCAAATTATTACTGTATCCTTAAGAATTTAGGTGAATTTAGATATGCATTTACATCATACAGCTTTGAAAAGCTTGCCTGCACCTGAGTAATGCGTATGGCTAGATCTTGAACCATGACAACTGCACAATGGAAAGTAAACCTCCAGAAGGAGTTTCACAGACATAATTCCAGCTGCACAGCTTCAGACATCAGCTTCACTAGCACTCAATGTGAATCTTACTTATTTGTTATTATAAGATATAAGAAGATCATAAGGTGACTTAAGCCTATTTCTCGTGTAATTAAAAGAACAAAAGGCAGACTACTTGGCACAAAAAAAATGCTATAAATTTTGGAGAAGTTGTAGGATTTAGGATTACATTTAGTCTGGTCATGTAAAAATAGTAAAATGGTTTTGCCTTCTTTTGTTTCTATTTTTTCCCCACCTTAGCTATTGGAAATCAAAGCAGTGTGACACAACTAAACAAAACAAACTCAGTCTTGAACATTGTATGAAGGAAAGGACTTCTGTGATTTCCCTGGTTACTGCTGTGAAATGTTTTTGTCTCTTTTCTGGATTAATTCCCTTGATCAACCTTTGTCATACAAAGAAAATAAAAGAATAAAGCAGATGTTTCCAGTGGAAGTGTATGTTGTTACACAGATTTCAAACCAAAAGGCCAGAATCACCCTTAATTTCATTGTCTTCAGCAAAAAGCTAACTGGATTCATTGCTGTCAAACTCAGTCAGTATGAAGTACAAATAACTTTGTTTGTCTGTGTATCTTTGATGATGATGCAATCCTGATTGATTTTAAGTGGTGACAAGTAGGTCACTGTGATCCAGTACTTAAGAGGGGTCAATTATTAGTACCTCTTTCCGCCTACATTTTGATAGACCCATTACATGTATAAGAATCACGTTCTTTGCTCATCCAACCCTCCAGACCTATAGAACTTCACACTGCTGTTTAAATATTTGGAAAAGAATATACAATATGACATGAGAAAAACCTACCAGCTTGCTTCATTCATTCTGATGGAGGTGTGCAGTATTGGCCCTAGTGCAACATTAACAATCATCAAAATATTTGGTGATTGTTGTAATATATCCCACAGCTGCCTAGAAGGTTTAAAAGCACTATTTCATTCTTGAAGCAATCAATCCTACTGAACACAGATAAATCCCAAGTGAAATAGCAAACATCAACCAACTGCTATAGACATACCAGATCTTACGTTATAGCCGCTGTGCATATGATGTGCACATGGTATTTCCCAAGGGCTTATGCTGAACTTTGCTTTTCTGTGTTTTCCTGTAATGGAGAGGGTGTTTCCAACAGTTGCACAGCTGTTTCATCACTAAGAAGAGTGCAGGAGGGATGAAGACTTTGAAATAAATTTCATTTCATGTAAAGGTCTTAAATGTGTGCACTTTAGGAGCAGTTCTCTTAAGCTGTGGTGCATATGAAAAAGGAGATTTTGTTTCTTTGACTTATTACATTGCCTCTTCTGCTGATCAGCCCTTATTCTCTTGCCACAGCTTCCTTGTTTTTCCTGTTTCCATCTCCTTATATCATACCCTCTTTGAGACTCCTGCTTGTATTGCTGATGCTCCTTATTGTACCTGTAGTCTCCCACTCCTTCCTGATTTACCTCCATACCCTCTGTTCCATTTCCTCTCTGACACAGATCTGCAATCACTCTCCTTTCACCCTGCCTTTCTCTAGCTTTCTATCATAGCACCCCTCCTTTTCAGGGGAACACTTATTGTAGTGTCATCATGTTATGGAATTCATTCTTTTTTTCCCCAAGCATTAAACCAAGCAAGCTTTCATTATTGCAGTATTATGCTCCAGAACTATTAAGTTCTGTTTACGAGGGAGCTCTGAATGCAAACACTGACCATGGATATATTTCTTTTAACTATGGATTGAGGAAAATCATCTCTGTGAGAGATCCTAAAGATCATCCAGTTCCAACCCCCCTACCATGGGCAGGGACACATTCCTCTAAATCAGATTCCTCAAAACCCCATCCAGCCTGGCCTTGAGCACTGCCAGGGATGGTGCAGCCACAGCTTCTCTGGGCACCCTGTGCCAGTGCCTCAGCATCCCCACAGCGAAGAACTTTTTCATAGTATCTAATCTAAATCTACCCTCTTTCAGTTTAAAACCACTACCCTTGTCCTATCACTATGCTACCTCATAAGGAATCCCTCCCCATCTTTCCTGTATGCCCCTTTTAAACACTGAAACTTCTTGTGCAACTGCTTGTGGAGACACAACAGCATTTCTCAACGTCTAACTTGCAACCAGTGGGTTATCTTTCCCAATCCTTGAGCTGGGTCCAGTGCCCAGCAGAGAGGAGACTGCTCCCTTCCTATACATGGCCTTTCATCAGACTCATGACACCTATCTACTTACTACTGCTTCTTATAAACTACTAATATCCCACACAACCTTTGTGTTTATTACTGAGCCAAAACTTAATTGTGCTGGCAAACACACTGTAGGGATTTTAAGCACTCTTTTGAAGCAGGTCTTCAAGCCTCTGGGATGAAGCAGCCTGTTGACAGGAAGCAAGGGGAAGCTTTTCCTCCTCAAGATCCACAACTTAAATCATTCACACTGCTGGGGTTCTACATCAGCACAGTGGATGCTGGAATTCATCTAAAGTGAATTATTCTGATTAATTATTCCAGGCAACTGCAGGACTATAAGAATCTCCTTAAGAATATCTCTGCCTGAACCACTTGTGCTCTGCTAATTATTATTTATGCTTCAGGGATTTTGGGAGCATGACAATTATTTGGAATTAATATTTCAAACAATACACTTACCAAATAGGAAAGTTGCAAGAGCTGAGCTTGTTGCTGAGGTTTTGTAACTTCAAAATTGTTTTAGACTAATATTATATGTTACTTCAAATAGTCCCTTGTAACTAAGTTCAGACTCCCTTTGCTTTGATACAAAGACCTCTTAAAACCACCTGGATAAGTTTTCTATTTGATGTACAGTATATTATCTGTATGTGTGTATGCTTATACACACACGTATGTAATCTTTTCTTTAACAAAGCATATGCTACAAGCAAGGTTCATTTCCTTTGTGTTCAGAAGAAACATTTCTAAAGAACACCAGTATGTATTGTTCAATGTCGGACAAAGATCCACATCACATCGGCCAAAGGGATGATTCTCCCTCTGGAGGTGTCTGTATTTCACCCAAATATGCAGAAGGAGTCCAGGCAATGAGCTTGAATTAGATGTCTGCCTTTTTGATTGATAGCTTTACAGCCTCAGGGAGCCCTTGAGAGGTATAGATAGACAATCAGTGTGTGATTTTTAGCCATGTATTAACCAAAGAGTATGCACTAATCCACAAGCACTTCCTGCAAGGCAGGAAACTTCCCCATAGGAGTTCGGGATAACTCTGATAAGCCAGAGGCATACGCAAGGCAAAGTCTGCAGGAAGAGATCATTGTTTCGTTAAACAAATTGATATGCAAAAGAGGTATCTCAAGGGTTCATAGATTCCAATTTCATTGCAGACCTGACAAAGCTCTTTATTTGCAAAGGTGTCTGCTTTTCCCAACTGAATCATTCTGAATATTTTATCAAAATCTTCCCAAGCACTTGAATAAGCCCCTTTTAGGTTAGTGTAAACTAGCAGAATACTTCTGCTGTAAATTAATACACCTCCACTAAATTCAATTAGTACCAACATGAATATGGCCTAAAGGATTTAGCATCTTATTATATGTAAAACATACTTCTTCAAACTTCTTATGCAATAAATTTATTAATTTTGCTATTGGCTTTAGTACTTCCTTATGAAAAGATGACAATACTTTGACATACCGTTCTGCTATCAATCATGTCATGGGAAGCTGAACATACATCACATATACATTTCACATCACACATGTATTTTACAGAAGCTGTGTAGGCATTTTATGACAAATAGAGGTATAATATATCTGAGATGAAGAACTTCTTTTATAAAAAACTATGGATAAGGGTCATGTTTTCATTATCATGTTTCCATTATGTAGTGGTAAAAGCTGGAATATGTTTCCCTTGCAAGCACTATGACCCAGTGTCTCCAGCTTGACACTGCCAATAGAAATCAGCTCTAAAATAGCTACTGAAACCACAGTGCTACTTGTTACAATCTCTCTGGAGCAATGATTCTCCCATAAAATGTGTTTAAAAGCAAAAATTATTTCAGCACATGTACAAGTTTATATCCTCAAGTAGTATCTTTCAAAAGCCTAATTTAACATTAATAATGTAAATTCTCTCATATGGATTCCATGATGACATCTGAAGCACTCTTCAGTTCCTTTGGAAATAAATCTTTTCAAAGGCAAAACTAACAGAGTACTAAAAAGAGTCTGAAAACAAAACTGTAAATCATATTCTTCATTGCAAGCATCCCAATCATTTCCACATTGGTTTCTTACTGCTCTGTTTTTTCCCCACCAGAACTGACCTCCATGTGTTATTGTGGGGAAAGATTATCAGGTTTTCAGATTGTCAGAAGATTGTTGTGGGGCAGAAGTTCTCTTACTCTTACAAATGATCAATGTGCCAATGCTGTTTTGGCAGGACAGCTTGTAGGAAACTGTGGAGTTCAGAGAAGCTTCCAAATGCATTCATTCCCTTTTATGTATATTAGCCCATTTAATATACCAATACATTACATAGTTACACAACCTTTGGATAAATGGTATAAGTAAGTGATGAACAGCACCAGCAAGCACTGCCTGTAAGAGCAACTCATAGCTATTCCCATGACATTTCTCAACTCTCCTTTTAACTTACTTCAGGGTTTTCTGGCTGTACCAGCTTACATACATAAATACCACTTCAACATCCAGTAAAATATTTAACCATGTAACTAAGGAACTAATGCAGCTTAGTGTAAATGACATGGTCCAGAACCACCACCCTGAAGTATTGCAGTTACAGACGCCCCAAAGCAGCATATTCTTTGAAAAGCAGAAACTTAGAGATTCATATTTAATAGTCATATGTGGTTTTATTGTACCAGCCAGATTAGGCCCTTCCTTTTTCAGAAATACCATCTATACCATTAGATTTCTCCATCAGAGACAGAATGTGAGGTTTTAAGAGTCTCTGAGTATTGCAGATTTTCATGGGTGAATCATTTGGGTTTGGGCCCATCTACTTCTCCAGGTCTTGTCATCTGAGACCAGAAGGCTTGGAGTTGCTAGAGTTATTCTGCAATATGATTTTAAGAAGAGAGATGACCTCTATCTTCATCAGTGACATAATTTAACCCTCACTCTGCAGCAAACAGAGATATCAATCATTTGAAAGCAAGGGACCTGGAAACACAAAGCTGAACATACAGAAACATTCTGTTTCACAGATCAGAAGACAAATCACCTTCAGCTGGTGACACAGCCTCCTGAGCCAGCTCTGGGCTTCTCAGAAGAGAAGAAAACATTCTATTATACTACTCTGAGGCTGAAGCCAGACAGAAGCTTTCTGGCTCCTGCAACATTAGAGGAATAAGCACAGTTTGGACAAGGAGATGGAATGAAAAGCCCTTGATTCCACCAATACCTGGCTTTGTTGCTCCATACACCAGCAGAAGAAAAGATGAAGAGAGATGGCACCTATCACTTGTCTCAGCAGTAGAAGTACCTATCCTCACTTAGTTTCCAGGGTTTTGTTGCCTCCAGCATTGTCACCCCCAGCATTTTGCCACAAGTAGAGCTGTTCCTAGAGTCTACTCTTAGGTGCTGCCTACACTATTAAACAAAATGGGAAAAGTGGCACAGCCTAATTGTGAGACCATCCATATGTCTAAAATGACAGCTTTCCCAAAATAAGGTTACCTTGTCCATCCTGTGCATTTAGAAGAGTCTCTGGAACATGTCTGGGGCTTCCCACATCAAAACTGTGTATGGTTACTGGGTGGGAACATCCCACCCCATACAAGCCAAAACCCTGCCATGAAGAACTGGAGAAACAACACTGCAGTGGAAAATGTTTTAACAAAAAACAGGTGTTAGACACTTTGTGATGTTGTTTAATGAGGAAATCCCTGCCCTACAACTAGAGAAGGCAAAGTTCACCTATATACTCTGTCTATTCAGGGGCTGGTCTGGCCCATAAACTCAGAAATGAGAATCATCATAGAGAGATGGATCAGCAGACAGTTTTCCCACAGGAAAAAAAAAGCATTAGAGAAATAGCCAGTGAGCCAGAGGGGAGAAGTCCTTAGGGTAAAGAACACTGCAGTGAATTAACACAGCTAGACACATACTGTAACCATGTTAAATCTACCTAGAGACTGATTTACAGCCTTTCCATAAACTATGACAGGGAGGTGAACAAACAATACCAAACTGGTCTCTTCCCAGAGCCTGAGAAGTAACTTCTGCTCCAGGAAGGGGGCATGTAATGAACAGACTTCACTATGCAACTTAGTAATATTGGTTGAGAGGCACTAATCACATGTATTTTGGTGATAAAGACTAATTTTTGCTCTGCTGCTTTTGCATGAAACAGGAGGGGGAAAAAAGCTGGTTTAGAGTAACAGATGCCCTTACTTTGCAGTTTCTGCTCTTTCATGTTTGATGGATCTACTGCCAGCTGGGGAAGAGTTCATCCATGCTGTCCAAATACAGCTTATCAGCTGTGTCTTTGTGGAAGCCTTGTGCTGAGTGCATGACATCTCTGGATGCCTGCAGAGTCATCCTATCTCTAAGCTAAGATTAGAGTTTCAAACAAAACTTATTACAAAGGAGGGTTTTCTGAAGGGGCTGGACACAGCCATAATGTGGAAATTTCAGATTCATGTCTAAGCATGTTATTTAATCCTTTGTCAGATAAACGTAATTGCAAAGATATATTTACCACAATATCAGTAGCTCTTGTGGGTGGAGGGAAACAGCAGGAACATCATGATGGGCCATAACAAAACTGGACCCAAACCCACCATCAATTCTGATCATTTTTTGCCTGAAAAGGCCGTGTTCACAGCACTCAGACACTATGTTCCTTACAAAATGGGTTAGGAACTTTCCCAGCTACTACTTAAATCTTAGACTTAAATGTGCATGTGGCAAACAAGCAAGTATTTAAGAGGGCAAAGGGGAACATTTTTGGTAGCTGTCACTCTCCAGAGCATATTCATCCACTGTAACTTGGGGAGGCTGATGCTGTGTGCTCAAAATCATGTCTCATTATGTTTAACAAGGGAAAGGGAATAGTTCTGGTGCTTCTGATCTACACATCCCAGTGGTCCTGGCCCAGCATGCTTCCTCACAGATAATCTCAGATGTAAGAGAGGAAGAAGGCATCCCCTCTTGTAAGGGGGAAGCTTCTTCAGTGCTGAGCAGGCAGAGATGGAAAGATGGGATTTTATGAGCACTTTGTGTCAGAAGCAAAATAATACATTTAATGGATTTTATGAAAAAGGATGGGGGTTTCCATGAGGTTCCCAGGCAGTTCTTTATATCTGGAGAATCCTCTAGCAGCCTTACTAGGGGTCCTCAATCTTGTTTCTAACCCTAGCATGGAACAAATACTTCATAGGAGCTAAAAAGGAGAAAGTAGGAGGAAAATGATAAGTAAAAGGAAAAAAAAGGGAGAAGGAAATGGATTTATTTTGTTTTCATGTGAATTAAATAAGTTATTTCCAACAGTTACACCCAAGTGAGATGCACTTTTGGAGGCTGCATCTGCCACCCCATCTGTAGCAGGGTAAAGTCACAAGTTCTCCAAGCCCAGCCCATGAAGTGCCATAGCTGGCAGCAACAATGCTGATCCTGTAGATACCCACCCAAGTGACTCTGAGTCTGGTTAGCATCTAAAGATAAAGGTAATCATACCCCAGGTTTTCAGACTGGAGCTGCTCATCTGCTTAAAGTTAATTTCATACACAAATGCTTAGCTAATTGCCTGATGTGACCGGGGCTTTAAGCCTGTCTCTTTTCTGACTACTGGACATCTGGTATTAGAAAAGGATAGTGCTAGAAGAGTTTCCAAGGATCACTCATGTATTTCAAGTTGAGCACATGCATGTGTTCAACAGGGTGGATATCTTCAAGCTGGGGATTACAGTGCCTGTCAAACATGCCTTCTCAATTCTTCCAAGCCTGAATACACTTAAAACCTTCCTGATTGCAGCAGGCCTGTCAAGCATTTCTTTTTGTCTCTAGTTTACAGAGAGAAGTATTTTGTTCTGCGTAAATTTTATACCATATAGGTCATTTGCTTGAGTCATACAGAGAAAAGTTCAGAAACCTCCCCACTGTACACACACACATTCCCTGGACATGGGGGAGTTAACCTGACACAATGAAATCACTGCACTTTGCTTCATTAAGATCTAAATTTAGATATTTTCATAAAGTTGATGTACTGTTTATTCTTCCTACTACAAACCCTCAGACTTTGGAAAGAAAAGCTTCAATTTCCAAGAATGCAAGTTTCCATTAGACACAAGAGCCAAAACTGTCAACCTCGACCTGTGGGAAAAAGAATTAACTATGATTTCACTACTTGGTTTCTGCCATTAGGCATAATTTATCCTATATCCACCCCATGTACAGCTGAACATTATAAGGGGCCTGACTCTGTACCAGTGAGAGTCATGAACCCTAAAAAGGAATACCATAAAAAGGTAATTAAGTTTGTCAAAAGCACCAAGGGCCGTGAGATTCTGGCTTGGGTCCTCCGAGCTCTTACTCACACGCTTCGCTTTCTGCGTGCAAACTGCCTCAGCCAGATTCGAGATAAGATAAAGTTACAAAGGCACAGCTCTGGGATTAGCCGAGGAAGCGAGGAGCGTGCCCTGCTGCAGCCAGGGCTTGGCTTTGCTTGCCCGGACAGAGCCAGCTCCGCATAGGACAGGCTCAAACCCACTGCATCAGCACCTCACTCCTCTGCCTCATGTGCCGGCCCCAGCCCCGGCCTCATCGTCCCACTGCCGCAGGTCGGGCGCACGGAAAAGGAGCTCAGCCCCAGCCCCGCGGGGTAACCCTCCCCGACGCCCCCCGCTCCGCTCCGCCCCGCTCCGCCCCTCCCGGCCTGCCCTGCCCCACCGCGCTGCGGTAAGCGGGGGGCTGGTGACTGGGAGGGGGCCGGTGACTGGGAGGGGGCCGGTTGAGCTCCGTGGGCCCGATTGAGCTCCTTGCCGGGGCAGGGGCACGCAGCGAAGCGGAGGGGGTTCAGGCAGCCCCTGTCCTGCCCTCCCGTCCTGCGGTGGGGCGGGCCAGCCGGGGGGAGCCGCGCTTGCCGTAGGTTTGTTCTGTCACCCGTCTGGGAACTGAGTTTGGGGATAAAGGGGAGGGTTTTCCCACCTTATCCCGGAAAAGGACGGAGAGCTGCGAAGGGAAAGTGCGATCGCCTGTTCCGTGGAGCCCGTTCCCTGCCTCCCGCACTGCCTGCTCAGCTCCTGCTTGTGATGCTTTCGTGGGACGGGACGGGAGCTTTCAGCAGGGCTGCGCTGCGAGGCCGTAGCCATCAGAAATGAGTCTTCACGATCTCCACAGACTTAGCCTTGGTTCAAACCAGGGAAGGTCCTGAAGGATGCGAGTAACTTAGAGTTCTGTGTTGAGATACTCACCTGGGCGCTGCTGTCTCCTGGAGAAACCACCCGAGAAACTGACCTGTTGTACGTCGTGTTACTTTATGCCACGTTTGTAAGACTGTTCTGCAGCCTCCCTTCCTGCAAGGAGTGTCAAGAGAGCATATTTTGTTTCTGCTACGAGCAATTGCCAATTACTCATATAAAAACGATCTGAAAGAGGGAGTGCACTGTAGAATAAGTAGTCATGCAGTGACATTGGATGTTGTGGCTATTGGTAGCGGGCATCTCATCAGGGTAGTGCACAAACCTAACCAGGTTCTCTCTTCTTGCAGGGTAGAGTGAGCCCTGCGGAGACACGCTAGAGGGACCACCCCCCATTTCACATCTAGCTGAGTGGACTATGGTGGCAGGAAGATGCTGGCTCGGAAGAGTATCATCCCTGAAGAGTATGTGTTGGCACGGATCGCTGCCGAGAACCTGCGCAAGCCGCGCATCCGAGACCGGCCACGCAAAGCCCGCTTCATTGCCAAGAATGGGGCATGCAACCTGGCACACAAGAACATCCGCGAGCAGGGGAGGTTCCTGCAAGACATTTTCACCACCTTGGTGGACCTGAAGTGGCGTCACACACTGGTCATCTTCACAATGTCCTTCCTGTGCAGCTGGCTGCTCTTTGCCATGATGTGGTGGCTGGTGGCTTTTGCCCATGGTGACATGGACCCAAGCACAGAAAGCGCTACGAACAGCACAAAGTGGACACCGTGTGTGACGTGTGTGAGGTAATATATGGTCAGTGGGATGAAGAAAGGGGGTGGAACAGAGCTGCCTGCTGTCCTAATGATGCTAAAATGCAGCTTTTGGTTTACGTGAACCATTGTGTTTGGTTGAGACAGTTGAAAAGTGCAGTGTTTTCCTCTAGATACATAAATTCAGCAAGCCTTCTGGGCTTGGAAAATACTGTACTGTAGGTTTCTTTGATTCCTTACAGGATCTGAAAGAAAGGGAGACCTGCTGCTTTTCATGTGTCTCCACACTCTGTGGGTAACATACCTTGCCTGTCGAGATAAGAGCCTGCTACAAGAGTGGGTATGTGTTGTATGTATTGTAACCTTGTCTACGGCAGCGGGAGCATCCCCAGCGTGGTGCAAACCACTTGCCATGCCATTGAAAGGTGGGCACCCCAGGAGCAGTGCCTGAGAAGCAGGATATCAGCCATGGGTGTCAGGCAGGACTAGCAAGAAAAGCATGGCTTAAGGCAGAACTAGTCTTTCAAGATGACTCTCATGAGACAGATAAATATGGGGTGCTCCAAAATACCTTGATGAAGCCACAGGCCAGTAGCTTGATAGAGGAACAGTTTCCACAGTGTGCATGATGTGACAAACAGTGAAAGCTTAAGGGAGTAGTAGACTGACTGTCACCTGTTAAGGTGTTTTATTCCCCTTCCCCAAAGCCATGGCAGTTTTCAAGGCACTGATAAACTGACACATCCACACACAGAAGAGAGTGTAACTGGGAGGTGGGGTAAGCAGTAAGATGGCTTTGTCATCTCATCAGTGAAATCTCTTTGTCATCTATCAGTAAAATCTCTTTTTATAGCACTAAGTTTTCAGTAGAACAATCCTGATTTAGTACTACCAGACTGCTCCAGATCAGCTGCCTTTACACATTAAAGTGCTGTGAGGGACTGGGGGGTCCACAGGGTCTGCTGAGATACCAGAGTATCCACTTTGCTTTTCTCTTTCCTCCTGCACATAGTTTTAAGGCACCTCTCCAAGTTTGAAGGGATATCATATCTGGCTCATGAGGGAGCGGAGGTTTCATTCTTCTTTGATTTTGACATTTTTTGCTAAACTGGGATTTTCCAAGCCAAAGGAAGTGTGGATTTTTCCAAGCTAACTTTCATTAGGTTGGGATGGAGGGGGTGCTGTCTGATTTCTTTTCCAATTACTAGCCACAATAGAATGAGACCTCACCATCCAGCTTGCGCCCACTGGGGTGTTACCCCTGGCATTTCTGGGATTTGTGGAAGTCAGCAACCTGCATTAGCAAGTAGCTACACCCCACCAGCTCTTCAGGGTAAGGCAGGAGGATATCCCTCTGCTTGCTTGGTGACTCCCTCAGCTTGGACTCCCCACAGCACTCCTGGGCCACCCTGCAGAGCCTGAGCTGGTTGCCTGGGCTTTGTGCCACTGGGAAAAGGGGGACCATGGCTACAGATCTGAGATGTGCACTCTCCCCATGGCAGCCCTATGCTGGGAGATGGGGAAAAGCAGAGCAGATGAGTCTGTGTAACTTGCTGGTTTAGCCCATGATGAAAGAATACACATCACTCCCTCATGCAAATACTTGGGGTGGTTCAGGTAACATCTGCTCAAGTACCCATGCCCAAGCCATGGAAAATCTTTTCCCTTCATAATGAAATACTTTACCTTGTTAAATCTGGCTACTGCTTTAGACAAAGCAATAGAACAGCAACATGATTGTTAACATTTTGAAGAATGGTGAGTTGCTGGATGTAAACTATATTTCATATTGCAATGATATGTATGCCAAAATAGAGGCAAATATTTTTTAACATACTTTCCTGAGATTTAAGCCCATGGATATTTCAGGAGAGCTTTTTTGGGTAGGTGCCACTATGGACTTACAGGAAACCTGCTTTTGGACATTTTAACCAGTCCCCAGACCATGCACAGCACTTTAATTTTTCACAGAACTGGAGAAATGCCCAAGTCTCACAGCTCTTTGCCACACAGAGCAAGCATCCTACAAAGAGGAAACCTTTTACACAGGTCAAAAGGGAAAGACCCGGCTATAGCATGATTTGGAGTTTCTGGCTTCCTCTTCACATGGTGAAAATGCTTGTATGAACTTGCTGCTTCCATTGCTGCCACTGTAAAAAGATGGATTCTCTCTTTTAAATTTTTGAAGAAGCAGTATTGTTAGGGAAATCAGAGTATTTACTCCACAAAGCTTTAAGTTGAATTAAGCTGAATTAAGTTTAAACCAGAAGCTCCATTCTCCATGTAACTAAACATTCATAAACATAAGAAGTCCTTCCATAGATTCTGTTCATTAACTCCTTCATTCCTGATTTCTTCAGTGTGAAATGCAAAGTAAATGAAACCAAATGTATAGTTTGGATCCATGTTCCTGAGGGAGACATATTTTCCACAGGTAAAACTGTGCTGAGCATGGCAATGCTTCAAATGTTGGTGTATAGCACTGTATAAAAAGGAGGACTATGGCACTAGTTCATATGAGACCCAATGTGGTGCACGTCTCCTGAATAAACACCAAGGTACTGGTTTTAGACACAAGAGACTTTTGTGAAGGACTTATCTGATTATAAAAGGAAACTAAAGGCCCTGGTATATACAGCAGATAGGCCATTGTGAACTACTATAAATAATGTATTGTGGAAAACTTGTGGACAGCATCCTCTGATGTCCAGCACTATAGTGTGTTAGGGACATTTAAGTTAAACCACACTTCTACAACCCACTTCTGTACTGAAATCTTCCAGCTAGTCTTGCCACGGCAGTGAGCTAAACCCAAACCCTGGGTCACAGCATCGTCCTCCTGCCGGGATGTGCAGAAGGGACCATGGAAACCACTCTTGTCAGCCAGATCTTAAGGGCTCAGTCGCAAGGCAAGCAAGGGTTTGGGAAGTGTCATAAACCTGGTAGTGTCCCATTTTCCTGCAGGAAACCCTGCTAATGGGGGTTGTGATCAGGTAGTATGAGTGAAATGCTGCAGTTTTCCCTGTTTCCTTTCCCTGCACAGGCTGGTGGAAGAATTCCACTGTGCTGGTCATATTGGACATATTGCATATGGCTCACTATTGCCAAAACCACCACTCTCCACCAAGAGCTTCATGGGCTGGAAAGGAGGAAAGTTCAGGTGTTACAGCACTGTTGACTAACACAGTGGTCACCATGTGTTCCTGAGCAGAGGATCTAGAGATTCTTCTCAAGATCACTAATTTGCAGATTGTGTTTTAGGAGCTCAGGCTCCGAGATCTTCCTTGTCACCATCAGACTCTGCATCAATCATACAAAACTAGAATCACCGTGCATGCAATGCTCTTTCTGGTGTTAACAGAAGGCATAAATGTACCAGGACTCTACAAAGAGATCCTTAAGTTTGTTTCTAGAAAATATATGTAATAGCTCCTTGGTTTGTGTTCAATATCCTTAGCATTAACTTTGTCTTCTTCTCCAGGTCTTTCACCTCCGCTTTCCTTTTCTCCATTGAAGTTCAGGTGACCATTGGTTTTGGGGGCAGAATGATGACAGAGGAATGTCCCTTGGCCATCACAGTCTTGATCCTGCAGAACATTGTGGGTCTGATCATCAATGCTGTCATGCTGGGCTGCATATTCATGAAAACTGCCCAAGCTCACAGGCGGGCTGAGACCTTGATTTTCAGCCGGCAGGCAGTCATTGCAGTTCGGAATGGCAAACTTTGCTTCATGTTTCGAGTGGGAGACCTGAGGAAAAGCATGATCATTAGTGCCTCAGTGAGAATCCAGGTCGTGAGGAAGACTACGACCCCTGAGGGAGAAGTCATACCCATTCACCAAGTAGATATCCCTGTGGATAACCCCATTGAAAGCAATAATATATTCCTCGTGGCTCCCTTAATCATTTGTCATGTTATAGACAAGCGGAGTCCTCTTTACGATATCTCTGCTGCTGACCTGGCACTCCAGGACCTGGAGCTCATCGTGATACTTGAGGGAGTTGTAGAAACAACCGGCATCACAACGCAGGCGAGAACCTCCTACATAGCAGAGGAGATTCTGTGGGGTCACCGCTTTGTGCCCATTGTCACTGAAGAGGAAGGGGTGTACTCAGTCGACTACTCCAAGTTTGGCAACACTGTCAAAGTGGCAGCACCACGCTGCAGCGCTCGGGAGCTTGATGAGAAGCCATCCATTCTCATCCAGACACTGCAGAAGAGTGAGCTCTCCCACCAGAACTCCCTGAGGAAACGCAACTCCATGAGGAGGAACAACTCCATTCGGAGAAGCAACTCCATGAGGAGAACCAATAGCTCCCTCATCGTGCCCAAAGTGCAGTTTATCACACCCGAGGGGAGCCAGAGTGCCTCCGAAACGTGATACACAGCTCTGTGAGAGGGTGGTGGGCTTTGGAAGGAGGAGGCACCTTTGGTGTTTGGGTTGAATTTCCTTTTACTTCAGAAAATGAGGCCACAGTGCAGAAAAGAACTGTGCAAGAGATATTTATTCTGTTACTTACTGAAAGCACCACCTAATGGCGTTAGGAAACACGTTAGCACTTAGTGTATGAATTAATAAAAAATGGCACGTACACTAAAGAAAACACTGTTCACACATGTAATATAATGTGTATTTATACTTGGTTTCATGGCATGCTATATTTTTTAATCGCATTCTTTCTGTCAAGGGTCTTTTTCTTATCTTCTTCTGCTGTCACAGAATATGCTTTCTTTTCCTGTGTGAGTGGGTTACCCACCTGCAGGTAGAAGTGAGTGCTTTTTCAGAACAGCTGCATACAACAGCTCCCACGGATTTTATGTGGGTTACTTGGATATTGATCTTTTAAGGGTGAATTCCTTGCTGTCTTGAAAGGAGTAGCTAAATTCCTCCATGATTTCACTGGAGAAGAGGCAATATCTTATATTCAGTTTTCCAGCACTTTTTCTTTCCATTGGTTTATTGCAAAGGCATTTTGAGAGCAAATTCAGGTCAGCTGAAGTGACCTGACCATCCCACAGGAAAACGGGTGCCACTCCAAGCAGTGGAACAGCATGGCCTCTTGTAGGGCATTGCTCTTCTCAGGGTGAGGTGCTCCAGTGCAGGACAGCACACTTCTGTAATGTAGCTCTGGCCCAACCTGAGGAACTCAAGTTCTCCAGCTGCCAGCCGAGCATCCATTGCACTGAAATTATGCAAGCTGGAAAAAGCACACACCTCTTGAACATGCTCTTCATATCAGTGGAATACCAAATCCTGCCCTGTTTTCTCTTGCAGATTCATACACTGCAGACAAGTGTACTTCCTTCGCTTACAGTATTTTCTGTAGGACTAAGTCTGCTTCAGCACGTTACTTTTGGCCAGTGAGAATCCATGAATGAGAATGAGAGGGAACCATGACAATCATTTTCAAAACTATCTGAATAATTTTCAGGGACACTTGGGTGCTACAGCTGAATTACTGGTTTTCAGCAGCATTTCACCTGTGATTTTATATGATATGACATCGGGAATTGGTAGTAAGCAGCTTTTCTCTTCAAATTACAATGGGCATTTGTTATCTAGAGACTTCACAGAAAATACCATTAAAAGGTTTTTTGCAATAAGGAAATATAATTATGGACAAATTCCTGTTCAAATTGCTTACAAAAGTTGTCCTATTATGTCTGAGGCTCAGGAGAAGTACTATCCTTGCACTGAATCTCCCATCCATTCAACCACTTAAATACTCTTGTAATTTTAAATGTTTACTTCTTCTTATCAGGTAAAATAGTCAAAGCAATGCTGAATTCTCATTCTCTTTGGAAGTCAGTTCATCAGCACCTGTATGGATGGTTTGCAGGCTTTGTGCAGTGTTGGGTGGTAGCACAGAGGGGCGATGCTCTGTAGCATAGGCTACTTACATTTAGAGCAGGTGCTTTCCAGAACATAAATACTGACAAAATACTTCATCTGAAGCAGTAGCAGAAGCTGAAGTTTCTTCTAAAAGCATTCATTCCTTGGCCTGCCCATTACTGTTCTGGGAGGATGGATGGTGAGCATCTGGAGATACTAATGTGTCCATTGTGTGTTCAAACAATGCACATCTGTAGCCTCCAAGAAAAGTCAGAGCAAAGCATACACAGTTTGTCTCTGGCCTCTGTTCCCAGGGTTGAGAGTTTCTTTGAGGCTGTTTGATCTATGGTTACGTCAGATGCTGTACAAAAGCACATTTTCTACAAAATAAAAGAATTACAATAATGATTTCTTCCCTCTTGATTTTTCCCTGTGTCTTCCCTCTGTATTCTCCATTCATTCTTCTATATTCTTAATCCTTCTTGTATCCCAGCCTTTCCTACAGTCCTTTGGAGGAATAATTTTGTCTTACCTCAATACTCTCTCAGGACTTCAGCTGACAACCATTTTCTCCTTAAGCACACTTCTTCTTCCAATTCTTATTTTGCCTTCATCTGTCTCTCTGCTTTACACCTAATGTACTCTCTTTCCTGCAAGACTATTACAGGGATATTGGTATCTTGAGGTAACACACCTCAGTCTTATGCAAGGATGCCAAACAGTTATACAAAGCCGACCCTTGTGTCATAAACATCTTGTTCATACATACTGTGCATGTTCCTTGCAGACAACCCCTTAGTGCAAAGCCCCTTTCTTAAGCAAGCCCTCTTGCAGACTTGGAAGAGGCTGGTGGCAGAAGCAGTCAGGATAAACTGCCTGGCCAGCCATGGAGGGTGGAGGGGAGATTTTGGGACTGGGGGCCTCATGCCAACTGAAGGACAGGTTTCAGGCCCAGTTTTGCAGTACCAGTACCAGTACCATGCAGTACCATGCCTGCTGAAAGGACATGAGCTAGCAGCACCATTGTTCAATATGTTTAATTACTTTATACTCCCTGGTAACGTTATCAGGTGAAAGGGGCTTTATTATAAATCTAAGTTTTCTGTGTTTAAAGTACATTGCAGATTTCAGAATGATGGTTGATATTTCTACCAAATGCTGCTGACAGCTCATGCAAGCATTAACTTTCTGTCTCTCTCATTGATGTTAGAAAATTAGAAGTAATAATGGAGAAGCATTATCTGACTTCCATCCCTCCACACTTACTTGTGTCCTTACTATTCCCATCTGCCTGTAACATGATATAACTGGAACTGTGTTATTCAACATCACTTATTCTGTGTATTTAATATACTTTTCCTCTTTGAACAGCCTACCAGGCAGTTGTCACTGTTTCCCCAAGGGTATGAAAGTGATTATGAATTCCTTCCAGGATAGGAGTGTTATCTGGTTCTGTATTTTTTCTTTCTATCTTCCTTTCTTAACTTAAAGAACTTCTCTATTTTAAACAGGAAAATAGCATTGAGACCCTTTGTCCTTTCTTTAGACACCCAGAAGATTCAGTTACCAACAGTGGGGACACAGAGACCAAACACAGGCAGTGCTTACAGGGGATATAAATCCTAATGCTCCAGGGTCAAAGCCAACATCTGAGTAATAGGATTTGGAGGAAACTTTCCCTCTTGGCAGGTTGTTCTGCAGCTGTCACCTTCAGAATTACTAGTGCTCTCATTTGAAACACCTGGTCTGAGGCAGGACAGAGGCAGGGGCCCTGATCAGCACAGATAGATCAGGTCTCTGCTTGCAGACTGACAGATTGCAAACACAAGTGCTCTTCCCTTCCTCCAGCCCAGAATGATGCCATGAAACCCTGCAGTGAAGCCAGCCACTGGAGACCCTCCCAGTTGCAGCCAAGTCTTGCTAGGATGTGCAGCATCAATGAGTCATTGAGTGCTGCCCAGAGCCCAAAAGTTCTTGTTCCAGGGAGGAGCTCTCAGTGCTCATGGCACTGAGGACAGCACTGCTGAACCAGACAGGGGTCAATGTGGGGTTTGGTGATGCCTGCTGGAGTGAGTAACTTGGTTGAGCAGGGCTGTTGGAGTAGTTTGCACCGCAGGCAAGGCAGCAGTTACCCTTCAAGCCAAGGCTGGATGAGTGCTAACTGCCAGTGCACACAGCTCCATCCCACTCTGTGTACCAAACCCCATTAAAGCTTGCTGCAAGCCACACTTTGAGCCTTTCCATAACACTTAGCGTCATTGTGGCCTTGTAAAACAATCCCCCTCCTGAGTATTGCTTCATGTGTACATGTTGCACCACAGCAGTTTGCCCATCCAGATACAGCTCCCTGGTTCCATCCACAGAAGGGTTAACCCAAGATTTCTGTGATACTCAAGACATCATACAGTAAGACAGGCAGAAGTATATTCAGACTTAGTTAAAACCTCATGTATGCAATGGGCCTTTACCCTAACACCATGTCTTACTGTAGTCCGCTGGGTTGTTTCAGAGGCATAGGGCTCAACTTACCTCACAGCCATCTTGAATATATTTCACAAAATCATGTATCTTTATATTGCAAAAAGCTCTGTCTTTTTCCATCTGGAAGATGGCATGCACACACCATTCTGGCTGACTGAAAAAAGCACAGCTAATTCTGCATATCTTTTCTTTCTTCACAAACTAGATATCATGGATGCTTTGTGAAACCAGTTTCCAAGCTCTCCAGTGATTATTATTAGCGAACGTTTGTTGCTGCAAGCTGAAAATGTGGTTAGTCCAAGACCAGAAAAGAACTTTAACTGGAGGAAAAAAAACCCATTAGATATTATATGATGAAAGGACCAAAGCTTTCATTATTTTTGACAAACTGTGTTCTCAGCAGAGCCTGGTGTTTTCAAAACACTGGTGAGGGTTTGGAAGGCACTATCAAACAATAAATCATGTCTTGTTGGACTCTGATTCTGTGCTGCTATTAGCAACAGGAGTTTGTAGCCACAGCATCCTGGCATCCTGCAAGTGTGCGTCAGCCTGGCCTCTGGATGCTTGGTCCTGGGGGTTTGCAGTGGTGCCTGCTCCAGAAGCTGTGGTCACCAGACTCTAAGTGGAGTGATGCTGGATTGGGGTTAGAGGCAGAAAGAACCTTGGTGTTTGTGCCCTGAGCTGGTGACTTGTCCCCAAGAGCAGAGTCAGAAGCACTGTGGCTCCCCACATACTTTGAATAGCATTGTTTGTAGGAAGGTATCGAATGGATGGCAATGAAATACAGCATCTCCAAGTCCAGGTTGTTTGCATAGTCACATGAGAGTTAACTTTTCCTCCCCCAGATGCTTATATTAAGATATATTTTCCATGTATGCAAGTTTACATCACATCTAGACTAATCTAACTTGATAGGCAAGAATTTCTAATACCCCTAGTGTATTAATAATGCTTCTGGCCCAATCTTTCTGAATTGTTTCTACTTCCCCTGAAGAATTCTTTGACCTTGAAAAAAGAAATAAAAGATTTCTCATGTGATAACTGGACAGTAAAGATAAAATATGTTCCCACATTCCCTTATTGGACAGCGTAGAGAGATTTAGCCTGCAGAGATGAGATCAGTGCTGTCCAAGAGAAACAGCCGCTGGGACTGAGGCACTCACAGTCAGGACACATCACCAAGTGGCTTGGATTTAAAGAAAGGTTTAAAATTACTAAGTATTTAAATAAGTATTGAGTAGGTTTCTGGTGAGGACTCAGATTACTGATGAGTTATCAATTAACAGTGAAAGGAATATGCTAGACATCCATCAAGACGTGCTACAGTGTAAAAGAGATAAAAAACATGCATTCAAGGAAAACGTTCTCCATATTTTAGTTGTTGCTACCAATAATTCTAACATTTTGACATTTAGGTTGTAAAAAAATTGAATAGACAAACAAAAATGTGATGGATTCTCTATATGCCTTTTAATAAAGTTTTAATGCATTTTTTTTTCCACTCTAAAATAGAGTTGTTCCACCTGAAGACATTACTTCTACCCACAAACATGCTGTAGATTTCTGGAGGATATATGTTAGTATCAACACACTTTTCTGGGCTCAGTGCAGGAGTAACTGTGCATGGTATGATGGTATATGTTGCTCAGGAGGTCAGACGGGATAATCTAGTGATCCCTCCTGCACTTCACATTTATGAATAGGGAGGGTTGGAGATATTTCATCATGAGAAAAGCTTTCTCTGATTCAAAAGTCTTGAATTAAGTTCCCACTGAGGAAACAAATACATAAATAAACATGGGGGGGGAGGACGGAAGGGAGAGAGAGGAGGAAAAAACCCATCAGGCATCACCGAATTGATTTATTTCAACAAATGGATTTCAATGCTAATTATGGATCCATCAAGCAGTACTGACAAATGCTCCTGGGGATAATCTGTAAAAATGAGGGTATCTTATCATTACAGGAGTTTACTTTGCTTCCTACTGTTGTTAAATTTTGGCTTAGTAGTAAGGATAAGAAAGCCAATTTCTGTGTGGGCCAAAGTGAAATTGTATTTCTCAGTGTTATGATCTGAGATCTACTGCAAAGATCATTAAATTGAGGAATGGCAACTGGAGCGACTGCAAAGGGCTGTCGCGGTTTGGGGTTCAGTGTCTTCCTCACCCAGGGAACATCACTGCTCTCCTCAGGCACTGCTTTTGTAACCACAATTAATTGCATCCTTCCATGGCCTCATTATCCTTCAGGGTGTATTTTTTGATGTTAGGTCTTTGATTCAGGGTGATCCGGTTGCTCTGTTAAAAAGGGGTTGCTTCTGCTGACTGTCACGGTTTTCAGATTCATTCAAGGCCAGCACATAAAGCAAAACTGAAGGGTTGCAACACTGAAACTGCTGAATTTGAGCAAGAGCAAGTGCTAATTGTTAGCCCCTTGGGTGGTCAGCTTTGCATCTCACAGCATTTCAAAACTATATCAAATACTAAAAGATGTTTTATGCTCAGACTTAGCTAGTGTTTAACATTGTGTTATAAACAGACACTGTTCCTGGCCAATAAGATTGTTTGTGATTTTTTCCATATACAATATCTCACCATATTCTTTCAATCTTTTGTGTTAAATTATGAGAGTAATAAGATTTTTGAACTGAAGCTCTCCTTAGAGTCAGCCCCTGTGTATTGTCTACACATCAGCATGAAAAGTGGAATACAAGTCTTGAAATATTTCATTTAACCTGATTTTAAAGTATGAGTATCCTTCAGTCTATACTGGTATTAAGTATGCCATTATCAGTGATGGGTTTTTTTACTTCAGGAACAGATTACTACAAACATTGTAGTTAAAGATAAAAAGAACCAGGCAATAAGCAAAGAGTAAGTTTACGTTTTGACTGCTTGAATACAACAAAATTGCTTATGATACTGCATCATGTTTCTGTGAAGGTCTGTAGTAAACTGTCAACTGAGGCCAAATTTTTCAATGTCATTTTTCAGGGATGAATTAAAAAAGGCCTTCCACAATCCTATTTATTATGGTATATCCTGAGGAATGATTCCAAGAAAACATATAGTTAGGCATGACTACATTTACTAAGGTCCAGCTCAATACTACACTTCAACTTGTGCTTGATTTTGAAGGACAGCTATCTCATCCCTAAGCACAAAAAGCTACGTGCAGTATTAAAACCATGTTTATTTTTTGCTTGAATAACATTTCCCCAGTTTCACTGAGGCCAGAGAGTCCCTGCAAAAGCATTAATGTGCAGTAGGAGGTTGCCATCCTTCCCTTAGGCTTACGGGTATGAGACCATTGACCCAGCTGCATGTTGAGTATCTATAACCTCTCTGTCTGTAGGCCATGGTTAACTCAAGATAATGCTCAAGTTCTTTGTTCAGCCACAGCCTACGTTAGGAACACCAGGATGATCAAAACCTATATGTATCACCCATAAGGCATTCACAGAATTAAACCAGGAGTAGTAAGTTGACCACATAAGGCCAAAAGCAGATGGTACCAGTGGAGATATGACTTACTTATGTCCCTTCTGTCAATGAAGGCTCCAAGCAAAATGGGTTGTCTTCTGCTTTGTTTTTTTCTTTCCTTACTTCAGTCCTAACAGATGTTTCACCTCTGTTTAACTCAACTTGGAAACAGTGCAACCCAAATCATACACAAGCCCCTGAAACATTTAATCACAACAGTTTAAAGCCTCTCATGCTTTTAAGTAATGGAAAATCCTGCGTTTAAAATGCAAAGGGCTGTGCTGTACATTGCTTTCAGGGGGAGATGGAGAAGGTCCAAGGCTTGTACTTCAGTCACATCAATTACTTGAGTAAGGGCATGAAAGCAGAGAAATGAGAAGTTAAGATGACTAAAATAAAGATTTCCTGACCATGCACTGAATGGTGAAGGGTCAAAAGCAAAGGTGCCAACTTCAAGACAAGTGGCAGAAACTTTACTGATGGAGATGTTTAAAGTGAGACTGTACACAGACATGTATAAACATAATAATTTAGCATGGAAACATGTAGACTAAGTCAATTGTATCTCTCATTTCAAATGCCAACATCTGAGCACTCAGTCACAGAGAGGCTGCTAGCAATGACCACAAAATAGAAAGATCATCTTAAATAGGTAGCCCCACCTTGCACGGTGCTTGCAATTCATTGCAAATCACGCACATAGCAACTAGTGATAACTATGTCTTTCCAATATAATACATCTGTGTATATTAATACATTGTTTTCTATGCCACAGAACTATTAATTCATTAGAATTAATCATAAAACTATTAATTCATAAATTCCTTAAATTCTCCTTGAGTATATTATCAAATCAAAGCAAAAAGGCTTGTTTAACTTCGTATTTATAAAAATACATATATATATAAATATATATAAGGAGGTAAATGTTTTCACCACTAGATTTGTTGATGGGGATTCTTCAGGTTATTGTTACTTTGGTTTTCCAGATGAAAGTTCCATTTAAAGCTTAGTCTCTGGATTTGCACATAATTTATATGTATGTCATGAATCCTCCTATTTCAGAGACCCCTTCATGTGATTTGGAGAGAAAAAGACCATCACTGTGATGGATTTCTCTCACATCCAGGGTCTCGATTGACTCCATTGACCTTTGAGCAAAGCTACCAGCTCCATCTGTTCTGGCAGACATTAAGGAAGGTCCAACACAGAAGCAGATGCGTTTTTGGGGGGACAACAGGCTGCAAAGGGGGAATTGTCATCCTTATTAGGGCAAGCTAGGACTGATTAATGTGACATGATGTAAGAAGAGAAGCACTGGTTTTGAGACTGATTTTTGTTTGTAACTCTTCGTAATGTGTTGGTTTAGTTTTCTGTCAAGTGTCTCAGAGTTTCACATGACCACTTTCCTCTTGGAAGTTTTCAACTTGACTTATATATTCATGCAGTGATGGAAAAAGGCTTGTGCATGCCAGTATGCCACCAAGACAGAAAATGGGGCAGAATAGCTACAAAGTGAAACTTCATTTTCTCCCCCATTAAAATTTCCAGGCATTTCATATGGGTACAGCAGAAATGTCATTTGGAGTACACAGGGGAAATAAACTGTAATGGAACAATGTGTGCATGTACAAGTGTGCGTGTTCAAACACATAAACTATATGCAAATAAATGCAAAGATATTACTCTTTGGTCCTGAGCTTTTTTGTGATAAAGGAAGGTCTGTTTAAGCAGGAACAGATTTCAGACCTCTGCTTGAAAAACTTGCACATAGTAATTGGGATTATCAAATCACCAAGAGGCTGTGGCAATTCAGCTCAGTAAAACTGTCATACACATGTGTGCCCAACAGCATCAGTCATGGCACGCACACAGAAGAGGGCACAGATGTACCTTCCAAGGGGTGGAATATTTCTTAGCTCCACCAGCCCTCACAGCCACAGATGCTGCTGAATGGGGAGCTGCACACACCACCATGCAGGACATGTGCTTTGAGTCATGAAGCATGGTAGCGACCACACAGCTACGTGCTTCCCTGTTCACATCAGAGAGGGAGCTTCCAGCTGGGTCGCATGCCGTGGCCAGGCAGACTTCACAGCAACAGCGAGGATCAGCCCCGGATCTTCTTGCTCTCAAAAGCACATGTGCCTAATGTCCCCCCAGGGAAAGGCTTGCTCAGAGCTGCCAGAGCACAGTTCAAAGGGCTGTGAAAGGCAAACCAGATTCCTGATTCCCTTCCATGGCTTTTGCCTTTCCTCTTGCTAAGCAATTGATTATAACATGTAAGGGTCTTATGCACAATCTGAGCTGGAATAGTCCCTTTGTGCCCTCTGAGTGAGCACAACATGTATTCTCTGTAATGAATAGTGGATAGTGAACACTGAAACAGTTTCTACGGTGTCAGTTGTACCACTATGGTGAACCAGGTCAACAAAGGGCTGCTGAGCAAAAGAAAGAGATAAAACAAGAACAGTAAGACAAGCTATCTTCAGGACACACAGAGTACTGCAGAGGGCAAGGAGGAACCCAGGGGTATCAGACACCAGATTACTGCAGCAGACTTGAAGGAACACGTCATCCAAGGGAGCAGAACCTTGGGATCCAGGGAATCAACCTAATGTGGGAATGCACTGAAGAAGTTAAGGGATGTCTGGTTTTTAGGGAAAGCAGAAGTGAATGTCAGCTGTTTTAACAGTTTTTAAAACATTTCTTACTAAATGTGCTATTCTTTTTGGTAAAGTAAGTGCGATTTTGGTTTATTCCAGACTAAAGACTTCTGAGAGGGAGATCTCTAAGTACTGAATCCCATTTGCTGGGCTTGGTAGGACATGGTAAGACATAGGCACCTAATAAAGTGTGAACTGTAAAGTATCATCTACTAATATGAACAAATGTGAACATAATTAACAGTGAGGATTCTGTTACCCATCAAGATAGACGGAAACACCTGAGCACCTCTGAAATCCTAAACAATTCATCAATCTCTATACCCTTGCTTTATGTCCCCTTCAAATTAGGAGGATTCAAGGAAGCTTCTAAAGTTAAAGACATGCTTAAGAGTTCAGAGTCCAGACAGGAAGAGTGAAAAGTGGCAGGATCTCCAGAGCATAAATCTGTCTAACATAGGAGTTTTCCCAATCCCAAAGCAGCCCTTCCTGGGCAGTGTGGGTGTGTGCCTTTCAGCCCCAGGGAGTTATTTAACCCTAAACTTGCGTTCAAACACAGCTATCTTTGTTTAGACATTTTAATGTGACCTCTGATGGGAAAGAAGATGGTAGTAAGGCTTTCCAAACAGCAGCAGTGTGCTTTTGTGTCATAGGTTTCTGGTAAGGAAAGATTATGGAGCAACATGACCTCAATTAATATGAAAGAAATACTTCCATATTCAAATATGTGACCAAAATTTAGTTTTGCCTATTTTATACCTTCAGTATAGGTTTATGAACTAGAGGTTATATGTTTATGAACCTTCAGTTCAGTACTGGTTTTGAAAGAATTACCTCCTTTTCCACAGAGACAGAACTTCAGACACTGCAGGACAGACTGGTGCTGTTTGAAATGCCAGATATTTAAACTGTGCAATGAAAATAAATCTAGGAACACTGTTTGGATCACCTGTGTGCATTTAGTAGATCTGTCCTTTCCATGGTTCTGCAAAGTGCTCTCCAAATGAACTGACTGGAAACAGCTCATATCAGAAACCAGAATCAGGTAGGAAGTAGAGGTTCAGTTTAGCAATGTTGTGAACATAACTCCTAACACAATGGGGTCTTCTGCATTAAGGTTTTCCAGATGCAATTCCAGTATATTTTACAAGCATTATTCACACTGATCATGCAGTGTTTCCAGAAGGTACATAGAACAAATATGTGTTTTCATCTTATAAACAAAGCAGAGTTTGTTTCTGGTTTAACAACATAAGCACACCATAGTTGCAGCAGGCACAAATCATGACTGACACCTTATGCCATGGGTGCTGCCCTGCTTTGCACTCACGTCTGTTGGTTCAGATCCCTAAGCTCCCTGTGGGAGATGTATGAAAGCAGACATGGACCGTGGCCCAGTGCTGAACCAGGATTTCCTGAGCTCACCATGCTACCTGCCACCAAAGTGTAGCCCTAACCCTAACCCTAACCCCAGCCCAGCCCAGCTCAGTCGTGTTCAGAAGAGCACAGGGAGGACAGAGTCCACTGTCGTAAGCCAGTTTATCCTTAAGCACAAGAGCCTTACAATTACATCATTAAATGTGCTGCTTACTTGTAGTCAGGGAAAGAAAAATCACTTCTCTCATCTGGGCCTAGTAATCACTTGAGAAACAAAATGTCAAGCAAGAGGCATCTCCAGGGTACTGAGCATTCCCAGAGGAAGCAAGAGACACATTTCTTCTCAGGAGATTTTCCCACCGGCAGAAAGCAAGGATGTCATGCGGTTTACATAACAAAAACTTGAACAGATCCCAGCAGCAATTGAGGGTTTTGAGGGTCTGATTGTTTTGTTTTGGGTTTTTTATCTAGTTCATAAACCTGAAATTGAACATCTACAAGCAGTATATTATCTTCCTGGTGATACAACTTTCACGTTGCCATTTAAAACAGAAGAGACAGGATTGTGATGTAAAATCTCATCAGTATCAACACTAGACTGCAGTGCACACATTCTTTCTAACATGCATTGTTACATTTATGAAAGGAATTGGAAAACATGGTAAGGGTGTAATAACTTAATTCAGAGGAACAGGTTTACTGCTGAATTCCCTTCAGACTACATCCCAGAACATGGGAAAAGGAGGCTCTGTCTAGTCCTTCATGCATCAGCAAAACTTGGATCTGCCACAAAAATGGTGAAAAGCCTTCACACCCAAAGTATATGCCCTATTTTGATATGATTTTTTACAGAGTGCTAAATCTCAACATGCTAAACAGAAGGGTCATTTTTTGTTTCTCTGTATAATAAATTGAAGTCCTGGGAAATTACCTTCCTTTCCTCAGTCTAGTCCTAAGATTTGGTTACCCCCACATTCACATGCATATCCCCTCTTTGCCTATCCTCAGCCCTGTCCTCTCCTGTTTCTTGTCCTCATGTGAGCAGCTCAGGGTCAGCATGGAGCTCCTGGTCTGGAGCCACAGCCTGGCTCAGTTCACCCTTCTTCTGGAGGCCACATGCCCGTGGTGCCACATGGTGACCCAGCACTGGCAGTCTTCTCTGGTGAAGAGCTTGGAAAAAAAACCACAGATATATATAATATAATACAATATAATACAATATAATATAATATAATATAATATAATATAATATAATATAATATAAAAAATACTACTGAAGCCATAGGTTGTGAGAAGACAGGGGAGGTAAGGTTTGAACTCTGTACCTTATCTCCTTCACTGTTCAGGTTTCCAAGCTCAGGAGGTTTTGGGTTTATTTGTCTCTGGAACAGGAACGTCTGAACACTCCCGGAATGCTATTCATAAATATCTGTGGCCTGAATTTTGGCTGAAAATGGTAGACTTGATTTTAACCTAAAGACTTCACCCTTATTTCAATGCCATGGTAAGACACTAGTGTGAAACTTGTCATAAGGTTTTTTTCTATCTGAAATCAAGGAATTGCAGAAGACAGAAATACTTTACATTTGTCTTTCTTTTAATGGCATATTTCACTGGATTCATGCCAAATCTTCCTGGAAATATGTTTATCACACCAAAGGAAACAGCCAAACTCTTTCTGACAGACTGTAAGATAGGATGAAATAATAGCCATGGGAATCAATTCTTATTAGTGATCAAGCATGGAGGCTGTTCATCAGACTGGCTTTATCAGAAATCAATCCATAGGAATCTTCAGACATTCATTCCTTTCCACACATTACAAAGCTTTGGAAGAGTGGAAAATTAACATAAACATTCTTTACTCTGTGTGTATATATATCTACATAAACACATGCATGTATGCAGCTAAAGGAGCAATTTCAGCAGTGAAGATTAACAGATATGCTACATTAGTCTTGTATGCTGATCTTCTAAAAACTGCAATGGATTTTTTCTTAAAGCATTTAAAAGATGGGTCTTGACCTCTGCTGCATCTCTGCCTGGATAGAAGAAGATGCAGAACAGATGAAGACTCATATAAGAAATAGAAGTTATTCTCTCTGAAAGAGCAGTATTAAGAAAGAAGCCACTAAGACTATGTCATCCTTCAGTGATAAGGAACTGTTAGATCATGCTTCATTCAGAAGAGAAAGCATATTGCAGCATACTTCTTGTTGCACTCATCAGTAAGAAGGGCCAATCATTTATCAGGTACTTTTGTAATCCATTCTCTGAATTTCCCAGCAGATGTATTCTTCCATAATTTAGCAACGTCATACATCAGTGGTCATTTACTGAAAGATACAGGATAGCATTCAATGAAACTCACTTGCCTTCCTCATGATTTTGTCCATTTTGGCTGAAGCAGACAGAGATAGTCAGGGGCAAATAGAGATATTCAATAAACACACCCATCATATTGTTTGATGGAAAGAAAAGGGTGGATGGATGAACAAGCTTCCCCAACTACTGAGGGTAGCTGGGAGCATTGCATTCTTCACTATGGCCCATCACCTTGGGGAGTTCATTTCCACATAAATCCAACTTTAACCAGACAGGGTAAAACTGTTCTCACTGTTATTAAAGGAGGCATCTGGCCAGCTCAAAAGGACTGAATCTCTGTTCCTCTGGGGCATAGGGAAATGGTCATTACAAGGCAATATTTATTTATAAACACACTTGGCCCTGTCAGTTGGGCTTGAATATATAGAGAAATGGAGCTTATTAGTAAGATAAAGCTTTCCCATGACCTATAGAGGACACTGCATAGGGACCACAGATGTTCCATATTAGAAAAGCTGGAAATTTTATGTCAATGACCATGAAAAGCTCAGCTTGAAAATCAGTAAGTAAATAAATAAATAAGGAGGTCACCAGCAAAGACAAGGTTAAGGACACTGGAAAATGGATCTTCCAGGGTATCTGACCTTTACTTATTTAATTAAGTGGAACAGATCCTGGCCTCAACTGCTTGTGTCTCTATTGAGTGGTTCTGATGAAGTTAACAGAATTATTTAGGATGTGTACCAGTGCAGAACTGGGCAGGTGGAAGTCTCTGTGGTGGCTGGTCTGTCATGCAGGTGAACACACACACAGGTTTTCTGTGGCAATGGAATTTACACAGGTAGTACCAGGAAAAGGTCAAGGAAGAGCTTCTGAAGTACATTCCACTTTCTGATGCAGGTATGTGGAAAACAGAGAAACTCTTGAGGGCTCAGCTTCAGCTGCATAATTTCAACCATGGAGCTCCTAAACACAGATTTTGTAGCCTATTTTAAGATAGAAAGCCAGAAAAAGCTACACAAAACCATCAGAAGACCTGATCAATCTTTGTTATTATTAGTTCCTCAGATTGTGCAAGTCTAAGCCCATGGATCTGCTTACACCAGCTCTGAACCTCATCCTGACCTAAAGCAAACAGTATCACATCCTGGCTGGCCTGAAGCCTCGAATCAAAGGTTTTGTGTATCCATGCAGACTGTGCTCATGAAAGTCAGTGAGCACAGGCTGATGTTGTTTGCACAGCTGCAGCCTCACTGTACACCTGTGGTCTGGCTCACAGCCTCCGTCTGCATCTCAGCTGCTTCCTCCTCCAGCATAACATGGAGCAATCAGACCAGCATTTCCTCACCTAGCTGTACACCTAAGGGACTTCTCTATCATACATGGGCAGTCTGGACCAGGGGCAGTCTTGGTCCTCTCATCTGCCAGAGGATGCTGGCTGGTTACCTTCCCATACAGCCTTCTGAGAGACATCCAGCATGTCTCTGAAGTATGTCTCTGCTTTTTCCTCTCATGTTCAGCTGTTCCAGGACATTCACTGTTGTATCAGGAACTAGAAAAAAAATCCCTGTTTTTCACTATCTAGGACTGACAGAAGCCTCATTAATCACCACGAGTGAGGCCACAGAACACTTGGGGTGCTGAAACATCTTCCTTACCAGTTTTGCAATGAAAACGCTACAGCTATCTCATGGCTGAGCACAGCACATGTGTGTGAGACTGAAGTTCTTCTAAACTTGTATGGTGTTGAAGGAGCTTTCTGGCTGTTCATGACTTCAGAAGGCCAGGCAAGCATTCACACAAGTAAAACAGTATGATTGTACCTCTCCTCTCAGTTTGCCTAACTTTCTACTTTTCCCTAAGCATCTGGTCTCTCAGATATCCCCACCTTTTATCTCACTGTAGTCCAGAGCTACCCAGTTTTCTGGTATTGTTTCCCATGGTATGATAGATATAAAACATCAGTCTGATTACTGCAGCTCAGCTGGGTTTAATGCAAGAACTACCAAAGAATTCTTTCTTTTTCTGTGAGCTTGGTATAGTTTACATGGAGAAAAAAAATCCCACAGTGCTGTTTTGTAGACATTTTCATTCCATTTGTTCTATTTCAACTTTTCTAGGGTTTTTTAGAGTAGTTAAGAAGAAACAAAACACTTGAAGCACATATAACCCTTTGTTTCATGAGAATTGAAGCAACTCCCACTACTTTTCAATGCCTATGGTGAAATTTTCATCAGAAGAGTAATAGTATCTGCTATATGGACTTTGTTGGGCATGGTATGTCCATTTCAGTTTTTGATCCATTGAATCTTCATGCAAGAAGCCTTTTTTTGGGGGGGGCTTCATGCAAGGGGTCTTTTGCAACTGAAAGTAAAGCAGTATCCATAATCATCTATTATTGCCAATAAAAATAGATGAAAGAAATCAAATTGTCAGTACTTCTATAGCACATCACCCATGAGGATTACCAAATGTATTGCAAACAGGAACCACAGACATTATTATAGACAAGTGATGCTTTCATCAGTTCCTCAACTCCTTTGCTACCCTTCCTCTTATCAAGCCTACTTGGAAATCTTCACTGGTCAACAAAACAAAACACTCACAATGTTTGGCCCTCTCCAGATCCTACAGTACAAGGCAAATGTACAGAATCACTGAAGGGTTGAGGTTGAAAGTCACCTCTGGAGATCACCTAGTCTAAACCCTTTGTTTCAAAGCGGGGTGAACTACTGCAGCTTGCCCGGGACCTGTTTTCAGTTCACCTCACTGCCATACTTTATCAGTTTGTCTATGAGGATGTTATGGGAAGACAATGTCAAATGCTTTCTTGAAGTCAGGATTAACAGTATCCACCGAGCTCTTGTGGTAGCAATGCATCAGCCCCTATGGATTGATACATATCCAGTTAAAGTATTTCTCCTTAGGGAAGGAAAATACTGACATTTACTCATCACTTTTCATTGGATTTTGACTAATTTCTCTGGTTTACTTCTAGAAACATTGGTCCTGAACTTGGCATCTCACATTTTGCAGATTTTTAAGTCCACCCATGATCCCACTAATGGAGTCAGAAGTTTGAGACTTCGCTTCTTCCACACTGCAGTCCTCACTCTCTGCTTCATCCCTCGAGGTATTCTAGTTTCTAAAGAAGGGGATCTCCTGAAGAACAGGAGATTCAACCGTTATAATGTTGTTATTTGTGCTTTTGCTTATAATGAGAGCCCAGAGCCTGTCTGCTTGTGTGCACTACTTATTCTCACCATGCTTGAAACAACCAGAAATGTTTCTAATACTGGTGCTCCTTGTTTTGACACTAATCTCTCCAGTTCTCACAAAGGCTATTCTATGTGGAATTAGAAGCACTGATTCATCCCAATTAGTCTGTGCTCAGAGCCATTCCTCATCTTCCCATGCAAGATTCTGAGTAACCCACAAAGGGAAAAACACTACCACAATGCAACCTTTCTTTCCAAATCCTCTGCTGTCCCTGGATACCACGAGAGCCCCTTTTAGCCACAGTAGGACACAGATATTTATTTTGATTTATGCTTTCCTATGTGCTCCCCATCAGCTACAAGAGCTGATCTCCAGGCAGACACATCATCTCTGCGTATCTCTGCTCCCCAACCAGACAGTGACCTACTTCAGAAGTCAAACTGAGATCAAATGTTACTCTCTGGTTCATGGGTAAAAAAACTTTGACTCACAGAGGAACTAGAGGAAAACGATGTTCATCCTGCACACTGCTGTGTTCACAGTGAGTACGGTTGGTTCCTTTCCCACACATCTTTGCTGTTTGTTTGTTTTTCGATTAAGCTAACATGCATTTCAACAGCTGCATCCTTGAGAGTTTTAGAACATCTCAAGGAGCAGGCTAACCCATTAACAAAGAGTAGGACTGGGAGAAACAAAACAGTTGTAACCTGCAGATGCTGAAGCTTGTTTTATTCCTAGTGGCTCCCTGTACTCAAGGAAGTGGTGAGGTAAATACGTGTGGGAAGATTTTACAAAGCATGCAAATGACAACACAATGTGTGCTGAGCTGGTTAAAAATGTTACTTCTGGGAGAAAACGGAGAAGGAGAAGACAGAGGGGATGGAGAAGGTGAAGGCAAAGGCAAAGGCAAGGGAAAAGGAAAAGGAATTAAAGGAACAGAGAAGGAAAAAAGTGATAAAAGGTCTCAGCCAATGGCCCTTGTTTCCACAAATGAAAGCTGGAGCCATTGACCATAAATGAGCTACTCATATAGTTGGATCTAGATCCCAGAGTCCATATGCATGAACTGGTAGATCATGGTCGGACTGAGGTTTCTTAAACCAAGTTACAGAAATAACACAGCAATAAAGCCTCCCTATGTTTAAGTGTGTTTAGATTTGAACTCTATAATCTGAGCTTCTTGCCATATGTCTCCTTCCCCTTCTGCTGCACCACTAAAGCTTCAAGTTTTTTGTTTTGCTGTGTACAATATCTATGAATAAAAAAGATTCTCTGGTTTCCGAAGCCACTGGCTGAAGTGATCAAACCATGAATTTGTGTTTGTTCAATGTCATCAAAGCATCTAAGCTAAATAAATTGAGAATTAAGCAACTTCCTAGGACCTGCCTAAGCTGGATCAACCCAAATCTGTGTTATTTTTTAGGGTTACTCATAATCCTGGTACTGGAGGCCTGAAGTCACTTGGTAATAGGTGCTCAGTCTGATTGGAACAGAAATAAAAGGAGTGATTTCTCACGTGTGTTGCCCTAGAAATAGCCACCACCACATGAAAGGCTCTGCTTTGTTATGAAACATTGCACTAGCACGATCATTTGATCATAGCTTGTTTAAAGAACAGCAGAGACAGGGAGAACGTAAAACAAAACACAGTTTTACATGTATTCACGATGGAGGCACAGTTATTTCCAAGCAACAAAAAGATAACGTTGCTAAGTGCAGTTTCAAAGTTGACTTGTCCTGTTAAACACATCCCAGTTAAAAACAAGAAAAAAGAAAGAAAAAATGAAAGAAATCAAGCTTGCTTTAAAAAAGCAACGATAATCACAAGCTAATGTTCCAAAAGCAACTTATGTGCCAACTTTAATTATATCATAATACACATGCTAATAGGAAATGCTAGAGGAGTCTCTCTGGAAATGGGCTCTGCAGTATGCATGACCGATGGAGGTGAGAGAGGAGGCTCTCTGAGGCTCTCCTGGCCAGTCCTGAGGAACCAGCTCTTGCATGTCCTATAACCCAGGGAAATGGATTGGAGGAGATAAACCAGTAGATCAAAACCAGTGGCATTTCTTGGGCAGAAACTGGTGAGCAGCTTGCAATGGAGCAACCCAGCAAAGGAGAGATACTTATTGAAAAACTAACAATTCAACCTGATACAGAGAATTTTTGTGGTATTTTTCAACTGCCCCATTCAGAGCCTATAAAAACAGTTAAGATTTCACAGCCTGGTACAATTCATTGGTCTCATAAGTGCAGATTTCTCATATTAAATAAAAGAACCTCAGTTTGGCCTAAAGTCTGCATGGACTCAGTAGCTGAGTCCTTGTATAGTCTGTGTCTCATAGATACCAAGCTCTCAGCTGGTTCACTTAGCAAACCATACATGCTGGTAAGAGTCTGTTTTCATCTCCTGCACCACATAAAACCCATTGCAGGTGATTCTGGGGCTTTGAGGATACTTTTGCATTGCTCATGTCTTTTGTCACAAACAAAGGGCATTAGAAAGTTTATTCCTCTGGTTGGGAAGCAGCAAACATTTCAGAGGTTCTAGTCAACAAATCTTCTTATAAAGGTATGGAGTTCAGAATAAAGCATGTGAAAACTCAATTAGAAAGTTATGCTCTCTACCACTTTACAGAAGAGCTATTTTTATATATACAGCAAATATAAATAAGTACATGAAAAAAGACTTCTTGATGTGATCAGAGATTGTAATAATCTAGTTTATTACTATTCTTGAGAGATAGGGTTTCAGAGAGAAATAAGCAATTCCCTGAGCAGCCAAACTGATGACACCTTCTTTCATAAGGATTTTATGGCTTTAGTTACATGACTTTGGTGTCCAAGGATGTATGATTTCCAGGTGATAGTGGGTATAATTGGGCATTTATTTATAGAGGCACTTTCATATGCACATCTCTACTGACTAAAAGGATGTAGGCTTACACTACAACTCTTTTCTCAATAAAAATACTAACAATGTCTCTCTTCTCTACTTGGATACTTATTTTCACAAAACTTGTAGTAAAAACTTGTTTCTAGGAACAGTGTTGATAACACTGTTATCAATGTTTTAGTTGTTGCTCAGCAGTGCCTACACAGCATCAAGGCCTTTTCTGCCCCTCACCCACCCCACCAGCAAGCAGGCTGGGGATGCACAAGTAGCTGGGAGGGAACACAGCTTGAACGAGACAGTGAGAAGCAGTTTCTTACTCAGCCAAAACACATCTTCCAAACATCTGTTACATGCTCCTTTGGGTGTGTATCTTCCACATAACTGCTCATTCTTGCTGTGTTTCTGACTGACCCTTTCAGTCTTGGGGTAATGTTTGGGTTTGAAGATCTTAAAGGTCTTTTCCAACCTATTTGATTCTATTCTTCCAGTATCTGAAGGGAGCCTATAAAGATGCTGGGGAGAGGCTCTTCATTGGGGACTGTAGTGATAGGACAAGGGGTAATGGGTTCAAACTTAAACAGGGGAGTTTAAATTGGATATAAGGAAGAAATTCTTTACTGTAAGGGTGGTGAGGCACTGGAATGGGTTGCCCAGGGAAGCTGTGAATGCTCCATCCCTGGCAGTGTTCAAGGCCAGGTTGGATGAAGCCTTGGGTGAGATGGTTTAGTGTGAGGTGTCCCTGCCCATGGCAGGGGGGTTGGAACTAGATGATCTTGAGGTCCTTTCCAACCCTAACTTCTATGATTCTATGATCTTTTCTGAAGTGAGAGGACCAGAATGATAAGGTGTTTAAGGTACAATATGGACCCATACAGGGGCATCGTGATGCCCTCTGGTTTTGTTAGTTTTCCTTTCCTAATGATTCCCAATACCCAGGTGCTAGGGAGCATCTGGAGCAGAGATATCCAGGGATGATCCCACAATCTGTGTTTCTGAAAGGCCAGAAACAAGGGGTGAGGGTTTTCCAAGTAATAACTGCCCTTTTCCACCAGCAGCTTGAGTGCAGCTGTGTGAATTGATTAACAGGAAATTCAAACTCTTTTACCTTTGAAAACTTTAAATCAGGTTCACATTCACTCGTAAAGCAGCAAGACAGATTCGTGGTTTTCAAACCCTCATTACTCGCCTACCAACATCATTAGGTGCTAAAGATTTAAAGCCTGTAGCTGATGGTTTTGAATAAAATCTATAGTGATAAGGTAAATAAACCCATACTTTCTACTTTCCATGCTGGTGGGAGTCAGGGCAAAGTGACACATAGTGGTTTAATCTGAATGAATCGCCTTCTGCATCAGCTTCTCTGATGGGAGAAGGGGACTTTTCTGCCCAGTTTACTAGCCCAACCAGCTCCAGGATGGGCACGACAGAGCAGAATCAATACAAGGAAGCAGGCATTGGCCTGGCTACACCATCCAACTTCATCCCTAAATGAAGGGTTCAGGGAGCTTGCTAAAGGGTCCCATGCTGCTCGTCCATACCTAGGTGCAGTGCCCCCCCAGCCTCTTACTTCCATGGACTTGCAGACAACCCTCCACAGATGCTGAACCTGCAAACTCTGTCAGCTTGCAGAGTTGTTGAGCAAAATCCTAATTTACCTGGCAAATGCAATGACAAATGATAAAGTGTTAGTGTACTCTGGCCTATTTGTTACTATCTGGGGTGTAAGAGTCCTAGGAAAACAGAGTTTAATACCCTCATCAGCTAATAAAATGGCTTTTTCGCTGGTATCTACAGGAAGGGCTTGTTTCCTTTGAGTAAGTTTGCTTTGACGTAACTGGGAGATGTTTTGTGGCAGATATTTACACTCAGCTGAATTCCTGTGGCATCCTCCAAGCACATTTGACACAGGCTTGGGGCCCAGGCTGCCAGAAGATGAAGGAGCACTTTACACAGCACCTTATCAATTTGTTGTGCTGACTGAGTGGTGTGATTACTTTTCCATGGTGGGAAGGCTGACTAACCCTCCCTGAACCATTAATCTCAGGACAGTTTGAACTAAGACTTCTGTAAAAATAGACCACAAAGAATGCATCGGAGAGGAGAGGATTTGTGTCCTTTACAGCTTCCTAACCTCTTCTGGGTGGAGTTTTTTACTAATGGGAAGGATTAAATGGAATATCCTGGTGTCTGTGTGCAACGCAGTGACCGATTTGCACAGCTGTTCTTAGTCATGTTTCCAAACAGCATGGGTCCTTGGGCTCTGCTATCAAGCACACAAAATAAGGGCCTGTCTCATTGCTGCTTCAACTCAGTTTCTGAGCAGTAGTTCAGATGTTTCAGGTCCCAAACTCAGCCCTGACTTATGCTCATTGTTTTGAAGCTCAGTTTCACCTGTGTGAAAGGGCATGAAAGTAACACCTGAGTATGCTGCTATTTTCCTAGCTTACCACTTCTATCTAGTTGGTGATTAGTCATGGTGGCAGGCCACCTGGATCTGATAAATCACAACATTGAGTAATCATTGTACACACTAATGTAAGAGTCATGATAATAAACCAATTGAATGCTAATGCAACATACCCTGCAATTACAGAAAAAATGAAGTGCTTGGAGCATAGAACTATTTGCCTCAAACTGAAAAAACAGAAAGCCTCCTACTTTAAAAACCTGTATTTGTTATATATGGTTATTTCTTTTGTCAGATATTTTATCTGATACTATAAGATAGAAGATAGCTCTTATATTGTGGGAGAAATGCACTCCCCTGACCAAGTGAGTCTCAGAATGCTTCATAAATTTAAGAACTGGAGTAGCAGTGATAGCAGAATATGAAAGTGGCTCTTTAACAAAGATTCATTTTGTAAGTGAGTAAGTCTTCATTGCAGATTACAACTAAGCGTGTATTAGTGTAACTCACTTTATTTTCATGTACTTCTAGATACATCAGATTCACTGTTAAGTGGTACGAACCTGTAAGTACTTACACCAGATGAAGTGCTTACACCAGAACATATATATGCTAATTTAGATACAGAGGGCATTAAAATTTTATGTCCTAGTATGATGGTTTGTGAATGTAAAGCTTGGTTGCATTATGGTTGTTAGTGTGCTGCCTGTGCAAGGACTTGGCTGCAGAGGTGAAGAATTCAGATTCATTCTCTTGATTTGGTAAGTTTTCTATTTGAAAAACCTTAACTATCAGGGAATGTAAGAACAGGGGATTGGTCAATGTACATTTGAACATCCATTTGCTTATATTTTGTTCCACTGGAACTGAACCAGAGCCTAGCATCAATCTGATGACCCAAAGCTGCAGACAAATAAATACTCAAGCTAAAAGTAAGAAAGATCCTTATCTTATCCTCTATAATTTCTTTTTATTTCATTTCATGAAAAAAGAAGAAAGGGAAATTTGGTTGGGCTTTCAGGTTTTAAACATTACACCACCTGAAGTTACTGCATCATGAACCTCGGTGCAAATGAGAAAGTAGGTTGATACTGCAAAAGTGGGATAACCATGAATCTAAATCTTCCAGCCTTTAAATACAGAAGGCATTTAAAAAGTAAATCTGTAGTGAGCAAGAAAAACAACTGTTTCCCCTTTCAGTCAGCTGCTCCGTACTTAGCACTATCTACCCCCAGCTTCTGTAACCCAGCTGTTTGTGGCTGTTTCTGGGGGACCCACATTCTTTCCCACTGCTGGACTATGAGCCTGTGGTTTCCGTTTCACATCTGAAGCATGACGGGTGTTTCATCCTCATCTAACAAACTGCTCACGCTATCACGAGCACGTAAGATTGCCAATCCTTTCCTCAAAGAAAACAAACCGACCAACCGAGACATTGCGTTGTTACCACCATCTAGTGGTGGTCTCGGTAGGCTTGCAGCACCTTTATTGCAGGACTACTTCAGGAAAAGGCTACGTGCACATGATTTATATGACCTTTCTTTTGAGTCATGGCTCGGGGATACAAGAGGCTCATTCATTTTTCCACTTATGATGCTTTTAACTTGTTCCTGGTGATTCAGGATGTGGACAAGTTATCAATAAATTACCTAAAAGCATTTTCTGAACAATTTAAAATTGAAGCTGTTAGAAGCAAACTGCTAATGCATGAACTCTCACAGCCATTATCACTTTAAAGTCTGTCCCTTTATGGAGGTTTTCAGTAGCCAGCACACCCTTGATGAAAATGGAAGGAGTCTCAAAAGAATGAGAGCTGACCCATTTGTAAATCCCAGAAAACATAAATCATATCAAAGAAATTGATACCCAAATTGCTGTTGCTCAATGTGCACTATGACTTATTTATATAAACATAATTTTGTCATGGGAAATGACAGGCAAACTTACCTATTGTCATTATTTAGTGTGCATGACAGAAGCTGTATGCTCTGCATGTGTGTACTCTGCTGTACACAAACCCAAATGCATGCTCTGTAAAATCCTGAGATATACGAAGTAAATGCAAAATTCCCACTACTTCGAATGAGGTCAGGATCTTGCCCATATGTTGCTTACCGTTTTTCTGAGCATGAAGAATCCATCATAGCCAAACTACAGTTTGCATATTTTTGTTTAACTGTTCCAGAGCAGAGACCAAACAAGCAAGGATGAAAGCTTTAACATGTTGTATGCTTTAATTTGTAACAAGAAAGTCCTTGTTTAAACTGAAAGAAGATAGATTGGTCATAAGGAAGGAATCATTTACAGTGAGGATGGTTGCAGGAGGTACACCAGAATAGGTTGCCCAGAGAAGTTGTGGCTGCCCCATCCCTGGCAGTGTTCAAGGCCAGGTTGGACAGAGCTTTGAGCAACCTGTGAACCTCTCATTCACACCCCTGAAAAGCAGGAAAATTTCTCTGTGAAAGACAGGTATAGTATGATTGTGCTTATTATCTTCAAGACAAAAAATTAGCAGGAAAAAATAGCATGGATTGTAGCTCACAAATGTAATTTCTACTTCTTGCAAAGCTTGCATTACTCCAGAGCATTTTTCCATCTTCTCCATCTGCACACACTGAGGAAGAAAAAACGTTGCCATTAAAACAAGCTATTAAAGAGAAATCAGAATGTTTGTACACATAAACAAAAAGGCAGAGGAGCAGGAAAACTCACTTCCTGCAGTTAGATCAACAGTTGTACAGTTTAGAACTGTTCTGTTGCTGAAGCAGGTGGTGTTCAGCAGGATTACATTTAGAGGCAAAAATTGTATTTGGAAAATAATCACAAAAGCAGATGGACTTGCATTTTTTTATATTTTTGTGGAGATCAGTGGACAGTTTCTGTGCCTGAGAAGGAAACTTAGGGCATAGACTGTATTAAAGTGTGTTTCGTTTATTAAAGATGACTTGGAAGAGGAATTTCAATATTAAAGCATTTTCTTTTTCTCCTTTTTTTTCACAGGTGCTTGTTTGCATCCTTTTTGACCACTGCACTACAGACCAAGCTAGTTTATCTAACCCATATTTTGGAAGTGTTGACAAAGGACTTGATGGAACAATCAAGCAACATGCAGCCTAAGCTCCTGCTCAGAAGAACGGGATCTGTGGCAGAAAAACTCCTGACAAACTGGATGTCTGTCTGCCTTTCAGGATTTCTCTGGGTATGTGTACATCTTTTCACCATGTCACATGAAGTGACTGTGGCTCTTTTTGGTAGGTTTAGGTCAGCACACAAAACATTGGCACAACTTTCATATCTGCACCTCGCTTTTACTGTTACACAGACAAAAAAGAACAACCTCTGAGTAAAGCTGTGTTATGGCAACCTAACAGTTCTAACAGCAGTCTCTGAAATGAAAGCAAACTTCTCTTTAAGGTATGTTCCCATGTTTACAGGCAAACTGGTATGGCAAACAGCATATTTTCTAACACTACCTTACAGAGAATTACTTTTCAGTCATCTAGTTTAAACTCTTACTAATGTGTACAAAGGATAAGCTACTTACCATTAACAGCACAGAGAGTTTGCTGCTTTTATTTGCAGTCCTCACTCTGGGCATTGTCTTCTCCAGTGACCTTGTCTGTAGCCAAGTTCCTGTGTGCGCCCACCAGTACTCGCTCTCTGGATGGTCCAAGATCTTGCAGCTGTTTTCTCTGTGTGGTTTCTAGTTCTTCTAACCGCTTGCGAAGCAGGGAAAGCTCTCTTTGATGCTGCTCCTCCTTGAAATTAACAACAACAACAAAGTAGCTCTACTACATTTTGCCTACTTACAAGGGACCAAAATGAGCAATATTTTTTTCTTTTATTAATGGTTTTGAAATAAAAATTGTGAAGTCCGAAACATCCATATTTGTCAAATTCAGTGTTTTGTGGGCATCTTTCTGATATTCATGATGAACAGCATCAGCAAGAAATGTGTATGCAGGCCTTCCTTCCCTCAGAGGAAGAGGACTCAGCCTCAGCCACAGTCTGCACCCTCAGAAGCTCTTAAGTAAAACTTTTTTAACCACACAATATGTCAAGAGCAGCAATGCTGCTTCTTAAGAATGAAACTGTGGTGTGAGAACACCACTGTGGTATTTCTTGCTGAGGAGGATCCATTTGAAGCCTCTCAGGAGCAGAACCAGGTATGGAGAATCGGGTTAAAACTGCCTGTCTCTTATATTCTGTAACATATCACTCATCTTTCAAAAACTCCCTCCTACTGCGAGGAAGGGAACGTCGCTAGAAGTGTTCCTCAAAGTTTCTCCCTCCCTTCAAAATCAAGTATTCCTTCCTAAAGACAAAGATTGGAAATAAAGGACTGTTCAAATACCCTTTTTGTTGTATTATTTTTACAGCTTGTAATATATCCCCACCTGAAAAATGGAGGACACTTCAGGCCCAGGAGGCAAGGTAGACGACAACACTGCACCAACTGGATTGAGGGACGGTATGCTAGGATTCAGAATTAGACTCCGGAATTCATTGTGCCTACGTTGCAAGTCCTTTAGTCTCTTCTGTAGGCGTGCATATTCTTCAGAGGAAAAATTTTGCCTAGGGAAGAAGAGATTTCTTAGTGTTCAAAATCTTTATTAGCCCAGCAGAGCAACACACCTCTCCATGAGTACTCTGGCTTTTCACTATCCCTATGAAGCAAAATTATGTACTAGAACAGAAAGTGAAAAATCTGTGTATATGCTACCCAAATGTCTATCTAAGAGTCACTCTACATATTTTACAACTATCTGCAGAATACAGATCAAAATTTACAGGGAATAAATTAAGCTTTTAATAGCATTCACAGTAGTGAGCCACAGGAGCCACATTACATTAATTATTGAATCAAGCCCTCCATAGGTGCTCAATGAAGAGAAAAAAAAACCCAGGAGTTTGTATTTCAACAAGGATGCTAGGTCTGTTTTCTCTTGCAGTTCTGAAGTCTTTTTCACTTCTTTTGCAGGGATTCCTGTAACTGCATCTATTGGATCATTTTCCTCTCTTTCTGAAGAGAGAGTCCTGCAGCTGGCTTACAAACTCGCAGATACCCATCATAATGGACTCCATTCTAAGAATACTAGTGCTTAAATTGCCATTAGACTGTGTTCCAGTTACTAAATCAAGTGTCGTGTATCTCCAGAAATACTTTGTAACTCAGCCCTTGAGCATATATAATTTTAAAGCAAAGGAAAAGCAAAGGTTATTACCTATTTAGCACCTGATTTTCTAATTCTAATTCTTCTATCTTGGCTTCTAAAAGTTCTAGCTTCTCTCTCATCCTCCTTTGCTTATTATCATTGAGAGTCTTTCTCTGTCAAACAGATATTTCAAACAGTTAAGTAATGCTTTGATACATTGATACAGGTCCTTCAAAAATTACATCCTTTCAAGCTGTGACTGTTTTTAGGATTTTCCTCCCTTAAGAAGGGATGCTGGGCTGTTTGAAACTTCTGAATCCTGGGATGGGAAACAGAAGAGATGGGAAATGATCCATAGCTGTCAGTCATTGGTCAATGATCAGCCGTACTAACTATATTTGAGAATTATAAAATTCATTCTCTAAATGATCACATATAAATAAGTATAAACATGACCAAAACAATGTATCCTCTTCCTTTTTTCCTCTTGTTGACCTTAAGTGTTTGCAACCTTAAAAGACACTGGCAGGATCCATAACCTGTTTATGTCCAATGTACAAAATTGTCAGTTAATCTCGAGCTTTTATAAACAATCAGCTTTTTCCTTTCAAGTTATTTCATAAAAAGCAAGCTTAGGAACCATTTTCATAGTCCATCAAGAAAAAGTAGAACATCATTTTTCTAGTATCAAAATATCATCCTTGCTGTTCAAGGAGTCCACCTTTTAAATAACTCTACACACACATGCACACAAAAAAGAGGATTACAACATCTTGACGGCATTATAACAAAGTTGTTGGCTGTAACATTCTTCTGCATATCACTTCAACCAATTTCTGTGCTAATCTTGAAGAGCCTGATGTATTTTATTATTATATACAATAGACTACAAATAAACTCAAGTAAAGTTGAACTTTTCATAAGCTAGAGCATTCATGGAGGAAGAGTCAACCTGCCTTTTTCTGAGCAACAGCAGCTCGACATAGCTTGCTCTTCATTTGGTTGTATTTCTCTTCTTTCTCTGTCATGCGCTGAGTAAGCACGTGCTTCTCCTCCAGCCATTCTATTTGCCTGTGATCAAAAGTCCTTTGGAAAAATCAAGTTAAAAGATTAAGAGGTTATACAGACAGAGCAGTGCCTTTGATTAGTGCCTTAAAGCTCTTAAAATAGATGCATCTTTTCCTACCTTTATATACTTGAAGGATCTGATTTAAATCTGATGGTGGTAACAATATAATTGTGACTACTGACATTCAAACTGATGCATTAACATCATCTTAGGTTTTGTCCAACCACGAGGCAAATTTTGAAAAGCGATTCCAAGAAGCAAGTTAACCATTGGCTGCTTGTTGGTTCGGCATGCTGCCAAACTGACAACAGAAAATTCCTGAATTTGGATCAAACAATCCCATTGGAACGTAAGTGCAGACACCTGTGCCAAACATCACTTGTCAGAAGTGCTGACAACTACCTTCTCTGTTCGGGAGGTAAGATATAAAATAATGTGTTGCTGCCCTGTGCAGATTACTATGCCTTTGAAACAGAGTACAGGCTTGACTGTATGTGCTCCCAACCAGAACAAACACCAACATGGCAGTAAGCTCACAGCAGTATGGTTCTTAGACAACACTCCAGCTGAAAACACACCACTAGCAGCATGTTATTTGGTCAGGCCTTTGCATAGTTAAAACATACTGAAATTAGGCTGTGTTCTCTAGCAGTGGATAGGAAATGAGCCAGTTTCTGCTGCCGTGTTTGGGTTATCTGCATTGTGGGTCAAAGTAAACTTAGAGCATTTTTAACTATATGATAAAAAGAAAAAAAAAGAAAAAAAAAGGTGAGATTCTGTTCAGCAGTTTTTAAGAAATGCAGTCCAAGATTTAGTATCAGTGAATTCTTACTACTCCAGTCCCAGGCCAGTACAGTTTCCCTACAGGGACTCTGAGTGAATCTCCATCAATTTCTCAGCAGACAGCCTTTCCCTTCCCCATAGCTAAAAATATTAGTCATCATCCATTCTTAGGTCTTGGATCCTGACCCACCTGGTACCTCGCACAGTTCCTTAAGGAGACCCAGTGTGGTTTGTACCTTGCTGTTGACTTTTAATATCTATCTACTACCCAGGAGCCAAAGAGCTTTGTCAAAAAGTACTGCTTACCAGTAAAAGAATTTCAGTGGAGACAGTGGTTAAATGCCAAAAATTGGGTTGTTTTGTTTTTCTAAATGCTACTATCACTGTTCCTGAAATGTTTCACAAGTGCCTGATTGAGTTAGTCTCTGACCTGTATCAATCTGTTCGCCTTCAGTCCTTTTTCTCATTTCACATTTTCATTCCCAAGCCTAACACTGACACAGTCAGGCAGCTGCTTTACCTGCTTACACCCCATCTGACATTATTTTATTTATCTAAACTTTATCTTAGGCTTTCTTATATTTTGGTCTTTATTTCACTTCCTCTTTAAGCCAAGTTGCTTTGGTGCCACTTAACTCTTGGAGTTCAAGTTTATAAGAATTACTGCGCTGAGGAAGGAAGTCCTATCACCACAGAGTCAGAAAAAGAATGGAAATATGCCCCACAGCTCACAGGCTAACATCAGCCTTGGTGCATCTCCGTTATCTGCCTACTCATACAAGGATCTCTGAGGACTTCCAAGCTCCTTCCACTGCCTTCCTTGGAAAATCTACTTCTGGCTGGTCTTTTGCACATAAATATCTAAATGACATTGTTAGTCTCACTCAAATAACAGTGAAAATCTCACTAAAAGTGGGAATACACCTTCTTAAAGTAAGCATCCAAAGTATTTAACATCCTACTGACAACTGAACATAGCCTGCAGTCCCAATGCAGTAATTTCTTCAAATGTTCAACAGAAAAGCAATACTTAAACTAAAGACACAAAGCAATTATAGTGCCGATTTGTAGCAAAAAGAGAAGTTAAAACAAAAAATGTCTCATTACGTCTTTTGGAAGTTTTCTATTTAACTGTGATGCTGACTTTTTTAAACAACCACCACACAATAATCCAATACAAGCTAGACATGCATTTGGCTATATAAATACACACACATACAGACTGGGTTCCTGAAATCTACCAAAGCATAATACAATGCTTAAATGCTTTACTCACCCTTAATGCTTAAACTTTCTTAAAAGAACTGTGTGTGAAACTCTAGATCCACTTAAACTAATGTAAGTTTGACATTCATTTCAGTAGAAATAGGTTTTATCCAAATAGTGTATTTCACTATTCAATAATTAATTGTATAGACATAAATGAAAACACTCCTATTTTGCTATTACTCCTACGGGGGGTTGCAGAAGTGGACACCATGGCAGGGGGGCTGGAACTCCATAATCTTAAAGTCCTTTCCAACCATAACCATTCTATGATTCTATGATTTTTGAAGTTACCACAAGCCAAGCTATTGTACATACTGTGTATCAGAATGTATAGCCATTTATTACAATTGCCTGCTATTTTCTGTTAATTTTTAACTTCTGGCTTTATTAAAAATCTACAATCCATAGCTAGGTAATCCATGTGAAAGGAACAAAAGCAGTATGAAAAGGAAAAGTAAAGCCAAAAGGAAGAAAACAAATTACTTCTCTGCTTCTAGTTGAGCTTTTTCAGCCTGATTCCTTGCATGTTGACATTCTTGTTTCAATATCTCTATTGTTTCCTGCAGCTTCTGATTAGACTCCAGCAAACTCTTTTCTGATTGAGCAAGTGAGGCAATCTGAAGTTGCATGTCATGAATTTGCTACAAAAAAAAAGATAATTTTTTTCCATTTGAGAATGTATGCAAATAATTACCAATTAATTTTGAGATACTGAGATAAATCAAAACACAGACACCAAATGACTGCATTAGCTTTTCATAAGCCTTATTTGTTCCTTATCTCCTTACTCAACAGCTTCTCTAAAAGCATTACAGTATATCACTACTAGACAAAGAAAGTTTTCTCTTGTAGTTAAAATGAGAAAGGGAGGCAGGAGTCTTCAGTCATTGATGTGTCCCCCAGAACTTCAGAAATCCAACATTAAGCCCCAGGACTGGACAGAACTAAATATCACACATTTAGTAGCAATGCTTTGGATCTATGCAGACTCTTCTATCTCTATGTGTTACAGCCAGCCTTGGCTTTTCACAAAAACAAGTATAGAACCTGAAAAGTCCAACCTCTGCAGTCAGCACGTAGAAAGGGTAATTTCCCTTTCCTTTGCCTCTCTCCACATGGATACTCACACCCTAATTTCTGATTTGTGGAGGACAAAAATATTGCCTGGAATTTCAAGTGCACACAGCTTGCAGAATACTTTGATGCACAGCTATGTTCTTACCTATTAAATAACATCATGGGTAAGCAGGAATTAAAAGAATTAGGTTGTATTTTCAACACTGCCATCAATTCACTTTGCAATAGAAATATACCTCTTTACACTAGTTCATTTATGAAACATCTGTTAAGCACTTAAAGAACATCAGATGAGAGATGCAGTGTAAATGCAAAGCATTACCTAGAAACAATTTATAAGTCTCCATGGAAACTGAATCTCCAGTTAAATAGTCCATAACCATATTCAATATACCAGTCTATAAACATTCAGCTTTGAAATGCTTGGTACCCACAAAACAAATCAAGCAAAAAGCTGTAATTCATTTATAAAGATCTAGGAAAGCATGACTAATTTCTGAACACTTTTAAGTACCTGGTTTTCTATGTGTTTTGTCCCGCAGAAAAACTTTAAAAAGCCTTAAAAATTCAATCTGATCTTCACATGCTGGGCATGGTGACTGCAGAAAAGATTGGTTTTCTCTATCAAACACTACAATGTAGTAAGACCTTACTTGTTTCAGATCAGCAATTTCATGTTTCTTTTCTTCCAACTCCTCTGTCTGAATAGCTCGCTGTTGAATTTTTAATCTAAAATTGTACAAGACATCTTTATTTTCATCTAATCAAAATATAGATGTCAGAAGTTAGGACAAATCAACCTGACAACAGAACATGTTCCGTAATTTGAAAGGCTGTTAAATACATAACTAAGCAATGATTTAAAATGTATTTTGATTGATCATTAGAATTCATACAGGAGTAACAAATACATTTCTTTATTTGCTTTTTGGAGTATGGCATTTGCTCATTTTATCATATGGACCTTCAGAAAAATACTGTAGTATAATGACCTCACCAAGAACTATAATAACAAACTCAAAGAGGTATCATATTAATATCCCAATTTGCCAATTGCTGATATGGTGCCATTGTGGAAAGACAAATGGTTTACTCTTGGCTGCTGGCATAGCCCCAGCATTACATGGACCCAATTTAATCAAAGATGAATATTGCAAAATTATGTCTTAAAAATGTTCAGTACATTACAATCATTAAAGGTTTGTATGAAAAATGTTTGGGGGTTGCTGGTTTTTTTTTCTTAAAACAGAGCATTTTTTAATTCTGCCCCCTTTTTACACACTGCAAAATATAATGTTGATTAATTTAACATAATGAACATTTGTGTATCTATGAAGAGCCAACTTTTACACTGACTCCTATAAAGAAATAAGGGGGGAAACTTAAATTTGTGTTAAAAGTTAGAAAAGCCACTCTACCGCAAACGCTGAAGTTCCTTTTTGCTAGATTCTTCTGCCACCTGTAACAAACGTAGTTTCTCTTCATAGTGATCCTTTTCAGACTGTCTCAAAGTATCTTGTTCCAGTTTCATCTTCTCTAGATCTGCTAATTTGTTCTCAAGTTCTAACCTGAAACATCATTCAACATGCACATGATAAAATGACGAAGTGTTCTAGTTGCCAAGAACGACATATTAAGAAGATACTCAAAACACTCTTATGGTAGAAGGTGAGCAGTAAATCAACAAACATACTTTTCATCCTGTAAGACTGCAATTTTTTCAGAAACTCCCTCTTTGGCAGCTTGTACTTTACGAATTAGCTCCCGATCCTTTTCTACTAAAAGCTCCTTATGATGTTCAACAGCTGCCTTGAGAATTTCCATGTCTGACAGCAATCCTGCATTATACATTCAGAAAAGGTTAAAATGTCATTATGAATATCAACCTGATGAAGTTCAGTATTCAAATAGTTTTATAAATTGATAAAAGGCAGCTAACAATCACAATTCACATGACAGAATGAAAGAACAGGGGAAAAGTCCAATGAAAACAGAAAGACATGGCCCTTCTTAGTATAACAGAAACATTCCAAAAACTTTTGCAAGGGTAATCAGTGCACTGGAATCTCTGCCTATGAGGGCTTATTATTTTAACACACTTGGAGTACTATGTACAGTTCTGCTGTCCTCACCATCAGAAGGACATGGAACTGTTGGAGCAAGTCCAGAGGAGGACTGGGGGCTGGAGCACCTCCAGTATAAAGATGGGCTGAGCAAGTTGGGGCTGTTCAGCCTGGAGAAGAGAAGGCTGCGTGGAGACCTCATAACAGCCTTCCAATATCTGAAGGGGGCCTACAAGGGTGCTGGAGAGGGATTCTTCATCAGGGACTGTAGTGATAGGACAAGGGGTAATGAGTTCAAACTTTAACAGGGGAAGTTTAGGTTAGATATAAGGAAGAGGTTCTTTACTGTGAAGGTAATGCTCCATCCCTCGCAGTCTTCAAGGTCAGGTTGGACAGAGTCTTGGATGACATGGTTTAGTGTGAGGTGTCCCTGCTCATGGCAAGGGGGTTGGAACTAGATGATCTTAAGGTCCTTTCCAACCCTAACTATTCTACAATTCTATGATTATTATCGATTTAAACTCTAAAGCAATTTCTGTTAAGCAGTTGTGTCTGGATAGATTAAAAAAGTGTTCCACAACAGCTATGAAAAGGTCAAGCAAGAAAGTTTTCCTTTTATGGAAAAGTTTATGGGAAACAGTAACTGGTTACCAGTGAAACTGTAGTAACCTGGCTACAACAAATCTCACATTTTAATCCGCTCGTATTACCAAATGGGGTAATTCTAAAATGATGAATCTATAGGCTGGGACATAAGGTGCAAATTAAAAACTGGTGACCAAAGCACCTGTGTTCACTGGCAAATAAGCCAACATGTGCAACAATGACTCCTGGTTATACAGACCAGAAGTAGAAGGCAAAGGTTGCTGGGGAATTTCTGGAGGAAAATAATTGTAGTATTCTACCTAGAAGTTACAAAAGAAATAATTAGAAAATAATTGCATTTACCATCCATTTCACTTTGAATCTTGTTTCTCTCTTTTTCTATTTCACTCTTTGTTCTTGCTGCCTCCAGTTTGACATTTGTTACTTCCAATTTATGTGAATGTTTAAGCTCTTCTACCTATGAATTATGGGGGGGGGGGGAAATAACCAAAATAAATATATATACATATTCACAGCTTTACTGTAATTTTTTCTAGAAAATCTCTCAGATAATCATGGACTCAGCTTATTTTAAACATACCTTAATTTTTTTTTACATCTACTGCTTTCCTAAAGGCAATCCTGAATACCCACTCTTGTAGATAACTTTTAATAGTGAGGTAAGTTTTAATGGTGATGATATAGATACTGTAACACTAAAGCTGTTGACATGATCTGATTCCCCAAATTATAGTAAGTGCTAGTACAGGTTTTTATTAACTCCTCAAGTCACACACTGAAGATTACTGAATTTAGTTAAGTCATCTTGAAATGCTATTTTCGATATTCTCTGATTCAAAAAATTAAAGTGCTCAAACACAACATCCATTCCAGGAACCAAGCTGTCCGACTATTGAGGTGTATTTCATCTTTAACCAGTCAGTTATTACAAGCTACAGTGTAGAAAAGTTACTGTTTCACAAAGTCTTGGTGATATATGCTCAGATGCACAGGACTGCCTGTGAAAACTTGTTTGCTGAGTAAATACTATACACTCTGTAAGCCAGCCTTTGAATATTTGGGTATTTCTGAAAAGCCTACTCATTGGGAATATCTTGATATGACACTGATCCAAACTGCATAAGACCCTGATGCCTCGCTAACTCAAGCATTAGCATGTCAGTTTACCCATTCTTCGCTTCTGACTATAGATCCTTCAAACTTACACAAACTTAAATATAACTTCCCTGAGTAAAACAAAGCAGTGATATGCTAAATGCATTATCGATTGCTCCCCAAGTAATTTCAATTGGTAACTACTTATAGTCACTCTGGCCTCCTGGGGTGCCACACTACTTTCTCAAAATCCAGGTCTTTATAGTTTTTTAAAGTGTGTTTCAAATCAAATACTTCTCTACAACTGTGACATACATAGAAAATGGCCCCATAAAAGCAGGAGTTTTAAGAATATCAAATCAAAGAAAATTACTGCTTGCATGGAAACTTTCTATAGTTTAGGCATTTGTATGCAGTAATTACATGGTCAATGAGAATTTAGTATCTAGAGGAAAGCACTTATAATGAAAATCTATTCACAATGACAAATGTAATTACAACCTGCTAGCATATACAGTGGCGAAAGGTTAAAAATTACATACTAGCTTATTAAGTAACTACATGGTGGATTTGATTGCTTAAATACTAAGTTGTGAACATTTCAGGGCAACTTGCAAAGGTTTAAGCTGTTTTTTTAAGGCACAATGTCTGGAAGACAAATGTACTTAGGAATAATTTTGAGTGGGCCAGTATAGAAATTAGTATCTACTTTCTTCCCTTCAAGAAATACCACTCAACATTTTACATATCTCTGCTTCTTTCTGGAAGTGAGCAGAAAACACCACTTGATACAAAACACCACTTTATGACTTTAAATGATCCATATATTCTGATAGACAATTGATTAAAAATGTTTACTTATTACTCCTGTGAGACAAGTATGGCACATTGTAGAAAGTGGCTTTAAATAATGGTAGAGGCACAGCCTATTCTTATGGTAAATTAAAACTTTTTTGGGTTAAGGACCAAAATGAAATCCCTCATACTCATAAATGTGAACTGGAAAGCCTGTTTTGAATTAAATCTGAGATTGTTAAAGAACAACTATGGTAGAAGTTAAAAGTTTTCTTCCTGTACTGTATCTTTCTTGAGGTATATTACGACAATACTAAATTCTGTACCCATACAAAGCCCAGGGCTTTGTAATTTTGGAATGTACATTCAAAAATGCAGGATAGCTTTATGTCAGCAGAGAGCTTAAAATAAATCTGCATTCAGACACATATAGAAGGCCAAAGTGTCTGGCTTTACAGTTACTCCATAACTAACTAAAGCCTCTCCAGGAAGGTAAGAAAACAGGGGATTAAATTTGTTACCAGGAACTGACAGATGCGATAAAAATTTGTCTCCCAGTATTCTCTGGAGAAAGGACAGAAAGTAGAATAAAAGTAAAATAAATAAAAGTATAAAAGTAGAAAGCTACTATTTACCCAAGTAACTATTTCATTAGGACTAATAACCTGACTCAAATTTACATAAAGCAATGTAAGCATTCTACAACACTTGAAGTAAAAACAGTTCACTAATGTTTCAATTTTTCTTGTTTATTCAAATAATCACATATGAAATTGCATAAAGGATCCGTCCCTTTTAAGTTGTGTAGCTGAGGAATCACTCATAAATACCACTCTGAATCTGGCACCCATACTAACCTAATTATGCTGAAATTCTAAACAGCAATATCAAGTTTCTTAAGCACTTTCAGGTTTTCCTTAAACTTGAAGCCTCTGACTCTTTTTTTTTTCTACAGTATTTTTCTAAAAATTTCTCTAAGATCTTGAAAAACCCCAAAACGAAATAAAAAAACAACCAACAAAAAACAACTCAACAAAAAAAAACCCAACAAAACCCAAGCATAGAATAAAACCTCTAAGATCTGGTGTCAACCTAACAACTAAGATAGAATCATAGAATGGTTTGGTTTTGATGAGACCTTAAAGACATCTCTTCAAGCCCTGTTCTCTTTAGAAAAAAAATCTAGAAAATAAAATAGGAACAACATAACTTCAATTTTTAGAGACACTTCTAGGGATGATGATTTTCCTGTAAAGTCACATATTCTATGTCTTCCAACTGAAACTGGGAAAAAAATTCCAAGTCTGTTTTAGGTCACAGCAAAAAACATTATTACTTTACTTTTAATGTAAAATATAAAAAGAAAAACTTAACAGAATATGAGAAATTGATTTCAGATACCATAAAAGCACTTACTTTGGTAACTAAGGAATTGACTTCTCGTTCCGATTTGTGAAGTTTAGTAGTTAAGAGAAAGTTTTGTTCATGACTCGTCTGCAGTTCTTTCTCAATTCGATCAATCTGTAGTTCAGCAGACTTCTTTTCTGTCTTGAATAAAGGAGGTATTGGTAAGATTTTTTTGCCTCCTGCTGTTCACTTGAATGGTTCAACTGATCTGAGCTTTCAGAGGTAATACTGACCCTTCATATTATATAATACATAAATATTTATCTTTGCTTAAAATATGCTGCAATACAACAAGGATGCTAAATTTTACTCAAAAGGCACAACAGGTTTTACTAACACCTCCTACACAGAATCACACACATTTTCAGTCCTACTTCACAAGAGGCAAAAGTAATCTGACTTGTTCAGGAGGCAGCAGGTATTCTTACTAATAAATTACTGGGCTGCAAACACCAGTATGACTTTAAGCAGTGCTCAAAAAGATGTCATATGTTGGCCTATGCACTTAGACTAACTGAAGAATTAACATCATGGAGAGGAAATAAAATGCAGTTACTGTATTACAGACTTAAGGCCCTGAGTGTTTCTAAGTATCAAAAAGTTAATCTAACCTACAATTTCACTTTCCTTTTTCCAAACTGACCTATTTATAGCACATCTTTTAAAGTTTTATAAATTAAGAATATTACACCACTTTTTAAGTTGCGATCAGAGTATTTTGTAACAAAGGTATACAACACTGAAAAGAGTAAAAGAAAAATAAACCATCTATCTGTATGCTGCAACCGTGCAAGAAATCCACATGGAAAGACTCATAGAGAGATAGTAAGAATTGACAGGAAGACTGAAGACCATAGATGAGGAATAAAGTGAAACTCTGGGAAACATACAACAGGCTAGAAATAACAACAGTTTTATAAAGGAAAAAAACAGCCAAGAACTAAACAACTGCAGTAATGTGTTGCCAAAAGGGAAGACAAAGGTAGGCAAAAAAGATGACACATAAGGAAATGATTAAAGAAGTAGGGGAGCACCAATAACATTTTTAAAAAGAATAAAAAAGTTACTGTAGCAGATTGTTAACATATTGTCATCAGTTTCTGTTGTAAAGTGACAAGTGCTGACATGACCATCTTACTGACTGTAAAAGTGGATATCACTTGCATGTTTAGAAAGGAGAACATTCAATGTAATCTCTCAGTTGACCTCTCCACCCTTCCAAAGTTGAATTGGCAGCACAGAACTCCCAATGTACTTACAGATTGTTCTTAAATCTGAAACGTACAATTTCAAACAGTGAACTCAATGGCAAAATTATCATGACTTCAGTGACAGTTCTATCAGGCCAAGTGTCACCATACTCTGCAAAAAGGCAAAATTTGAAAAACACCCACAAAACCCACTTACCTCCAAAGATCTTGCCATAGCCTGCATCTCAGCTAACTGCCGGACTTGTGCTCTTTGAACACTTTCTGCTTGCATGCTACAATTGTCTCTTTCTGCTCTTAGTTCTTCTACTTCTGCTTCTAAGCCTTTTATTTTCTGAATCAGTTGTGCCTTTTCTCTAGAGAGTGCCTCCATGCGTTTACTGTCCCTCGTGGGATCAACATTAAGCAACTGATGATTGAGCTCTTCTTTCTCTTTATCCAGCCTTGCCACCTGATAGTTGTTAATCAGGAAAAGAAAAGTTTTTATGTTGGTTAGATGTCAGGCAGTAACAAATACAGCAGCTGAGAACTGAATAAAGCAGCAGTGTGCTTTTAAAATATTAAGAAATTACGTTCACATTTCTTTTCATTCTTAGAATAGGAAAATCAACAGATGAGACTTTTTTGCTTCAGTTTTCACTGATAAGGCTTGTCCTGAAGCCTCAGATGTGCCTGAGCCCCCTAGCAGTTTGTGGTAGTAAAGCAGTACCCAGTGTAGAGGAGGGAAATGCTAGGAATCATTTAATCCACTGGACACACACAAGTGGATCCAAGCAGTTTGAAGGAGCTCACTGGTATCATCGCATGGCTGATTTCTGAAAAGACACAGCCACCAGGAAGATTTCTGGTGACTGGAAAGAGGCAAACAGCACACCCATCATCAAGAAGAGCAAAAAGATCAAGAAGGATCCAGATAACTGTAGGACAGTCAGCTTCACATCAGTCTCTGTGAAAGGGTAAAACTGCTTAAAAGCCATTTCTAAACACATGAAAGACAAGGTGATGGAAAGCAGGGTTTACTAAGGGCAAATCATGCTTGACCTACTACTCTGCTTTCTAGAAAGAGGTGACTGGCACTGCAGACAAAGCAGAGAGAAGTGGATCTGTTATACCTTGATTTTAAGAAGGCATTTGATAACAGTCTCACATAACCTTCTCTCTCATCAGCTAACATATGTGCTGGAAAAGTGAACGAAAAAGTGGGTGGAAAAAGGCTGGGCTGCCAGGCTCAGAGTGATGATCAATGGTGCAAAGCCTGACTGCCTGTAACTAGCAGGGTCTTTCTGGGATCAGCACAGGGTCTAATACTAACTGTTGTCCTCATTAGTGACCCAGATGACAGGATGGAGTACCCTTTCAGCAAGCCTGTGGGTGACACCAAAAATTGGAGGGAAATGGTCAATGTCCTGGGAAGCAGAACTGCTATTCTGAGCTCAGAGAAGAGGAGACGCATTGTGATGGGAAGGGAGGCAACAGATACAAGCTGGAACATGTGAAATGCCCATCAGATATTAGGAAAAGCATTTACCCTGAAAATGGTTAAATAGCTTTTCTATTAAACATTTTTAACTGTCTGGGATAGTTTTCCCAGAAGATTGTGGAATCTCCATCCCTGCAAATATTCAAGACCCAACTAGACACGACCCAGATGTTGGACTAGAAAGAAGTCTTTTCTGACTCAGACTATGATTCCACAATTCCATAGCCACAACAGAACTCATATCTGCTAGTAACTCAAGACAGCCAAAGTCATGATTGGGCCCTGCCAGACAAAGATAAATAAATAAGTATATAGTCTTTCTGGTACAAGGTAGTATGATAAGGTACAAACTCATCTTGAGACTGTAGCTAACAAACACAGTATAAATATATTCCAGTGTTTCAAAATGAGTTATGTGAATTGAATGCAATACTGGGGGCAAAAGAGGAAGAAAGGAAGGTATGAAAAGAGTTCTCTTGATATTTGGAGACTAGTCCAAACTCTGATCTGCAGCAGTGCTTTTAGAAGTCAAAACACTAGAGATAAGGGATATCACTAGAGGAATCTTGACAGGATTGAGATGTAGGCCAGCACAAATCTCATGAACTTCAAAAAGACCAAATGCAAGGTCCTGCATTTGGGTTGGGGCAAGCCCAAGCACAAACACAGTCTGTGCAGAGAATTAATTGAAAGCAGTCCTGAGGAGAAGGACTTGGGCGTGTTGGTAGACGAGGGTCATAGAATCATAGGTTAGGGTCAGAAAGGACCTTAAGATCATCTATCCATGTCCTATGCCATGGGCAGGGACACCACACACTAAACCATGTCACCCAAGACTCTGTCCAGTCTGGCCTTGAACACTGCCAGGGATGGAGTATTCACAACTTCTTTGGTCAACCTGTTCCAGTGCCTCACCACCCTCATAGTAAAGAATTTCTTCCTTATATCTGACCTGAACTTCCCCTGTTCAAGTTTGAACCCTTATTCATGTTGAGAAACTCAACAGGAGCCTGCAGTGTGAGCTCACAGCCCAAAAAGCCAACTATGTCCTGGGCTGCATAAAAAAAGTGTGACCAGAAGGTCAAAGGAGGTGATCCTGGCCCTCTATTCTGCTCTTGTGAGACCCCACCTGCAGTACTGTGTTCAGCTCTGTGGCCCCCAAGATAGGAAGGATGGGGACCTGTTGGAGTGAGTACAGAGAAGGGTCACAAACATGATCCAATGGCTGGTGCACATCTCATATGGAGACAGGCTGAGAGAATTGAGCTTGTTCAGCCTGGATAATAAAAGGTTCTGGGGAGACCTTGTAGCAGCCTTCCAGCACCTAAAGGGGGCCTACAATGAATCTGGAGAGGGACTTTTTACAAGGGCATGAAGTGATGGAACTAAGGGGAATGGCTTTAAACAGAAAGAATGTAAATTTAGACTAGATTTTGGGAAGAAATTCTTCACTGTGAGGGTGGTAAGACACTGGAACAGGTTGCCCAGAGAAGTTTTGTAGCCTCCTTGTGTTAAATGGCATGGAAGGTTTGAAAGGGGCTAAGAGAGAAAACGCGATCATATTTTGCCCTGGGCTCAGGTAGTTTCATTCTCTTTAAGTGTGCTAATCAGCTGCAGGACTAGAATGAGCCCACAAGAGAGACAGGCTGTAAAGCAGCATGTGGGTTTAGATCCAGGAAGGAACAATTGTTCTGTTTCTAATGTGCTGCATTTGCAAATTTGGATTGATTTTAGAAGTGATGATTGCTTTGATTTGTGTCTCATATTTGGACTAATACATTCAAATCTGGTATCTTAGGATATATGCTCCCAGACAAATACTTAAATGGATATGCTGATGACATATGCAACATCATATACACTGCTGCATATATTCAAAACATAAATAAGCTGGCAATTTATTTAGCTACACTTTTGAAAGCCCAATCCTGAAAAAGAAAATTCATTAATTACTTATTCAAGAGTTAACACAACTGAAATAAAGTTATTAAATTTTTCAATATCCTTTTTGACTACCACTGTCATGATCCAACTCAGTTGCAAAATGTATCCTTGTCTGCTATTAGCAGTATCTTCTGGTGCCTCCTTCCTGGATTAATTGCCACATAAGTAATTTAAAATCTAAACTTCCATTAGTTGTCCAGATACTTTATTAATTTCAGATTAGCATGATGTCTCAAATTCCATCGCAAATGCAGTTAAAAACCCCATTAAGCAAGGCTACAGACTGTCATTTGCAGAAGACAAGTCTATTCTTACAATAGCACAAATGATATTGTGGCACATCACTGAGCAACCTCACAGAGACAGCTTTAGGCTAAGTCATTAAAGTGTTTTGAGAATTGAGAGAACAGAAATAAACACTACATTATGAAATGGCATCATACTGACAAAAAATGCATCAAGTATCAACATTTTCACAGTGTTCAAGCAGCTTTGTCATCAGATATATTTTAAAGCTATGGCAACTTTCTATGTACCTCAGCCTCGTATTGTATTTTCTTCTCTTCTAAAACACGTGAATGTTCTTCCTGTTGATGTTCAAATTCTGACTTCAGAAAAGCATGTTCATAGCGAAGTTTGTTATATTCTGTTCTGTATTTTTCCACTTCCTAAGTTAAACAGAAAAACCACAAAAATATCAATCAGTGATGTTTTCAGCTTTATTTTCTTCAAATGTCCATTCAGTGCTCCTATCATTTTAAAAGTTATAGTTGAGGAACTGAATCCCTCCTTCTCCCTCTTCCAGGGTTTCAACAGTCACTCCCTGGGGCAACAGTACCAGAAAAAGAATGTTATACTTTGCTCCCCTTTCAGTTTTAATTTCCTAAGGTTTGAGGAGCAACTATAAACTGGTGATCACTACTCTAAAAGAAATAGAATTTCAATACATACTACTCACATTTTTTAGCTTCTGATGAAGTTCTGCCATAGAAGGTTCTAATTCCTCCTGTATTTGTGCTTTTAACAGTTCTAATTTTTGAGGAGTTATCACCTTAAGACAGAAAAGTATCATAAATAACTAGTCATAGTAATTTATTTGCACTGTCATAGGACAAATAGCCAGTAATAAAGTATTTCAAATATGATTTTAGGAATCCTGCTTAACATTCTATGTTTTTCTAAAGACTTCTCAGTAACAGTTCCAGAAGAAAAAAAGATGTATGGTAAACTACAAATATTCTGGGAAGATAACAGAAGCATTTAAACATCAGTGTTTACTGGCAGAAGCAATGCAAATGTCAAGATGAATCGCCAAGAGATTTATGTCCTGGAGGGGTGGGGGATGCTAAAGAATTAGCGCTTGGGAAAACTTAAACATTAAGTGGACCAACCCCAAATAATCAAAATGAGCAACACCAACCCAATTATTTGTAAAACACATTACATACAACATATCTGTTGGAGCTTGTGTATTAGACTGAAATGAAACTAAGATCAGGAAAGATTCCCTGCTTTAAGCTCCATGGTAATTTGTTACATTTCTTGGGTACAGCTAATACTAATACAGCAAACTACCAAGAAAAAGTGTTACAATAAAAACCAATCTCATCCACAGCCTGTAACATATTCCATTTATTCTACTTTCTTTCCACTTGTAGCCTGAAGTCCCTGAAAATTAATTCTAGTTATAGTAGCAGGGCATATATCCTCCGGTCAGAGTCTGGGATCCTTTGTTAGATGATGAATTTGTGTTCTAAGAACATTAAAAATGTTCTTAGAGATGTTTGTGTATTAGTTTAAGGAAAAAAACAGTTATAGAAAGTGTCACCCAAGTTACCTTAAAGATTCATGGGGTTTTGTTTGTTTCTTGTTTCTCGGTTTGTTGGCATATTTTTTTAAGATAAAGAAAGTGATGATTCTCCCCATAACAGGGGAGCATGCACAAATACAGAAAAGTCTTGCTATTAACATAGGACATACCAAGAGAATCCGGAAGATTCAGTTAAACTAGAAAACAATAATTCCAACCCATAGTCAGTCACCCTAAAGAAGAAACATTACTTGGGTTGGGTGGATTTCAGGACACCTAAACTACATTCAAGCTAGGTATATATATGTTACATAAACAGAAATATATACATGTCCCTATTACAGAATCTAATACCATATTACGTCCTGACAGTAAATTATCTCACCTGCATCTTCAGGTTTTCCAGCTCTTGTGTTTTACCCAGCAACTCCTGTTGATATTCAGAAAGAAGCTGCTGAATTTTCTCATGCACAGTCTGCTTTTCAGCTAACAGTCGCTTCAGTTCATCTTGTGATTTTGTATATTCCTCCTGTAATCTGCAAGATAAAAACCATTTATTTCACATTTACTCTCTAAAATTAGATCTTAAAGCTCAAAAAACTCACATGCAGAAGCAAACATAGTAAGTTAGAACTAAACTATTAATACGCTCTTCCTGTAATATACTGATAAGGTATCCCATATTTACAAGCGTAACAAGTATTGCAGAAACATAATCTACAATGTCCTGAGATATTCTGAATTGTTTGTTCTCTATTATGAACAAAGTTCTGTCCTTAAATACAGAAATAGCTAACACACGCAGGCACATATCCCTCCCACATATTAACAGCTCAAATTAAGAATCCTGCTTAAATTAGATTTTCTTACCTTAGATTTTCTGCTTTCACATTCTGATAATTTACTTTATAGGATTCACATCGCATTCTTTCATCAATCAGAAGTTTTTGTAAGTTTTGTAAATGAGCAGTGTCATTGATTTCAGCCATGGGAGGAAGAAGATTACCCCATGCCTCCATATTATGATTGACTGTTCACGATGAGTATGGAGAAGACAAAACTGAAATTAACTTATAACTAATCTACAATGCCATCCACTTTTTCTGCTGTTATCCCAGAAGATAAGTCACCTGATGAAATACAAGAACATGTAATTAGCAGTCAAGTACATTTACTGTTCAAAGATTTCACATGCTACTTTTGCTTTCAAGTACAGAAGACTCCCGACTCTGCTGTAACACAGGTTAAAAACCTTTACTGAAAGGGCAACTCTGCTCATTCTGCCTAGCCCTATCAGGGACATAATAACATGGATATTATTAAAGTCAATAAAAAATAAGCACAAACATTTCTATCTGACAGATTACATGGAATGTTATTTTTCCTTATGCTGTACACTGAGAATCAAACTGCGATGCTAGTAAAGCCCTAACTATGCCTTGTTAATCAGAGTTCAAGCAAAGGCCAAAGACATCAGACACATAGTGCCTTTACCACCACTGATTACAAGTCACAGTCTGTCACACTATCCTAACAAGTTGTACTACTCAGTACCTTCATTTGCACATACAATATGCTCATCTTCCAACTGAAATGATAGTATCGAGTAGTACCATCATTTCAGTTGGAAGAAGAGATCATTCTCACTGTTGAATTCTTATCAAGCCCTCCCTGAAGAAGAGTTAAGGTTTCACAGAGTCTGGAAGATACCAGCCCAAAATTCAGCCCTGAAATACATCATTAATACATGTTGCTTCCTTGTTTTCTTGTGGTTTCTTGTGACCTTTCCAGAAAGAGTTTTGCTAAGCCACTGGCCATCATATTTGAAAAATCATGGCAGTCAGGTGAAGTTCCTGATGACTGGAAAAAGGGAAATATAACCCCCATTTTCAAGAAGGGGAAAATGGATGACCCAGGGAATTACAGACCAGTCAGTCTCACCTCTGTGCCTGGCAAAATCTGGGAGCAGATTCTCCTGGAAGGCATGCTAGGGCATATGAAAAACAACAAGGTGCTTGGTGACAGCCAGCATGGCTTCACTAAGGGGAAATCCTGCCTGACCAATTTAGTGGCCTTCTATGATGGGGCTACGGAACTGATGGACAGGGGTGGAGCAGCTGACATTATCTACCTGGACTTGTGCAAAGTGTTCGACACTGTCCCAGTGTGAGGTGTGTCTGCCCATGGCAGGGGGGTTGGAACTAGATGATCTTAAGGTCCTTTCCAACCCTAACTGTTCTATGATTCTATGATTCTAAATGTGACAATATCAGGTTGGTGTGAGAACGCTGCAAATCAACAGATGCCAAGAAATGAAGAAGTATTCTAACAAGCCTCATTAGTTCTTTTCAGTATTAGAAGCAAGATACATTAATCTGATCATTACTGACACTTCTAAAGGATCTAGGAGAGTGAGGACTGTAACTGAGTTTTCAGGAAATTAAAAAGCTTTGAAACTAATCCTTTGTCATTTTAGCTTTTGGCATAGCTGGACTGATGCCTAAGAACACCATGGTTGCAGTGTACAATGTGTAATTCAAAGTTACAAAGTGCAATTCTGTACAAAGTAAAACTCAGGAAAATTGTTAGATCTCCACCATCACTGAAAATACATCATCTTCTTTACATATACACTTGAATATAAAATATATTCTTCCATCCCACTATTTAAATCTTGTGAGACACTCACAAGCAGCACAGGCTCATGAAAGCGAGCTCTTCAAACGCTACCCCTTCTCATCCCTGCTTAAGTCTACAATAAGACTTAGATAATGCACTAATGAAAGTGTAATCCAATACAAGAGCTCACTGTCACCTCAAAGGGGAGGTTCCGTTCTTCCTTTCTTCATTCCCACTCTGAGATTTATTATTCAACAGACCCTTCCACAGAATGATTTAACTCAAGAAGTCAACACACTTAAACAAGCAGAAAACACTCAATGGTTTTCCTGTGAAGTCAGCGAGTCACACTAGCTCATGGAAGCATCCAACAAGCTACATCATCAGTGAAAGCAGGCAGCTGGTACTGGGTAGGAGAAAAGAATGAAAAGTCAAGCAAATAGGCATAAGGAGGAACAAGGCTTTCTCCTTTAAGGAGCAGAGTTGTCCCACCATGAGCTCACAAAAACACAGCCTTGAACTAGACACCTAGTTTTCAGACAAAGTAAAACAAATCCTACCTTAAAAAACTATGCAAGCCACTCATGAGAGATCAGACTTCCCATGAACATCAAGTGAATAAAAGCCAAAACAAAACAATATATCATTTGAGAAATATGATAGCATACCTCTCATTTCTTTAACAGTCCATATTCTTTAACAGTCCATATTCCACTAATCCACCATCAGCAACATCCAACAGCCAAAGTAATCAAATAAAAAAATATGTAGGTGGAAAAATATCAAAGAGAAACATGAAAACCTTTATTATAGGAAGTTCCATAATCTGGATACTGCTCAGATATTGCTGAAGAGAATCCAGTGAAAATAAACAATACCTTTATGTGCCCAAGTGCAGAAATTTTGAAGAACATCTGTATGACTTCTGTATTACAGAAGACATAAATCTTATTCAAACTATCACTTTCTCCACAACACTGTTCAAAGTACACATTCCGACAGTAATTATGCATATGTTATTTAAGTGCCCATCCCTACACATGGCACACAGATTAATCACCCTTTCAATTTCTGTCTTACACTAAGCGATACAGTTAATTATTAAGAGAAAAGCAACAAACCAGGTTGTATCTTAGCTCAGGATTAGGATTTTTGCTTTAGCCACATACACTATTAAGTCAAACTGACAGCTGTTACTGAAGAAGCTGAAATATCATATGGGAGCAACACTTGGTAAATCTAGCTGTACTCAAGAAAAGCTACTCGACATATGCTATGTATGTTTTCCCCTGATTTTTCCTGACAAGGGACCTTCAAACACACACGAGAAAGCTTTGCTCGCTAGAATCTCACTCCAAGTTTTACTTGGGCCTAGAGATCACTGCTTGATACAAACTGTTCTATAGTCTACAACCAAAAAGCTCTTCCAAAAAATCACTTCCCTTTCATATTGTGTTAAAAAAAGAGATGCTCAGACACAGCAGAGGTCTCCTGTTAGCATACGTATTCTACACCTGCTGGATCTATGATTATATGTATTTTATGGTATGTGGGCAGAGCGTGTGAGAGGCCACACGAGCTGTATGTCACCACATTTTTATCATTGATTTTCCTATGATTTATGGATGTAGGAGCTTGGTCAGAGGAACAAGACTACTAAAGGGTGCCACATCTCTAGAAGTGCAGCAAAGTAATAATTCTCCTCAAACTGCACACGGCTGAAGTTCACTGGTGCAAAAGAAAGCACACAAATGTAAACATCTGGAAACCTGGCAGCGAGCAGGGGCTTCCTACCCCTGACCTTGTGCTGGGCGACTCCCAAACCCACCCCCCCCCGGCCAGCCAACAGAGGCGGCAGCACGCTGTCACCACCAGACGGAGCACAAGACAAAGACGATCGCTCCCTACGATCTCTATGTCTGCAGGCTTCTGCTCTGCATCGAGAGGATGAGCGAGCGAACAGGGCCGGAGCAAGGGCCAGAAGGCCTCCCAGCTCGTAGGCTGCGAGACTGAAGCCCCAGTCAGGCCGGTCACAACACGGCCACAGCCCGCCTACCCTGCTGACCTCCCCTCACGCCGCGGCCAGCTCAGTGCACAGCAGCAGCCATCGCCACACCAAAAAGAGTTTAAAACTGACACCACACCATACCTCATGTCACCTCACCTCACCTCCCTCCGCCCGCCGGGGTCCTGCGGAGCGCGGAGCATCCTGGGAGCCAGCGGAGGGCGGGGCACCGTTGCCGTGGAAACGGCACCCGTGGGCTGGCCCCGCCCCGAGCTGAAGGCGGTGCCAGGCTCCAACGGTCGCTGCTGTGGTGTGGTGAGGAGGGGTGTTGGTGGACCGGTGTACCGGAACAACAACCCTTTGGTGAGCGCGGGGTGTTGGTGGGCCGGAACAACACCCTTCTGCTGAGCGTGGGGTGTTGGTGGGCCGGAACAACACCCTTCTGCTGAGCGCGGGGTGTTGGTGGGCCGGTGTACCGGAACAACACCCTCCTGCTGAGCGCGGGGTGTTGGTGTGCCGGCGTACCGGAACAACACCCCTTTGGCGAGCGCGGGGTGTTCGTTTAAACTGCCGGGCTTGTGCCGCTGTGTATAGCGGCTTCAAGCCTCTGCCCCCAAGCGGTGTGCCAAATGGCTGCAGTTCCGCTTCAGAAGGAGGGGAAAACGCCGGACCTGCAGCTCAGCAATTCATGGTAATAGGTATCTGGGGTAAAAAAGTATGCATTATGTTGTATTCAGCGGTACTAATTAGCTGTTATCCAGTGGCCAATACCGAGGTGAGCACTCAGGCTTACATAGCCAAGTACAAACGAAAACACATTCCAGGCATTCCTGGCAGTGGTTGCTGTTTTCTGACAGAAATCAGCTGGTGGGAGCAGTTAGGATGCCGTAAACATGATCTTCTCGTACATGTCTTCAGCTTTTCCTTAGTCGCTGGCTAAAGTGGGAGATTGATCCAGGCGAGTATTGACACTATCCTAAATAAGATTAACAATCCTTAAATAAGGATTCCCTTCCAACCCAAACTACTCTATGGTTCTATGATTAATATTGTCTTGGAGTAGTATATTAGAAGGTGGGTATTACTGATGACACACACACACATCCTCAAGGAAAATGAGAAAAGAAGCCAAGTGTTAAAGTTTGCCAGTAGCTTTATCAAGGTCTGGAGATGACAATTGCCATTGGATCCCCTAGAGGTGGCTGTAAGCTCAGTTAATAAGGTGTCTAAAACATACTACAGTCACTTCGACAGCTACAATGAATGACTGGGGTTTAGTACTTACTTCCCTGAAGTCTGACTGTGCAGACTGATGTTGCTGTAAAGTTATACACGCATGTTGTACTTGCGGTCAATACCTTTACAATACTGGAAGTGAAATAACAGTATTCAGTCTATACCAATGTACACCTATACTAAAGTAGGTAACATACAATAACTTAAAAGCTCACCTTCCAAAATGAACTAAAAATTAATTTTGATGCAAAATGGATTTTGATGAAAAAAAAAGTTGCAGTTCTACGAGGCTTTACAACTAAAAGCATCTTTTAAGAAGAGTGATGAAGCTGCATGCCTTATTCTTGGTTCTGTATTAAATTTGCTTAATTTGGTATCAGTCTTAATTCTGCATCAAATTTGCTCATTTTAAATTGTTTTCCACTATGAGTTGTAACAATATTAATGGTAACTAAAGTCAAACAGAAGTCCTCCTCCCTTTTACAGCTTCATTAACAGGAATGGTAGTGTGGCCCAGACTCTTTGGTTCTATTTGTGCCTGTTCACATCAGGGTTATACAGCTATAATAGATTGGAAAACTATTGATTTATATGAGAAACATGACATCAGGAATCCAGGTCACTCGGTGTGAGCTCTGGGGGAGACATAGTAAAAGAATTGCAAAATTTATAATTATTTAACTAAAATCAACAGACAGAGTTGGCTGTCTCTTGCCAGCTGATTTGGTGAATAAGGGTGCAGTTTCTATGTAATCATTTCCAGTGTGTAATCTTATTCTAAAAGGATGACTCAAGATGGTGGAAATCATGTTACTTTATTTTTGCCTCAAATCTGATCCAAAAAGGGTACTTGTTTCCTTCTGAGGCCCACTGAGTCAGGTAATCCCTGTCAATCACCTGGTAGCTCGCAGTTTTGAAGTACAGGTGGTAATGATGCTGCTCTTGGTCACATTGACAGTCTCCCTCCATGTTTCACAGCTATGTGAGAAGCAACGCTAGAAACCTGCTCCTACCTCTGCTTGCTTTAAAAATAGAGCTGCTGTAGTGACTCAGATAGACTTGACCTGGGAATCTTGTAGTGTACAGAGAAAGAGAGAGAAAAAGCAAGAGACAAGATGAGGTCCAAGGACATAAGGAGGAGAGGGCTGGAGGAAGAAGGAATTTAAAGCAGGTGTCTGGGGCTTATGGACACAGCAGAGAGAAGAGGGTCAAGCAAGAGGGAGAAATAGATGGAAAATTAAGACTATGAATATTACAGGACAACTGGGGGAAGAGTAGGGAGGTAAATATGATGTGAGGTTATCCTATTGAGAGAGGGGAAATACATATTGCAGTTGGTTTGCTTGCTTTTTGTTTATGTCAGTCTTACTCTTCTAATTAAGTCAGTACCTGAAGGAAGCAGGTATAGTACCTTTATAATATGTTAGATTTTTCCAATAGTGGCAAATTCCCATTTTTTAAATATCTCCTACAACAGAGAGGTTTTTCTAGAAATAGAATTATGTGCAGCTATGGATGTCAGTAGTTTACTTTACAGAAAGTGAAGTCTCTTTAAGGTACACTGTTTCAATTCACTGTGAGGCTTAAGTAAAAGCAGATAAATCCTCAAGCTCCTATAGCCCAGTGGCATATCTGTAGAGAAGGGTTTTGCTGTTATACACACTTGCTGTTGGTCATACCTGTAGTTTAATCCCTGCTTAGTTTATGTCACCTCGACCTGAATCCAATGTAGCAGGATAGAGGCCATGAGGGGAATTACTGTTGGGAATACAAGCTCTGTTCAGCCTCTGGATCAGCAGAACCTTAAAGCACCCAAATAATTTAATTGTTTAATACAATTGCAGCAGAGGTGTCTGTGACTGAGTAGTGTGTTCTTTGTGATGGAGAGTTAAAACCATATATTGCTGTGTGTAAATTACTTGAAAAGAACTATCTTTGTCATTACAAAATCAGAAGATGAAATTGCTTTTAAGTGCCATAGTGTTGTGATAAGAGTCTTCCCTGGTTAAACTTGGAGGAAGTTTCATCATTGAGCTCAGTAGGGCTGGAACATCATTTTTACCACATAGAACATCAGTAGATATAAAGCATGAGGCAGTTTATGAAGCCATTACTCAGGCAATTATGTTATATGGGACTGCTGATCACATAGGTGTTGTGTTCTCTATTTTTTTATTCAGCGTGTATGTAGAGTATCTTGTGCTTATAAATATTCATCTTCTGTGTCCTTCCATTTCAACCATGTGTCTGTGACTGTGGGGGAAAACGCTTCCCAAACCAATTTATTAAAATGGTATTCAACAGAAAAATACAGAGGGAATTCACTGGGCTATGAGGAGATTTCATGTTCATGTATATTGTTCTCATGTAACACAGGCATCAGTCCCAACTGTACTTTCATTTCCGTTGTATTGACTCTATTGTAGCCACTAACTGTACGAGTTTTTCCAACTTTAAACACACAGATGGGTAGAACCATGCACTGACCAACTGAAGGCATCACAGCTACACCAAAAGCAAGCTCAGTTCCTACAGTTTCTGTCAAAAGTGTGTCAATGCTTCTTTCAGCAGCTGACTGCTGGCCAGCTTCAAAGCTTGCCTTAAGGCAGGGGAGTCCAGCCTCTGCTTTACTTCTGTCTGAATCTGGTAGGCTGCACATGAAAGGTAACCCAGCATCAATTTACTGGATAACTTCACAAAACTAATGAGTTGTCACCTCAGTCCACAGTCCGAACAGGAACTGAGGAGAATAAAGCATGGAGATTACTTCTTTTAATTACATCAACTCTGTGATAGCTGCTGTGGGTGGAAGAACCTGTGCTTTGATTGCTGTCCTCTTCTATGGTAGCAGTAGTAGAGCAATGGCACAAGTGCATTCAGGAAGTGTGTATAACCAAGTTTAAACTGCACTGCTCACAGTGTCTGAACCAGCAAGTTCAAAACAGGTTTCAGTGTTGCAAAATGAGTCTTGGGTGCCTTCATCTAGTTTCTGGCACATTAGTGCAACTTTGGTTCTCAGGAGCATTGGGGGCACTAACACAAAGCATTTTCTGTGTACATTGCTGGTAATGGTTATTTGTCTCATCCACTGATTGACAACACTCTATTGTGACTACTACTGGACTGTGAGGGACACTTCTCTTGCTGTGCCAAGTCAAACAGCACCATTTTCCTCCCTGCCTTTCTATTTTTGTGTGCTAGAACAGTTACCAGGGTGTGTTATGTACACTTCAAAGCCAGAGTTATAAACAACTCTGAGAACAGCTTATGAAGAAGATGCATTTTTTCACATCTGGTTTGCCACTGCACTAGCAAGGGTTATTCAGCCCATGCCAGAAGTGGGCAAAAGTTATTGGCTGCAGGAGGGAACCTACTGCTTGTGGATGGAGTCAGCCTTAATACAGGTTGAGTTCCAGGCACCCACGTGAAACTCAGCATAACACAAGCTTGGAAAGTCTGCAGGTGACATGGGGAGCCATTGTGTACCATTTCTTCAAATAGGTGGAAATAAGAAGTACAACATGAGTGCAAAGCCACATGCTGTCACAGCACTGTTTTTACTCTGTTCTTGGTATAAAAATATCATCATTCCCCAGAGCTGCCAGTGCCAACTGACAAGACCTCTGCTTTGTGAAAAACACATGCAAATATTTTGCTTTATGTCAGCTATTGTTAGCTATTAGGCATGTCAGTATTACATTTTTGGCACATGTGACCAAGATTCCTGACAAGAATGTAAAAATTCGGCTTAGGTTTCTTAACTCAGTTTTTCAAAACTAAATCCAAAGTGAGTCCAACTGCTTGGCACAAGAGCATCACATTTGCACAGCATGTTCACCCAAGTGCATAACCTCATTTGATGTTTGCAGTTTTGCCATGGCTTAGCTGTAAATAAAATTCCAGTTACCACTTTTGATCAAAGCTGCAGAATGCTCAATTTCATAAGGATTTTAAAGCTGAGGCCTATGCTGAAATGAACAACTTTGTCACTGTCAGTTGAATAACTTTGTCACCAGCAAATTAAAACGAAGGGGGAGTTGAGTGAACAGGCAGTATGTTTAAGAAACAATGCTCATCATCAAAGAAATGTAAATATTTTAAACAATGTTAATGGCACCTTAGAGGCAGTCATGACTACACAACAAAATATACAAAAACTACATTGTTGTAGTTGCATCTTTCCACAGTGCTGCACAAAATGAAGATGGTATGAGAAACATTGTAGGTCACACACTGAGACAGTACTTCAGTCAGTAAAACCAGACAATTTTTGGTGTACCTTGATACTACCAGACCCAGGTTCCCTTGGTAAAAAGGAAAGGTGGCTTTGTGCAAAGCTTTCCAACAAAGTACAACTTAATGCTAAACATACAGCAAATCCACTGTACAAGGTAGTTTGTCTGGTCCTCATGCAGCCTTTATATACAGCATCAGCTCAGTTCACTCAGTTTGCCTTTTCAGGGAAAAGAAGCAGTTGTATTACCTAAAATGAAACTTTTGTCTTTCACTGCTCTAATGTAAAATTGTCTGATTCTTTATGCTGGATTCTACTCAGCATCAAAGAGACCATTCAAAGTTTCTCTAAAAGCAAGCCTTTTATAATCTCTTGCAATTTAAAGGGGTGCAATCTCATTAATTAATGGTCACATTCTGGCATGGTGGTAAATGAAAAAATGCAGATAAATATTTGCTTGCTTAAAAAAGGAGAATAAATGTGCCTGATTCCTGTTCCTAGATGGACTTTAAGAAGTGATTAAATTCTGTTACCCCAAGTGAAAGTGCTTAATTACATTAATCTGTGTTTACCTTCTGTTGTACCATTGAATCCAGAAGTAAAATGTGTTTGTAAAAAAATCTGTATCACAGAGGAAAGTGTCTTGGTTTCCAGACCTGGTTTCCATACCACCTAAACAAGCCACAAGCTTCCATGGTTTAGGGGGCTGGGTTTGGTGAGGTTTTTTGAGAACAATGATTTGCCTATTAATTTTAATTTCAAAGTGCACTACCTGTGATTGTGCAGTTGACGTTGTATCAAACAGAACCTGAAACTGATTCCTCTTTGAGCAGCAGCATTCAACTTCCAACTGTTGGAGTCTATGTTTATGTTACTCAGTAGTTACTAGCCACCCTTACGAGTACAAAAAAGCTTATGCTTTCACTGGATTTCTCTAGCTTCAGTTTGTAGGAGTGGATTGTGTATCTTTCCTACAGCTAATTGCCTTCACCTATTGCATGTCTATTCTCCAGATAATTCCCCAGATAAGCAGTCATGGTTTGTTCAAACAAAACCACTGGCCTTTAAATATCCTTCCTGCAGTGTAGATACAAGAGGAATTAGAGATGTGTGCACATCTACAGGGATATGACATAATAGGCATCACAGAAACATGGTGGGATGGCTCCTATGACTGGAGTGTTGGAATGGAAGGTTACAGGCTCTTTAGAAAAGGCAGGCCTGGCAGAAGGGGAGGGAGAGTTGTTATTTATGTGAGGGATAGGCTGGAGAGTATGGAACTCTGTCAGGGGACAGGTGAGCAGCTAACCCAGGCTAACTGAGGATAGGCTAATCCAGGTTAACCAAGGCTAACTCGAGATAACTCAGGCTGAACTAAGTTAAGCAGGGTAGGATAATCTCACCTGTCTAATCTCACCTGTCTAATCTTATCTGAGCTAATCTGACCTGGGATGATCCAAACTGGGTCACCCAAACTAATCTGACCCAGGCTAATCTGACCCGGGCTAATCTGAACCGGGCTAATCCGGGCTAATCTGAACCGGTCTGATCTGACCTGGGCTAATCTGACCCGGGCTAATCTGACCCGGGCTGATCTGACCCGGGCTGATCTGACCCGGGCTAGTCCGACCCGGGCTAATCTGAACCGGGCTGATCTGACCCGGGCTAGTCCGACCCGGGCTAATCTGAACCGGGCTAATCTGAACCGGGCTAATCTGAACCAGGCTAGTCCGACCGGGGCTAATCAGAACCGGGCTAATCCAACCCGGACTAATCCGACCCGGGCTAATCTGACCCGGGCTGATCTGACCCGGGCTAGTCCTACCCGGGCTAATCTGAACTGGGCTAATCTGAACCGGGCTAATCCGGGCTAATCTGAACCGGGCTAATCCGAACCGGGCTAATCCGAACCGGGCCAATCCGGGTTAATCTGAGCCGGGCTAATCTGAACCGGGCTAATCTGAACCGGGCTAGTCTGAACCCCAACATTTTAGACACCTGCAGGAACTTCTTTTTTATATATATAATTTTATTTACCACCACTTCAGTGTGTTGTAAGAAACAAGAAAAACAAGCACACAAGCCACCTTTGCTGTATCACCTATTAATGTGAATATTTAATCCTCTGATTCCCTTTCTGTCAAGAGTGTGCCAGACCTCTCTCTATTCATAATGCCTGCTATTATATTTTATTCAAGGCAAGTCCTGAAACCATAAATAAACAAATAAATTCTAATTCTTGTTAAAACTAATCATAGAATAGTTAGGGTTGGAAAGGACCTTAAGATCATCTAGTTCCAACCCCCCTGCCATGGGCAGGGACATCTCACACTAAACCATATCATCCAAGGCTCTGTCCAGCCTGGCCTTGAACACTGTTATTTGGTATGCTCTTCAGTCAGAGAAGGGTTGATGGGCTTTGATGGCCAATATTGTGATGTTATTGACTTTCACAGATCTTTAACCAAGGAATCTGGGAGAGACTTTTGCTACCTGGATATTCAACATCCTCCACTGCCTATTTATTTACCAACCCCCAAGAATGAGATATGTATTTTGCTAGATGTGGATCAGATACTTAGCCTGCAGGTATCAGCTCATGCAAGTTTTGCCAGTGCAGCCTTAGAACTGAACTTCCTCCCCGGTCACGCCTGTTTCCACACAGCTCCGCAGGGACATAGCCTGGCTTTCAATGTTGTTCCTGGCATGAACTCACACCCCCACAGTGAGCACAGCTCCCCTACAGGGACCTGTAGCCTCAAAGGTCTGGAAAATAAAGTACAGATGTTCTGGTATGAACATGGAAAACTAGGCAGCAATGCCCGGGTGATGCTGGCAGTCGAGTTTCTGCTTGGCTTTCTAGGGAGAAATGTCCTAATACCACACTATGGATCTGGATTCTGAACAACAGAAGGAAGCTTGACATTTTGCTGTCAGCTGTTGCTTTACCATTAAAATACACAGCTGAACGCAGTTCCCATTTGATAAGGCTGTGATTTTTAACTTGGTCAGTAGATGTCAGTAATACACACACACACACACACACACACACACACACAAATACACACAAATTTCGTTACAAGATAAAAAAGACAGCACAGGTGGAAGATGGGAGAAGTAAGTATATTTAGGAGGAAAAATGTTCCAAATGAATATTTGGGATTCCTCTGTCCTACCTGTGAATATGATGAAACAGCAAAACTGGATAGTGACAGTTTCAGGACTGACATACATGACTTCTGTTTGAATTCTGGAAAGCTTTTGTTCATTCTTTGTGAAAATATGAATTCTCACCTTTTCTTCCTCCCCACCACACCTCCCACCCTCTGGCTATACAATTGAAAAGTATATTATGCTATGTTAGGCTAATCCTAAATCGTTCTCTACTGAAAACTAGTTAAGGACTGACTCATTACATTTCAGCCTGTTTATAGTACAGTCTATTAATAGTATGGTTCATTTAAATCATGCAGGCAAAACTGAACATCTCATTCAAGAATAATTACAACATGACCTTTTAATCCTCCAGCACCTTCATAGCTTCACTGCCTGCTGAATTACTCCACAGTGCTTTTAAACTTCTCAAGAATCAGCAGGCCAACCCAGGAAGTCGTAGATGAATCACTTGACATCCCCTTGGTGCAAAGTGAAGCACCAGATAACAATGAATATGCCTAATGCCAAACCTTGATGTTTGACAAATGGCTGACAGATTTCACCTCCTCCATGACTGCAACTGCAAGTCCACCAGTTCTGAACCCCTTGCTGGTGCCTCTTGTGCTTCCAAGACATGGAAATAGAAGCACTTTGAGATAATGCTGTGGGAGACCCAGGCCCCAGATTGTGAAAAAAGGTTTCCAGCAAATGAAGATAATAAGGGGGTAATTACCCATTATGGATAAAAGTATAATGCATATAGCTGAAAGAGGGAATTATGAGAGGGTGTTGGGCTTTTTAATTCGGTCAATGCAAAGGAAGTTTGTGGGATAATCACTATTTAAACTGTCTTTGACCTAAAACCCATTTGTAGGTCCCACCTCAAGTTTAGATGGAGATATGAAAGCTAAACCTCTAACCACAGCTTCCTCATGCAGTATGCATAGCAGAGGCATTAGAAAAAGATGCTTGCTTTTAGGAATTATTTCACGTCTTTTTTATATGACAACCTTGTCTGCCTGTGCTGCAGGTAACTATGTTTGTTAAGTATATATATATATAACCTCAAAGAGAGTTTTTTACATGCATTAAACCCAGCAATTCTTGAAGCCCCGATACCTGAAAACATTTCTTCTTTCCCCAAGTCATTTAATAGAAGAGAATAGAATCATAGAATAGTTAGGATTGGAAAGGACCTCAAGATCATCCAGTTCCAACCCCCCTGCCATGGGCAGGGACACCTCACACTAAACCATATCACCCAAGGCTTCATCCAACCTGGTCTCCCTACAAGCCTAGTATGCAAAGTGGTACTCCACAGAGTAAATCTGACATCAACATTAAAATATACAAGAGGCCTCCCATGGTATACAGTGGATTACCATCAATTCATGTGCACTACTTTTGTGTTGAATACCTCCAAGTTATGAATACGTTAATCAAGAGGAAAGAAAAAGTTGATGTAAACTTGCCGTGTAAGTGCAATGCTTGTTTATTGTTTCATTTTTGCCTTTCACACATGACTTTCTCTCTTCCTGAAGTTCCTCAACGGCCTGAGTCCCCCTTACAGGAAGCATGTGTATTTATGGGTTGGCACCATGGGAGAAGCTGGCATCAGAGGGAAAATGCAATTATGAGTTGGCACTGTGCAGACCTCAGATGCCTGGCTACGCAAAGAAGGTACTTCAAACCCCTTGAGCTCAGCACTGAACATCTGACTGGCAGAAGCCACTATGCCAGCTGGCTGAGTACATCTCCATTAGATCTTCCTGCTCTGGCTTTATTCCTAGGGGACCTTTCCACAAATGAATTGTCTTACCAGTTTTGTTTTCTAAGTCCTGGGCCACTTGGGAACACTAAAGGAAGATTAGATTGGCCTAGAGACCTTGCTGCCTGCAAACATTTGCAATATGCAAACCAATAAAAAGAGTTAGTGAAAGGATTGACTTTTTTCTGTGAATAAGCCAACAAAACAGCCTTCCTGTGCTTGCTTTTGAGTTGTTGATACACCCGCATACCTATGAAGACATCCAGACACAGAGCCACAGATCCCAGTTTGAAAACCAGTTTCTCAAAAGGCAGTCATTACCAAGTATACAAAAGGTGACTTTTAAGACACGTGTCAGTCGAGGAAGCTTCTTACTAAACTGAGGGAGTTAGAAAATTACTCATTTTTACAGATAAGAATGTATATTTCTCACTACCCTTTAGTTGGTATAGGGTAAAGGTCAATATCAATCAAGTATACCAAGTCCTTTTCAACCTCCTCTTGCATCCTGACCTTGTTTTAAGCATTGTAGTGTCAAAAAGCAGCACCCCACAGGCTGGCTGTGCTCAGACCACACAGTAGTCCTTTCTGTGAACTTTGTTGTCCTGCTTCTTCATTTGTGCACCCAACTTGGAGACACCTTGGAAATGCTTGTTTAAAAAGTAAGAAAGCAAATCTGTTAAACTGTGAAAGGAACACACAGACATAAGGCCTAAGAGTGCACTTGCAACTTTCATACTGCAAGCTCTCTGCAGAGCTGTGCTGTCAATGTTCCAGCCAACTCTCCTACCTATTTTTAAAAGCTAGCCTCTCTAAAACCTGTTATCTTCATTTCTAACTATAACATAGACCAATAAGGTGGAGCATTTTTGAGTCAAACTCTTATACTGTTGCCTTTTTTTCTAACTACTTAGTTTGTGGGAATTCTTCCTTTTTAAAGGGATTTCTGCTAATGGCACCCAAATTTAAGCAGCAGCCTTGCAGAACTGCACGCAGCTGGGTCATACCAGAGGACACATAGGCTTGTTATAAAAGGTAATTTTGGTTTAAGGAAAATAAGGATGGTGAGTGTTTTCAGTAGGGTCATGAAACAACTGGTGTATGAGCAAGGAATGTGCTGTAAACTGGGGTATAACAACCCAGCAGGATTTTTAAATCTTCTTGTGTGAGCAGCTCCTGGTGTTTGAAGACATTAAGCAGTCTGCTGTTCCTGAAATAATGCAATGTTGCTAAAGCTGTTTCTGTTGTCTCCCTTGGTTTGACTCTTGATAAGATTTATCTGGGTTATTTGTTAGTTTTGTTTCCTTTCCCTAGCAATGGGAGTGAGTGACTGAGGGGAGAAACTGCCTCTTCAGAATGAATGTTCCGGCTGAGTGTATTTGGATAATTCATGAGAAACTAAAAAAGGGTGGGTTTCTACTAAAGTCCTTAACCCCTTGTGTGGATTGGCCATGGATTCATCTTAAGTGGATTCCCTTTTTCTCTTCCTTCTCTGTAATTTTATAACTCCAAGACAGTAACCTGACCTTCATGTCAGTCATACATTTTTTGAGAGGCTGGAGAGGGCACAAGACAAGACAACCACTTAGTGTTGGCTGTTTAAAACTACAGGATAAAATTACTGCTGTGCTTCTCCCTCAGAATATTACATGGTCACTCGAAGTGAACCAGAAACCTTGTCTGGAAACTGCTTATTCTACTACTATACACTTTCTGCCTCCCTTATCTTTTGCAGATATTCATACCGATTACATACTGCTAAACAGAAGATCCATAAGTGATCAGGATCTTTGCTGTTAGTTAAGTAGATCCATAAAAATTGAAAGGCATGGCTTCCCCCTCCAAAACTATTTGACTCCTGCAGTGCTTTACCTTTATGACTAAGGCTGTGTTTGCCTGATGGAGCTATTTGCAGTAACAATTATCCAAAGCTTTTGTCCTTAACTCTGTAAGCTAACAAACCTTGTAAGCATTTCTATGCTGATAGTACCATACCAATAATATACATATGTCAGCATATTTTTACATCTGCCCTTTGCTATTTATGCTGTGCAATCAGCCATGTGGGTAATGAATTCTGTTTCTTTCTACACATGGGTGACTGAATTGTTATAAAGCATGTGTCTTCCTCAGGCCTGAGCATCTAAATTTGCTGTGATTGCCCCAGTCCATTTGTGATTATGGTATTCAGACCAAGTAGAGCCATGCCCGTTGTTCACGGGAACCATTACCCTGTTGCGCAAAGGACTGAGGGACTGAACAACCCAAAGCTGTTTAGAAATACTATGTTATCTTCTGTGGTGTTTTGTTGGGGTTTCCCCCCTACTAAATAAATGCAGAATGAGCAGACAGAAAAAACTGCAGCTCATCTTTTCTTTTTAGAAGGTAAATATCTTACCATCTGGGAGATGGATAGATTGTGGAAGGGAGAAGAAGGATTCTTTGCCAAATCCTCATCTGAATATTGTGTTGCACAGCCTTATGCCTTCTTCCAAAATGACCACCGTTGAAGTCAGAGTTGGTAGCAGTCAGTTTCAACTGATGGCTGCCTCTGGGCTAGACTTTCTTTTGTTCACTACAAATGAAATAGGGCTGCAAACAGACTTGTGGTTATCTAGTCTACTTCTTCACACCCCAGGGTGCAGCAGGACATCTCCAGGCACCGCAGTTGTAAGCTGCAAGCCTCTAAGGTACTGTGTGAGGCAAAACTGGTCTAACGTGTTGCTTAAGACATTTGCTGAACCCTCCTTGCAATGTGTGCACAGCTCTAGGAAGAAAGGGATGACCCACTAGGGTATGGAAAGGAGGACACTGAAAGGACATGAGCCTCTGTCATGACCACAAGTGGATTTGCACTTCCTGAGGAAGCAAGTTGTCTGCTCCATCCAGGCATGCAGAACCTGCCCTAAACAAGACCTTCCAGACACTAACTCAGTCACAAAATGGCACCAAGGTAAAATGACCCTGCTGGAGTCCAGGTAGATGGAAATATCAGATCTTGCTGTAAACATCATGTGAGGAAGGTTGTCAAGCTTTGGTTTACAAATCATTCTCCACATAACTGTGGGAATAACCTTATGGGCACTCACTTCATTGTTCACACCGGTTTTCAGACAAGCTTTCAGGCCATTACCTTTCTCATCTGAGCCTTTCCTTATCTATTGCTGTCACCTGAAATCTTAACAAAAATAAATCCTGTAAAAGAATGTATGTTATAGATATGTTAGTCTCTTTTGGCAATCATCCTTAAAGTTTAAGAGAGAGAAAGGGGTTTTTCCTTTTTCATGCTGGAAATCACCCTAGCTTTGTTGCTACAGAAATAAATAGTAACGGATGTCTCAGCACCCACATGAACCTACCAGAACATCACATCCAGGAACAGTGCAGAAGCTTTGTGAAGGCTGGGAGCTGAGCAAGGACTTTGGGCTTTTTTTCAGTGGGTAATTACTTCAGGTAGAACAAGGCTAGACCCCTACCTCTTGCAGAAACAGCTGCTTATTTGAGGTGCTTCTGCTTGGGGACACTGTAGATGTGGTGTGCAGCCCCAATCAAACAAATTCAGCACAACAGTGAAAACCAGACTTTTCCTACTCTGGATCGGGCAGCTAATAGCACCAGCTATTTTATCTATTTTCCCTGCATGTGTCATTGCTTATCTGGCAATAGGTGATATGCAGTGCCTCAGGAGGTGCTGTGAGGCATGAGTAATCTCTGTTTGTAAAGCACTCCAAGGCACTTGACTGAAAGCTGATAGGAAAGCATCACCCCTGGCTACCAGCAGAGCTGGGATCTGTGCAAAAGCTTGGCTCTGGAAGCAGTAATTTCTGTATAATGACATGCCAATAGACACCTATTATATCTCAGAGCGGCTAGCTCTATCAGGCACATGCCTTCTTCAGAGTGGCAATCCAACACATGTTTATGCATGGAGGCTTTACCAGCCATATCATCTCATATTGAAGCTGCAGGGCATAACACATGGCTGGTCTTCAGAGTGAATGAAACTACAAGCAGCTAGAGAGGGGATATTCCGTACCATGGAATGTCATGCTCAGCATGTCAACTGAAGGGATTGTCTGGGAGATGCTGGTCGCTGCTCAGGAACAGGCTGAGCATCAGTCAGTGGGAGGTGAGCATTGTTTCTCTTGGGGTTTGTTCCTCTCACTTTTTATCTCCCTTCTAATGATTATTTTTATTGTTGTTATTATTATATTTTACTTTATTTCAAACATTAAACTGTTCTTATCTCAACCTGCAGGTTTTACCTTTTTTCCAATTCTCTTCCCCATCCAACCGAGGTGGGATGGAGCAGGGAAAGTGGGTGAGAAGCTGCATGGTACTTAGTTGGTGTCTGGTGTTAAACCACTGTATAAGAAAAGGCACAGTACCCTGGCAGAATGCCTGGGCTGGGTCAGTTTTGACAGGCCACTAGAGTTACTTCCTTGCGATTTATACCATCTAGACAACCTGTCACAGAGGAGGAAATGCAAAGACAAGCTCCCAAATAAAAGGTCACTGTAATTACCAGTAGCCAAATCAGAAATAGGAAGAACACTCCCTTCTGTCACAACACCATAATTACTCTGAACAAAATTATAAGTGTCATTAGGACACTGGTGGGCAAAATTACAACACTTAAAGGCAACAACTACTGGAATATAAAGTGGAGAAGTTATGGAACAAAGTTTTCAGAGAATGACAAGGACATTACAAGTTTAAACGTGGGTGAAACAGGAACCTGGGCAGGAACTGATCATACTTCTGAGAGCAGCAACAATATGAAAGAAAAATCTGCAAGAAAGGAAATTTTAGATGCATGACTCATTTGGTACTTATTTCAGGCAGGGGAAATGACAGTCTGCAGTGAGAACCGGTTGGTCACCTCTCCAGCTTCACAGCAGCCCAAGATATGGATGTCACAACTGCAGTTCATCAGGAGAGCCCAGGCCTCTGAAGAGATGTGGTTGTCCTGCGGCCCTGGAAGTGTAGACCCTGCATTTGATGGACTCCGAATGAAAGATTTCCTGCTACTACCCCATCTGGAATAGAGCCCAAAATGCTCAGTATAACCTATGGTATGTGTCAGTATAGTCAGTTGAAAGTCAAGGGTGATTAGTATATGCAGCCAGGAATGCACAACTGGAATAAGCCAAGCAGTGACAGTAAATCTGTGGTAAAAAGAAATGCAGAGCCAAAATACAGGGAAAAGGGATAGCCCTCTCCTTCCCTCTCCTCAAAAGGAGTCCAAAGGCTGGTACAAGTTTCTGTGAGGTTAGGGGGAACAGCTGGGTGTTAGTAAGCCCCTCTGATTCCTTTATTCCTAACTCAACCCTTAATAGCATGGTTTTAAGAGAGAAGAAAAGGCAGGTAAGAGAAACAAAGGAGGGTCCTATAGGGGCTTTTTTGGTTTGTTTTAATTTTAGGTCATCCAAGTGTTTCAGGTTATTCATACGAGTACAGAAAGTAGCAGAAAGGCTGCCACTCACAGGGAATGAAAAAGCTAAGGCTAAAAAGCTAAAGGTAGCAGCAAACACTGTTAATGAATGCAAAGTGCCCATGTGACAGGAAAGCCCTTAAACATAAAGGGTTAATAATTACCTACAAATAAGGAATAAGAGAAAAAATTCCGTGGTCTGGAATATCCTTTCATCCACCCTTCATGTACTTAAAACTAAATTGAATGATAGCTATTTTCTCTGTTAAGAAACTGGGAGTAGGGGAAGCAGCAGAAAAGGGCATAACCCTTCAAGTCAGTGGAAAACAAACCAGGTCAGGTAAGAGACAACTGTTCTTCATCCCATGCCATGTTGATAACCCTGCAATTCAAAGTCCTATAGAATATGCTATGAAATATTTGCACATTTGCTCTGTGACTAGGGGCCTCTCAGGCCTCCCCTCTTCCAGAGTGCACCAGCAGTTTCCCCATCTCAGAGCAGCTCAGATTCTCCCATGGTTTCTTCCCTTCATGCTGGCCAACATGATAGTGGGGTGAAACTGTCACCAGGATTTTCCTTGGCTGGCTGGGAAGAGAGGGAAGGTTTGACGGGGACAAGAGTTGGACCAAGGGCTGCTGATCTAGACAGTCACTCTTTTCTATCTGTAGTTTAGCTAATATTCTATCACTGAACAAACAAAGCCATGCGACTGGGACAGAATTTTATCAGATGAGGAAATCATTAGCAAATTTATGTCCTTCCAATGCCTTTCTTACTTGCTAAACTACTTTGAGGTTCTGAGGAGTATGCATTTGTGTATCTTGCTTAATAAAGCATCTCCCACACCTGGTCAGGAGTACTGAACAGCCCCCATGTCAGTGGTGCTTTAATTATCTGCTCTTGAAGGGCAAAACAGTCTGACACTAGCAGATACAAGAGGATCTGAGAAACAGCCTATTCCCCTTTCTTCTAACCTTTGCAGGAGGATATACAGAAAGATCCTAGATTTCTGCCTGGTGCTTTGGTAGAAAACCAGTCTGGTTTTGTAAGAGCTTCATTTGCTGATTTGCTCCCTATTGCTTTGTTTCAAAAAGCAGGAAAGTGAGCTTCCCATCAGTATTTTACAAAAGAGCTGGGGTTAACAACAGGCATTACTGCAAGTAATGACCAATTTCTGAATTGCTTTGTATGGCATCAGACAGCTTATATAAGATAGAACTCTATTTTCTTTAAAATAAGATTTCAAACGTGCATGAAGTATGACTTAAATTCCAGTTTCTAATTAACATACAAACCCCTTCTTAGACTAAAAATAAACATGAAACTAATGGAGAACATTGTCCAACTGAATAAAGGACTCCTGGGGTTCTTCACCATTTCTTACTGGTCTTTCTTATTGCTTCTCTTTTCAAAGTAAGTCAACATTTTCATATGTCCATTGCCTCTGCCTGCCTCAACTGGGGATTGCAGCTCACAGCAAAGGAAAGGGTTAAGGGTGCTGTCTCTTGGCCTACCTCCTGGTGCTCTCCAGCAGCCTGCTTTCCTACTCCAGAATCTGATTTTTGTTACCAGCTCCTTAAACTGAAATTTCCTTTCTTGCAGTTTTCTTGTCTTTGTATGTGGAAGTCAGCAACTAACTATGCTTTGTCTTAACTAAGGTACACAAGTTCCCAGTAAAGGATATTTTGCAACTTGCAAAGGCCTTCCAGGAATACCAAGTTAAACACAGGCATGTGTTTATCACTCTCTAATAGCCTATAAACTGTTTAAAGTGACATAATGCATTATAGAAGTCAGCTAATATACTGAGTGCTTTAATCAGGAGGATCCCATGGATTTTCTCCCAACTAAGAGTTTCTCTGAGTTTTACCCAACAAATATCATCTATTGAAACCACCAAAGCAACAACTTGGTCTATATGTCGTTGCCTGCACTTTGAGCAAAGGTTCTGTGTAGTCCATGAGCAAAGTAAACTTCATCCTCTATCAAATACTTATGGGCACAAGCAGAATTTTCAGGAAGATTTTCTGAGTTATATTCTATGGCGAGTAAAACATGTGTAACATATGAGTAAACTATTAATTTATGATGGCATAATTAGAGAGTTGCAGCAATAGTTATCAACATGGTTTGAATAAGGATGTCAGAGTTAAATCTTATATGGAGGCTACAATAATGAAAGTCTTCATTAAGGCTTAAGGGAAAAAAAAGATGAAGCAAAATAGGATCTTTGTTTTGGAACTTGAAAGTTTAAAAATACTCTTAAAAGCTTAAAAACATATGGAAATTTTTAACACTTTACACTATGCTTTAACATGTTGGGGTTTTTTTATGAAATAACAAAGTAAATTGAGTGGTGTCAGTAAAGAGTAAGAACCATTCATGTTCTCCTACAATTCCTTTTTGTATGATCTGTGCTTCCAGCCTTTTTGTAATGCATGAATAGGAGACTGAAGAGCTTCACAAAGCAGCATCTTAGCCTAAACAAGGCTCTTTTCCTATTTACCACATCCATTCCAATTATCTGCACAATAGGACTTTCACTCTGTTAATTCCTGTGCAATGACAATTCAGATTATTGGCATGACAAAGCATATAATAATGGAGCAGCAAACTCCAGTGGGTGCTTTCCAACCTTCCCTATCAAAAGTTACAGAGTTCTAAACATCATACATGTCTATGTGAAAGTTATACACTTCCATTATGAAAACATGCCTGGGGTTTTTTTTCCTTTCATTTTACTCTCCTGGTTTGTGCACTTTAGTATGGAATGTGCACATTCCTTGTAGAAGTTTGCAAAACACAAGCACTGCTTTCACTTCTCAGAACAGCCTGCTTTTGTTCCCAGATAACAGTACCACACTTCTTTAGCTCAGATGCTAGATACTGGAGGGGGAGAGAAGAAATCTTCAGGCATCCTACCAAAGACTCTGATGCACTTGGATTCCGCGCAGCACTGGAGCACAAAACCACGTAGCAGACTGAGCATCCATAGCTGCGTCAGTGCCTGTGGTGAAAAAGCCAGAAATACAACTTCTGGAGCTATTGTCATTTTAGTTTCTGATGTACTGTTGCACACCGCAACAAAGCAGAATTAAAATGTGAGGTTTGTCTCCCAGGTTCAGCCTGCAGTTAATCCTGTGATTTGAAATAGTCACAACTCCCACAGCAACAATGCTGAAGTGGAAGCTGCCAAAGGTAAATCTTTCCTATGGGATTATCTACCCCAGCTTTCCTCAGCCCGAATTGCCCTTTAGCTGAGTGCTAGCAGGACAATAGGACTATTAAACAGTGCGGCTTTGTTTAGCACACGATGGAAACCCTAACTCCCTCCTGGGAGAGGAACTCTGTAAGAGGAGAAGCTGCTATTAGCATCCGTAATTAAGCAGGACAGCCAAAGAAACCAGGAGAAACCAGCCGCCTCGCCAAGCAAGATCCCTTCATCCTGTGTATTACACCGCTCAGCCCAGGCAGCTCCTGCCTGTGAGGCCCCCCTGTTGCCCCTGATAATGCTGGAGAAGTTGGAGTCCTTAGATTAAGCTTGGTTGAGTTAAAATGAACAAAGCCTGCTCTGTTTGCACCAAAAATACTTTACCTACTAATAGAACCAGTTGTACTTTCCATATTCTCTTTTTATCCTTCTTGCCCTCACTATATTAAATCTAACAAAACCTGCCATGAAATACATTTTAAGTGGCAAGTGAATCAAGTAGGTTAGAAGATGAAAAACACACCCTGATAAGCACTGACTCAGGCTTAGCGGCCAATGTAAACAAGCTCCTGGCATGGATATATGCCCAGTGTTGCTCCCTCTGGCATTCAAACCCCATGCTGTCCCCAGCCCAGCTCTGAGTTCAGGCAGAGTACCCATTTGCTGCCTGCCAGGCACTAACAGAAAATACTCCTTTTGAAAATGTCTATATTCAGTAATACTGGGTATTAAGTGTTTGGGTTTTTTTCTGATGGTTTTTGTTTGTTTTTTTTACTCTGTAACATCAACAGTTGCCTACTAAGGAATGCAGAATGACAGCATGGCTGGAATAATGTGATTTAAAGGGTCAAATCCTTCTGTGGAATTAGGGAAGGATTGCTGCACTTTTGCATGAGCACCCAAAAGCCCACAGGGGAACAACAGAGAGGCTGCAAAGGGGGATGAAGCCCACAGATAATACACAGATAAGCCACCACAACAGGCCACCAGTAACTGCCACTGGATTACAGAACGTTTCATTCGTCTCCATGTGTTACTGCATCTCTGGGGCTTGTATCTTGTTTACAGTCCCCTTATTTGGCCAAAAGCTGGCACCAGACCCTGCACTCTTCCTGCTGTGTTAAAGGCCAATTTCACACGGCTGACAGCTCATACCGGAAGGTTTTCTGGCCCTGACTCAGCAGCAACTCTGCATGTGGGTCTGATCACAGGCAAAGGCTGTGCCCTGGGGCACAAATGGTTTGAGAAGCTGAGTGTAAGAGTTCATCTTCCTTGTTTCCAGGCTCTGTGAGATAAACAGACTTGCCTTACCCAGCCCCTCCTTTCAGATCTAGCCCAAACTATAACCACAGGGCTAACCACCTTCAGAGGGTGATGCTGCAAAGAGGGAACCAAGGGAGGATATCAATCAAATGTGTCATCAGTCCACAGACCAAAGCAAATCTGACTTCCTAGTTGGGAAGCCTAGATCTACACCTCCCTCAGCACTGCTGGCATCTGAACTTACAGCTTGGCCATTCATATACGCATCTGCCTCTGAAATAGGTTCTCACCCATTCTTCCTGCCACAGGTGCTGGTACCAGCCTAGTGTCTAAAGTAATTTCCTGTAGTGGAAGGTAGGGCTATTATACAACTTAAAATCTGCAGGGTTTGCACTGGGTTTTTTACCAGTATTATGCACACCATAGCATAAACAACAATGACCACTGCAAAATAAACACCTAAAATGTGAAGTGCATTGTCCAGCTTTAAATCCCCCTAATGAGGCTTTTTGGCTGTTTTTTCAGGGAAGGAAGGTTAGGGAGCATCAAGCTCCCTATCCCATCCTGTCTTCATCTTTTCCTTCCTCCTTCTTCCATAAATGTTGGACTGCTTGGCCAATTTCAACCACCTTGACAGAAGACAGATGAGGTTCCCAGAAGCTTCATGAGACAGGGACTGGGTACAGGAGAGAGACCTTGTAATGTTCTGAGTAATGGAAAGGCTGATTAATTCACCCAGTACTAGACCTCAGAAAATGCAGATGACAGAGCCATTACAAGTGAAACCTATTACTTCTCCCACTCATGGAACAATTTGCTTTTCTTGAAGCACAGTCCTCAACATGTGGATCTCTCAGACTCTTATTTCAGCCAGCTTATGATGCCCATATCAGCCCTGATTACTTTGCAAGCAACCCCCTGAGGTAAGTGGAACTAAATAAGGAGAAGATGTTACCTAAGGTAAAGAAGTTTACAAGCTCCTGAGACAAGAAGGCTGCAGAAACAGGACCTTTGTCCTCGCAAGGGGTCATGTGAGCTGAGGAAGATGTACTTACTTTACAGAAGGGCTAGGTTACACAGCCAGTGACATTGCTTGCTTGTGTTAGTGAGCAGTTTAAAATGCCTAAGATGATCAGCTCCCTCCATTCACAGTACCAGAGTGAGAAGTTTGGTTTCTCCTCTAAGTTACTTCTACAAATGCATTCCTGGAGATGCCTTTTTAATAAAGTTAAAACAAACAGGCTTTATACAACTCCCTTTAGTTGTAATGTAAAATTACTAGAAGCAAACATAGCCATAAGCTGAATTTTTTTCTACTGAGGAATAAGCTTGAATTGAATGTTCCAAGTGCTCTCCATGCTGTGACTCCAGAACTGAAGTGCTCTGAAGATGGATGGTTTAGATCTGGGTTTTTGTGCCAGAGCTCATTCTGAAACAACTATTGCCAGACTTCCCCAAGGTTTAACCACTGTCCCCCCCTACTGATGGTGTTGCTTTGGGGACTCCTTGCCTGGGTGCTATTAGGACATTGCCATTGTGATTTCCAATTAAGTAATAGCAGGAAACTCCATCAGTTAAGAGGACATACCGGAATTAACTTCTCTTAGTATTTGTCTTGCTGCTTGTATTCCTTTTTCACTACAACAGGCATCAGGGCCCTGGATTAAATGATCCATTGCTCTGACCCAGTACATACATTGTTAAAAATCCATTCAGTGCAGCAGCCTGCTTGTTTTCTGTGTCTCAAAGCTCATTACAAGGAGTGCAGATGCAGAAGTGTGTCTCAGAGTAGTGGAGAGACTTGCCAGTAATTTCTGAGCAGACTCCTAGCACTCAGGGGAAGCACATGGATCTCCTTTGTTAATTTGTTGTGTTTCATTCTCTTTCTCCTCTGTAGCTACTCCTAATTTACCTCTCATAAAACTCCTAGTTTATGGTTTTGTTGGTGGTGTTCCTAAGACGCTGTCCCAGTTGTCCTGGTAAGTTTGACATCCCTACAATCTCTAGCATGCTCTCTCAGCTTTATCTGTGCTCTGATTCCATGATTACCACCCTTTCCTTAGATAGTTTTCTGTCTTGCTATTACATGAAATGCAGTGGAAATAAATAATAACAGTCTGTCACTCACAGTGCTAATTGTGTATCAAGTTCTTCAGAGGTCATGAGGAGTTGCTTCATGATAGTCTCATTTTCTTCTTCATTTGGCAGCAAATCCAATTACACATAAATGACAAACCCCTGAACCTTGAAACAATCTTTACAGCCCCTTTTATATTGTCTCTTGATACTGCTGTCTCCTGGGTGGCTAACCGTATCTGGAGCCACCTATTTGCTCCTGGCTTACTTTTTTGCTGTAAAATGCTGTATTCCCTCTGTAAGAGATCTCAAGATACAACTGTAAGTCTGAGAACCAGAGAGTCTGTAGAACAATTTATTTCTGGGTTTACATTCTTCTGCCCCTGAAGGATGGATATGATTAAAAAAGACAAAACCAAACCAAAACACATTTTCAGAGTACCCATATATGCTATGAAGAAAAATCTAGAGCCAAGAGGAAAAAGAAAGATCATTCAGTGCTTAGGTATGGTTTCCTATTGTTTCTCAGGCTCAGAAGCAATGATCGTGAAGGGAGGACCAAAGGGAACTTAAGTCTGAATACTACAGTTATAATTTAAGCTAATGGAGCTTTCATACAGATTTCTGACACTGCGATTGAAGCAAAAATCTGCTACATGGTCAAAAGAGTAACTGGATAATAGAAAACACCATTAAAAGAAATTATCAGCTGAGATGTGATCATTAAATACTTTGGAGCTGGGTATACACAGCATACAAATATTACCCTGACATGGACGTCAGGACAGAGTAGATTTCACTGAGAATAGGGCTGAAACCTAACTCTGGAGGAGGAAATGGTGCTGAAGCAAATGGGCACAAGGCAGGCAGGGTAGAGATAGATGCAACATGTTGTGAGACAACATCATATAATATTGCTCGTGCTATGATTGTGCCTGAAAATCTCAATCAGATTGTGTGATCCAGAGCATAAAATGCCACACCAGCTGTTCAAAGGCATTCTCCCCAAGAGCCTATAAACCTCTATAAAACAGTAGAACTCTTTGTTCCAGGTGGAGTTTCCACTGACTTTTAGGCTGAAGCTCCAAGTAGAGCTAGAGCAAAAGATATCAGTCAGGATAATAAACATTATTCTGACACTCCCTGACCTGGCTAGCTAACATATTTGTCCCTCCAGAGCACAAACCAGAAAGATGTCATCAAAGATAGATGCCAAGAAAGCCATCCAAATGTATTTCTCTGTTGTTCATTTTCTACGTGAAGGAAACCATAGATCAGTACAAGCTGTGCCACCTCTGTTGTGGTGTTCAATCTTCAGACCATCTGGAAAGGGATCAAAGTAATTGTGAGACTCTGCATACCCAGAATGGGAGTAGCAGCAATAAAGAGCTTATATGAAACTCAATAGAAAAGCACCCTTCATTTCCTGACCCAGACACCTGAAATAGGTGAAGGTTATATTATTATCAATGAGGGCAGCACAATGTAAATAATACAGTAATGCTTAGTAACATAGTTAAACAACCTCAGTGTTTATATATATATATTCATATATATATATATTTATGTTTATTACACATGTATTTCACGATTGCTTATTTAAGAGATGCTGCCATACCTTACATCTTGAGATAGAAATACCCATAACGTTTTACAACATCAAATGCTACCTTAGAAGACATTAGTGAAGAACAGTGGGCTAAATATCATAAAACTCCCAGAACCAGTATGGCTGAGGCCCTTAACAGCCAGAATCATTCAGATATTTCTGTGATGATAGAACTAGTGTCATTTTGCATGCTGAAGTGCCACCAGTTCTATAAGGACTAGGCCAACCCCAGGTTTACAGTGCACTCTTTGCAGGAGTGCACTGTGTCTCATTCATACAGTAACCCAATTCACTAACAAGCTCATGACAGTATTCACTGTAGCTGTAAAGCAGACTTCCAGCACATGAGCAGCAGTGGGAACACGAGCTGGGGATGTCATTCCTAGACCTGCTCATTTTCCTTTGTTAGTCTGCACCTGATGCTGATTAATGGCACTGCCCTGCTGCTATAAATAAACAGGCATTCACTTGACCTTGACAGTTGTTTTTAGCTAAATAATACCCCTTTGAAACTGGCAGGGGCACAGTAGCAGCACATGCCTGCCATCTCCTGCAGCCAGGCACTCAGCTGGAATGAATGACCTTCAGCCTTGCTCTGAAGGTCCAGCTTCACAACCGGCTTATGTCAAGCTAAGAAGGGTTAAAACCAAAACGGTACATGTCCCTATCTGCTTTTCTTGTGTCACTATTGACTGAAAATTAATATTTTTCTTTTTCCCCTGTGATTCAGAGCCCTTTTAGAGTGAAGGGACAGAAAAATGCATTTCTAGGATGCAATGTATTTTTTTCTCCATAATAGACATTTGTGTTAGAACAGATGAATCAAAGTAACACCTTTTTTTTTCCATCCCTAAGGTGACTAGACAGCTATAAGACAATGCTCTGTTTATCTAAGGGCAGATGAGAAAAATCCTGACCATTAAAGTATGCATTCATCACTCCTGCATTTCCCCAGTCAGAATTTTCCTAAGCCAGCTGACTAGAACACGTTACAATCCTAAGTGAGAGGTATGCATGCACCCCTCCAGGCACTTCATCCTCTTAGCCTATATTTTAGGATTAGTAAAGTTGCCCTCAGGATCAAATGCCATGTGCTGATATTCTGCCATTAATGACTGTAAGGAGCTGTGTTTTCGCCAATTATATTCCATAGGTCAACAGCTGGCTATTGAGCAAGCTCAGGATGGCCTCTGTCCCATCAGACTTCAGAATCATGGCGTCAGCCTCTCCATTCCCATGCACTGCTGGAAGCGGGGAAGAAGTACAGAATTTGGGAGCAAAGTTAAGCCCATGAAGAAGGAGGGGTGAGGGGAAGGTGTTTTTAAGGTACGGGTTTATTTCTCATTGTCCTACTCTGATCTGATTAGTAACAAATTAGGCTAATTTACCCAAGTCAAGACTGTTTTGCCTGTGACTGCAATTGATGAGTGATCTTTCCCTGTCCTTATCTCCACTCACAAGCCTTTTATGGTATTTTTTCTCCACTGTCCAGTTGAGGAGGGGAGTGATAGAGCAGCTTTGGTGGGCACCTGGCTTCCAGCCAGGGTCAACCCATCACTGTGGCTTAAAAGAAACCCTACACCCACACTGTAATTTCCCACCCCTGTTCTCATGCTGCTGTCACTGTTGTGGGGCTGGAAAACAAACTGATGGAAATTATCTCCCTGAAAACAGGGATTTGCTTTTGAGCCAGTGCAATCACAGCAATACTGATAAGACAGCAGCAAACAGAGATGAGCAAACAGCAATGCAGAATTGGAAGCTGCCAACACAGGGCAAAAACATCACAATCTGGCTTAATTTCTAAGCCAACATCTCTTACTATGCCCTAAATTGCTTCTGGAGCAATTCTGACTATGGTGGGGGGCTGAAAATAGCTTCCCCAAGCAAGAACTAGGATTTGGAGAAGGCCCCATTTATTCACTCCCTGTAATGGGAGGGGTTCAAGTCCTCTCTTCTGCAGGGTTCTCGCTTAGCTGCAAGTCAGAAGGTCAAAGCTGGGAGTCTGTGTTCCATGCTGACAAAGCTGGGAGCCTGTGGTGGGTGAGAAGTGCCTGGAGGAGGTGGCATGAGCAGTGAGAGCATGAGCTATCTCTTAAACTTGATTTAGGGCTGACTAGCAGAACTGAGGATCAGTTTCTATGACTTGGTTTCTCTGGTTAGAAGAGAGGGCTGCTCCAAAATACCATTATCCAAAATAATGGTACTTGGAGGCAGACAGTCAGAAAGCAACATCTTCTGATCCCTACTGGTTTGACCCAGCTTTGGAGCAATGAGTTTGCCCCCAACCATGAAGCATTTCACTGGCTCTTCTTTCAGTATATAGTGTTGGCGTGTGCTAAAGGAAACAGCAGTTCCTCACAGTTACTAAAAAGAATCATAGAAATTATAAGTGGGCACCTGTTAAAGCAAATAAAACATATTTGTCACAGTTATCCTAAATCTCATGGCTCACTTTGTCTATAGCATTGGCAGTGCCAGCTCAACAGTTGGACTTGCTGTTTTTAAAGGTCTTTTCCAATCTAAATGATTCCATGATTACAAACCAAAGTGGAAGCTTCATTGGTTGAGTAATTGGATTACGGTTTATTGTTTGAAGGACAAGATACAAAATGTGTCCATGGATGTCTTACCTGATCTTTGTGTATCATCCTCTAGGACCACTGCTGGAAAATGCAACCCCATTTTCTTCATGTGGGACTTGTGTCTGTCCTCATTCTCAGCAATGGTATTTTTTAGCCCACAAAACCCTCTGGCCACAAGAGCAGATTAGCAAACTCAAGGGGCACTCTGGACTCACAGAATAGCCCTTTTTCTCAGCATGCCACCATCTGTGATTTTAAAGGCAATGCATTTTATTTTCAGATTCTGAAAACTCCTTCCTTTGAAATACAGAAAGTCTTTCAGTAAGATCAACCTGGCATAGATACTTGCATACCTTCATGACCAAGACCACCAGGCTGACAGAGAGTGCTAAACAACCGTGCCTTCTTTGGGGATCAGCTCCTGTATTGGCTGCCATCTGCCACCTGTCAGGACATATGCTGCTCAGGTGAAAGAAGCCGTGACTGAGAACACCCCAGGAGTCTCCCCAGCATTCAGATACACACTAGCACACTGCATCTGCCCACAGTTCTCTCTCCACACTCTATAAAGCCAACACCATCAAGGACAGGATGTTTCCCCACATCACCTTGTTGCTTTCTGCCAACTTCCATCAACAAAGCTCAGCTGTGTTCACAGTATTTCCACAAAGCTTGCTCTGTGAACGGCAGCACAGTATGGGTCCAGAGTGCAATGTGGCAAAGGTGAGTTAAGATATCAGTGGATTCTTTCCAAACAGGAGGGAGGTCAATCCTTGACCCTTAGCTTCAGCAGTCAGATTCAAAGGCAGTGGCTGGAAGCCAGTAGCTGTACTAGAGAGCATGGGCAGAAGTTTGTTTCTGTTAAACAGGCAAAAATGCATTTGATCTGTCTTCAGAATTACAGTAAGATCTAACAAGGTAAATTGTAGGATCATGTAAGTGAATGGCTAGTTGGAAGGGATTAAGAGAGATAAATATGTTCTTTGGCAAAATTCAGCAAGCAACGTCCAGATGGGGGGAGTTCAGATAGTATAATATCTTCTCCAACTACAGGGTGCATGCAAGGAAACCTGGTATTGACTGCTAAAGAGGCAGTAAGTCATGTAGCTGCAGAACTACTTCAGAAGCCATTAAAGAGATTATACGTGTTTCTATGTGAAACACTATTGAAAAACTCACGATAACATGATACAATATACTATACAGTACTCCTATAAAAACCTTTGTACCAAAATATACTGTGGTGGCACATGCCACTCTTCAGGCAGACATGCTACGGTATGTGATTACAGAGGGTGATTGCACTAATGTGAAAACTCCCTCAGCATAAACATGGCCTTGCACTTATGTGTGGAGAGGTGCTAGGCTGACAAAGCCATAGTCACTTCTTCAGGCATAAAATCCATACATAAAAATCTTAGGACTACTACATTTTTCTGAGAAATGCAGTAGTTCTACCAGTTCAGAGAAAATAAACTGTCCTTGCTGCACAGAAATTCATTTACTGATAAAGATCATTGTATGTCACACTAAGTTTCAATTCTGTGTAATTTTGCTTGCATTTGAAAGACACTGGCTGAATGGTTCTTGTGGAAGACAGACTTCTATTTATTCATGAATGGTGTACAAACTAGATCATAACAGAGTATAATTGTTTCAAAATATTTCTTAGATAATTTAAAGATGAAATTAGAACTTTTTAATGAGCCAGAGCTCTCAATGCAGTTTTGTTGTTACAAACTGAGTGCTATTACTTACCTCACTGCAATATTTTAGAATCATTTTTCCCTTGACATTAGAGAAGTTTATTAATCAAGATCATCACATTTCATTCCTTTTGCAAGATAGTCCCAAACACTGGAACACAGACTCCACTCCACCGTGATGCTAATTTACAGGAAGAAGCCCCATTTGTTCACTTGCCATGGCTCCCAGTTACACTTTCTTGTTCAGCTTCTGCATGTCTGTGCAAGCAGCCAGAGACTGCAGGCACCTACATACACAAGTACCCCAAAATAGAAGGTAAATCAAGATTACTTACAAAAATGCAGGCTATTATGATGAGTTAATAAGAAAGTTTCATTTAAAGATGTTCATCCTCTTACCTTTCCCACCAACACTAGGAGCTTCAACTGCAGGTGATCACTGCACAAACTTGTGCACACACGCATGGGATGCTTTTGTTTGTTTTTTTATTAACTACATTATAAAGCATTTAACTACTGAATGTGTTATCTGTATAACACTGTATAATCTTTAAGCAAAGATTAAACAGAAATTAGGCCCATTGCCAAAAATAAGAAACCATTGCTTCAAATAAAACTGGGGTAAAAGAAGCTTTTAACTGCCACTCCAAGGTAATTTTTGTTTATTGTGTGATGAAAAATCCACATGAATAACCACAGAATTTAAATATAGGAGGACCAGAAATTTAATTCAGCATCTGTTAACATTGTGTGCATTAGCACTTCTTCATTTCTAGGGGATGAGTTCAGTTCTCTGCATTTTGCAAAGCTGGACAACTAATTCTTCTTTCTTTATTACAGCCATGTGAAATGACACTTGGAGCATATCCATCCTGCAGTCTGATTACCTGATCTACCAGCTCTAACAAGGTGACAGAAAATCACCCTTTACCTTATGTGCTCCTGCCACCACACTTACATCCCACATTCTTGTGGTAATGGGTTCCTTCCCTTCCTAGGTTACATCTCTCATGACATCTACTATCATAGGACTACAGACATCACTAGATCCTGGCCGTCAGAACATCAACATTTTGCTGTTGGAAGGAGTTCCATCAGTAGAGTTCTCAGTTTCCAATCAGGTTTACTTTGGGGAAAAAAAGAAACAGGAGGGAAACCATTTGTACTTTCATGTGTTTTCGGTAGATGATGGGACAGATACAAGTAGTGAAGTATCTTGACTTATCTGATTACACACTTTGTATATAAGCAAAAAGTTAAATCTGATTAAAATGTACACACCAAAGCTATGTTGTAATTGTATGAAGGTTACCAGGCAAATTTATTTAGACCGCGTCCCTTAACATGAGGGTTTGTTGTTCCAGAAAACTGTGCTTCATCAAAAACACCAACGCTGCCAAACTAGGGCTGAACTTTGAAACTGTGACCTGTCACCAGGAGACTTCTCCTGTGACCTTAGGGAGATCTTTTCACCTCTCTGTGCCTCAATCCTCTGTTGTCTGAAACAATAAATAAGTAAATAACTAAAAGCAGGAAGAGGGAATCATCTTTCTTCAGCCATTCTGCAATTGCCTGGTCTATTTAGATCAGAAGAGCTTCAGGGAGGGGATTACGTACCCTGTCTTTTAACATGGTGAGCAAATCGAAGCCTGATCTGAACAAGGGCCTAGGAGAGCTGCTGTGGCATGTGGTAAATGGTCCGGTCTGCCTTTAAATAGCTTTAAGGTCTTGCAAATAGGAAAGTGGCATTTCCTTCTCTTTTTAATTACAAATGCTATCATGGTAACTGATTGTTGAACGTGCATAAGGAGAGAGAAGGACCCTGTCCAAAGAAGACATTGTGCTGAGGTGAGTGCTCCTCACAACAGGCACTGGCAGGACAAGCATGGCTCCTTGTTTCAGAAATGAAAACACCTTGCTCTGATCCTTCCCTGCCCTCTTCTGTACCTTTCCTTCTCCCTTCCCCCTTCATTTTCCCGAGGTTCAACTGTGCACGTTTCCTTTGTGATTATACAGGATAGATTTTCTTACCCTTGCATTTTACTGTGTGATTATTATTTACCTCCAGCTCCCATTTCAGCTGCAGTTACCAACGTCTTGAATCTATTTTCTTACAGCAAGCTTCTACCTGAAGTGTCATGTGGATGGCTTAAGTCATTTCTTTCCCTCCAGGGGACCTTTTCAATGTCAGACAATGTAAAGAAGCGAAGTAGGCCATGGTTAGGTAGTTACTTAAAAGCAGGCCTCACTCTTTCCTCACCACCCATGCTCGCCACTTCTCCCCGTGCTGGCACCAGTGTTTGTTTGACTGCTTGGCGAGCCAGAGGGAATTAATCCAGCTACTAACGTGGCAAAATACCTGGCAAAAACAAATCAATGCAACCTTAAACTGGCCACAACAACAAAAGAGATAGCCATAGACTTAGATAAGCAGGGCTCGGCGCTCTGCCTAGTTACATTTAACCCAGTGATTTATCTGGGATGACTGCAATCTACTGTTCTGTCTTCCCTCTTGTGAGAGGTGATGTGTGATGAGGAACCTAAAGTTTTATTTTCCATATAACTATATAAAATCCAATGTTTTGCCTCTACTTTCTTCCTGTAGAGTTAGAAACATTACAGCACAAAGGAGAAAATATGCTTTGATACGCTCCTATTTCACATGTGTTGGTCCTACAGGAATTTCATCATTCCTGGAGATACTCAAGAGCCATCTTGACACAACCCTGAGCAATGTGCTGCCGGTGATCTTGCCTGAGCAGGGAGGTTGGACTAGATGACCTCCAGTGGTCCTTCCTGCTTCCGCCATTCTGTGCTTATTCTGTGCCCAGCAACAGTGGCAAAACACATCCAAAACTTCAGTTTTATCTGTTCCGTAGGTCATAGGAAAAGTGTGTCCTATAATTTGATCTTTGCTGTTACTTTCAGTGACGGATGTGCTTATTACTTTAACAAGGCACAAAATCCCATTCATGCTCCAGGGGCTCATTCCACGGCTCCTACATACTCCAGTGTTAAAGCGATGCTGTCCCGGGACATGGAGGGACAGCCGGCGCGACATGGCGAGGCCCGAAGCAGAGGGAGGGGTAGAAGGAGCGGTTGTGGCCGTGCATCAGGTTACACACCTCGCTCCTGCCAACGCCATTTGCGTGACCGCGGATTTGTTCCACCACAAAAAGAAGTTCAGCCGAAGTCAGCTGCAGGGCAAAAAAGCAGCTGCAAATCAGATAGCACCAATTCGCGCATCTTTGTACGGGAACAAAATCGCGTAAAATGCCTTATTTTTGCTCAACTGCTGGTTTGCAGGGATTTCTCTGCACGTTCCTTCTGGCCAAGGCTGCGGCCAGGACAGGGCTAACGCTTGCACCTCGTCAGCTAAGGGGGAAGGTAAACTCGGTGAGAGCACGGGTCTCTTGTGGCTCCCACCGAGGAGCACCTACCCCCTCACCCCTGACTGCACCAGCTCCTGCCACTGTCACAAGTGCTTCCCTGCCCCCTCAGGCGGCCCTGCAGCACCACACGATGAAGTTAAAGACGGCAGCGCTGGCCCAGCAGGTCTCGAAACACTCACACAGTCCCGCAGCGGGGATAGGAACGGGAATGGGAATGGGAATGGGAATGGGAATGGGAACGGGGCGGGGCGGCGGCACCCTTGAGCCTTCGTCCTTGGCAGGGATTGAGCGGTGCGGAGGGCGGTGCGGCCGGGTCGGCCCTGCCCGCGGGGCCGCCCCCTCTGCTGCAGAGCCCTCATTGCCAGAGCGGCCAGGAGGAGGGTTGGTGCTGCTCTCGTCTCTCTCCGTTCCGAGCATTCCGGGTGGGTATGGAAAGAGCAGGGCTAGCGGGATCCCCTTCCCGGGATGGGGATGCTGGAGGATCGCCCGAGCCATCTCCGGGTGGCTCTGTCCCGCAGTGACCGGGTGACTTCCCCCGGGGCCGAGCATCCGTGCGCGGCTCCCGCATGGCTGCGGGCGCTGTGCCCGGCCCCTGCCTCTGTGGGGGTCCGGTGGCCGGTGTGGGGCTGTGGCTTCTGCGGGTTTGGGTGGGATGGGGACAACCGGCTGTGCGTAGGTACCCGCGGGGTGACCGCATGTACGAGCCCCTTACCGGCATACGGTCGGGTAGGGCTAGTGCTGCACCCCCGGCCTGGCCCGGACCGGACAGAGGGAGAGATGCATGGGAAGGGGGTGATGTATGTGAAGGTCGGAGGCACCGCGCAGGCCTCCGTGTGTTCCCCGCGGGGAGGCTCGGGGCCCAATGCGAGCGAGCGGGGGAAGTCCCCGCAGGCTTCATGCTCCCAGACTGGTTCGTGGTTTTAGTACCAGTGCCGCAGCCCTGATGGGGGTTCTGAAGGGGGGTGAATGCCACAGAGGCGTTAAAGCAGAAGGAGTTTTTGTCCTCTACAGGGAGGCTCTGGGGATCAGCCAGCAGGAAGATATTCTATTACGTGCTGCCAAAACAGCCCCTGCCCCACTTCAGCTTCTCTGTGGGCAGCGGCAAATGCAGGGAGGGATGGGAGCCAGAGCCTTGTGTCCTGGGTGGGCTGGTACCGTGGGGTGAAGGAGCCCCGCACAAGGACAGCGTGTCCCTGTGCTGCCGTGCTTAAACCGTTGTCCGCAGCGACTGCGAGCACTTCCATCGGCAAGTTTCCGGCGGTGGCGGATGACCTCTTCAATGCAGAGCACGTGTTCTGGTTTCCTGTGCCTTGCTTTGAACCGAATCTCTCTGTCCTTGCCAGAAAACCATGGCTACTCTCAAGGAGAAGCTGATCGCCCCCATCGCTGAGGGATCCGTAGTGCCGAACAACAAGATAACTGTTGTGGGGGTTGGACAGGTTGGGATGGCCTGTGCTATCAGCATCCTGGGAAAGGTACGGCTCAAGGACAACGTGCTCTTCAAGTTCCCCCTGCTGTACTGTTATGCACTGCATGTTTGTCTTAGCAGATGGTGGGAAATTTGGTAGGCTAGTGCAGGAATGAATCATTTGCAATTCGTGTAAGCAAGCAGTGACCTACGCTGTTCATGCAAGGCTGACCTCACCATTCAGTTTCTCCTTGTTCTCTCACCTTTCCCTCTGTGCTTAGCAATAAGTTAGGCAGAGTTATTTTGCAGGCTGCTGGGAAGATACAGTAAGCAATGGCTCTGAAGCCCCTGCCAAACTTTTGTTTCTGTTTTAAGCTTTCTTGTGCTTCCACAAAAAAAGCTGGTGTTTGTTTGGTGGGAGAGCTCTGCTGGGCAAAGAATGCAGACAGTACGGAAGTTAATGTGACATATGGGATAGGAGTCAGAACTACGTGTGTTTTGATTCGTGTTCTTTTAATATGCGTGTGCAGTAATAACTGAAAATACTGCTATTCCATTTGGTAGGCTTCTTTATTTCTCTTAAGCCCTTACTGCTCATTTATATGATTTAATTGTTGCCAGGGAGGTTTAGGTAGTTTTCCAAAACCTAAAAATAGAGGGATGAGTTTAGAGGCTATTCTGACTTTTCCTGTTACTTTCCTGGTTTTTGGGGGTGTTTTTTGGCAGCTCTTACATTGCAGTCTTTGAGCAAGCAAAGGCTTATGCAATAAGGATCTCATGTACTTTGCACTTTGTTTTTAAATAATATTGTGAACGAGTTAAATGTGATTTTTACTCTGCTTTTGAAAAGATAAATGGGAGCTGCAGATCCTTTCTTAAGAGAAAGGATAAATGGATACGCTCTACTAACTTTCAGGGACAGGTCTTAGACTGGGTAGCACACAATGAGATCAAAAGTCTTGCATATACCTCTAAACCAGCTGTGTTTTATTCAGAGATCCTTCTTCTACCTGTTAGCCTGAGGATGTAGGTTTTACAGTACTGGCTTTTGAATAATTGAATTCTTTAAGGGTTTTCATTTGCTGATATCCACAAGCCTTGTGAGCAAGGAGAAACTGTCAGTAAGAAGTCACAGTGAAACTAGGTACTGATGTGAAAGTAAAAACTAGTTCTTAAAACTCTGTAACTAAAGGAGAAATTTAATGGAAAACCTGTGGCAATTCGTGGTGGGTTTTTTGTTTGAAGCAAATACTCAGCTCCTGTGGTCTGAACTCGTTTGTTTTTGAAGGAGTACTGTAAGTGTAGGGTGGGCAGTGAGTGAGAGAGATGAAGTTACTGCAAACTCCATTACAATCCATCATGTATCTGTATTTAATGTGCTGCTCTAAGCAGGACCAAATTGTGCTTTCAGAAATACAGGCACAGTTAATGAGTTTTATGTACCAAACTCAGAGTAAGAATGCTTTGATTTATTTTTTAATTCTTCAAGCTTGGATTATGGTGTGATGGAGTTTATTTCAACCAGGCTTGTGCTTTCTCTTATGCTTGTATAAGCTGCAGTCTAAAACAATTTTATAACAATGCCATCTGATTCTTGTCACTGAATTAGAATCATAGAATCATTTAGATTGGAGAAGACTTCAAGATTTAATCCAAATGTTAACCTAGCACCATCAAGTCCCCTGCTAAGCTATATCTCTAAGCATCACATCTGCATATCTTTAAATACCCCCAGTGATGGGGACTCAACCAGTTCCCTGGGCAGTGTGTTCCAATACCAGACTACTCTTTCAGTGAAAAACTTCTTTCCTAATATCCAGTCTAAACCTCCCTTGGTGCAATTTAAGGCCATTTCCTCTTGTCCTATTGCTTGTTACCTGGGAGAAGAGACCAACACACACCTGGCTACAACCTCCTTTCAGATAGTTGTAGAGTGATAACAGCACAAATTCCCTCAGCTGCTCCTTATAAGACTTGTGTTCCAAACCTCTCAGCTTTGCCCTTCTGTGGGCACACTCCAGCACCTCAATGTCTTACAGGGAGGGGCCCAGAACTGAACACAGGATTCAAGGTGCAGCCTCACTAGTGCCAAGTACGGGGGGATGATTGCTACCCTGTCCCTGCTGGCCACACTATTTCTGGTATCAGCCAGGATGCTGTTGGCTTTCTCGGCTGCCTGGGCCCATTGCTGACTCATATTCAGGTGGATGTTGACCAATACAAAGTGGCTTTGACTACCTCAAGATGGTTGGCTCCCCAGGACGTTTTTTTTGTTAAACTGTGGCATAAAATGTTGTAGTTAAATTTTCTATAGTTTAATATGTAGATGCAGTTGAGTTTTAGATAGCTTTGAATTTTATAAAATTGATGTGATAATGCTAATTTCAGTTTACTGGTATAGTATTGAATCTAAATTTGAATGCTGTTGCTGTTATTTTTAGGTTCCTCTCAGAGCTAAGTCACTGATGTTGCCATGGTTTTTGCAAAATGGAAGCATCTCCACAGTTGCAAGTCAGCTGTTTTCAATAAGAGTATTTTAAGTTGCACTTGGTGACTGTGTAGACTTTATTCGTGTGTGTACTTACAATGAGCTGAATTCTAGGCAATGCTGATTCAAATTCATTAATTTAGTCACTGGAACTATTCCAGATGTTTCTGTTTCAGTGGCAACTGGCTTCTTGAACCTGCTGAGTCTGGGGAATATTGGCACAAGGTCTAGACTAAAACCCCATATTGTCAGACAGTGTATATTGTGTGTATAAATCTAGCCATAATTGCACATGTGCACGCATTATTTTTTCAAATTCTGGTTACAGTAACTTAGTTTAACACCAGTGATTTCAGTTGATACTTTTTCATCATGATTAAATAACTTAGACTGTAATTTTACCCTGCAGACTATTTTGAGGTCAGCAAGTGCAGATAAAGATTCTTATGGTTTTCCTCCTGAAGTTGATCAAATCAGCTGTGAAAGGAAGCAATGCAGAAAAGCAATAAGCTCTAACATTATTTTTCAAGTATAAAATGAAAAAACCTCTAAATATGCCTGGTGTTCAATATATTTTTCCACAGGAAAACCAGTGCATATTGTTGTGTGTTTAAAGTAATTTACTTGATGCTAATAATTAGTATTTCCATGTGAAGTAATGAGTGTTACTTTTTATATAAAGGTAAACAAAGTTTCTTACAGTATATTTTTCAGGGGCATAAAAACGGCTTAACTGCTTTCAAATGGGGTATAGATATGTCAGAAAATAGAAGTAATAATTTGAATCTTGGTATAATTTACCGAATTATAAGCCTTTAAGTATAGTAGAATTTACAAGGGTAGTAAATGCTTCTATCAAAAGGCAGTAAATATTTGCATTAGAGCAGAGCCCTGTTATTCCTGTGTTCTGAAACTATATAAAGTTATTTCCCAGTTTAACCTGTCTGGACAGCAAACACGCATAACTAAATCTGTTCTGCAAAGTAAATGATGTAGTAGGTGTAGTAGAGAAGAATTAGGTAAAGGATGTTTTCTCTTGATACTACTTTCAGTGTTGAGAAAAATAAGTCTGTGACCATTCTGTATTTTTGTGAAATGAACTGCTTGCAGGAATGTTACAAGAGAATACTTACTTGAGAATTGACTGTTTGCTGGATAGATTTAAAAGGTTTGTTACAACTCTGAAAGATACAACTTCTCTTTCATAAGGTATTAACTAAATCATGAAGTGCCTTGCTGTCAAAAGGTTAACCGTGCACTCAAACTCACCACAAGTAATGTCTTTATTGGAAAACTCCCTAAGTGTTGTGAACCTGTACTGTAGTAGTCTCTTTGTTACTGTGAGAACTGTACACCAGAACACCAAGATAGTGTTGTCCTACTGGTTTACCTTTTGAGAAGAGAGACTTTCAGATCAGTAGCATGTTACTTTAAAATGTAATATGGCTCAACTCAGAAGTAATTTAAAAATGCAAATTAAATTATTGACTGCTTGAAATCTTGTTCTTTTGAGGACCTTTGTGATGAGCTTGCTCTGGTTGATGTTTTGGAAGACAAACTTAAAGGAGAAATGATGGATCTACAGCATGGGAGCTTGTTCCTTCACACTCACAAGATTGTGGCAGACAAAGGTGAACCTTAGTTTCTTTTTATTTAATACTGATACTCTGAGTTTTCTTAATAATGGAGCATTAGTTGTGTAATCCTAAAGAAGTCTAAAGATTTAGCACTGAGAAGTTAGCGTATGAAGTGGGGTGGGAATTCAGATGAACACGGTAACAATTGGATTGGCTGTTCATCTGGGTTTTCTCTACATATCTAATAGCCTCTTTACAGTTTTGGGCTTGCTAAGTACAGTTGATTTCAATTTAACTCTAGTACCTCTTTGAAGAAGAAACAGTATTGTTGTTTGGATAGTGGAAATGAGATTCAGAGGGTTGAATGTGCTTTCAAGACCCACATACTCATATATTGGGACAGTGTTGATAGCTGGTGCTGGTTTGGGGGTTTGAATGTATGCACAGTAGAGCATAATATGTGTATGAACACAACACTATTGAAAATGGTGATAAGTCTATTTAACACATTCTGTATCTTCTCTCCTGTGCTCTGCTGTAGACTATGCTGTCACAGCCAACTCCAAGATTGTGGTAGTAACTGCAGGAGTTCGTCAGCAAGAGGGGGAGAGTCGTCTCAACCTGGTTCAGAGAAATGTGAATGTCTTCAAATTCATCATTCCTCAGATTGTCAAATACAGCCCCAACTGTACTATTCTGGTGGTTTCTAACCCTGGTAAGGCAGTCCTTTCCTAAAACACTTACAGATTTTATTTGTTGGAGAATTAGTGTTTTATTTTTTAAGTCTTCTCAAATGAAAATTGACTGTCAGAAGTTAATAGCTTTGTGTGCACATCTGCCATGTGGTTGCTAACACCAGAGTACAAACAAATATTCTGTGCTTTTGATGCCCTCTTTATTCAGAACTTCTCATGGTGTCCATGTTTTCAAAGCATGCTTCATGGTAAATACTTCAGTTCTTTACATACTTTTGAGCCATAGGTAGTTTAAAATCTTTATCTCTAAAGAGCACATCCATTCTGCTTTTAAACTCTTTGTAAATTATGATTTTATTTTGTGCCTAGATATGATATGGCCATTTTTCATGATGAAGAACTGACCATATAGTCTTAGCTATATTTACAGGAAAAATAATTTGCGTGCTGAAGCTTGTGGTGGGGAAAAGCATAACTACTGCATAATTCAGTTAGATTAGAAAAGATGTAGTTACTACATGTTTGTGTACTTGCTTGGAAGCATGTTGTTCCACTGGGACAGCTTGGATATTTGAATGTCTAAATCCAACTCTAACCATTTTGATATGCTTTGTAGGGTTGTCTTAATCTAATGTATGAGTGATGCTGTTACTACAGAACCCTGCCAATGAAGTGATACTGCTTTTAAAGATAGCTTGGCAGAGTCAAAACAGTGCAGCTGCAAAAAGCTACTTGCAGAGTCAAAAAGCTAGCAGCTCAGCTGGTGGCTGAGTAATTAGCTGGTGTACAATTACTACTACTGAATACTAGTGTACTGTGAAAGTACAATAACTTGTGGCAATTCTAAGCACTTCTCTGAAAATTGAACTGAACCAAAGATCAAATTTTTCTTAGCAAGGCTGAATTCAAACTATAGACTTCAGTATGGCAGCTGCAGGAGGAGTATTACATGTTGTAGTTTTTCAAAACTACTTTTATGTTTTGTGTACTCAAGATGTGTGTAGTTTTGTCCACTTGTCTTATGTAGTGGAGGTTACTGTGAGTCCTTCAGAAGGGACTTAAGGGGTGTGTGCTGCATCTGTGTTGGTGTGTGACCTTGATATCCTTCCATTTTTAACTTCCTGGATCTGTCTGGGCTCTACCTCAAATAGCACTGTCTGCAGCCTGTCCTATGGAAAGCCCAACCGCAGGCCAATAATGAAATTAGAAAGCAGTCCTCAAAGTCTGTATGTGTGTCTCAGCACCTGACTTGAAAGCCAGACTGAAGCAGCTGCTTCATAGCTGTTAGCTCTATAGTCTGCACAGGTCACTCTCCCTGGCAGAAAATCCCCCATATGAAGCTGTAAGGAAGCTGTGCCTGGTGAGCATGCTGCTTGCAACAGCAAGGTGTAAACTACTGAGATAAGGTGCTTTTGATGCCTGAGCAGAACAAATCGGCAGTGCTGGGGAATGATTTGACTTGATGATTTTAAAGGTCCTTTCCAACTTGGTTGATTCTATAACTCTGTGTATTTCACATCTATGTACAGAAATACATATTTTTTCTGAGCACTGGCTGGCTTTTGAGAGTTTGGGCCATAATTATTGCAGTGTGTTTATTATTCTTGCTCTGACATGTGATGTAGAGTTCTCTCTGTCCTCATACCACTTTCTCTGTTTGCCCAAACCAAGGTTTGTTGTTGGTTTTGCTTTTGGGTTTTTTGGTGGATTTTTTGTCTGTTTGTTTTTTTTTTTGTTGTTGTTGTTGTTTGTTTGGGTTTTTGTTTGTGTGGGTTTGGTTCTTGTTTGGTTTTGGTTTTTGTTTTGTTTTAGTAAAACTATTTTTAGGACCACATACAGATAAGTGTGTTGCTTATCTGGCTTTTCATGTTACAGAGGTAGTCAGTGCAGAAACTGTTTAATGTACAGATCTGTTCAAGAAATTACATTAAAGTAGTTACATACTCTTTCTAGTTGCTAAATCTCAACCATTTTTCATTGTACCTTACCTCTTATTGTGATGATGAAGTGGAAGGTAACATGTCAGAAAACTGCTTCAATGTTTTAACCATATGAGTTCAGCCCCAGTCCTGGAAGCCCTAGGGGTATTGCTGTAACAAAAAAAGTTCCTTAAACTTTAGCTGGTAGGAAACTAATCTCTAAAGATCTTCCTCAGTTTTCTCTGAACAGTAGTTTGATGATCCTAAATTTCGAATAGTGCATTCATTTTAACCCGCGAATAGTTAGACCCTACAGCGTTTTGAGTAATGAGTGCAACTGTTCTGAGTCTTCCTGTTTGCATTGTGACTTGCAGTAAAGTAATTGTTGGAGCATTCTCAGTATATGCAGATGGTTTCATTTGCTGTGCATGTTTTTTTCAGTGGATATATTGACCTATGTCACCTGGAAGCTGAGTGGCCTGCCAAAAAACCGTGTGATTGGAAGTGGCTGCAATCTAGACACAGCCAGATTTCGCTATCTGATGTCCGAGAGACTTGGTATACACCCAACCAGCTGCCATGGTTGGATCTTGGGAGAACATGGTGATTCTAGTGGTAAGGAGCATTCCTGACACACCTCCTTGGGAATAAGCAATACGATGTTAGAGGCCTAAGGGGTGTTAAAATATTCTGAAAGAACAGATGCAGCTGCGCCAAAGTAACTACCACTTTACTGTATTCTCATGAAGATTAGAGTTAAGACTAGTTCAGGAAGTTTAGCTACATGCTTTAATAGAAATGATTGTGAGTGTATGATTAAACCCTAAACTGAAAAGGCCAATTTTGTTAAAGTTTATTCTGGTTTTGGGGTATCATAACATAGCCTGTAGAGCACAGTTCTCTTCTGAAAGCAATAATAGCTCTTATTAGGTCAATGGCAGATCTTGTTGCTAGTAGAAAAAGATACCGATTCAGATTCAGGCTAACAAAATTATCCCTTTTTTTGTGACTTTTCTGTGTGCTGTTTAAAAGGTCAGATGTCTTTTAAAACCACATGAGATCAGAGAAGCTTATTTGTCTTAATTCAGTTCATGTATTTCGAATCTGAAATGATGCAGCAGAACATCTATGTAGATTGGTACTGCTTTAAATTTTAGTGCTGTCTATTTCTAAGGGAGCCAACTCTTCAATGTTCCATTACACATGATCAAAGTACAGTGTTCTGTCTGATCAACAACAGTATTTACTGAAGCCAGCCCTACACTGTAACAAAAGCAGAGCTTGGATAAGCATACACAGAGCTCATCTTACTTCAGTATCATAGCTATTTTTCCTTTGAAGTAACCAGGAATTCATACTTACTTCACAGACAAAGGAAATGAGTCTGCCTGTAATCTGCCAAAATGAATGGATATATTAAATTTGCATATTGTTACCATGTTATTTGGGACAATAGGGTTAGCCTTTAAGAATTTTAATACAGACTAGAGGGACAGCAAATACATACTTGCTGCAATTTTTGAGTAAAATTAGCTTTAAAAGTTCGAACAGCTAAGATGTGCCTGTTTGCTAGAATTTGAGGTTTCTGACTTCAAAAGTAGTTATCAGCACCTTCCAAGGACTGAAAGTTCTGTTGTTCATGTATTGTAATGGACTCATTAAAGTGTTGGCACTAAATATCTGTCCCTCAGGGTTCTTGGAATTAACTGAGGTTAAATGAAAATTTGAAATCTGCTTCAAACATTATTGTGGTTCTGACTTACTTTTATTTCCAGTTATCTTAAGGAGATTGAAAAAGTAAAGAAGTTGCTGATTACTATGGAAACTTATGTCCTCTTTCTGTTGCAGTGGCTGTTTGGAGTGGAGTTAATGTGGCAGGTGTTTCACTCCAGGAGTTGAATCCTGCCATGGGAACTGACAAAGATAGTGAGAACTGGAAGGAGGTCCACAAGCAAGTAGTTGAAAGGTACAGTGGCTTGAGGAATAAGGTGGATATATATACGATGCTGAAAATAGCTAATGTGCACACTGTCTCCTTGTCAGTGCCTCTCCGTTCTGCTACAGCTTTCATGCCCTTTTCTTTAGAGGATTGTATGAGTAAGTGGAACTATTGGTTTAAACACAGAAATGCAGGATTTCAGTTGGTAAGCTTTATTATCCTGCAGCAAGACAAGTGTAACATATCCACTTTAGTACTGCACTGCTTAGCTTTGTGTGCACTTGTAGCTCTCTCACAAGTAGCTTCTTAAATGGTTAACTTTATTTAAAGGGCACAAAAGTAGGGAAAATAGTATGTTTCTGTGAGTACAGTGTTGGAGTTAATTTGGGAAAAATGTTAATTTTACTTAGGAAAACTTGTCTAGAGGTAACTGTACACGTTGCTAAATTACTTGTCTCACTTGTGAAATGATAGACTATATTGGTAAAGTGTACGCAGATGTTGGCTAAAAAATTAGGATGTATGTAGGTAGTGAGTGGCTTTGACTTTTAAATGCTTACCTGTTTCAGATGGTTTCTGTTCAAGTTACTGGCACAAACATTCTGAGAAGTTGTTCAGTTGTAGGTATCTGTTTTCCTACTTGACACTAAGGACTGTTCACAGATGGAAGCTGTTTTTCATTTCAGCTAATCCAGTGAGAGCAATGTGGCTTCTTTATTATACATACAGGATAATGTAGACTTTGCTTTATCCTCTAATACTGAAATGTGTAACTCTCCGACATTTTAACTGCAAAACTTAGAGTATGTCACAGAAGTTCCAGATTTTCTTTAACAGGGAAACATTACTCTTAAGACTTCTAATTCACACAGTGTCTTGAAAACATCATAACACAACTGTATTTCAATATTCCCTTAGTGCCTATGAGGTAATCAGACTTAAGGGATACACAAACTGGGCCATTGGCCTTAGTGTTGCTGAGCTCTGCGAGACCATGCTGAAGAACTTGTGCCGTGTTCACTCAGTCTCAACACTGGTAAAGGTAAGAAGTGTTGGCTAATTTGATGTTCTAGTTCATTTTGTTATGGAAAAGCTAAATAGTCTCAATTAGCAAGGTGCTGAACAAAGGTAGCTTTGTAAAATACTACTTTGAATTTAAAATGGGAGCTGCTTGTCACAATTGTTTTCTAGTCTGACCTCTTAGCCTGCCCTTGTCGCAAGCATGGAGCTGATAATAAGTTCCCTGTACTCTACCCAGTGCTGTACTACCCTTGTGTCAAGTTTGCCATGTGTGGCATGCAGGTTCATTAAAAGGAAGCTTCAGTGCAAAATGAAAAGCTTCATGAATGCCCAGCTGTGAGTCTGTGAACCTAGGCAGAAGTGCTATAGAAGAGAGCTGTGTTCTTTTATAGTTAGCGTAACTGCTGCATCCAGTCTGTACTAGTTACTGTGCCATATAATCCCTGGTGCAGCAAGGACTCAGAGCAGGCTGAACTTGCAGCTCCCTCTGTATTAGGAAAAAGACCTGCCCTAATACTACTTGAATTTTGTCAGCTACTTGCTGACAGTAGTGAGGGTTTTGGAGGTGGTGGTTTCTGAAATTGGCCATCTTGGTATTGCTGATCCCTTGGGCTGAACCAGCTTTGTACTATTGTATTTTCTTAAACATGTTGTGACTAAAAATTTCTGCAGGTGTCAAAATGATAGTCTTGAGCTCTGCTCTCCAAGCAGATCTGGGGTGATGTGTTTCTATCTGAGCAATCTCTTTTGTTTGTGGCAGGGCATGTATGGCATTGATAATGATGTCTTCTTGAGTCTTCCTGCTGTCCTGAATAGCTCTGGATTGACAAGTGTCATCAACCAAAAGCTGAAGGATGATGAGGTGGCTCAGTTGAAAAAGAGCGCGGATACATTGTGGAACATCCAGAAAGATCTTAAAGATCTGTAATCTATGAATGTTAGTTATGTTCCAGAAATAGAAAAAGTTATGTGCAGAGTGGGCTCTACACACTGTACATCTCTATGGTTTAAACATTTAATGCTGTTCCAAAATGAGCTTTGTTCACGGTAGCTAAACTTATGCTTGCTGTAACGCACAGACCTTATGAACAAATAAAGTAACTTTCAGGCATGTTTTGTTGTATTGATGATTTATTTTGCAGTAGCTTAATTACCTGGCTTACTCTAACATTCTGCTTTACTGTATGCCCCAGACTACATGGAAGCGCTTAAAAGATAAGAAACAAGGCAGTAATCACTTGTGGTGGGATTTCACTAATACAGCCTTACTGGAAATGCTTTCTGTATGATTTAGTTTCAACCCAGGTTTGAAGTGTAGTTCATTCCAAGACTTCTTTCTGATACAGTACTTCCTGCTTTTGTTTCTGATGGATAGAGTAAATGGAATGGGGATTTGCCTCTGGGCCACCTGCCCAAAGCATGCCAACATTAACATTCTGTATGCTACTAGCCTAGAAAAAGGGACCTCTAGATGCTTCTCTTCTGCTTTCAATTCTTTGCCTCTCACTAGTGTCTAGTTCTGATAATGTTCAGAACAAATAAAATTATTTTCTATTTGATTACCACAATCCAAGTTTTTCTAGAGTTAAAAAGACTGGAGTCCTATGGTGATCTTGTTTATGGAACAAGTCAATTGGGCCTCTAATCTCTGAATTTCAGCAAGATTGTTTCCCAGGTGCTTATGTACTTGGGGGTGGGGAGGAGGGTGGGGGGGAAGGGAGAGAATAGATTAAAAAAAATAAAGCCCAAAGTTTTATTCTTCATCACTTAATAATTATGGAGTAGATATTAACCATAAAATAGCCAGTACTTGCTTGGCATGCCTAGAACTGCTCAACCTAAATGTCATGGGGACAAACAGTGTCTATTTCGTCTATCTTGTGTCATGATTCAACAGCCTGCAAGTATTGTTTCGTAACAGATGGTCTGAGATGAAGCTGGAGCAATGTCAAGGCCTTTTCTAGCTCCATTAAAATGCTTTGAGTAGTGGACTAAAACACTTTCACAAGCAAGTAGCCTAATTTTTCTAGCTTCTTTTAAAAGAAAAGATCATGCAAATTTTGTCATACTGCAAGAAAACTGATTTAGTAAGTATCCTGTAGCTAATGAAATAGCATGCATGGGCTGTTAGTGACAACATGATTTATAAAGGATCTTTAGAGATGTCTTTCCCCACGTTACAGGCTAAATGCCAGGATAGGAGAAAGAATCATAGTCTCTGCTTTCTGAATCTGGTGTGGAGAGCTTACCCTGGAAAGCTTTCCACACTTGGATAGATGAACTGAGAGCTGTTGATGATCCACTGTCATAAGGTAAATGGCATAAGCTGCTGCTCTTTGCAGCCCACACCTATTGGCAGTCTTCACCTGAATGCATCTAGCTGGCCGACTGCCTCGCACAGTTCCTTCCTGGCTTTGTTCTTATGCTGTCCTCAGTTAATGAAATAATTAAAAGCTATGTTTTTGGATATTGCAGGATTCTTGAGACCAATATGCATGAGGAAGCATCAATTGTCTTAGAGGATAGGGGGTGGGCTCTTTTCCAATCTGATACTGAATTTTAGGTTTTTTTACCTTTAAAGATCACAGAGCTACCATAAAACTGGCTTTTGTCCCTGATTGCATTAGTGTGCATTCCTCACGCGTTAAAGTGTAGAGCCTTATCTTGTTCTGTGGTCAACAAACTGAGACCCCCAAAGTAGGTTGGGACATCTTGAATTGAATGTGTTTATCAGCTGCTGTCACCTAGTGTCTGTCAACTATCCCTTCAATTCCCTCGAGTCCACAGAGGCTTGTTGCCTATTGTTTTGTTTGTTAATGATCATAGACTTAACAACAGTATAAGATCCTTTATGCCCAGACATTGAGCAATCAAAGAGCTAATGGCAATTTACTACAAAAAAGTGTGGCCTGTTATAAAATAAAGTGGATACAGATGAAGCAAGTAACTGAAAGAATAATGAAAGATCACCATTACCTTTCTTAGTGCAATGGCAGCCCCACTATATCAACTTCTACTTTTGGAGAGATGACTCTTTTCAGTGGTGCCCAGCGACAGGATGAAGAGCAATGGCCGTAAACTGAAACATAAGAACTTTCACCTCAACATGAGGAAGAACTTCTTTACATTGAGGGTGGTGGAACACTGGAACAGGCTGTTCAAGGGGGTTGTGGAGTGTCCCTCTTTGAACATCCTCAAAACCCACCTGGACATGGTCCTGTGTAACCTGCTCTGGGTGGCCCTGGCCAGTTTGGACTGGATGATCTCCAGAGGTCACTTCCATCCCTAATGATTCTGTGACTCACTTGAGGTAAGACCAGTAATGTTATTTTAATTGCTGTAAGGACCCAGACTACCTTGCATTTGCAGGTATATAGATCCTGGCTCCAGAATAGAAACTCTGACTACTTCGCAAATGTCAGACAAGAGACAAGCAGATACTGACAGACCACTGACATAGGAGAGATACTACTGCCCTGGTTGTGCCAGAAGACTGGAACTCAGTCCTCTGAGTTATGCTGAGACTCTGATATGTGCTAATACCACAGTATTTGTATCATGGCTTTCCAAAGAAATGTATGTGAAGGAGAGAGTTTGAGTTTTCCACCTGAAGATCCAGAGCATTGAGATGAGTAGCATCCTTTGCTTTATTATTGGTCTACGTAGCCACTGTCTGCAAGAGGAGGGCTTGTTCTGAGTTCCAATGGAGTGTAAAATCAGCTGGATTTTTTATTAGTCAAAGCATAAAAATGGGGCAGGGATTGGAAGGCACCTGTAAACAGTGAAATAGTGTTAGAACATTTAGGTGTAGAACAGTGGAGATGCTTTATATATGCATTTTGCTAGGCTGGTAGTGCTTGTATGACTTTCATACTAGCTAAATTAGAACTGTGTTTTATAAGCATGTGACTTATGTCTTAAGTTGTTCACAGAATTTCTGTTGTCATTATGTTTATCCACTTCATGTCAGCCTTGTGCTGCAAAGAAATGCTGTTTTCCCCAGTTTACAGATACAAATCAGAACAATTAAGCCACAATTTCTCAGTGGACCGTAGATCCTGAACTCTCATTGATATCAGTATGACCAGGAGCCCTAAATCATTTAAGAGTCAGATCCTTATATGTGCTCCATACTGACACCATAGTGTAATGGCCTCCCAGGACAATGTCTAATTTTGGGTGTTTCTTTTTTTCAATGAATAGTTCTCCTCTAGTGCACGTTAAACTTCCAAAGCATAAAACTTTTCAAAGCATGAAAACTCAAAGCTTTTCAGAGACTACAGCAGTCACAGCCTTCCTAAAATCTACATTGATCGCGGTGGTGTACTACATTCTTATACTGTTGCTGAGATACCATTGGTATGCGAGTTATTCTGTGCAGGCAAAGGAGTTGTGCAAATAATTAACTTGGTCTATTGAAGAGGTCAGACTCAGGAGGGCTGGACTTGCTCTGTGTCTGAAATGAATAATTTACCTGCAAACATAAGCAACAAAGCACAGTCTGGCCCAGGCAATGGCTATGCAAGGTAAATTTTATAAGTAAATATTTTCTCCCTTAAGCTCTTCTCTTTAATAGCTCTTCCATATTATTTAGACATGTGTACATTCGATATCTGAGATAAAAAATCCAGAAAATCTGTCAGAATATGCTGTGTTTCAGACTATAAGAAATGCAATGATTTCCAAAGTCTCTGTTCATTCAGCAGTGTCCACCAGTAGGTACTGGAAAACTCTCCCAGTATCTCTGGGAACCAGTTGTGATTATCAAGTCTAAGAATCGCATCAAACTCATTTTCATACCAACATATGACAGTAGAGTAGTCCCTGATACTCCCTGATACAGGAGTAGTTGTTGACCTCCTGTTTGTTGTCCAGAGTTTGTCTTCCCCATAGTAAATTGTGCAGTAGAAAGAAATCAGTATTTTTAAAATTACTTCTGTAAGAGGTTTATCTCTTCTACCAAGGTTAGAGTGTTTAATAACACATGATTTTATCGTCTATTAGGAAAGTAAAATCAGACTGATAAGCACTTACAATGCATCAAAATTAATTGATGGAGGGATGTCTACCCCCATCAACAGATTTTTCCAGACCTCCCTTGGGTAAGCAATTTACCATAATTGTTGAATGGAGCAAAATCATGGCCATGTCTCAAGTAGAGGGAGAAGGACAGCGAGCTAACAGATGTATCTCCTACCTCCTCAGAACAGATCCTGATTGTATCACTTACTGGGACCTGTGTGTAAAGCTCCCAGATTTCTTTTTCCTGACACATTTACAACAAATTTGACTAGAGTTTGATCATACACTAAATGCCAAATGCTTTAAGTGTAGCTAAAATCTCTCAACATCTCAAGCAGTCTTATGCACACCTGTACACTCCTTCCTCATTTCTTAGTTCTTATTTATTAAGGAATATCTGTCCCTCACAATCTAACTCTCCCATTGTGTTTTAGACTGAACAACAGTTTGGCAGGTGATGAGAAGAGCTAAGATGCCTGATCACAAAGCCTCCAAAAGCCAGGAGGATGATGCTAATGAACAGTTTAGGGATATCACTTAGGCAGGTTTGCTCTATTATCCTAATTTTCTCTACCACTTTGGGATTTATAATGAGGTTTACTGGATTCTGAAGCCAAATATATTAAGACTTTTTTCTCTTTAGAAGTGTTCAAGTGCAGCTGATACCTTACTGTAGTTGTGAAACACAAAACTAAACCACAGAGAATCATATAAAATAGACATTTCTACCTTAAAATTCTAGAAAAGATTTGATTTTGTGGGTTTTTTTTTTTAAATTAAGTAAAATTCTGTGGGTTTTGTTCTAAAATATTACTGGGGGAGTTCATCAGTACACCTAAATTGCAAAGGTAATAAAGAGTGAGGCCTTCAGCTGGGTAAAAAAGACAACTACATCACATGGAGATCAAATACATTTAGGAGTTAGGTAACTGAAGACAGGAAATAACAGTGAAGTACAAAAGGGGATAAGAGAAAAGGTGAAAAAAAACCTGGGGTGAGGAGAAAAAGAAATACGGTGTTTTCATACTTGTTCATAAAACAGCCTTTGGTCGAATAAACCAACTCAGGCACTAGTACTGGAGAGCTCATGTTAATACTATCAGTGCCACCTACTGCTCTATTTCTAAAGTACAGCGTGTGTACATCAGTGATTGCTACAAACTACCGTAGCTGCCTCCAGTAAAACCTGAATCAATTTGTATAAGCATTTTTAACATCTGTGGCTTATTTTTCCCCCTACAATTAACGTAGGCAGACCTTGAACCGCAGCTATGTTTAGAACAAGCCGGATCTAGACAGTTACCTCATAAACTCCCACACATTGAGAACGTTTCTTCCCCTAACATGCACTTTCTCACTTGTGGCCACGGAGGCTAAAGTTCATTTTCCAGCTAAAAAGGCTGTCGGAAGTGGTTCTTCTGGGGGAACTGTGGTAAAGACAGCATCCATGACTCACTTCCTGAGTTAATTCTTGCAGAAAACTTAACCTATAGAACGCTCTGATTTCCTACCTACTCCAGGTAGTAAAAGCCACAGCTGCTCCAAAAATAATTATTCTCAGTCAGGCTTTTCTTTCATAAATTAGTAAATAGGGCAACTCAGACAACAGGGGTGGATCTGACTGCTGTAAGTGCAGAGTGCATAGGAAGTATTAGTGGAAGAGCAGCTCTTTTGGGGGCTAGTTAACAGCTAAGTCAGGCTCAGCTGTATTATGTTATGTTGAGGAGACTTCTATGCAGCTGGGCTGCCTGTCCTGTAAACTAATTGCCTTGGACTTATTTTGTCTGAAGTGAACTCGGAGCCTTTCCTTCTATGTTACTATATAGTCCATGTCTGCTGGTACAATGTTCATAGACTCACAGAATGGTTTGGGTTGGAAAGGACCTTAAAGACCAGTCAGTTCCAAATCCCCTGCCATGGTCACCTTCTAATACACCAGGTTGCTCAAAGCCCCATCCAGCCTGGCCTTGAGCACTAACAGGGATGGAGCAGCCACAGCTTCTCTCAGCAACTGTTCCAAGGTCTCACCACTGTCATAGTAAAGAGCTTCTTGATAATGTCTAGTCTAATTCTCCCCTCTTTCAGTTTAAAGCCATTCCCCCTTGTCCTGTCACTGCATACCCATGTAAATAGTCCCTCTCCAGATTTCTTGTAGCCCCCTCTATGTACTGGAAGGCTGCTCTAAGGTCTCCCTGAAGCTTTCTCTTCTTCAGGCTGAACCACTGCAACTCTTTTAGCCTGTCTTCATAGGAGAGTTACTCCAGTCTTCTGATCATCTTCATGTTATTCTCACTGTGGCAGGGATGCCCTGAATCTCACTTGGAGATTCGCTCGCTGCTGAAATGCAGATATTGGGCAGGTTGTGCTCTAAGCCCAGAATCGGATTCAATTCACACAGCTGTCCCAGAAGCACTGGCTTCTCAGCCAGACGTGTAAGCACATAAGCATCTCCAAGCAGGCAGTTGCTCTGTGAAGCTTTGAGGACTTCAGGTTCCAAGTTAGGGACCAACATCCCTGCAGACATGTGCACTGATTGCAGGATCCCAAATCCTTGCTAGAGTATGACAGGATCATACTGTTCCCTGACTTAATAATTTACCAGGGCAGAGGACATGAGCCAGAGGCTAGAAAAGAGCTGTGGCATAGAAAAGCCAGGCAGAAAATCAGGGACCAGGACTGCAAGGAGGACCAAAGTACTTGTCAAAGTAGGGAGAGAGCCTTTCTAGGTGTGTTTGTAAAAGCTCTCAGGGCTGCTCAAGAGCACAGTGAAGCCAAAAGCTTACTCAGAGCTCTGGGAACACAGCTGGAATATATTGTGGAGGAAGGGTAAAGGTAAACTAGCACTTAAACTGGTGAACTGCACAAGTTATAACAGCCTTTTACCTGGCAATAATCTAAGAGACATCATGTCAAACAAGTCTACTAGACTGGTTGGTAAGTGCCAACAGATAGAGGATGTCCATGGGTGTTAATGGGAGGGTATATCTCGAGGGGAGGACTCAGGGGCTGGACTTAGATCAGGTGGTGAACTCAAAGTGTTGTCCCTGCTGGAGTTTGCTCAGGGCAGTGTTGAATCTACAGCTATGAGTTTCAGCTGTCCCTGAGGTGGTAGGCACTGAATACTGCTGCTGAGGAGCTCAAAACCAATTTTCACCTCCCTCTAAGAGAAGAAAAAGAAAGAGCCTGGCCCCAAAACAGCCAAGACCTTTCTCAGGTCAGTCTTAAATTCTTACCTCTACCAGCAGCTGCTTCTCAAGCCCTGAGGATTTCACTGAGCCAATTTAATGCTGGTGGTCAGACAGTTTAAACCCATTAGCTCTCAGCTATCTGAATAATTTTCTCCTCGGAGCCCAGCACTCTGGCAGACTGCTCTAACCAGAACTGCAGACGTGCCACATTAACTGGACATTTACTAGCTTCTGTGGCCTGTGTGGTGAGCAGTTGAGGGCTGAAGAAAATGCCTCTGGCTAGATCACTGTCCATGACTTCTCTGAATGGGCTTCCTCAGTGGGAGGATGAAGACCTACCAGTGGAGGACTTGTTGCTCTTTGAAGTTTCTTGGGAAGTTACCAACAAAGGTTTGTACAACACTCTTAGGAGGTAGTATTACTGTTTTCATGGGAGCAGAGGGAGGCATGAAGGGCTTGGACAAGAAAGGCATTAAGGGGAGATTGGGGAAAAGTGTTCTGCAGAGCTGTTGTATTGGAAGGGGTGCATGTGTAGTTGTGCATGTGGTGTGTGGGCTGCATTTGCTTGTGCTTGTGTGGGATGAGCGTATAGTCAGGGTGTCTGGGTGTCTTTGCATGTTTCACCACCAGGGATAGGTTGATTAAACAAACATCTAAGTGTTATGCCTGGGTGTGCATATGTATGGATATATGTATGTTGCTTTGTACATACATCTTACCTTCCATGCAAATAGATTTTGGAATACAACACATGGCAGTGAGTGTAAAACAGACTTAAGGTTCAGAGTAGTCTGACAGTCTCCCTTAGCCTTCTAAAGCAATGTGGAGGAGAGGCCAAATTTGAAATGGGTGTAAACAAACATGGCTGCATTGAAGTCATTGAACATGTCAATGACCTGCAGAATTTATGCCAGTTGAAGCCCTTTTGGACTGGTCTCTGCAAACACAGGGGGTACCAGACAAGGACTTTATGGGTACAGATTGAAAGCTTGCTTACTGCGCGCAGCTTGTCAGGCAATGTGCATGTGGCTTGTTATGCAAATATCTTTCTGCCTCCATCTCTAATTCACTAATCAAGTCATCCCCTTTCAGCTAGGTGTAGTTTGCCAAGGGGAAACAGGCTCTGTTTTTTGCCACAAAAACGAGTTAAGTATGAGTAAATGATTGACCTCATGTGCCTTATTGTCCTGTCAGATAAATAGAGATTAGTCAGGAGAGGGGATCTGTAATCTGTTCAGATTTTAACTTCAAAGGGGAAACATCTGTGAGGTGAACAGACAGTGCCAGGGTTTATCCCCATGGTGACACTGGAATTACTATTCTGTAATAGCTTCTGGTATTGTCTGCACTGCAGTGCAACTTTACATTGCTCTTTTTAGGGTGGTGAGAGGTATCAATAGCCAGAGGTAGTACAGAGTAGCTTTTGTAGTTTAAATCCTGTGGGTTTATTTTTCAGCAGCCTCATTTAAGCTTTTTGTGTCAATTTGCTACTGTCTGAACGTGGACCATGCAGCCTTTGCTTTTGAGTGTGCATGTTAAGTAAGGCACTGGCAAGCAGATGGCGGCAGAAATCTAGGAAATTCAATTGTTCTCACTAATATCTCTGAACTCCATAGTCTATAATTTTCTGAGTCATCTGGTTATAGATATCACACAATATGTTTAAGAAAAAGTAAAATGTGATTAATCTTTCTGTATACAAAACACAGTGAATCTTTTAACCATCTACATAGCTCTTTTTGACTTCAATGAAGCCAAATCAGCTGATACAGCTAAAATTTATTATTCTCACATTTTATGAGAGAATTAATGAGAATGAATATTTATTCAGTTAGTTTAAAAATAAGGGGCTGTTAACTATACCAGTTACCAAACCCATATATTCAAATGGGCTTACTGACCTAGTCATGGCAAACAATTTCTTCATTAGAACCAAACCTCTGTGCAAAGTTTCCATTAAACAACCTTGACTGGAAACATCTGTGCAAAAGTCTTTAGTAAGCCTCTTTCAGCTTATTTTTCTGGTAAATTCTTGATACTGATTTATTTTAGTGTATTTTCTAGGCAATTGAATGTCTAAATCACGTGGTGAAATATTGTTCCCTGGTGACTTTAACTTTTATAAACAGTTCTTGGAAAATGGTAATGGCATTTCATAGAAATGACAGCAGCCAACAAAACACAGGGAATCATCACAGAAAATAGATAGGCTTAGGAAATAATAGATTACACTGTATATTTCCCACCTCCTTTAGCAGACAGATGAACTGTTTATTTGACTAAGTAGGCTGACCCCACATAAGTTTAGTACTGTTACATGTTTTTGTGTTAATATTGCTGTATATGTTTCTAACATAGAGGGAAAGACAAGCATTAGCTGGTTTGTTGCTTGAAAAGCTAATTTTGAGCATTTATCATGAAGGTTTCTTTCTTCCTTTCTGGTAATGCAAAGGTGTGCCAAAGTAGTTCAGTTTTGGTTTGTACTGCTAAAGTGGTGTAAAGCTGCTGCTGCCTACAAGAGAGAGTTCAAGTCTTTATGTTAACATTGTGTACATCACCAGGTGTTTGGCTATAGGTACGTTTCCTCATTGACCAGTGCTGCTTCTTAGTGGTTCCTCTACTTCTCTGTGCAGTGACAATAAGGCTAAATGTCTTCTTCCCTATGAGGAACATGCTACCAGAGCTTACAGGTGGCTCTCTATTCCCATACCTGTAATCACTGCCCTTTAGAGGTGCTGAGATGTTTTCTAAACCTCTTAAATAAAAAACCTCCTTCAGAGTCTCAGGATGATGCAGAGATCCTGTAAATCAGAGCACATCTGATTACATAGTGTAAGAGGGTCTTCATGTGCCAGCATGCCCATGGGGAGCAAGTGTTTACTAGCATTTGCCTGATGGAGCTGATTGGTACTGAAGAATGAGATGCAGCTGTAGGGAAGGACAAGTCAATTGCATGGGTTCAGTGCTGAGAGATCTACAAGTTTCCATTGTTTCCAGGGTCTCATCACTTTCTCAGCAGCTGGCATAGTGAAGTTGTCTCTCTTTTTTTGAACTCCAGATCATTTAACATGTGCTCTAAAAATGCAAAGCTTTCTACTTCTCCATGGTTTCTTCTTATAATTCTCTCTCCTGGCTGCTGTCTATGCTAAGTGGCAACCTCTGATATCTGTGTTGGAGAGCACTGGCATCTCAGTTTCTCTTCTTTCTTCTCTGTCTGGAGCAAGTAAATATAAGGTAGCTGAAGAAGAAACTGAGAAACAAAAAAGGCTCATTTGCCAGTGTCACTCTCCCTCCCCTTTCCCCCATGTCATGTGAAAATGAACTTGCCACCTAAATGAAGCACAACTTCATCCTGCATTGAAAGTTCTCTGCTAAAGAAATAACTAAGTGTAATTTGTAAGATTTTCCTTGCTTTATTTGGCTATTCACTGATGGGCAAGTCCCATACTGTGAAGTGGATCTACTGTGTTTTGATGTAAGGCAAAAAAGCAGGCAGACAGGGGTCCTGGTGCAATACACACAGTCTGGTAGTAATCATGGGCAAGCTCAGTATTTTTCACCGTACCCCTTCTGTCCTGACCACTGTGCTCTGGTAGAGCCAGGTCTGGTCAAATATCTGTGCACACTATAAAAGAAGACTGGTTTTGTTTCCTCCATAACAGGAAGACCAGTGTAAACCTAAGGACAGGAACTTCTTGTGTCGGAAGCCCCACAGATGGAAATTATCAACAGGGAGCATCCAAAAGCCATTGCAGGAGCAATGGTGGCAGTCCTGGACATTTTCCATGGTGAAAATGGCTCCATCCTTTTCAACTTCCTTCTTTTAAATGTTTGCCCACTGAAAACTGAAGTATTTAACCTGGGTAGGGGGAGATGTCTGTAAGATAGAATGACAGCGGTACTTGAATGGATTTTCATATACAGTAATAAGAAGGGCTGAGAATGTTCAAAATCTGGTCCATGCTCTATAAAGATGTCTTCAGAATAATTCCAGTAATATTTAGATTCAGTATCTCCTACTGTACTTACCAACAGCTTTTAGACAGAAAATAGAAGAATGCTTAAAAATGCTGGGAAACAGCCAGCTTATATCATCACTCAGCTGTGAACAGATCAGCTCAAGAGTCAGCGGTAGATGAATCTTAAATACTTTTCCCATCCCTGTTAGAATGAAAGCTCTGCTAAAACCAAGCCTTGTTCAGCTCTCTCTGGAGCAGAGCAATGTGCACAGTTTCTTTGGTGTAAATCTGGACTCTTGGAAGTTAAATCCTGAATCCACTGAAGTCAGTCAGCATTTTACCTCTATTGTGTTAACTGTCTTTGAATGGTGAAAGTTCCTTGGGAGAAGGTGAATGCTGTTATCTGTGATACACCTGAACTAACACACTCTGGGGAGCTGGGATGTGTTGGCATAAACTTGGCATAAGCACAGCATCAAAGCTCAGTGCATTTTTTGAGTGGGATGGTATATCAACCTCAAATCAATCTCAAATAAAGTCTTGTGCATTGGGGATGATGCACACAGAAATAGCTTCTGTACCATGGACATATGTCATAAATTTCAGTGTTTCAGTATTATTTCAGAATGTGTTTGGAATGCCAGAATTTCACAGGATTTGGAGAGCTGCTATCTTCTGATGAGTCTTGGTTACAAAAATAGCCACAAAAATACGTGAAAAACATCTGCTATCAGAAGATGCTGGGTTTTTTTTCACCTGACACATTTTACAAACTTATCCTACAAATGATGCCTAGATATCAAAATGGGCAATAAATAAATAAATAAATTTCCACCCAAATGTTAGTAAAAAGTTATGTTCAAGCCTAATTTTATCACATCTCTATAAATCAGAGACACATTCTGACTGGAAGGGGTGAACCGATGGTTGGTGTAACTATTAATTGTGGCAGTGAAGTCAATTTGAATCCTGAAGATGGGGTCCCAGGGCTCTTTTGGATTCCATGGCAGCCATGGTCCTCAGGAAAACTTGATGGCCTTCAAAGTGGCCTGGTCAGGCCACAGCAAAGAGGCTGAAGAGCCCTGGGAGCACCCTGATCCTCTGTGCAGCAAAGGTATGTGTGGAAGGACTCATGATCAGTGACTATCTCCACTTATCTCTATCCCATGTTCATAGCTTTGCTTCCTATTTCTCTCCTTCCTCTTTTGTTTTTGCTGCTCCTACTCCCTGTCCTTCTGTAATGTTGCATGGGTGGTAGAGCAGGTAAAATGAATGGTGGATATCTCTGGCAGTTTTGAGGAGTTTTGGCAATTCCATGCTCAAAGGATTACAGATCCAGAAGGCTTCAGCACAATTCCTGGCTAATTGTGGGAGCTGTAGACCCTTCCTCATCAGGTGACAAAAAGACACTGGCAATACATCTTTCCATGTTACAGGTTGCGGCAGAAAGAGCACACCTGCGCATTAGGTCTTGCACAAAGATCTCCAGTTGCATAGTTAGATCTCAATTGCTGCTTAATATCATCATCAATAGTGCTATGGTATCATGATACTGTTCTTGACTCAGACTTTATTTAGGTGGTTCTGGTGTCTCTCCTGGAGGGCTCTAAGGATTTTAAATATACAAAAGAAATAATGCACCAAGACTTGAAATGAGAAAAGGAAATGTCTGGAGTGCTGAAGGTGACTCCTTTAGACAAATTCATAGTAGTGGTAACGCATTTGAAAACATTGTAACTTTTACAAATAATTCTATGAACTATTTTTTGGGAAAAAAAATGCTGTTTTCGTCTTAGTTTTTTAAAGAGGTCACTAAAAATACCAAAACCAAAATCCAACTGTCCTTAAATGAACAAAATCCTTCCTTCCCAAGCATCTCAGTCCCTCTTCCCGTGCCAAATTATTCCTCCCTGGAGGAAGAGGAAGAATGAAAAATAAATATAGTGGGAAAAGATTTGTTGTTGATTTCACTTTTAACTTGGTTTTCTTTTCTTTCTTTTCTTTCTTTTCTTTCTTTTCTTTCTTTTCTTTCTTTTCTTTCTTTTCTTTCTTTTCTTTCTTTTCTTTCTTTTCTTTCTTTTCTTTCTTTTCTTTCTTTTCTTTCTTTTCTTTCTTTTCTTTCTTTTCTTTCTTTTCTTTCTTTTCTTTCTTTTCTTTCTTTTCTTTCTTTTCTTTCTTTTCTTTCTTTTCTTTCTTTTCTTTCTTTTCTTTCTTTTCTTTCTTTTCTTTCTTTTCTTTCTTTTCTTTCTTTTCTTTCTTTTCTTTCTTTTCTTTCTTTTCTTTCTTTTCTTTCTTTTCTTTCTTTTCTTTCTTTTCTTTCTTTTCTTTCTTTTCTTTCTTTTCTTTCTTTTCTTTCTTTTCTTTCTTTTCTTTCTTTTCTTTCTTTTCTTTCTTTTCTTTCTTTTCTTTCTTTTCTTTCTTTTCTTTCTTTTCTTTCTTTTCTTTCTTTTCTTTCTTTTCTTTCTTTTCTTTCTTTTCTTGTTTCTGGTGAAAAAGTTAAAAACACATTCTAAAAATAAATAATAGAAACATTTTTCTCTCAGGGACATTTGAAATTGATTAAAACTTAAAATATTTGAAGAAAGTATTTAGATGGAGATCAGAACATGTGACTAGCCCCCTATCCACCTTTTACTGCTAATTCCCCATGTTTGTGATGATCTGAACCAACGATCTGGAACTGATCTCTCCTGATTCTGCAGCTATTTCTCTTTTTGACTTTCAGTGTTTGTTTTAGAACCTGTTTCAAAGTGAAAAGCTTCAGAGGTGGTATATAGAAACTTACAACATCCTGGGATTTTGGTACATCTCTGTTTGGAAAAAGTTTTGTATTTGTAATATGACCTTAAAACATCATATAGCAGAAGAATAAGGTGTTGGAGGTAATCTGAGAATTCTTGTAGGCTCCAAGTGAATATGTAAGCCCTTATTCTGTTACTCAGTGGGACATGTAGTGCATTGCTCAGATAGGTATTTCGAGGGAATTCAAAGTAACTGAGCAGATATAAGCTCTTAAGGATATATAATGTATTCCTTGAATTTGTTATGGAAAACTGTAATTTCAAAAGCCAGTATATTATTCTAGACATTGCTGTGTTCTTCTCAAGAAGTCTTTTTATAAGTTATGCCCAACACTTCCCACATACATAGTTTCACTTGCACAGTTTCCCTCCCTTGTCAATTAAAGCTTATGCACAGACATGCTTTGTGAGTCATATTTCCACAGGAACAGAAGAGACAAAAGCCAGTTTTAGGGCCAGGTAACCCAGAGCTTTTATCACACCTAACTTCTAACTAACTAACTAACTTCAGTGATACAAAGCAAAACCTAATGAAAAGAAACAGTAGGCTGTTGGCTATACAAAACAAAGGTCCAGATGGTCTTTAGGTCCTGAGCTGCAGTTTTCTTACTACTCTTAATAGCTGTGGAAACTTGGCTACCCTCCTGATCCCAATGTTGAATGCCTTGTAGTATGAAATGGGTTGGTCTCCACTGTTGTGATGGTGGTGAAAGACCTTTGCATCACCTTATGACTAGAGCTTTGTCATGTTATTTAGTAGCTTTCATCTTGCAAGTACCTATTTTCTCTTTTCCCTGGGTCACCAGGCTGCTCTGCCCAAAAATGTTCCTTTATTGTAAGCTCTGTATTTCTGCCAATTAAAACCAACTAGTTTCTTGACTAAGATTTCTACCAAGCCTCATATTTATCCCTGTTGAAGTGCCTTATGCTCATATGATGTATTTACCACACCATAAGAACAGATGTATAACTGTGTTACTTCATGGGTTGAACATTGACTTGTCTCACATAATTAAAATTATATATTTATCTGAATATATATGTTTTCATGCCTGACAAATTTGGTGGCCTTCTATGATGTGGCTGTGGATATGATGGACAGAGGCAGAGCAGCTGATGTCATCTACCTGGGCTTGTGCAAAGCGTTTGACACTGTCCTGCATGACATCCTTGTCTCTAAATTGGAGAGGCAGCAGTCTGATAGATGGGCAACTCCGTGGATAAAGAACTGGCTGGATGGCTACATGCAAAGTGTTGTGGTCAATGGCTCAATGTCCGGCTGGAGACCAGTAACGAGTGGTGTCCATCAGGGATCGGTGTTGGGACCAGTCTTGTTTAACATCTTTGTCACTGACATGGACAGTGGGATTGAGTGCACCCTCAGCAAGTTTGCCGATGACACCAAGCTGTGTGGTTCTGTTGATACGCTGGAGGGAAGGAATGCCATCCAGAGGGACCTTGACACACTTGTGAGGTGGGCTGATGCCAACCTCAGGAAGTTTAACCATGACAAGTACAAGGTCCTACACCTGGGTCAGAGCAATCCCAGGCACAGCTACAGGTTGGGCAAAGAAGAGATTCAGAGCAACACTTGCGGAGAAGGACTTGGGGGTGTTGGATGATGAGAAAATGAACATGAGTTGGCTGCAGTGTGGACTCACAGCCCAGAAAGCCAACCGTATCCTGGGCTGCATCAAAAGAAGCGTGACCAGCAGGTCAAAGGAGGTGATCCTGCCCCTCTGCTCTGCTCTCGTGAGACCTCACTTGGAGAATTGTGTGCAGTTCTGGTGTCCTCAACATAAAAAGGACATGGAACTGTTGGAACAAGTCCAGAGGAGGCCACGAGGATGATCAAGGGACTGGAGCACCTCCCGTATGAAGACAGGCTGAGAAAGTTGGAGCTGTTCAGCCTGGAGAAGAGAAGGCTGCGTGGAGACCTCAGAGCAGCTTCCAGTATCTGAAGGGGGATTATAGGGATGCTGGTGAGGGACTGTTCATTAGGGACTGTAGTGATAGGACAAGGGGTAATGGGTTAAAATTTAAAGAAGGTAAGTTTAGATTGGATATAAGGAAGAAATTCTTTACTGTTAGGGTGGTGAGGCACTGGAATGGATTGCCCAAGGAAGCTATGAATGCTCCATCCCTGGCAGTGTTCAAGGCCAGGTTGGACAGAGTCTTGCGTGATATGATTTAGTGTGAGATGTCCCTGCCCATGGCAGGGGGGCTGGAGCTTGATGATCTTAAGGTCCTTTCCAACCCTAACTATTCTATGATTCTGTGAATCCAAGCTATTCAATTAGTCACATCTTGTGAGCAGGGGAACTTGAAGAAAATGTATGGTTGTTACTTACCTAAGATTTCTCTAAACCCCTGTCCAGAGGAGCCATGGAAGAGTATGATGATTATCAGTTAGTTTCTTAGCTTTCTATTCCTAATGAAGTGGAGAAGAATAGTCTTATGCATAGATTCCCTTCTGCAGTTCCATGTCTGTATGTCTTGAAACTCTTGAACTGTGAGCTTTATTTAGGAACATATATCTGTAAGGTTCTTGTCATCCTAGGTCTGATTCCATTTAGGATACTGAACTTCTATTTATTTGATTAAGTGAGGGTTTCACTTAAAATCTGCATATGTGAAGTGATTTTACTGTGTACCTTACCTACAAGTTGGAGCTTACTTCAGAGCTTTATGGCCTGTGTCCTTTTCTATTTCATTTTCTTTGTGACCTTCTTTTGCAGTGGGAGGCATTTACACCGTGATCCAGACAAAAGCCAAAACTACAGCAGATGAATGGGGTGAAAACTATTTTCTGGTTGGTCCCTATTTTGAGCAGAATGTGAAGACTCAGGCGGAAGCATGTGAGCCTCCAAACCCTGCAGTTAAGAAGGCAATGGACACCATGAAAAGCCAAGGGTGTCAGGTAAATCAGATGTGCTACTGCTTTCCAGGGCAACAAAGCTGACTCTGAGGAGATTACAGTTTTGGTTAATGCTCTTGCCATTCCGCTTGACACAGCAATCCTGGTCAATGTCACAATGGGGAAGCCTCAGAATCCACTGTTAGAACAGTAGAGTCAATTCATTAAAGGTTATTTTTGAGGAAGAACCAGTTTATCCAATTACAGGTTTTAACTCCAATTATAGGTTTTAACAGTTATCTGCAAGTCTGCTTAATTGGATTAATGACTTATTTATCTAGTCTCTAAATACAGTGATATTTTAGTAGATAATATGACCTTACTTTAACTGGACCCTTACATTTGGTGTTCTTGTGCTGGGGAGAGAAGAGCATTCCACTAGCTCACATTTTTTCTTGCATAGCATTGATTTGAAAGCCAGAAAGAGACAAACCACAGGGTGACTTAAGAAAAGCACCCAACTGACAAAGAATCTCTTTCCTCAGATCAATGCAACTAGCTGTCTGTTTCCCAGGAAGAGAGGTTAAACCATAGCACAAGTATGAATTTATGTGTTTCCTATACAATTTTTGACCACTGTTTTTTCTGTGATCTCAAACCTCATAGTCTTTATGTGACTCAGTTTCTTCAGTAATCAACTAGAAATAAAATTCCTAATAAAGCTGATCTGCTGAAAGGAATAGAATCTGCTGTGTTGATGGCAAGCTACTAAGCTGCAAGTAGCTGCAGCCTTGAGGACAATTGATTGCCTGAAAATAGGTGGAATCTGCTAAATTCCACACATGCTAAATCTGACCTCTTTTCTTGAGAGTCCTCATCAGAGATTAAGAACTCACCTCTGCTCTGATTCAGCATTGAGTCTCCCAGAGGTGCTAGTCTGCAGGAAGAAAAATTGTCTGCTTATAGCTTGTGTCAAACAGATGTGAAAAGCATTGAGAGGCAGGCACAAGGAAATGGTCTTACAAAGTTCTGTTGCTGAAGGGCATGGCATATTTTAATGTAGAAATTCATTAAGTTCTTGGACTGCCACCAGCCGTGGCACTGTCAGTGTGATATCTCCCTTTGTAACAACAGTTCTGCTACTATTTGGATCTAATGTCCCACTGCATATCATGTAGAAGTGTATTGCTGGATGTATATATGCAACAGCTTGAGAAAGTGTTTGTCAGGGACATTAACATTGTGGGATGCTTGCATTGTTCAGGCAGAGATTCAAACTAAAAGGTCTAATCTAACTGCCATTTATTTCTAATCAAGTTTTCATAAGTGATTAATCAATCTCTCCATACTGCCTCTGTTGCTTAAAAAGAGATGTTGCTGCAAGCTGTGTAACATTCCTTTGTTTAGAAAACAGCTAAAGTCTGTGGGCAGATTAATTGAAATGCTATATATGCACTTCATGCTCTTTAGGCAATATCTTCAATTTAATCAGCCAGCTCTGCCTGCCTAACGTACGTTGTGTTGCTGGAGTGTTCATATATAGCAGCAAATCTGTCCCAGGTATGTTAAGTATAGCTTTGATATCTAATAATGATGCTGTATTTTCCAGGAGCCACACTTATCCTATTGACATTTATGTCTGGATTTTGCTTATGCATCACAATATATCCCTTTAAATCAGGGGACCTACGAGCACTTCCAAACTTCTCAGGTCCAGTGTTATTTGCCACAACCTAACTCCATATTTAGCTAAAGTCTGGGTTCACACAAACTTCCTGCTTTTTAACCTCATTTTCCTAAATAAGCAACCTAGATAGCCTGAAGTACATAAGGAAATGACCCTCCTTCACACACCTGTCTTTGTCACACCCTGTATTTTTTGTGCAAGCAGGTCTGAGAGCTTTCATCTCGCTGTTTTCAAGACCTGATCTCAGTTCAGCCCACTGTAGCTGTAAGGCTGGGCTCAACCCCTGGTGTCTCAGGGGTTGATGAATTAGAATAGATTGAAAAGTGGATAAAAGATTCCTCCACATGGACTATAAGCTGCACTAGCCTCCCTTTAGTGCCTTGTTCTTCCTAGTTAATATGTCTCTGCTGCTATAACCTCTTTGATGTAGAATTAAAGTGAAATTTGAATGTGCAGAGTGGTGCAATCTGTAATGTAGACCTAGCTGTGTTGTGTTGCTCTATGACAGTTTAGCTTGCTCTCCTGGTTGGGCAGGTATTTTGTATCAGTGAAGTTCTAAATACTCTTAGAGATGTTTAACTATATCCATGCAGGTAAAGCAGGAAAGCTGTAATTTTAGGTTGATGTGGTTTTAGGTATTATTATACATTCTGATTGATCCTTCCTTCCACTCTGCCAAATGGCATCAACTGTGTTGCTTGGGTGGAATGAGGAAATGTCATGGTGCATAAAGGTCCCAAGCACCTATTCTACAAAATCTGTCACTGGTAATCCAACATATATGGCAAAAGATTGGTGACAAATCTTAGGGAAAAAATAAGAATTTTGAAATAAGAACAAAAATGGTATAGATACTCAAATATAACATAAAACCTCCTTATTCAACCTAGTCTTCCTAAACTTTTTTAATGGAAAAAAGTGCATATTGTGATGAAAATCTGAAATTAAAACCAAATATTCTTAAAGACTGCAGTTTCCTTTCACTTTTGGTTCAGTATTACTCCATGTATTTTGCAAGGCAAAACACAAACCTTAGGTATGTAGAACTATGATCGCATATTCCTTATGTAAAATCTTGAAATTTGATGGATGAAAATAGTTATGCTAACTGGCCTTTACATTCACTGTAACATTTTCTGGTTATATGCTTGCCTGTTCCCCATAGGTCTTTTTTGGAAGATGGCTGATAGAGGGCAGCCCATATGTCTTACTGTTTGATATAGGATCAGCAGCTTGGAACTTGGACAGGTGGAAAGGTGACTTTTGGGATGCCAGCAACATAGGGATCCCTTTTCATGATCGAGAAGCCAACGATGCTGTGATTTTTGGATCATTAACAGCCTGGTTTTTGAAAGAGGTACAGTTTTTAAATCTAGAGATGTTCAAATTCCAACCTAGTCAGTGGGGCAAAACCAAAGCTTTGGTATGCGCTTCCTACTCTCCAGTTTGAAAACTGATTTTAAGGAAGTTGGTACTTGATGTAGATCAAAAATGTATTTAAAACTTAAATCTTAAGTGGTCATTTAACTATATCTTTTCCAGGAGAAGGGGATGGGGAGGGGAAGGTTCCCCTGTGTGAAATCTGCTGTGTCTTTACTGTCACTTCCCCCTCTGTTTCTTCTCAACTCCCTTATTTGTCATCAGATGCTCTTACAAGTAGGATCTCAAACTCCCTTTTTCTCACCTATGGTAGTTAAGTTGTCACACTCACAGACTGTCCTTGAAGCTGGCTAAGCCATATTTCAGCAATTAGATACTACCTTGCACAGGGAATACAGATAGAAGACATTAATGATAGCACTGTGACTTCATATGTGACTGTATTCCAGCCTACCTAAACTCTGTTAATTTGCAGAATAATATGTCTGTCATATTTTCTTATCAAACAAGAGTTTCAATAGCAGAAGAGCAAGTCAAAAGAACAAAGAGTGACTCTGATCCCCAACACTCTAGGAAGGATACTGTTCTGGGACACTAGTGAGGCACATATGCTTCTTGACCTAAGGATTAGAGCTTGATGGGCATCAAGATACATAACTGCTTAAAACATTATACGCCTTTGTCATGTGAAAGAAAGCAAGCACACAGCAAGACATGAAATAAAGAGGTTTCTGCAGCTGGGATGGTGGGCAGGATATAATGTGTGTTTAATGTATGTACTTTCAATTGTTTTCAGCTTTCCTCTCAGTTTGATGACAAGCCCAATATAATTGCCCACTTCCACGAGTGGCAAGCAGGAGTGGGTTTAATATTGTGTAGATCTTGGAAGCTTCGTGTGGCCACAATTTTTACTACCCATGCGACTCTGCTTGGGAGGTATCTGTGTGCAGCCAGTATTGATTTTTACAACAATCTTGACCAGGTAAGAGACATTTTTATCATTCCATCTTCCCAACCCCACTCCCCCCTCAGCCTACTTATTAATTCTTGCAAGTCATTATAAGTCCTTCTACTTTCAAGCTTTTCAGTTTATGCTTAATTCATAAATAGCAAATGTAAGAAATATTTTCTGAGTTCAAAAGACCCACATCTGTTTGTTGGAATTTCTGAAGACTGTCTAGTGGTTTTGGTTTTCAATGTTCTATTTCCACTCAAAGCATAACACAAATCAACATTTCAAGGACCCAGATGTCTTTACCACTCCCTTCAGCAAAAATACGTTACATGATCTAGGATTTCTAATATGGTTACAGGCAAACTGAATTCAAGATTATTTTGCATTCTAGCACTTATTGAGGGTAGAGGTGGTTAAAAGGCTGAAACAACTGCCTTATTCACTGTCCCTTCATTTCCTTGGCTAAAAGCAGTAAACAAAATTACTCGGTTGGCAATATTCAATTGGATGTTTGAAGCTTGACATACTGTGGAACAGTGTCTTCCAAAGACGAGGTTGAAGTAGTAGCATGCTACTGGCCTTATTCAGAAGCACGGAATAGATTGTAATTCCCTTGTACTTCAAGGAAACACCTTCTCCCTCTTATTTATTTCCTTTTCTATCAAAGGCAATTACTGAATCTACTGAACACACTAAGAGTAAAAGGTACTCTCCACTCATTTATTGCTGTGCATAAAGGTTGCAGCATGGTAGTGTATAGGGGGAATTGTCTCTGCCTAAGATGAGGTAACTAACATAGGTGGTTGCTCCTACTAAGCTTGTATCACCAGTGGAGTTAAGCTGGCCTCTTCACAATTAGCAAAAGGCTAACTCAGATTGCCATGTGAAAGATCTGTCTCCATCACCTCAGACAACTAGTCTCCTAAATTATACATTAGATGCATTAATGAGGCAGCATGAATAATGCAGTCATGCTGTCTAGAAGTCTAGACATTCCTACTCCTTCATATTCCCCTCATGTGTAGATGTGCAAAATCTAACTTTAAAGTCACATTAATTATTTTTCTCTGGACGGAGCTAGATTAAAAGAACTAAACCCATGTGGTTTCAGGTTTAATGCTTAAGAAAATGACGACTTTTCAGCAGTAACTTTGTTCATTCACCCTTGATTCAGTCTTACATAATTGTTAGTAAGGAAGCTATAGAAAAAAATAACAATAGAAAAGGGCATTTAAAATGAGAAATTAGAATTAAAAACTCTTACTGTTGACATGACATGGCAAATTTCATGTGATAAGGTACTGTCCATCATTCAGCAAAGCTTCACAAATTCCATTGGCAACTATCACCTCTGTCATAAATACAGAAGTTTCTATTCAGATTTTTCTATATTCTAAGAATATAAGGAATGAAACGCATGTATACTGAATGAAACATATATCAGTTTAAAGTATTACTATAAACTACTATAAATAATGTCTAAGGGAGGAAATTTGTTGATTTTTAGGCCATAAAGCTTTATGCCCTCTGTGGAGTTATTGGCATTTGAAGGTACTAATAGATGAAACGATGCTAAGCTGTTATACTATGACATGCTTATATAGGGTGCTAAAGCTCTTCCTGACAAAGTTAACTTCTACTAAGAGATCAGGTACCTTAGTGAAAGCTCTTTTGGCTGTAAAAAGGTCAATCTGGCCCAAGAGTCAGCTGGGAGGTTGATCTAGAGTACAATAACTAAATGGTACATATAGCTAAGTGTTTAGAAGCTAATCTTGTTGCTGTCTTCTAGTAGTAAACTAATAAGGTCAAACACGCAATTTTCCAGGGAAGAAGGTTCACCAGGGCTTCCTAATGTTAAAACTTTGGATGAGACTATATATATTTAGTGTATCATCCCCTCCTACCCCGAAGTATTAATAGTTGTTTTTTCTGTTTCAGTGTTATTGCATAATCATCTTCCTTTAAAGCAAAATAATGATTGCCTTTAAGTTCTCACTTTTGATCAGTGTTTCATGGTTAGAACAGAATTGTCACCAGCTTTAAGCACAGCAGCTGAGATAACATGTTCTACAGTTGCATCCTGCCCACCTATGTCAGATATCACAGAAAAAATGGTTGCAGAACCAGGGTATGTGCTGAGAGACAATCAGGCATGTTAAACTCCTACAGAGAAAAGAGGAAACCTCGTGTTCCATTTTCTAGTCCCCAGTACAGTCCCCAAAAAGCTGGTTTAGAATGCCTTTCCATAGAGAGCTGTACTCAGCCTTCTGAGGCCAAGTGCTTTCCTGCAATGTTGAAGGATTTAACAGGGGATCCACAGGCAAAACCATGACATGATTGTTTGATGACTGATGAAAGATACTTACCTGGCATCTTCACAGGCTTTCTCTCCCTCCTTTCACAGTGCCCTGGGTGTGTGTGACCAGTGTGTTGTTTCCCATCATAGTATTTCCTGTTAGCCCTGACTCTAACACACTCCCAGTTTGTCCTCAACTGTCACTAGCCCTGCCTGTTCTGCACACACAGAGCATGCATCTGCATGTGCCCACACAGTACAACACTATTCCATGTCAGTGTTAAACTACCCCTGTACAGGACCAGAAGATACCAGATGAGTTGAAAGATCCCTTTTAAAATATAAAGGATTACTGAGATGTTCTTTCTTTTTCTGGATTCCACAGTGGAAAACTCCACTTTAATTCACCTTCCTGGCAAAGTTCAATAGGTGCCAGTTGGCACAAATATGGAAGGTACAAATGTGTTCTCTGAAGTAAGCCTGTCAGGTCAGTAGCTTTAGAGCAGAGAAGACTTTTGGTCCAAGTCCAAGCCTTCTTGGAGTGGACGTCAATATCACTGGTCATGCAGAGGGCTGCATAATGCGGTGTGGGCTGATGTTTTCTCTAGCACTCTAGTGAACAAAGAACTGAAGTCACCAGCCCCTGTCAGGTGATAAGAATGGAAGAGCTCTATGTGGTCTTCTGCTAGCCCTTGCAAACCTGGACCTGTGAAAACTTGACCTTCAGCCTTACTAGGCTTTAGGAGAAAAGGTAAGAATGACTTAGGGAAGGTTTGCCACACTTGGTGAATGATTCTTTACAGACTTCTTGAATTATATAGAGGCCTGAACCGTAGGCTACCAAAACCATTGGTTTCATGAGCTGAGGGCACATGTCAGGCTGTAAGCTGTAAGAAGATGCTTCCAGGGGGACTGAAAAACTAGTCAATCTAGTAGATTAGAGCTGTAAATTGCTGGAAGAGAATCCACTATGGATGTAAGACTGTAATGTTGGCTGGCTCCTGACCTCTTCCTGAGCCATTTGCTCTTTGCCTTAGTTGGAGACAAGATCCTGGTTCTTATACAAAATTACTGCAGAAGATTATACAGTTCTTATACCCTTAATTCTTTCATTAATTAAATAATTAATTAATTGGACTTGGAGAAATTTAGCTGCTTCTGCTCCAGTGGAAAGCCTTAGTGTGCAGCAGCACATGGTGAATACTGTTGTGTCCTCAGCAGCATTTAACAAATAACAGATGGTCTGAGATAAGGGGAGCAATAGCCAACAATTGAACAGCAATTCAGTGTACATTTTTGTTCCTAGATACACATTTAATTCACTGATTTAAAGCACTTGAGGAAGGAAGGGAGAGAGAGAAAAAAAAGAGAAGGAAACAGGAGGTGACTTGCATGGTGTCTGCTAGAGTTTGATGCTTTACCTGCTTTTAAGCATCTGAAGAACCACAGGTAAACAGCTGAGTCAGGGCCTGCTAACTCTGCCTACAGGTTATTGGCCTGAACTCTTCCAAAGTCAATGTTTTCTTATTTCAGTAACAAGTAGGTTATATTATGAGCTTATTTCCCAATAGAAGTTTCAGAAGTTTTGTATATAGTCCAACTGGCAGTTTATTTTTTCTCACCCTCCCCATATCCAGTGTAGCTTCTACACTAGTAAGAGTAAGGTTCTTTTTGTGGCCAAGGTAAACTGAACCAAAATAGCTAATCCAGAAGGTAAGAAGTTCTGTGGAAAAAGTTCTGAGCCTGTGGAGCCTTTTCCTCTTCAGGAGGACCTGACTTCTCAGCTGAAGATATAGAACATTACTCTTTCATTGCTTTCCTTGTTGTTTAAAGGGGCTGAGGTTTTTTTGTGGTGTATTGTTATTATTATTTAGTTGCTTATTGGTTGAGTGTTTTTTATTAGGGTTGGTGAGGGTTTTGGGTTTTGGGTTTTTTTAGTTTTTGGTTATTTTGGGGGGGGGGCTTTGGGTTTTTTTTTTTCACTAATAAATAAACGAGACCAACACCTTTCCTAAATTGACTGAGCGATACTGATGATTCAGGCTAGTTCATAGGTGAATAGAAAGCTGTGTTAAGAACAACCTTTTTGGCAAATAATTTGACTTGTTATATCATTTGAGAGGTGACCATCTGTAATGGTTTTGTGGATTACTGGCCTGGCATAATGGAGAAGTTTTTAGGCTTCAGCCTCTGATGCTTCTTAGTAAAATATCACCTTGATTTATAATGGAAAGAATGACAAGAAGAAGAAAAAACCCCCTATTCTCTTTCTTCAGTGTGGTTTTACTTACATAAGTTTACCGTGTCAATGTGTAAAACTTTTATTTAAGCATAGCAACATTTTACATTCAGGTTGTACAAGTCTAGCTCAATGTAGTTAGCAGAATGATGAATTCTATCCAAGAGGTCTAAAAGAAAAAGTAATGAAAATCCCAATGAAAATAAATAGTCAAGAGCTTTTATGCTGACAGTATAGAAACACAAGCTCTCATTCCACTTAGTGCAGTACTGTCACAGCTGTCACTGAGCTCACTGTTATGCAAAGCTGATCTGCTTTGTTAGTACAGCAGCTAATGGAAATCTGACTTAAGCCAGGAAGTGTAAATTTCATTCTTTTTTGGCATGGCAGAGCTACCAGAATGAAAGTTCTATTTGCAAAAGATAACAATAAGTGGGAGTTAAACTTGACACAAGATGGATTTTAAAAAGAGTAATTCTTACATAATTCAGACAATGGCAGCCAGAGAGATTATGCCAGAAGTGAAGATGTTTCCATTCTACCTTTTGGTTGATTGGAATTTGAACTTCAGGCTTATCTCTGACTGTTTCTGATTCTACTGTGAAATCAGCTTGTGAACTTGAGTGTGCCACTGATTTTAAGGACTAGAAGAGATCATTCTCTACACATAGTCCTCAGCTAAACATTGATGCATCAAATCTGCACCTTTTGTTTGTGATACAAACTGCTTACTTTATGTGGATAATGTTTTTGTAAGGTTCAAGTGGTCAGGGGAATATATATAATTTATGCAAAGGTGTCACGAAATTTTAATTCCAGTATTTTAATGTATTTCTATGTATTTTAATTCCAGTTTGAATTTGGTTTAATTTCCATTCATTATGCTTTCTTTTTTTTCTTTTTCTTTATGAAATGATAGTCTAGTATCAGTACCTAGAGACTGTGCACAGACCACAACAAATAATTTATCTGTCTTTCAGGAAAGCATTTACATAGCTAATACAGTCTTTCCTTTTTTCCACTCTCAAATCATTCTTCACTGTGCTTTTGTAAATCCTTTGCAATATGTCTTTATCATTTTGAAGTAGAAATGTCTGATTTGGATTTATTACTTCAGTGATGTTATCTGTTTCCAAGAGAGACATAATACCAGTATTCCATAACTGTTTGATGTTCTCTTCTTTTTGTATTCAAATTCTAATAACCTGCTTGCTTTCTAACAGTCAGAGTAGGAGGGGATCCTCACTGGGAGCAGCAGTGGTACATTTACAGGAAAGTAAATATTGATGTAACTAGTCTTTAAAAGTCACTGAGTAGTAGTTGCACTTGATGATCTTAAGGGTCCTTTCCAATCTAAATGATTCTATAAACAGTTAATCTTACTTAGGTCTGTTTTTTCTCTTGATGCAGCTTTTATTTGCACATTTGATAGTATTCCCATTTGCTGATAACAGCAAACAAAGGAAGCATGACACACTTCACAGACACTTTGCTGAATGTGAACACTACGGAGCATGTTCACAGGTGCCTTAACTGAGGTGGATGAGCATCCAGGCAACAGAGCCAACTGCTGAGCAGAAACATTGGTTTGGGGGTGAAAAGCAGATTACCTGCACTGGTCTTCTGCTTCATTTTGGCCTATTTGCTCAATACAGTTCCATGCCTCATGATGCCTCTAATTCTGGAGCTAATACTGTCACAGCCAGCTCAGCTGTCTTTGCATAGTACTGTGTGGACTAAATTTGTCTCCTGCACTGTCTCATCAATTAAGTTCCATTTAACCTGCCCTTCAACTTGCCCAAGGCTTAGTTTCTAAAGTCACTCATCTAGCCTGCTCAGAAGTGCATGGCGAGGTTTCTTACTCCACTTTGTAAGTGAGGTCAGAGGCCAAGATCTTACTTTACTGAAGGAAACTGCAGGAAAAGGAGAGCAAATGAAATGTGAGGACGCTTTCCTCAGCTTATTGTTGTTAAAGACATGGAATTATGTAGCTTTGACAAAACATGCCTAAAGTCATGAAAGCATGTGCAAAATACAATCTCTCCTATTTGTGTGTTTGCCAAAACCCATCCTATTTGTGTGTTTGCCAAAGAATGGTCCCACTTCTTATCTTTGGTACACAGAATGGTTGAACATTCATCATGTTTTTGGTTTTGTTACTCTTCAATAAGCAGCTTTCTACCTTGCTTGCAGCACGTAAGTAAGAGTTCTGTTCTGAAAAACATACATGTGATTTTCTTAAGAGCAGTTTTGCAGCATTAATCAGTGGCATCTGTATGCTCCATAAATATCAGTGGATTAATTTGCCACACTCATATAAAGGAAGGTAGCTGCATCGTGCAGATTTTCTTTTTAAGGAAGCTTTTATTAGAGTTAGCAATACCAAGTACTTTATAACTTCAGAGCATAGGTACAATGGATTTCGGATCTAGATGCGAGCACTTAACACTTTAACAGGTCAGACTGTGACACTCTAAAGGGTCAAAATAGTTCACCTTTATTTTTCTTCTCTTCTACCCTCCTGCCCTGTGCTTTTTCTACCATTCAATTTCTGTGACAAATGAGGTATGTTCTTGGGAAAAGATCTTCTTTTATGACATGGTTGTGTCTCAAAATTCTCATGGAAATGAGGAAAACACAGTATATAATGATACAACTGAAAGATTGTATCATAATGAATAACATTATATGGTAAAGCGTATTTCCTACCTAAAGATTCTTCCTAAAAACCTCTTTGGCAAGCTTAGAAACTCTTGTCATATAGGATCACCTATATCAAAAGAAAGCATCTATCTTTTTGAACTTTTCATCTAAGATATTTCAATGCTTCTTTTCTCGTCACATTAGGGTGGCATTTTCAGCTTATATAGTGGAAACCACTTGCCCACCAGCAGCATAACACCACTGCAAAATTAAGAGTGTTTGGTGGATAAAAGCACATTAGTTTCTTAGCAAAACAGTTATAAAATATATATAGATATACCTACCTAAGTAAAAATAAAAAATGATTTGCTTAAATGTTGTTCCCTGAAATGGCTCACATTTGCTCAAATTTCTTATAATATGTTCTGTACCAACCTGGAGCATGTAAAAGTTATGATCTATATAGCTTTATTTGTGGCTAAGTTCTAAAGTACTAAAAGCAGCATGCTGTGGCAAAGGTCAGATAGTCCTAACTATACAAAGCGCTGTCTGCTCAGCCTGTACAAGATACACAGTAATAGCCCTTAAGGGAATCATCATTCAAACATCAAGTAACTTTTGATACAACAAGCAAGGCTTTTATGACAAAAAAGGAGGTCTAAGTAGGTAAGTATATATTCCTCATATTCCAATAATGTTTACATCTATTATGGTCAATGAAATTACAGAGTCAAATGCAATCAAAATTAGACTGCACCTAGCATTAGGTGGTGATAATGATGGATCTCATTAAGAGTCATTGTCATCAGCCAGGTAACTCATACAGTCTGTTTGGTGCCCATGCTTAAGAGGTGAACATTTCTGTTCCCAGAAGTGAAGCATCATGTAAGACTAAGAGGATTGTAATTTAATTGTAATCATCAACACTCTATTAGCACTACACTTCTTTAGACAATTGCACTTTTTGTGTAATTGCACATTTACTCCTTTTTAGACATTGCAACTATTTGCAGTGTTCATCATTAGTGAACATTGGAACCTTTAAGCATGTGCTCAGTAGGTACTATGCATTTTTTTCCCATCAGGACAACATAAGCTCAGTAAACAAACAAAAAAGATAAATGCAAGGTTTAAAGGTAATTCATAAATATTTGGTATTTGGGGTTGTCTTGTCTAGCAGTTTAATTTATCTCTGCCTCTAGAAATTAATGGAGTTCAAATTGAAGTAAAAAGAGCAGTAAATAACAGTGGTAAAGCTGGAGGAAGAACATATCTGAATATCAGAAAATATCTTATTTCCTATTTACTTTGTTCCCTCAGGATTTGTGACTGGGTCCCTACATCCTGCCTCTCCACCACAACTCCATTCCTCTCTGGCCTACCCATGATCCCCACCTTTTTACACAGTCACCAGCTTCTCTCCTCATCCCCATTCATTTTTTAACTCTCCCCTATACCTTCAGATACCACCAACTTCGCCACTCTCCCATGTTTTCCAACACCCTCAGGCAAGATACAGCATGACATATTGTCAGCCACCAGGTCAGATAGCACAGGTAACTACCTTTCATGGGATCAGTCAGATCATTAATCTGGGTCTCCTTCCATTGCTAAACTGCCATTTTTCATGTTCGTGCAGGAATTGTGAGCTCTCTTGCTCCTTCAAACCCTTTGGAATCGTGGTAACAAGTCTGATGAACATATCACACAGGTGTCTTATTTTTGTTTGTTTTATTATTTAACAGTTTGACATTGACAAAGAAGCAGGAGAGAGACAGATTTATCATCGGTACTGTATGGAACGGGCATCTGTACATTGTGCTCATGTGTTCACCACAGTCTCACAGATAACAGCTGTAGAAGCAGAGCACATGCTTAAAAGAAATCCTGGTAAGACTTCAGTTGTTTTCTCCAAATCAAGTTCAGCACTATTTAATAACTGCTTTCAGTACCATATCAGGAGAGCCTTAGTTTAACCCCATGGATGTTAGGCTTTCTTTGCAAAGACATCTCAGTTTCAGGAGATTTGCTTATAGCAGAGGTTCCAGTGATGTTGTTATATTCAGGTCAACTGGTGAAAGCAGAAATTGGAACCTTTGTAATACATTTCACCAGCTTTTACAGTGTGAGATTTGTTGCTCTGCTAACAATGACTGATATAATCTTTGCACAAAACAATGTTAGATGAGGTTTGTTTTCCAGTGCTAAATCTGTTTTACTTTCCTTAATATGGTAGAGATCAGAAGGCAAAAACCAAACTGTAAATCAATACAGTTCATTTCCTTGTCTCTCTCACAGCTTGGAGTAGCAGTGTAGTCATGGTCATTGTGATCCTAGGACCTAACCATGAGAAGCTTTGTAAACAGATATAATATTTCCTACTAGACCAACCAGTACAGTTCGAAAAAACAGTTGAAATGTGCCCAATGGTTTGTCTGACTTTTCCCTTTCTATTACTCTCATAAAATATGGGACTTACCAATAAAACTGGTTGTGTTCCACGTGTGGAGTTTAAATAAGGTCATGATCCCAGTTTGATGTGTCACTAAAGTTCTTCTTAAATCAGCACAGTGTTTTATAAGGATAAGCCACAGTACTCCTTCCAAGGGTTAGCATCATGGATGAAAAATTGCACAAGAATTTTGATCCTATTTAGCAGGTTTGTTCACACCTTAGTTGGTTATTTTAAGTATAGCAGTGCTCAAATGACTTTGGGGTTTGGTTGTTCTTTGTAGATATTTTTTAATGGAAGTTACAGTGCTAATCATAGTTTGGGACTGTTATCCTTTTTGACTTCAGTGCTTCAAGCCACAGCATAGTTCATGCATCAGGATAAAAGAGCTGTCCATTGGATCCTTTGTCTCATTCCTGACTCTCAATAAGATGATGAATTTAGAAGATTTTTCCCTTAATTTTTAAACATGACAAAAGTAATGTAAGTGTTCAGTCATCTAATCTGGGATGTTCCTGAAAGGTCTTGGTTGCAGAGCACTTGATCTTTGAAAACCAGACTTCTGAAACTGCTTTTTATTGGCATGAGGCTTCTCCCCACAACAGCTACTCTTGAAAATCATAGTTTATATTTTGGGATTTAAGGAGGCTGAAATGAGTCTGAATCCAGTTTAATCTGGGAGAGAAAATCTGCAGACTGCTCACAGGTAGAACGTCAGTTGAAGGTAAAGAAAATACTATGCATAGAGATTCACAGGCTTGAGCTTTTCTCTTTTTAATATGCTTTCAACTTTGAAGAAGCCAAGTAAATATATATAATGTTTGGGTTAAAACAATTGTTGACACATATCATGCTTCATATTGACAGAGCTAGAAAGAAATACAATAGGAATTGTTACCTCAAATCCTAGGTGGCAGCTCAAGAAAACATGTTTTGACGGGTATAAATACTTTAATAGTTTCTTTGAATCATAGACCACAGGATAAACTGTTTACAAGTCTATTCTCATGCTATTTATTCTCTCTGAAGTTGTGAAATCAACATAGACATTGGCTGTTCAGAAAGCTCAGCAATCCGTCTGTAGATCATTAAGCTTGTATTCTGCAAAGGAATGTGAATACTGGAAGAATGTGTGCACTCCTCAATCCATTTTAAAAACAAACTTTAAAAGGGGGATGCAGAATTGGCACAGTTAACTTCTATTTGCATTTGAATTTATTCAGATGTAAACTTCGTAACAAAGTTGTTAACTAAAAATAACTGAGGAAATGTGATATGTAGAGCAGACTCTGCTACTTCTCATTAATATTAAACTTGGACACAAATTACAGATCTCAACACTTGGAAAAGCCCCTTTAAAATTCAGTAGACATAATTGCATAGGGAGCCTTTCTTTTTTGCACTTGGACAAAGGCCAATTTGCCAGTCTAAACCTAGCAGCATGATTGCTTGCATTATGTTGTTATTATTTGATCAATAATCACTCAAAACGTATTTGTCAAAGTATCTAATATTAAACATGTTTTCTTTGACCTATCATGCAAGATTCTGTCAGTGATCATAAGGTACACTCCTGTGATCTGAATACTGATATTATGGGTTTTCTAGTACTTTCATTCAGGTATGAAACATAGTTCTCATTAGCAGTAGAGAAGACTTTGAATCAGAATTTCAAGACACTTGGGTATTGGTTAAGACCTAGATCTGGACTTTGTTCTGTTTATATTTGATTAAAATCATAGAAGCAAACTCTGAAAAAGTATGAGTCAACCCTGAATCTTAGTAACTTATCAACAGAAAACATCATAGTGTGCTATTATTACTTTAATAAATGCCAGTTTCTTTACTATAAACATAGAAGTCAAATCATCCTGATCGGATCTACTTGGGATAATTTGAAAACAAAAATGTCATTAATTCATTAAACAACAGAAACCCCAAACTAAAGTAGGAACAAAGGTCTCTTTCATTATTTCTTCCATAGGGTAAGGGCACATTGCCTGATGTGTATTCAAAATACTATTATATGTTGAGCAGAAATAGTGAACCAGGTGCTTTGTGCTCCCATGTCCCACAAATATGTTCTGTATCTCCAAGGCATAAATAAGAGGTGGACTGAGCCCCAATCCTGATGAAACAGTAAATGAAGCTACAATTGAATCAAAGAACATTGGAGTAGATTATATGCAGGCTGATGATGATGGGTAAGAGTATCCTAAACTCCCTGGTGAATGTAAAAGTGTAGATGGAAACTGGCCAGTCATGTACTCTTACTTTATTGGAAAGGGCTTGAAATTATTGCAGTCCCAAAACTATGTCCTGCATGAGCCAGTTCTGGACAAGAAGCAGGTCAGAGGAAGAAGGTATGTTGTTGGTAAAGACAAAAGGAAATGGAGGGTGTTTCTGCTTTCTTCGCATACCCACTCATATGAAGCCACACAAGTTTCTGTTCAGAGCAGCTCCTAGGGTTAGGCAGCAGAAGATAAGGACACAAGTTTTCTTGCCAGACCCACCAAGACTCTCCTTTCTTGTAACTGAGAACCAGATCCTGAGTATCTGAGAAGCAAAGATTTCCTGGTTAAGGCTGGACTTGTATTTTATTCTGTGTCTAATTTTAGGAGCTATCAAAGTGATTTACTGAAGGGAGGTCTTTTTAAAAAGGTTTCTTATATTCTCCCTTTTCTGGTAAAATTTGACAGAGCAAACTTCTCATGCCGTGCAGTAATCAAGTGCATAGTACAGCACAGTTTCTGCTTTCAAGAGCAGTGGTTGAGCCGGCAACACTGATATCATGAATAAAGAGATAAAGGGTATATTGCACAAAAAACATATGGCTAAATGGAGATATTACTTAAGTCTTGATTGGACAAAAGGGCATGGGGGATACCTCACTGTTCAGCATGATCTGTGCTACTTCTGAGTACAAGTCAGGTGGTACTTGAACACTTCAATGCGGTCGACAGTGGAGTGCCACATGCAAAGATTTGTGGACTAAGCTGGTGGAGACTGTTGCGTTAATGCTGTTCCCCATCCATGAGTAATAAGAATACATAACTATTCACATTCTGACAGCTGAAAGACATGTTGGTTCTTTCCTTAAGGATTTCTCAGACTCTGAAGATCTCTACCTCTGCCTTTTCTCTGCTTTTCCAGATGTTGTCACCCCAAATGGCTTGAACATTAAGAAATTTTCAGCAATGCATGAGTTTCAGAATTTGCATTCCATGTACAAGGCTAGGATCCAAGAGTTCATTCGAGGTCATTTCTATGGGTATGCTTTTACTTTTCACAACTAAGCGCTGGTTGTCCAACACTATTTAAAACAGGAATCAAAGCAGGAAGACTAAACAAGTACTTCAAAATGTTACCAACTGATTGAAGTATCTGTCTGGGATTTATCAGTCAGAAACTAAAGGGATTTCAGGCCCCAGTTCTAACTCTGCTTAACAGATGGTGGGATCAGGCAGAAGGTCTTGATTTTTTTTTGTTGTTATTTATCCAAAATACAGTTTATCAGATTAAAACAGCAATTTTAAAGAACAGTAGAAAAGCTTCACTTTCATTGTTTTCTTGGGCTAATAAATTCCTCCAGACTAGAAAGCTGTTGTGTGTTTTGCTTTACTGTATCTTGAGAAATACTTTGTGTTTTTCCATCTGTTTGCTTGGTTTCAGCCACCTTGACTTCAGTCTTGAGAAGACCTTATTTTTCTTCATTGCTGGGAGATATGAGTTTTCCAACAAAGGAGCTGATATGTTTCTAGAAGCCTTATCCAGATTAAACTTTTTGCTGAGGGTAAGAAAGCTTCTGTAAATGTAGATAACATAGAGCTTATGTTCAAACTTACCATACAATGGAAGTTACCGGCAAGAATTTCCATGCCATACTCTGGTTTGTAGGAAATTAATTATGGGATATTTGGAGTTTTCACAAAGCTCTCTCCCTGAATCATAAGAGTATATAATGATTTCAGGCTGCTTAAAAATAAGTGATTACATAGTTCAAGAAGTTAATCCATGGTTATCTCCCTTGTTTTTAAAGAAAAATACTGAAAATACGATTCAAGAATTTACCCTGAAGAAATCTCTACATATTAGAAGGCAAATAAAAATAATCCTTTAATGATGCAATTTAAAAATATCTTTTAAAGCAAATTGCTTAATTCATTAGGACCTGGCCATGATCTTTTAAATCTTTGAATACTATTATCGCATTGGATGGGAATCTTGCATTAAAAGCAAGGTGTGGTAGTGGCCTGATGAATAAGCATGGGGAAGCCACTCACTCCTCCATGTTTCTGTTTCCTCAAGTGAAAAATATGTGCAATGTTTCTAAATGCCTTTATGGAGTACTTTAATGAAGATAAGTCCTGAGCCTTGTCATGATCAAAGACCAGAGCACTTCCCACCTACAGATGAGGTCACTGAATGACAGATGTGTCCCAAAGACTGGCACATTGAACTAAAAACAGCAGCAAAAGAATGGAACAAAAGCCTGATCAGGTTTCAGTCATGTAGCAAGGATCAGTTGGCTGTTGTCCCAGACTTTTTGTGTTCTGTCATTTAAATGATATGGAAAAATCTGGATAAAAATCTTGATACCCTATTGCTAGTGCTAAAAAAAAATATTAATTTTCCAAGCTTTAAGTACATTTGTTCCATCACCACTTTCTATTAATACACTGTTAGAGCCTGTGGACTTTCTAGAAATGCTTAATCCATTTGCTCTTAATCTACTCACACAATTCACACACAACAGGTCACCTCTCATAACCTAAGTGTTTCTTCTGCAACTTTGCCAAACACTGACTTCTGTTGTTTGGCACTGCTGTGCAACAGCAGCTGCCTGTTAATAGCATTTACATAGCTATTAACTATGAATGCTGACAATGTGGAAGATCCTATGTGTTAGGATGGAAAGCATTGCTTGAGCAATGGTTTGTGTGTAGCAGCAGTTTCTTCTTTTATCTAATGATTTATATGGTGTCAATTACAAGCCAGGCTGATGGAAAGTCGAAGGAAATTCTGTGTGTCTGGCAGGCTCTTTGCCATGAGTTCAGATAAATAGTGGTTGCTATCATCCCTCTTTCTGCCCATACGTCTGAGGAACTATTGCTGTAGAAAGTAGTTCTGTCTGCTGCTGTAGAAAATCCCTTGCCCCATGCCTGGGCACACCTCACCTAGTAAACTAACTGTTCATTTCTTTAAGCAAACATATTTTGTGCCAGGTGAGAATATGTGTGTATGTTTCTTCCTTTTTGCAGTCTATGTTCATATCCTAAACCATGGCCTCTAAACCGTTAGAAGTCAGAAAGATCTCTGTTTTCCAAACTGGAACTGGGTGATATCTATTTACCTGTATCTACCCTCAACTATATCTCTGACTTGACATAAACTTCATAGCTAAAGGAAGAGGTATAAGATCAGAGCCTTCCTGGACAACCAAACAAAGAGCATTGGCTTTTCCTGTGATTAATTCTTAAAGTTGGCTGTGATACCTTTCAGTGAGACTTTTCTTTTTCCTCTCCATCTTGTGTCCATGTAGGTTCATAAGACTGATGTTACAGTTGTTGTGTTCTTCATCATGCCAGCCAAGACAAACAATTTCAATGTGGAAACTCTGAAAGGACAAGCAGTCCGGAAGCAACTCTGGTAATTGCTGTTCTCACTGACGGCCTCACACAGTGAATTGAGGAGACATGCAAAATTGTAATGAAGAATAATGCTCTCTCTTTTTGTCCTGCTGAAATTGAGGATTGTGGGTAACTAGAATGTATTTCTGGGGATGAAAGAAATGGGAATGGTAATTAGAACTAGATGATCTTAAGGTTCTTTACAACCCTAACCATTCTATGATTCTATTATTCTATGATTTCTCTTCTTTTTGTCCAGATGATTTTTAGTAAACTGCCCTTGCCATTCTTTGTAACAAGTTAGCAAATAGTACTTGTTTTGCAGTAACAAAATCAAAGGTACTAGAAAAATGCACTGGTCTTTCTGTCTTCTGCTTGTTTCTGGTGCTCCCTTTGGACACGCCATTGAGCTCCCACAAAATAAGGACTGTCTGCTAGTTTATTGGAGTGAGCTTCTCTGCCACCAGTGGGAAAAAGTAATTAATTATGTGTCCTCTTTTATTTAGAAATATGGAAATTGTACTGTCTAATCCAGCAGAATAACAGTTGATAACAACTCTGTAGGTTTTTGTATAACCTACAACAAGTAATGGGCACACCGAAGCAGTGAAACTTACAGCTATAAAGGGAAAATTGCTACAGCCCTTCTCAGTTTAACAGGTTTCATTTTACAACTTCCCAAACAAAAAGCAAAGCAGGAGCAGACTTAACCTCACTTTAACTGCTGTGTGATCCTACTAGGGAGAAAATATGCGTTGTGAGGTACTTCTGAACTGAGGCTCATGGCAAAACTGAAGGTTCAAATTCAGAAAGAAAATAAGTGGTGCGTTGTCAAGGATGACTTGTGTATTGTTGAAAAAATGCCATCTCACTAAACATATTTACAGATTAATTATCTAAGCAGGGAAATTGAAATATTCACTTTATTAGTTGGGTAGAGTAGTTAAACTCTGTTTGCAGAGGTAAAGAGTTTGGTCTTAAAGCTGAGTGACTAAAACCCGTAAGACCTAGCTTCCAGTTTTATGCTTGTGTCTCACTGTTTAACCTCTTTCTGATGCCAGTTTTATATTTATAAAATGATAGAGATCTAAATGACTTAAATATCTGTAGATGAAAGGCTCTGTGTAAGAGAAAGATACTACTTTCTTTGTTATCTCATTAACTGCCTCCAATAGATGATCTCTGGCTCAGTTCCTGGATATCAGTAATCAAGTTGAAATCTTCAATTAATGGATACTAAACCTGCACAAAACCAGTGACAAACATAGTTTAACAAGGATCATTAGAACATTTGTTCACTGGAGTTCTTTCTTAGCTAAAACATAACGTTTGTTTGGCACAGGTTTTATTATTAGCCTAAAACATGGCCTGAGCATTCCAGGGAAGTATTTTGTTTTGCAAACTAATTTATGGCAAACTACCTTTTAGTCAAACACTTGGTTTCAAAACTCTTTGAGTTAGGAAATAGGGCAGAATATGAAGGGAAAAGCTTGCTTTAAAATGCATATTTATTTAACTCTTATATCTCACATCTTTCTGCTAGGTCAAATTAAATTGGAGACCTCTCAGTCTTCATTAGTGTCCAGTGTTAATGATCATCTTTCTATATATAGTCATATCTATGCTATCTTTTTCATAGCTGAGATGAAAGTGTGGTCTACTGATCAGAGCAAAATATTAGAAGTAATTACTAATGAGACCTGCTCCTGGCTTTCTCAGTGTATTCATCTTCGGATGCAGATCAAATGCACAGCTGTGTTGAAACCCATCAGTGTGGCTGCTGGCTGGATAAAAGAGCTTTGAGAACCAGATCTCTATCTGCTTCTGTATTCTTGGTTCCACCTGTATATGTGAAAGCACAATTTAATCTCCAACAGCAGGAATCTCCATTCTTCTGTCTTGTTATGGATTCTTCTGTTTTATACATATATTTATTTATTTTCCCAGGGACACAGCACAATCTGTGAAAGAAAAGTTTGGAAAGAAACTCTACAATGCCCTGCTAAAGTGAGTGTATAGGTTACTTTGTTCTGCTTTGCAGAGCCACGTATTCAGTTGGCTTACCTTTGGTGTTTCTGTGCTTCTACTCTTGGTGTAAGAAATTTGGACATCTATAGGAAGGGCATAGGAGAAGAATATGGGACCCTTTGTTCCATATCCAGGTTACTTGCTCAATAGGCATGTCACAGAGGAAAAATTCAAAGGTACTAGCATCCCATTGTGAAAAGAGTCTCAACAGACATAGGGGATGTCTAAGTAACACAGTGAGCTTACTCACTGCCCAAAATTGGCTAACTCAGCTTAAAAAAGCACCAGAGACAAAGTAATATATATCAGTGGCTTAGTAATATTCTTTCAAAAGGCCCTTGTAAATGAATGACCCACAGATGAGATTACTGGAATTTCAGCAAAAACAAGGTGTGTCTGAAAAATAGAAAAAAAGGAATTGTTTAGCTTTTTTGGAAGCTAACTGGAAGCTCAACAAGTGTATGGTAGAACCAAAGGTAGGGAATATAGAAGGGCCATGAAAGCAAAGCAAGGATTCATGTTGACATCAGCAGACTTCAGATCAGACCTTGTTTGCCATTTCTTCATTTTCTTTATACAATTGATAGTAAGTCAATTGGTAAATAGGTTCTGTGTTGCCTCTGCAGAGGAGAAATTCCAGACTTGAACAAGATTCTTGACCGAGATGATATAACCATTATGAAAAGAGCCATCTTTTCAACTCAGGTCAGAAAATGTACTATTTACACAAACATTAGTATAAATGATTAATATGACTATGTTTAAGTATTGTGTATGACATATAGTGATATGCATTCATTGAAAAGAGGTTTTGAGCAAATATACTTCTCATTAGTAACATTTAAAGATTAGCTGTGACTGTTTTTAATGAGGGTATGACCCAAACCAGTTCTTTAGGGGAATCCATGGATATTTTCCTCCAGTCATATGCAGGACACCAAAATTCCTGATTATCTTCTTCTGCACCAAGTGTGAACTTTACATTATTTCTGAGGTATGGGTTCTTCCATTTTCAGAAAATATGTAAGCTCAGTCTCTTAAGGAGGTGTAACACATTGACTAAAAACCTTTAAAATTAATGGTAGGTTTTTCTAAAAGTTAGTACAAATACATTTATTGTGAGGTAAATAAAACAAGTCCTTGGCAGGTTTTATGGTTTCATTTGTGGCCTTATTTATATAGAAGACAATTTTATATGTTCATAACTTTCCTTTCTTCCCTTAAAATTGAAATAAATACCTATTCACATTGACAAATCTCCCACTGTCTTCCACCTTAGAAAACAGTAACAGGACTCTGACAACAGTTTTGCCTGGCTTATGGGTTGCCTTTTCTCTTATTAGCGACACTGTCTGCCTCCAGTGACCACCCACAACATGATTGATGATGGCAATGATCCAATTCTTAATACCATTCGACGCATTGGCCTTTTCAATAATCGTTCAGACAGAGTAAAGGTACATTCTGTCTTTTTAATTTTAGATACTGTCCTGGGTTCAGCAGTAGCAGTTAGTTTTTCTCCTTAGTAGCTGGTGCAGTGCTGTGTTTTGACTTTCAGCCTGCGAACAGAGCTGATAACACCAATGTTTTTAGTTGTTGCTAAGTAATGTATAATCTGACCAAGGACTTTGTGAGTCTCATGCTCTGTCAGGGAGGAGGGGAAGCCGGGAGGAAGCAGAGACAGGACACTTGACCCAAGCTAGCCAAAGAGGTATTCCATACCACAGCATGTCATGCCTGGGGAGGTAACTGGGGTTACCAGGAAAGGCTGGCTCTCTTGGCGGTCTAGCTCATTTCAGAGGGTGGTATCATATTCTCTTCCCTTGTTATTTCCTCTATCATTATTATTGATGGTAGCAGTAGTAGTTTGTGTTATACCTTAGTTACTGGGCTGTTCTTATCTCAACCTGTGGGAATTACATTCTTTTGATTCTCCTCCCCATCCCTCCGGTAGCGGGGGAGGGGGTAGAAAGAAAGAGGGGGAGTGGTGAGAGAGAGAATGTGTTGTTGGGTTTAAACCATGACATATAAAATTTCTTTAAATAGTCTCAGTCTGGATCATTAGCATGGAAGTGCAGTCAAATTCTTGAGATGCCATATTATACTAGTAAAGTAGTTCTCTCTTCTTCCCTTTCTAGGAGTAACAGCTAGTCAGTTCACAGACATCCTTAGTTTCTGTTTATCCAAGTTAATTTTAAGTTAGATATATGATGTTAGGGAATTGTTTTATTGCTACTTCCTTAAGTAAATGAGGAATCACTAGTACTGACATCCAGAGTGATAGGTCATTTGCTGCCAGATATAAAACTCTATTAGATGCATTTGCTTAAAACTGGAGGTTCATCATTTGAGCACAGATATTTCCGGAATATTGGTTCACCTTTTAAGAACAGCACCCTGATGCTCAACATTTGCTGTAGAAGCTAAACAGGGGTTTGAGCCTAAGAAATGTCTGTTCAGGTTGTGCTCATGTTTACATAAACTGGAAGCTAAATGTGTGTAAATAAATCCTCACTTCCATATCTTCTATGCCAGACCAGAGAAATAATCAACACCTATTTTCACAACTCTGACAATGTTGGAATTTATGTTTTTTGTTGTTCCAAATCTGAAGAGCTTCATTGAGTACTGTAAAGATTGCTGTATTTCAGCTGGATGCTTTGAAGCTTGGAAGTACTGTATCCTCCTGAGGCCTCCTCTAGAACGAGACATGCCATTACTGTGTACCTCTGTACAACAGACCAAAAGAACCAATTTAGTATTGCTAAATGCCACGGCCTTAGGTATAACCCTCAATGGACTTGGTCTTCCTTGATCAGCAAGCATAAAGTTGAATACCTGTCCAGAAAAAGAGTTCATTATCAATACTATTTCTAGGACAAGATTGCATGCAGGCAGGATACATTTTAATATGGGAAGATGAGCAAAGGAGGTATTGTCCAGACACTTAGTAAAAGACCAGAAGAAATTGCTTAAGCTTATCAATAATTAAAATGTACTGATGATGGTTTTCTTTCAACTCTAATGTAAGTTTTGAATATGCAGGTGATTGTACACCCAGAGTTTCTTTCTTCGACAAGCCCATTGCTGCCCTTGGACTATGAGGAATTTGTTAGAGGCTGCCACCTTGGTGTATTTCCATCATACTATGAACCCTGGGGTTACACTCCAGGTAGGCAATCTGTACTGTTAACTAGTACTGGAAGATAAATACTCATTCTGTTGATGCAGAATAGCTTTCAGACAGTGTCTTCTGGAATCCTGAAAAAACTCTTTTGGCTCTGTTTCCTCTGCAGTGCAAAGGTCTTACTTCTGGCAAAATTTGGGGGCCAGGTGGTATAAAATGGCATCTACTGACTGACAGCTACTCACATTTGTCCCTGCGTTGGACCCTTTCCCATATTCACATGTAATCTCTTGATTTTATGTGGCTTTAGAACTAAAAAATAACTTTAAAACTTAATCCTTAACTTGATTCAAGAATTTTAGAAGACTTAGAGCAATATACATATTGAAAAAAGTAAGACAAGAAATCTGGTGCTACTAGTCGATGTAGTTCAGTGGATTTAATTCAAGATAACAATTAAGTTTGAGAGAATTATGTAATGCCTTATATAAGATATTCACCACAAATCACACAGTGGTAAAGAATTTCACAGAATTAAATGGAAATTCCTAAGGATACGGAGAAAATATAATTTCTGACTTAAATAATTGGGCTCAGATTTACAAAAGGCCCTTCTCCCTTGATGAAATCGGTGTAAAACCATGAACTTGAATACCTATGAAGATCAAAGGGGTTTTTATGTCCTCCAATATGCATTCTACAGTCTTGATACACATCTGAAAATTGGGGTGTCCCTCTGAAGAGCATTTTCTGTAAGCCAATGACTCACAATAGAAATATTGCAAATTCAGTCATTCTTCACAGCTATTTCCCTCCAAATAAGTGAGCTAATCAATTCCAAGTAAGATAACAAGTTAGACTTGTACTTGGCAGTTTTCAGTAAAGTTGTGATTTACACTAGTTAAAAGTGTATTTTCTCTTTCCTTTACTAATGCAAAAGCAATTCCCTTAGTTGATACCCATTTAAATCCTCCAGAAACAAAAAGTGACTTTTTAAAGGTAGATTTCTAGCTCTCTTTTATAGACATCAGTTTAATTATGATATGAATGAAGGCTTTTAGCCTTTCAACGACTAGGATATTGATCTGCTGTCTTAGGTTCCATTTAAGTTCACCAGCAAAAACTCAGTCGGAGTAAACAGTTATCCTTATAGACAGTGATGATAGAAATAACTATAATAGATGTATACATTTTCTAATTTTATAAAACTAGCTCCACAAGTACTTTGAATGTGGTCCTGAGTTAATGGTAGTGTTTGTTGGGATTTTTTCTTGCTATAGGGACCTGTTTGCAAACAACAAATGTCAAAATACAAAGTTTAACATGCTTCTGCACTTAAGAGACTCAGGTTTTTAAGTAGCTGCAAACAAGTGATGATCATAATTGTACATCAGGCTTCAATTTAAAATTCAAGGTAACAGTCTTGACCATATATTGGGGTTCTCAGTTTCAACACTGGACTCCAGAAAATGTTCAGTTTGGCTTCTGGGAAACACAAAAATATGTTCACAAAAACAGTGTGAAATTCTCTTTTTATAATTCCTTTTTCTTTCTTCTTTCTTTCTCTCCAAACCCACAACAAAGCATCATAGTTTTCACTTGAAATTTCCAGGGCAGCTCTAGTGTCATGGGACCTTCTGTCTGCCTGTTTTTTTTCTCTCAAGGTGAAACCATTCAAAGCATATTGTCCTGAAATGTTTTCTGTCTGCTTCTTTCGGCAGCTGAATGTACTGTGATGGGCATTCCCAGCGTAACCACAAACCTTTCTGGATTCGGCTGTTTCATGCAGGAACACGTTGCTGATCCAGCGGCTTATGGTAACATTTTTAACACTACATCAAAGTACTGACACTGAGCTGGGAACGTAAAAAGCACAGCAGTGATGCTGTTACTCCTCAATTTCATGCTTTCACTGGTGCAATGGAGTTCATTGGGTAATATATTCAGAGCTCTGAATATCTCATTATGTTGAACATGCCATTCGAGCTTTCATACTTATCCAAACCCTTTCTAGTTCTTTTTTTTTATCCCTTTAACCTTTTGTCTGCTTTACCCTTTCAAACTCAGTATTCCTCCTCCTACCAGTTTCCTAGCACTTCCCTTTAATGACTCAGGTTACACTGTAATGCTGTCAACCCTTCAATAGAAGCAGTGAAAATCTGCTTCTGTTTGAGTAGTCCAAGAAGGATATGCTGGGACTTTAAGGCCAGTGAAACTCACCCCCACCAAACAAAGAATAAATTACCATTTACACTGGAAAGTAAACCTGTGAAAATAAAGGAACCCACTTACTTACAAATAAGAATCTGTTCATGAAAGTTTAGGAATGGTTTATGATTGGAGTATGGTGAGGAGGAGGGTAGCCAACTCCTGTTGTGTTAGGACAATAAGGAAAATGTGTTGAAACTAGGGCCTTCTGTGTCTTCTGTGCACAATTAGGCAATGACAGCTCCACACTAGTTCAAATTATGCCCTGGCCTTAGGAGAAGGGGTAGAACCTGTTGTAAAATATAGCTATGCCTGAGTTACCTGAGGCATATCTTTAAGAGCCTTCAGACTTGCTCTTCCCTGCCAAAACATAGATGTGAGTGTTGACATAAATTACTGTACATTCCTTGGGGACCCTGAGCACTTCATTTAAGGTAGTTGTGTTTCTGTCTTATCTTTGAGGATAGCTGAGGTCTAGTACCCTCTTCTTCCCAACACCCTGGTGTAAGGAAGGTGTCAAGAATAAGGTATTGGTCTCAACAAACTACAGAGGTGAAGTTTACCTTGGCATCTCTGCCAGAACTGTACATTGACTAACATATGTGTTAGCCATCTCTGGGGAAACACTGGTATTTCTACAGAAAACACAGCCTCTCCACTACAGGCTGATTCTGAACATCCTCACTCATAAATTCTACTGCAAATTAGGAAAGCACTAGATTGGTTTTTTAAGCAGTCAATATTTTATCTAGAATTTCTTGAATCCTTTTGGACATACATACACAGCAACGATAAAGCCTCTGAGTTTTGAATAATTTGCTGAATTTCAGCCTGAAATGTAAAGAAAGTTAAAATAAAAAATACATCTTTCTCTGCAGCTTTCCATTGCCTTAGAATAGCAACAAATATTCCAGTCATAGCTGCCTTCTAACATTAAAAGACCATATAATGCATGTAACATTTGTAAGACTATGTGACAGAAGGTAGAATGGAAATGTAAGAGCTCATATCCCCTTTTCAGTTCCGCTTGACTTCACCTTTTTTGTGTTCTTCAGGCATCTACATAGTTGACAGGAGGTTCCGCTCACCTGATGAATCATGCAACCAGCTGACTCAGTTCCTGTATGGGTTTTGTCAGCAGTCCCGTCGACAGAGAATCATCCAAAGAAACCGAACCGAGAGGCTCTCAGATCTGTTGGACTGGAGATACCTAGGCAGGGTATGTGAAACTGTGTAATAGAAGTACTACACTTTCCAGGCGCATAGGTCTAACTAGCAGTCTTTAACATTATGCTACAATGCAAGGAGACATCCCTGCTCTGAAAAGCATCTCTCAAAGGTGCTGAAGGCAAAGCCTGCTTTCACGGTGTAATGTGTCCATTCTCCAGTGGTAAGGAGAGACATGACTTAACTGAGTAAGTTAGAGCAGAAGCCAGTCATGCTGGCTGAATTGTTTTTATTCTTGGTGCTAAAGACAGTGTAAAAAGCTTGTGTCTGACAACACTACTTGTGTCACTGGTAACCCTACATTAAGACGGTTTTGTGCTCCAAAGTCATCTGTATTCTTCCAAACATCCTACCTGTTCTTGCTGCTGGGCCTTGAGTTCCTCAACACTTCTAAATGACCTCTGTGCCTTGAAGGCAAAATAATGGGTTTGATTTGACATAGAAAACACTGCAGTACCACCTACTAAAACAGTAGCAAAGCAGCATTCTGAAATCCACAGGAACAAAGAAACGATGTACATGCATCAGTTTTTAACTATTTTGGACCTTGTCCTTCTCTGATATCTGTGTGAGAACCTTTCTGTTTATATGGTTCTCAACACAGCATAAGACCCTGATATAACAAGCTGTTTTTATCATGCATGTGACACATACTTGTGAATATAGTGGATCCATAAGTATTTTTGCCAAATTCTTACATACAAGGCTTCCTAAATACTACCCTCTGTGACTGTTACACATGCCTCCTATGCAAGGATGAGTCCAAAGTTTGTGTATATATACATGTACACACTTACAGATATGAATTTTCCTGGTTAAAAAAGAGCCAGTTCTATCCTGAGAGATAAAGAATACCTGTCACTCAGTAAGAGCTACACTGACTGAGACAAATGCTTTTTCTATCTTAATGCATTGGTCTTACAGAAACCTTATTCAGCTTCTGTTCCAGACTCTACTTCAGTGTGAATCTAATGTGAATGTTTCACTACTTCACAGCAATGTGCTTATTACAAGCAGTGATATCAGTTGGATTCTGCTTAGCTAAAAACATATATAGCCTTTGTTCAGCATTATCTTTTAGAAGATACTCATTTTAAGTTCCTATTTTACCTGTTTAAATCTACCCAAGACTTCCTTGACTTGTAAAGGCTTCTCTTTCATGTTGCAGTATTATATGCATGCCAGACACTTGGCCCTCAGCAGAACATTTCCAGATAAATTTGAGATGGAACCATGTGCTCCACCAAAGGTAAAGCCTGTTTTTAGAGATAAGCTCATCTGCATTTTAGCTACTCTTACAAAGAGAGAGAAGGAGTGCGACAGTGTGTGTACGTGTGTGTGTGTGACAGGAAGAGAGAAGAGTCAGCAAGGTTTGTTTTAACTGGAGAGGCTGAGGGAGTTGGGTCTCTTTAGCTTGGAGAAGAGGAGACTGAGGGGTGACCTCATCAGTGTTTACAAATATGTAAAGGGTGGGTGTCAGGATGATGGAGCCAGGCTTTTTTCAGTGATATCCAGTGGTAGAACAAGGGGCAATGGGTGTAAACTGGAGCATAGGAGGTTCCACGTTAACATCAGGAAGAACTTCTTTACTGTAAGAGTGACAGAGCACTGGAACAGGTTGCCCAGGGGGGTTGTGGAGTCTCCTATGTTGGAGATATTCAAGGCCCACCTGGACAAGTTCCTGTGTGATGTACTCTAGGTTACCCTTCTCTTGCAGGGGGTTGGACTAGATGATCTTTCGAGGTCCCTTCCAACCCTTGGGATTCTGTGATTCCGTAAAGGAAAGTAGGAGTTAATAGTTAAAAGCTCAACAAGTTATAGATCCAGCCTCTAGTCAGGAGTTGTAATGGCATCACATGCAAACACTGGGAATACCAGGTGCAACACAGGAACAGTTCTTTGGGTCATTCAGAGTGACTGGTTGGCACTATGCCACTTTAGACCAGCTGAGGAACTGGCCTTTGAAATATTTATTTAAGAGTGGCAGCTTCTAATTTTGCTTCTGATAAATGTCATGGAGATGTTCTGCACAAACCAAGCAGAAGAGGAGCTGGGAAACGACGCTCTAGGGAAAGTGAGGCAAAGAAAGCACCTAAGCATGGTCCATGAGGAGGAAGCTGTGGTTGGAACTGCAAGGGGTCAGTCTAAAGGCATTCTGGCATAGTGCGTATTATCACCAAAGTGAGAAGGGAGGCTGCTCAGATCCAATATAAGAACAATATTATTTGACACCAAATCCCCAGCACCTCTGGAGATTTGCACATTTGTTTTTAAACAAGAAGGACAAAGGAAGCGCAAACCAACCCTTTCTTGGCTCTGGTTTTGCAGATATTGGCATTATAACTAGAAAACAGTTTTAAATCTTGACAGAATTCTGACTTTCGATAAGCATATTCTAACTACAGAGTACCAAAGGATTTCATCCTGTGTTGACAGTTTTTAGGATCAGTAAAGGTAGTCATATATTGCAAGAAGGAGTGCTAGAAAGGTAGCATGTTATTTATGCCACAGGCTAAAGATCGCAGCCGTACAAGCAGAGAAGGACTGAGGGGATGTAGAGTCAAGGGAGTTTAATTTTAGAGTGCAGAGCAGGTCTAACTTACATCCCACCACTGGTTTTGTTTGAAGTGCTAATTTTCTTAAGTTGCTGTATACAACTGAGGAACACTGTGGTAATACATAAAACATGCTTCTCTCTCTGCCAGACGGAAGGCTTCAGGTATCCTAGGCCTTCATCAGTGCCACCGTCACCTTCTGCCTCTCAGCATTCCAGCCCTCACCATAGCGAAGCTGAAGATGAAGATGAGGATGAAAGATATGATGAGGATGAGGAAGCTGAAAGGGACAGGCAAAACATCAAGTCTCCCTTTACTCTTGGAGCATTGCCACAAGGGAAAAAGAAGAAGCATGGAGAATACAGGAACTGAATTTCCTGCTCTCACCCTGGCAAGGTCTCTTCATCCATTCAACAGTTCTTCCTATAGGCTTCTAAGCTTTCTGTTAAGGACAGTATGATATAATTAGGGGAATCTTAAATGTTATTTGAGCTACACTGTTGTAAATCCTAATTATTTCACCTTAAAAGTAGTTTAAATGACAATCCTTCTGTGCCCCTTTGAGATAGGAAAGATTTCTCAAACTTAATAAACCTAGAGAATGTGACAGTCCCCTCAGGAGCTTATACAAACTGCAGGTCATAACTTTGTGTACATAATCATCTCTATGAATTATAGTCTATGCTGATAGCTCCATTATGGGTGTCCCAAATTAATTTCTGCTTCATTCATTTTTCCCCTTTCCCTTCCTAAACTAAAATAAATTTCAAGCCAGAGCTCAAAAATGTAGAGAAAAAAGTGTTGCACTGAGGAAACCTTGTCAGGGTTTAAAAAGATACGCTGAAAAGAAAATGGTCTTTCTTTTTACTTATGCTGTTTATTGTAAGCTTACATCACTTAAAACATGTTTTCTTACAATACACAGAAGTGTCTTGATCCAGTGGTAAAACATACTTCCTGTGGAACAAAATAAAGTCTTAAGCAGTGGGCATTTGAATTTTAGAGACAAATGAAGTTGTCTTTCTAAAATCACTTAGACCCACAATAAACAGCAGACCGTTTATTTTCTGATTCCTCTGGTATGGTTTTTTTGTTGTTTTCATCTTGTCTTAGGTTCTAAGGTTATTAATAAACTAGTTTGGGAGGAAGCTAACGTGACTTGGCTAAAGAGAGTGACAAAATTTCCTCATGTTAGACCTTTCCCTGCAGACAAACCTACATGCCATAGAGCAGTGTGACAGCATTTAAAGATAGGTAACTCTAATTCTTCCAATTGTCCAGTTAATCCATGGTCTATTTCACTTCTTTGAGGAAAGATGTAATCTTTCTTAATGCTAAAACAATTCCAAGAACACATTTGCCCCACAGACATAATATTGAAAAGCACCTGAAACTTCTAAGTGCTTGGGGAATAATTGAACCCCACAACAAGAAGTAGACGTTATCTACAGAAAGCTTTCAAAAGGATTGTAATTCCTAGAGATGCAGAGTGCCTGAACATGTTCTTCAGAAGTAGATCTTGACTTTAAGATGTTAGGAAGGAGATTCATCTTTTATTTTGGAAGTCTGCACATCAGAAATTTCTCATGCTGCTCAAGAAAAGACATTTCCAGGAATTGATTCAGCCTGTTCTTCAGCAGGTAGGATGGTGTAAATTTTGGAGGTATTTACCTTCACTGTAAATCCCAAGGGGGAGCCCGGTGACATTAAGTGTACAACTTCTGAGATCTGACTGATGTGAAGATAGTGCCCATTCTTCTCAGAAATGGTCCTTGCATGGCCAAAGTGACCTCTGCCTCCTGCCTCTAGGGTTATTTTAGTACTCTCTTGAACGCTAAGACTAGCCATCAGCAGCATGACAATTTAACTACAGCAAAGTATTTCTGCATTTTGGATTTGCAGTTTTATAGGAATGGCTTTTTGTTCAGACAGATTGCCTAACTTAAATGCCACACAGTTCTAATAGTTACTGACATCTGACAAGCTTGGTAGCAGCTGTCTCTTACATAAGTGATTAGCTGCCAGATTGAAAATGCTAGGGTTTCACAAACCACTCACCAGCACAGCAGAATGTTTATTCTGTTCCATGGTATTTGTAATGACTTGTTTAAGCTAGTGAGCTTACATCAGGACTGCATACAAAAAGCTGAAAATATGATTGATACAGCTTTTCTATCATTTCATTTAGAGGCATATGAATTTCATTATAGCAATAAACCAAAGGATGTATAAGCCTTCCACCTTGTGTCTGATCATTGACTGATCATACTTTAAAATGTGCTGAAAAGTAACTTAGCTATTCAGAGTATGATAGAAACATACAGCAATTAAATTAATGAAAATATTCTGATGGATATCATCAGTCTTTAGATGAAGCTCATCATGAATGCGTTCTGTCATATGGCAACATATTGGCCTTCTATGATGGGACTACAGAACTGATGGACAGGAGTAAAGTGGTTGATGTCATCTACCTGGACTTGTGCGAAGTATTTGACGCTGTCCCACACGACATCCTTGTCTCTAAATTGGAGAGGCTTCAGTTTGGCAGATGGACCACTCGGTGGATAAAGAACTGGCTGGATGGGCACATGCAAAGAGTTGTGGTCAATGGCTCAATGTCCGGCTGAAGACCAGTAACGAGTGGTGTCCCTCAGCGATTGGTGTTGGGACCGATCTTGTTTAACATCTTTGTCTCTGACATGGACAGTGGGATTGAGTGTGCCCTCAGCAAGTTTGCTGATGACACCAAGTTGTGTGGTTTGGTTGATACGCTGCTGGGAAGGAATGCCATTGACACGCTTGTGAGGTGGGCTGATGCCAACCTCATGAAGTTTAACCATGCCAAGTGCAAGGTCCTACACCTGGGTTGAAGCAATCCCAGGCACAGCTACAGGCTGGACAGAGAAGAGATTCAGAGCAGCTCTGCAGAGAAGGACTCGGGGGTGTTAATCAATGAGAAAATGAACATGAGCTGGCTGCAGTGTGTGCTTACAGCCCAGAAAGCAACTGTATCCTGGGCTGCATCAAAAGGAGCATGACCAGCAGGATGAAGGAGGTGATCCTGCCCCTCTACTCTGCTCTTGTGAGACCTCACCTGGAGTATTGTGTGCAGTTCTGGTGTCCTCAACATAAAAAGGACACGGAACTGTTGGAACAAGTCCAGAGGAGGCCACAAGGATGATCAGGGGACTGGAGCACCTCCCATATGAAGACAGGCTGAGAAAGTTGGGGCTGTTCAGCCTGGAGAAGAGAAGGCTGCGTGGAGACCTCATAGCAACCTTCCAGTATCTGAAGGGGGCCTACAGGGATGCTGGTGAGGGACTATTCATTAGGGACTGTAGTGATAGGACAAGGGGTAACGGGTTAAAATTTAAAGAAGGAAGTTTAGATTGGATATACGGAAGAAATTCTTTACTGCTAGGGTGGTGAGGCACTGGAATGGGTTGCCCATGGAGGCTGTAAATGCTTCATCCCTGGCAGTGTTCAAGGCCAGGTTGGACAGAGCCTTGGGTGATACAGTTTAGTGTGAGGTGTCTCTGCCCATGGCATAGGGGCTGGAACTAGATGATCTTAAGGTCCTTTCCAACCCTAACTATTCTATGATTCTATGATATACTGCTATTCAAACATACATTGGTGCTTAAAAATTAACATACAAGGACATTTTTATTTCTCCAGTTATATTCCTCCCTGAAATAATATAAATTATAAACAATTACTGAAAATGCCAATTGCCAATAGCCCCGTGATAGAAATTAATTCCTCTGTTCCTTCAGCTGCGTTTGTTTTGAGGCGAAGCAGCATTGTTGTTAGTGTGCGTTAACAGTCAATTAGTAGTGTCATGAGAAAAATCAGAGGGAAGTAGCATTGAAAGATTAAGAGTATTACTAGGGTTGAAGGTTAAAACAATAAAACATAGTTGCTTGGACACAAGAATCATGTGGCTGTTTTTTAATTACACGAGAACTACAGAGGGCTTTCCAGTTAGACCACAAAACTACACCAATGATGTTAAATATAGCTTTATCAACATGGAATGATAATAAACCAGTTTATGTACAGTTCCAGTTTCACAACTCAAAAAGCAGGCCAACAAAAGTACAGTAACCATGCAATTAATATTCTGTGTGCCTGTTGTCATGTGTGACACTAGGTTTGTACCTGGTACACCACCACCAGCTCCATCAGTACTGCACGTCCTGACAAACAGCTGTGACTGTATTCCAGAGGCATTAATGAGGTCCAGATCCTGTAAGACCTATCCCCACCCTTATCTTTATGTGGTGGGACTTGCTCAGTAGGATTGTTCAGACTATACATTTCTGTATGCATGTAACTGGGGCAGCGCTGAGGGCTAAGTAAGTGCTGTTGCCTGTTCCCTGTGGTGACAGATATCTGCAACAAAAAACAATCACTGTCCTTGCAGTCAAAGATAGCTGGATTGTTTTAATATCTCACTGACTTTATTAATGATCAGCAATTTACAGGGCTGGCAGCAAAGTGGTGAAGGAATTACCTTTACAAGGGCTTCAATACACAGCTGGTGGTAAAAGATGACTATTCAATGACTATTGAAAGAAAATGAAGTCATTGTCCAAAAAAGACGTTTTAATCATCTTTTCAGGTAAGACGGTACAATGTATTTTAAATTCTAGGTGGGACATACAAAATGACCTAAACAAAGCAGAACTTAACAAATATCTCCTGTATCTGAACTTTACCAGTAACCTGTAACCTGCTTGCATTCAAAATTTTGCAATACCTATATATGTCACGTTTGGGAACTGAAGTGAGGATGGATGAAATACTCTGCTTACACAAGACGTGATTTCAAGGTCTATGCAATCCAAATGTCAAATCTGAAATATTTCACCAATTTGATAGCTTATCTGTCAGGTAGGCAGGCTGATCACTGTTTTCTTCTTCAGCTGTAAGACAAGACACAATGGGGAAGATTAAGCTGTAGGTAAGGGAAAGTTTATTCAGTAAAGCTTTCAGGAGACAAATGTGCCTCAAGCACAAGCCAAGTGTAAAGTGAGTGCTTAGCTAAGAGATGTAAGTGTCTGTAGAGAGAATCATGCCTTCTCTCATTTTAAAAGTAGGAATTTTTCTGTTTTCTGAAGTGGAAGGATACAAACCATGTCCAGAATGGTATCTTAGTACAAGATAGAATTTTTTCATGCATAAGAAAACTAATATATTTGGTTTCTATTTGCACATTTCTCTCATGCAAGAGGATTCTAAAATCACTGGAAAGTGACCATCTGAAAGTGCACACCTTACCCAGGTTTGGCCGTTTTGTTATTCCCTACTACAATCATGGCAATATCACAGTATTTTTCAAACAAGCTGCCAGTCCTACTTAGCTCTCTCAGATATGTCACCTTTTCTCTCAGGGGCTGTTGCTGCTCACCATCTCTTCTGGAACAGCAGCAACAGGCTGGAAAATACCACTAAAGTTTATGAATTGTGAGCTTTAGAGGATTTTCTCTTTCTGTTAGCACACAAATAAACTTTCACTGATTTATATTTAGAACTGCTCAGATATTTTGCCCAAAGCATTATGCTCATTGTTAATTCTGCCTTTTCTCTGTCACTTAAATGCCACTGAATTCTTTAGATTAGCAGAGTTCTGCCAGGGCAGGGAACAGAGAGCTGAGCACAGAGCCTCAGCCCTATGTGAGGTGCAATGGGAGATTTTAGGAAGTGGCAAAGACAAGACTGGTTCCAGTATATTTGCACATACACAGGGTAGATTATATAAGACACTTCTTACACTCTCATTTCAGGAAAGGTGTATGCTTTAGATATCAAAGGAGAGGTGATACCGTAGTGGTGGCAAGGCAGTTATTTGTCACACACAGTAACAGGCCTGTCTTACCACTCGTCTATATGAAAGGTACAAAACTACCTCATATTTTACTAGGATTTTACTTCACATTTACTAATTCAAGAGCTTTTTCCCTGTCAGGATGACAGCAATTAACAATCTGAATAAGAAACTCACAACCAGGACAAGGAAACAAAGATAGCTTTTAGCTACCTTCTGTTCCTCCATGTATTGAACCAAAGAGAGGACGAGCTAAACTTAAACAAACTCCTGGCCTTGCATATGCTACAACAGCATCTGCTGCACCCAGGAGCCAGAGCACAGCACGGTCTCTCAAGAGCCTGTAGGGTGCATCTTCCTTTTACAACATTCCCATCCCCAGCTCTATTTTCCAAAAGTAGACTGTGCAGAGGTGAAATGTAGAAAGACAGAGGACAAGGATAGCATAGATTTAGGGCTTCAGCCTGGTGAGCTCTATCTATGCATCAGACAATGAGCAGTTCAGGAAGGCTGGCTAGCACGGAAGGGTGAACTAAAGCAGGGCAAGGGAGCAGGGGAACGTAGGATAAGGGAATGCAGTGTGCATGAAGGAGAGCACAGGTTACTTAAGCCTGACTCAGTAGCTGGGTTTTGCTAGGGGGTGTTGTGGAAGGGACGTGTGGGTTCTGAGGTCCTGGAGAAGCAGAAGCACATGGTCAGGAAGCATGTGATGAGGATATAGAGATGGGAAGCTGGAAACACATGAATAAATTACAGGATTTTCAGGATATTTCAAAGCTCTATTTCAAAAAGCCCCTGGGACCCTTGTCAACTGTGCCAGTAACAGAGCTTGCAGAGGCCAGATGTGAATCCCACAGCTCCTCTGCAATTTTACTAAATTGTTAATAAATGAAACAGTGACAAACCTCGTTTTAAAAAGTCAGGGTAAGACAAAACACACATTTACCTTCTTCTTGTGCTTTCTGTAAGGAACTAAGGAACAGTGCAGCAGCTTCAGAAAGAGATAAAGGATTTGTGTTTTGGCTGCGTGTCTCTAGAATTATAAGAAGAGAGATGCGTGGCTGGTTAGTGTTTGATGGCATTTCTTTGGTTTGTCTTTTGCTTTTTTATCTCTATAATGAAAGACCCAAAGAGAAAAATAGAGCAGTTGTATCCTTCACACTATAACATTCTCTACTCACAACCACCCAGATGAATATTTAACACAGAAGAGACAAGTAATCTTTACAAAAAGCAGGATATTTCAAGGTCCCTTAGAAGGTAAAAAGAACATTTAGGTTTTTTTCATATGTTCCTTACTTTGCTATAGCATTCTGTTTACTCCAGGAACATTATCTGTCTACTTTTGTCATCTGTCAGTTCAGCACAATTAATAACTTGATTTTTTCCAGTGGAAAACAAAAATCAGAGTACTGATAATAATCCCACTTAACAGCCAGGTCCACCTGGAACTTCTGTAAATGAAATCATACAGGTGCAAAAGGGAGGAAAGTCAGTCTTTATCATGTACTTCTTTGAATGAAGGAACTAGCAGAAATAAGTTCAATTGTTTCCTTGAATATATCCCATCCAGTTTCCACAGATTTCTCTCATAATCTGAGGAGAGATCAATGTGTTACATATACCTGTGCACATGTACTTACCAAGCTTCATTCTGTCATACAGATCATTTCGCTGGCTCTCATCTGAGATGAACCGACGTCCCTCTACAAAAGCAGTGGGAAAAGGGTGAAAACAGCCTCCCAGTCTATTGGCATTCCTACACTACAGCCCCTAAAGCAGTGTTTTAAAAATACAAAATTACAGCATTACTTGTACAAACATAAAATGGGAGGCATAAGGGCCTTTCCATATCAGCAAGAGCCAATCCTGAACCATAACACTCCAAGGCAACAACCCCCTGTTACTTGAGAAGATGTTTTAATAAAGCCTGAGTGAAAATAAGGTATGATAATTATATCCAGTGTGTCTTAAACCCACTTTAAGTTCATTTCAGATAAGGAAACTTCTTTTCTGACAGATTTCAAGACCAGGTTGGATGAAGCCTTGGGTGATATGGTTTATATAGCATACCCATGGCAGGGGGGTTGGAACTAGATGATCTTGAGGTCCTTTCCAATCCTAATCCTAACTATTCTATGATTCTATGATTTTACAATGAAGCTTCCATCAACTTTTTCAGTACTTTGTTTTGCTTCACTTCTTCCAACACTTGCTTTCTTCAATTTGATTTCTTTAAAACATAATAATACTGGTGATACCACTGTTTCAGAGACAAGAAGAAATAAGTAGTTAGTATATCTCTGCAGGCCTCAGAACTTCTGCCTCCACAGAATCCTCAGGGATTTACTGCTTGTATGGGGCCAAGCAGATCAGGAATTATCCAGTGGTAAAATTATTTCCTCAAAATGGAAAGAGTGTGGGACTTACGTGCACCCTTCAAATACAGCATAGCCTGAGGGGTCCAGTTTCTCCTTTGGAAATAAGCCTTTGTGCCAAAAAAAAGAGAAGAGCCATGTCAACACATTACTAACTAGTACAAATACATGGCACCAACCCATGAGGTTCACGGATGCTGTGCATTCAGCCTTAAGTAAGTGAGCAGTTTACCTGAGGTGCACTCCAGGAGAAAGACACCAAGGACGTTGCCAGGATCAGTGCTGTTGCAATTGCTGTCAGTTTATGCAGTCCCTGTGTACAACAAAGAACTACAAGGTACTGGAAGACCTTTCAGATCCTTAGATCCTCTCAACTTCAAATGTAAATGTGAGGGTATGACCAGTCTCTCCTTTCTCCCTGTTTTGCTGCCAAACCTCCTTTTGCTCAGTGACTGTTTCACTGATCTGTACACAGTGATCTCATGGGAGGATGGATGTTAAATCAAGCATGTTATATTCTCTTAACTCCTATTCATTACAAAGGTACCATACCAGTGAGAACTGCCATCATGACAAGCACCTTTTGTCCTATTTACAAGGACATCAGATCCTCCAGAAAAAAGAGAAATGTACAGTCTAAGGGGGAAAGACAATATAAAGTATATCTTGATTTTACCAAACCTTGAATCATAGAGTTTAGACAACGAAGATGCAGGGACTTGCCATTTCAAACAAAAGCCGATCAACCAGGAGAGCACATCACTGCCTCCTCAGGAAAAGAAAGTTCTTAAACTTAGCATCCTATTTGCCTCAGCCATGATTACACACATGTCACGAGACAGGCTTTTTTGATTCTTGGAGCTTGTTTGCTGATGCAGCACATGTAAATGAAAGCATTGAGCATGAATCCTCTGAAAAATGTTACATCTCTGCTTGTTCACATAGACCATGTTGTTATTTATGTATTGATAAAGTGATGTGCAACAGAGAGCACCTAACATTAGGAATCACAGTAGTTCATTTCACCCTGGTTTCAAGAGCATGCTCTGCTATTAATGTTTTTTTAATGCAGTTGCTTCAAGCACATTGAATAGAATTGTGTATATTTCTTACATTATTTATTTTTAAAGTTAAAAATAAATTGTTTTAAAGTTAAAATTCTTAAGCCCTCCTGCTGCTGCTAAATGCTATACTCACATGGAAAGCTATTAATTGAGAGCTAAACTTTCCCATGCACCAAAAGAGTTTCACTCACCTTCATACTTTGTTCAGTGGCAAATCTTCAGCCTTCTTTTCTTGGGATAATGTGCTACAAGATCTCCTATAGGTTTGGGAGTTCCTATTTAAATCTTCAGAGTGAAGGTACCCTCCCCTTCTGTGGCGGGGCGGAGGAGTCTAAAGGGATCTCTTGTCAACCCTCTAGATGGAGAAGGAGAAGGTTTGATGACTCCTGAGGGAAACCTGAGGTCTTGCAGGAAGTCAGAGAAATGATTGAAAGACGGATACACTTGCAGATGCACCCCATTAGCTAGGTGAATACCTTCTGAATACATCAGCATCAGCCCTGTGCATTTGCAACATGTCACCTTCTTGCTAGATGATCGATACCCACAGCCAGAAGTAGGTATTAATATGCATGATGAGTGTTACCCTCGGATAATCTAACATATATCATATTGCTATCCATTGTGGGACCTGGAAAAGTTAGTAAATTACTTTCCAGGCATAACATGCCAACATCAAGAAAATGGTGACTTTTCCAGTGTCACTAGCTTATTTCTACTAGGTATAACTAGTAGTAATGTACTAGGTTATTCCTAGCATACATGTAGAAGATGCAGTCTCGTGTTTGATTCTGTAATGATCTCTCGCATCTAGTTTTCTTATATGCAAGTAAGAATACAAAGCTCAATAAAAAACCAATAAAACCCTCCCAACCCCTAATAGTTAGAAACACTTTTCTGTCTCATGGGTTGGTTGGAGTAAAAGCCCAGATAATGGGCTCGAATAGGTCAAGCAATGGAGCAGTAAACAGAAAAATGTCTGGAAGTGGGAATCAGAGAAGCCATTTCCATAGGCTACTTCTAAGTGATTGTTGGACTTACTGTAGTTATGGATAATGGATGAGTGGCAAAGGTTGTGTAACTAGGGTTTTTATCTCTCCTCCTTCAATGTTTTCCTGTGTAAAATGGGAGAGGAAAGCAGAAGGGGAAGCAAAGCACACAGGGAACTAGAAATCTGCTGATTAGGAGACTGGCCAGTAGGAACTCTCCTGCAGCAGTCTCACAAACTGGACTACCCTGTGGTGTAACAAAAGCACAGGTCTGCCCGTACATGTGACAAACATGCTTATATGTATGTGGAGTCTGACTGAGGAGTGTGCAGGTAAGTACTGCTAAGGTTTGTCATGAGCTTTTGCCTGATGTGTCTGTGGAGACTGCTCTGATGCACACTGTTTGTGAAGATGCAATTACTCTCCTGCTTTTGTGTGGATACTGATCTGTTCTCTGCTCATGCCAACAGAATTGTTCATGAAGTATACAGCACCAGCATTTGCTGTGGCTCACTCTGGAATGGACGAAAGAAATGAGAGAGAAGTTCAGGTTTTGGCCTCATGCAGGGATGGGAGCTGTCACTATCTATCCTTTTAAAAAGGCCATGTCATGATGCACCCTGTCCAACAGAAGGGATTCTACTTGCATTTACTTCAATGTGAAGGTTTCATTTTCTCTGCTCAGAACAAAGACATTTCTTGATGATGTTTAACCCTTAGCCTTAACAGGGGACTATGCATGGCATCCAGAAGACATTTAACAAGCAGAGACTTGGAAAAGATAAATAAGCTTCCTTATAGATAAAGATAAAAAAGATAAATAAACTTCCCTTCTGGA